>NC_138564.1:13470762-14092760 GCF_964273705.1 Natrix helvetica
CATTTCATTGGCCAACTAAGTAACGCCATCAGTCCTAGTGGGTAACTTGCTCCCTGTTTGTTAACAGTAGCTCAATTTGGTTGTTTCCTTGCGGACATTTCATTGCCCAATTAGGTAACACCATCACTGCTAGAAGGGAGAGGGGTTTACAGAGAGGAGGAAGAGGGAGGCAGAGGGAGACTGCAGGGTCCTTGGTGCCTCCTTGTAATCAAGGAGAGAAGCAACTTAGAACTGAGGAGAAACTTCCTGACAGTTAGAACAAATAATCAGTGGAACAACTTGCCTCCAGAAATTGTGAATGCCCCAACACTGGAAGTCTTTTAGGAAAATGTTGGATAGCCATCTGTCTGAAACTGTATAGGGTTTCCTGCCTAGGCAGGGAGTTGGACTAGAAGACCTCCAAGGTCCCTTCCAACTCTGCTATTGCATTTATATTTGATCACAGAGAGAAAGCAAAATCCTGGCCCAAGATGGACCTTCTTTCGGTTGAATCCTGGTTTCTAGAATTCCTTGGTGGCTACAGATTCTGGGGACACCCTCGGAAGATTCTTTGCTCCCACCAAACTTTTCATGGGCACGATGGCACCAACCTGAGCCTCTACGCGCATCTTTTCCAACTGCCGTCCCTTGTCCGGCGTCTCATTTTGGCATTTTGTTCACACGTTTAAACGCAGCAAAGCTCAGATTTCAGGGCTGCGGCTGCAACTCCTTTCTTGCAACTCTCCCGGTATGGTCGCACACCGCTGGGCGTACGAGCTGATTCACCCATCTTTACAGACCAACCGTTTTCTCTCCCCCCCCCCACCCACCCTCTTTCTCCGTCTTCGCAACCCATCACCTGTCTTCGGTCGTCAACACTTGGCAGGGAAATAACGAGAGATGCTAAATCTTTTATAAGGTCAACACGCGAGCAGCTGTCAAACAAGAAAAGAACTTAGCGGAGAAGGCAACCCCTCCTGAAAAATAGGGAAGAGGGGAAAGGGAAGGGAAAAAAAAAGAAGGAAGAAAAAGGAGAAGGGGAAAAAAAAAACCTCCCAACAACTACTCTTGCTCATTAAGCCCACAGGCCTGGGCCTGGCCCGGCCAGGAGTGTCACCGTTTTGTGTCGGTAATTTGTGGTGTCAGAGGAAGAGGGGGAAGAAGAGGAATTAGGCAGCGCCGAAGGGGCCAAGCCGGTGCCGGGGGAGTCATTAACGCACCAGGAACGGCCTCGGTGCCTAATTGGAACCGCTGGGCATTATCAACCGAGGATTCGCCTCCGCTGCCTGACAGCTTTCAGACCCTAAAAATGATCGTCCACTTGTCAATGTAAAAGACCATTAAAAACAAACCGTTTTGATTTAATTGGCGGGAGGGAGGGGGGTACCCAGGTGAGATACCTCATCAGCTTGTGGGTTTCCCCCCCTTTAATTTTCCATTTCCCTCCCAATGATGGTTTCCTTCTTTTTCTCTCCCACACCCCCTCTTTATTTGCATTCTCTTCTCTCTCCCCCCCCTCCTTTCCTCCTCCTCCTCCTCGCCGTGGCTTCAAATTCTCTTCCTTTTCATAAACTGCCTGTGAGCGAAAAGATCGTGTCTGGGTCCCCGGCTGCTTTTGATAGGATTGTCAACCAAGGAGAAGGAGACAGGTGAGCAAGGCGCTCGGGGAGGAGGCTAAAACCCCCTCCAGACACGGGTCTTGTGCCAGGAAAAAAAATGAGCGAGCAAGGAAGCTTAGAACATCCTAGTTGGCTTCCCTCAATGCAGAAGGACAGCAGTAAACAAGTGGACTTGGGTCACATGTGGCTTTGCAAATCCATAGAAAAAGAAGAGAAGAGAAAAGAAGAGAAATTAGGAATGGAATGGAATGGAAGGGAAGAGGAGAAGAGAAGAGAAGAGAAATTAGAAATTAGAAATGGAATGAAATAGAATAGAATAACAGAGTTGGAAGGGACCTCGGAGGTCTTCTAGTCCAACCCCCTGCTCAAGCACAAGACCCTGTACCCTTTCAGACAAATGGTATATAAAACATGCAGTGTTGGAGCATTCACAACTTCTGGAGGCAAGTTGTTCCACTGATTAATTGTTCTCACTGTCAGGAAATTTCTCCTTTAGTTCTAAGTTGCTTCTCTCCTTGATTACTTTCCACCCATCGCTTCTTATCCTGTCTTCAGATAGTTTGCCTCTCCTTTGTGGCAACCCCTGAGATATTGGAACACTTCTATCATGTCTCCCCTAGTCTTTCCTTTCATCAAACTACACATACCCAGTTCCTGCAACTATTCCTCATATGTTTTAGCCTCCAGTCCCCTAATCCTCTTTGTTGCTCTTCTCTGCACTCTTTCTAGAGTCTCCACATCCTTTTTACATTGTGGTGACCAAAACTGGATGCAGTATTCCAAGTGTGGCCTTACCAAGGCATTATAAAGTGGTATTAACCCTTCACGTGATCTTGATTCCATCCCTCTGTTGATGCAACCTAGAACTGTGTTGGCTTTTTTGGCAGCTGCTGCACACGGTTGGCTCTTATTTAAATGGTTGTCCACTAGGACTCCAAGATCCCTCTCCCAGTTACTACTATTGAGCAAGGTACCACCTATACTGTACCTGTGCCTTTCGTTTTTCTTGGCTAAATGTAGAACCTTGCTTTTTTTCACTATTGAATTTCGTTTTGTTAAATAGCGCCCAATGTTGAAGTCTCTCCAGATCCTTCTGTAGCTTAAGCCTATCTTCTGGAATGTGGGATATTCCTGCCAGCTTGGTGTCTTGAAGGACTAGGGAGGATATGACAGCAGTGTTTCAATATCTAAGAGGCTTCTACAGAGAAGAATGGCTCAAGCTATTCTCTAAAGGCCCAGAAGGCAGGAGAAGAAGCCATGGATGGAAACTAAACAAGGACAGAAGCAACCTGGAACTAAGGATAAATTTCGTGACAGCGAAAACAATTAACCAGTGGAACCGCTTGCCATCAGAGGTTGTAGGTGCTGCATCACTGGAGGCTTTTAAGGACAATCATTTGTCTGGAATTGTAAGGAGTCTCCTGCTTGAGCAGGGGGTTGGGCTAGAAGACCTCCAGGGTCCCTTCCAACTTTGTTATTCTGTTGAAGATTCCGTTTTTAAAAAAAATGGAATCCAGAGGGAGCCATTAAGGAGTAATTTACTGTATCGAATTTTGAAAGACAGTTCTGGGCTTCTCAATTCGATACTCCCGCGGGGACAGTTGACAGATATGAGCTCACCGCCTGACTTTTTTTCATTAAACAACAACAACAACAGAATAACAGAATAACAGAAGAGTTGGAAAGAGACTTTGCAGGTCATCTAGTCCATACAGAAGACAAAACCCCTCCAGGCAACTCAAACCAAACACTTTAGAACATAACGTTCGGGGAAATATTTTGCACTTCCTTCTGTTTCCTTAGAAGGAACGTTTTGTGCTGAATAACGTCGCCTCTGAGAAAAATTCCAGGTGATTTTTTTTGCCCTGGTTGCTGGCGTGACATTCAAACAGGTGACGTTTTCATTGAAATGATCCAGTCTCCGCCTTTCCCCTTTGACGAGCAACTGTCACAAATCTGCTTGCTTCTTTTTAAATCATAACAACAACCATTCATCAAAACCGAATTGCCTCTGGCTTCCGACCAGCCAAAACAACGGCAGAACGCAGATGGGCTGTAAGGATCTCAGGCTTCACTTAAAGACCGCGCCGATTTGCTACGGAACTGTCACGATGTCGGGCACGGCTCGCTTAACTGCCATCTCGCTTAGCGACTGTTCCGAGCTGTGGCCATTAAGTCCATGAGTGCTTGTATTGGCAAGATCTGGTGTATTTTGGCGATTTAAATGTGAATTTACTTAGGGAGTTGACTGACTTACTTCTGCCAACCTAGCAGATCGAAAGCACTGTAAAAATGCAAGTAGATAAATAGGGACCACCTTTGGTGGGAAGGGAAGAGCGTTCCGTGCGCCTTCGGCGTTGAGTCATGCCGGCCACATGACCACGGAGACGTCTTCGGACAGCGCTGGCTCTCTGGCTTTGAAACGGAGATGAGCACCACCCCCTAGTGTCAGGAACAACTAGCACATATATGCGAGGGGAGCCTTTCCCTTTTCCCTTACTTAGGGAAGATGGGATGGCTGCTGTGTATACCGCTTCGCGGGGCTTTTACAGCCCTCTCTAAGCGGTTGACAGAGTCAGCCTCTTGCCTCCCAACAATCTGGGTCCTCATTTGACCCACCTCGGAAGGATGGAAGGCTGAGTCGACCTTGAGCGTGGAGAGATTCGAACTGCCAAACTGCAGCTAGCAGTCAGCTGAAATAGCCTGCAGTGCTGCACTCTAACCACTGGGCCACCTTGCCTCTTTTTTGTTTTTAATAAAGCTTTTTATTTTATTTTATTTTCGTAACAAATAACCCCATGTATACTATTACATAACCAACAATTATATTGTTAAATGTTTACATCAATTTGTCTTACCATCAACTCCCCAAAAACGATTAATGGCTCTTCTGCTCTCCATACACTGTATTTGTACCCATCACTTTCTTCTCCCTCTCTCCTCCTCCTCCTTTCTTCCTTCTGTCGTCCTCTTCCCTACTTCCCCTTCCTCTCTCCTTCTCCTCTCTCTCCCCTTTCCACTCCTTCTTTCTCTCCTCCTCTTCCCCCTCTCCTATCCTTCTCTTCTTCCCTTACCTCTCCCCTCTACGCCTAACTCTTCATCTCATTGGTGTATTTCAGCCTCCGTTTGATGTGGATGGTATCTACACTTCCATTTCAATAGACATCTTTAATTTTAAAAAATATCTTCCTCCTCCTTTTTTAAAAAGGAAAATAAAAGTATGCATACGCCTCGGCTCTTAATAAGCCCTTAGAATAAACCCTTTCCAGGTTCACACGCACCTTCTGGAAATGGGGAATACGCCAAAGGTCCTCCTTTTTCATCGGTGGTTGGAACTTCCTCAGCAAACAAGTGCGAGTCTCGTAGAATTTCCCCCGGCGTTTCTGAAACATATCAAGCGAACACGCCGGACTTAGAAAAGTCACCAAGGAGAATACATACCACAAATATACACAACACCGGTGTGGTGTTTAGTTGGGGAGACAGCCTTGCGAGGTAGGATGGGCAGGAAGGACATGTGCAGAGGGTGCTCTCTGAGCTTGGTGGCTTTCTGGCAAGACGTTTCATGACCCAACTAGGGAACGTCATCAGTGATCGAAGGAAGTGGGACTTTCTCTCTGTTTATATCCAGAAGCTCTGAGCTTGGTGGTTTCCTTGCAGACGTTTCAAGACCCAACTAGGGAACATTATCAGTAATAGAATGGAGTGGAGTTTGCAGGAAGGAGGAGAAGGCCCTTCAGCTCTTCCTCCAGCCTTCGCCCAAAGCCCCCACCAGGAGGCCAAAGCAGACCCCAAGTCAGAATTTCTGCCCCCCCCCTCCGACCCTCACAAAGACCCCGAAAGGGGAGACTCTCTGCAGCAACACAAATATTCATTGCACATATCCATCCCAGGGGCCGTAGTTTGAGGACCCTGGATTCAGTGCAATATTAAAAATGCAAATAATTTTTCTGCAGACCACCAACATTTTCTCGTGGGCCACCAGTTGATGACCTCTTCTCTACAGACATGGTTGGGAAGAATATGGAATATCATTGAAACAGAGTCAGGAGAGCAGACATTTCCAAAGCTGGGAAGGAGAGGTTTTGGAAACTTAATCAGGGGACACAAAAGTTTGCTTCCCATGCTGAATGTTTGGAAACTAAGAAATCTCCCAATCATGGCAGGGGCCTTACAGTATGGTTGCTTGACAGTTCCTCAGAAATACGAGATACTCCTGGAAGGAGATGTAAAAAGGATGCGGAGACTCTAGAAAGAGTGCAGAGAAGAGCAACAAAGAGGATGAGGGGACTGGAGGCTAAAACATATGAAGAACGGTTGCAGGAACTGGGTATGTTTAGCTTAAGAGAAAGAAGGACTAGGAGAGACAGATAGCAGTCTTCCAATATCTCAGGGGCTTCCCCAAAGAAGAGGGAGTCAAGCTATTCTCCAAAGCACCTGAGGGCAGGAAAAAGAAGCAATGGGTGGAAACTAATCAAGGAGAGAAGCAACTTAGAACTAGTGAGAAACTTCCTTACAGAACAATTAATCAATGGAACAACTTGCTTCCAGAAGTTGTGAATGCTCCAGCACTGGAAGTTTTAAAGAAGATGTTGGATATCCATTTGTCTGAAGTGGTGTAGGGTTTCCTGCCTAAGCAGGGGGTTGGACTAGAAGACCTCCAAGGTCCCTTCCAACTCTGTTATTCTATTTTAATTAAGTGGACACAGACCATCATAAGATGTGGATAAACCACTTTGAGAAGTAAGTTAAGGTGAGGCTCTGGCCGTTAATTGGACTCCGTTGGTGTTTTGTCTGCAAGAGGCATAGCTGCAAATGGGAAGGTTTTTTGGGGGCAGAACCCAGGATAAAAACGAGGAGTTTGAAGTCCTTGCCCATAAACAGATTGCATGCAATGCCACTTATTGCTTGGCTGTGAGGGGAAATTTCCAAAGGCCGGATCCCTAGGTTTGTTCCACGTTGCAATTAGGAAGCTGTGCCGGAATCTGTTTGCAGGAGCTTCTACAATTAATGAGTCCAACTAGTGCTGTGCAGAAATCAATGGCTCCTGCTTTAATGGCCCCATTCTGGAGTCTTGTTTTTTAAGTTTGAGTTACATGCTTACAGCAGGGGATTCTTTCATAAACAGCTATCCCCAAACCAGTGCCCCCAGCTCTGTTATCTGGGGGAGGGGAAGACAACTGCAGAGAAATACCCCTAAAAAGCTGGCAGGGTAAGCCAAGATTTGAGATGAGTAGTTTCTCATTTGGTTTGATGTAATCGTTGCACGAATGGGACAGTGGCTAAAGACGCTGAGCTTGTTGATCAGAAAGGTCGGCAGTTCGAATCCTTAGCGCCGCGTAACCGAGTGAGCTCCCGTGACTTGTCCCAGCTTCTGCCAACCTAGCCGTTCGAAAGCACATAAAAAATGCAAGTAGAAAAATAGGAACCACCTTTGGTGGGAAGGGAACAGCGTTCCGTGCGCCTTCAGTGTTGAGTCATGCCGGCCACATGACCACGGAGACGTCTTCGGACAGCGCTGGCTCTTTCGCTTTGAAAGGGAGATGAGCACCGCCCCCTAGAGTTGGGAATGACAAGAATGTATGTGCGAGGGGAACCTTTACCTTTAACCCTTGCATTGGGGGATTGCCTGATGTGAAAAAGATACACCTTTGAACCCACTGATGTTCTTGACATTGTGTGTCTTTTCTTTGGTACAGCGTTGTGTTCCAGTTTGCAAATGCTTCCCCTTAATGCTGCAATGATTTGTGACTATTGTTGCAAGATCTCTGTTGAGCTGTTTTTTGGAAGGGGGGATGATCAGTGCTAGGAGCAATTCATAGGGAAGATGGTTTAAGTCCACATTTAAAAACATAAAGCATGGATGAAATTCATTTCTTTGCAAACCTAGTTATAAACCTGGGTTTGCTGCTGTGTAACATGTGAAAAGCACTGTGGTGACTTTGTGGGCAACAACACAGTTTTGCCTATCAGGGTTTGCTGGGCAAACTGGCGTACTTGGGAGTGAGACCCATGGGTCTGGGCAGCCTGGCTCTATTTCACATTTAATTAATTTGAGTCTGGTTTTGGTTGGATTTACTCTGACCAGAGGACTTTGATTACAGGCTGTAAGGTTCAAACAGTTATTAATATAATCTGAAAGTAAACTGGGTGTGGGTATTTTTAGCAAATTGTTCTTTACAGTATTGATTTAAATCTAATATAGTACTTGCATGAACAATAGTTGTAAATCTGTGAGCATTCATCATCTGAAATGGCTACGAACTTAGTTTTTTAAACATGTATTGGAGGGGAAGATGGCATTTTTTATATCGGGAGTTTTGGGCTTGGTTGCAACAACATCTTCCAAAAGTGGATGTTAATGTTAGAACATAGAACAATAGGGTTGGAAGAGATTTTGGAGGTCTTCTAGTCCAGCCCTCTGCTCAAGCAGGAGAGCTTCCATTATTTCAGACAGGTGCCTGTCCAGTCTCTTCTTAAAAACCTCCAGTGATGGAGTATCCGTAACCTCTGAAGGCAAGCCAGTCTAGTGATTTCGGTTTCACTGATTCTGATGTTGTTATTCTTTAAATCACAATATTGAAAGAATTCCTAATTGGGCAGTAAATCATCAGCCAATGCGCCATAGAAGAAGTGGCACTCTTCTGGGCCGTGTAGAGGATTGGTTATGAAAAAAGATACGCTGCGAAGTCATAGTAGCCAAAACCTTTTTCATCAAGGAACTGATGGGTGTTTTATTGTTCAGAATGGCTGCGGATATCCGAGCCCACCTTGACAATAAATTCAGCAAAATCAGGAGTTTACCTCTCAGTCAAACCGTGCATTTTTTCCACAAAGTTGAACGATGCTTTTGTAATGGGGGTAAAGGCAGGGGGGGAAAATCCCAATTTCATGTAAACGTTGAGGTTAGACTTTAGCCCTGAAGTGTGTAGCCGTGTGGGCATATTTAAATTCTAATTTTAGCCGTCCAAAAGAAGATTACAGGCGAACCTCTTGGGACTTTTAAAAAAGCCTCTCGCCATAGGAGTGGAAGCCCCGGTGCCTTTAATCCTGAACTTTAATTTAAAATTAAAGAAATCTTTTCAATATTGGTGGTGTTCTCCTTTAGCACATAAACACACCCACCCGTTTTTATTTTTTAAGAAGTGGTTTTACCGTTGCTCACAGGGCAAAGATGCAGGCAGCTCTCGACGTTTCTCATTAGGAGATTTATTTAAGGAGAAGAGAAACAAACGGGCAAGGCAGTTTGGGGGATGGAGGAAGGCATCTCAAAAGTTTGAAATGTTAAGTAGAAAGGAAGGGGCGACCCTGGAGGGATTAGATTCATCCTCAGACCTATTCAGTCCATCAGAAGAGAGCTGGAAGGGACCCTGGAGGTCTTCTAGTCCAACCTCCTTGCAAAATTTGAGACAAGTGACTGTCCAGTCTTTTCTGAAAAGCCTCCTGTGATGAAGCAGCCAAAACTTCTGAAGGCAAGCTATTCCACTGGTTCTTTTGCCTCCCTCCTGTCAGGCAATTTCTCCAGAATTCCAGGTTTCTCCTCTTCTTGATGAGTTTCCATCCATTGTTTCTTGTCCTGCCTTCTGGTGCTTTGGAGAATGGGTGGACCTCCTCTTCTTTGGGGCAGCCCCTCAAATACTGGAAGACTGCTGTCATGGCCCCCTAGGTCCCTCTTTTCTCTGGACTAGCCACAACCAACCCCTGCAACCATTCTTCATACATTTTTGTCTCCAGGCCTTTATTCATATAGAGTTTATATGATGATAGATGGTAGATAGATAGATAGATAGATAGATAGATAGATAGATAGATGATAGATAGATAGATAGATAGATAGATAGATAGATAGGATGAATGGATGGATGGATAGATGATATGGATGGATAGATGGATAGGTAGGTAGGCAGGTAGATAATTTTGATGGGTGGATGGATGGATGGAGAGAGAGAGAGAGAGAGAGAGAGAGAGAGAGAGAGATGATAGAATGGATAGGATGGATAGATAGATTGGATGGATGGATAAAGAGAGAGAGTGGATAGGATGGATAGATTGGATGGATGGATGGATGGATGGATGGATAAATAATATGAATGGATGAATGGATAGATAAATAAATAGGTAGGTAGGTAGGTAGGTAGGTAGGTAGGTAGGTAGGTAGGTAGGTATAGGTAGATAGACAATATGGATGGATGGATGGATGGAAAGATAGGCATAAAAAGATAGATAGACATAGAGATTCACACACACACACACTCCTTTCCCTCTGCTCCCAAGCCCCTGTCACTTTCTCCCCTTCCAGGCTTGGTCTGGCAGGAATGAAGGGAAAAAAGCATGAATAATAAAAGCAGTGACATGGTTTGCCCCCAATAAAAAGGGGGGGATGAATTAAGAGGCAGATCAAAGGCAGCCCTGCTCTGCGGCTGCAAAGAATAAAAGGCATTTTGCTTTTCAAACTCCCTGCACCGATGACATGCGAGAGGGGTCAGAGTGCTCCCCCCTCCTTGCCCCCCTCCCCAGCCTGGCTTGTTATGGAAAGCTGGAGATAATTAATGCTGTTGAAAGAGGATGATTCCATCGGCGTCTGGGAGGCTAGCCCCCGCGTCTGCGCTCTTCTGAAAAAAGGAACACGTCGGGGAGGGGGGGGGAATGGAGAGCCAGGCTGGGGGGAGACGGGAGGGGCAGCGGCGATGGAGCAGACCAATAAATAATATCTGGAGATAAAAGAGGATTTGCAAAAAAAAAAAAATGCACACAAAAGTTAGCCCTAGCCACGCCACGTTCACAGCTGGAATTGTGGCAGGGGGAAGGAGGAGGGGGTTGCAAGCCTTGAACCCCTCAGCCCTTGCGGCCTCTGCCTGTCTCAAAGACTTGCTGTAAGACCCCCACCCTCCCACCCTATAGCTGCCTGAAAGAACCTAGAGTTTTTTCAAGTTGGTTAAGAAAGCCACGGTTTCTTCTGACCTTCAGAAGTTGGCTGGTTGGTTGGTTTATGGGCCGTGCTTGGAAGAGGGGATGGGGTCTCAATGCAGTTGAGGTAAAAGGTAAAGGTTCCCCTCGCACATCTGTTCTAGTCGTTCCTGTCTCTAGGGGGCGGTCTCATCTCCCTTTCAAAGCCGCGACAAAGAAGGGGGGGGTCAACCTATTCCCCAAAGGCCCTGAAGGCAGGACAAGAAGCAATGGATGGAAACTAATCAAGGAGAGAAGCCACCTAGAATTTCCTAAAACTGAGAACAATCGACCAGTGGAACAAGTTGCCTCCAGAAGTTGTGAATGCTCCATGACTGGAGGTTTTTAAGAAGGGACTGGAAATGGTCTAGGATCTCTTGCTTGAGCAGGGGGTTGGACTAGAAGACCTCCAAGGTCCCTTCCAACTCTGTTATTCTCCAAGGCACCTGAGGGTAGAACAAGGAGCAATGGGTGGAAACTAATCAAGGAGAGAAGCAACCTAGAACTAAGAATTTTCCTGACAGAACGATTAACCAGTGGAACAACTGGCCTCCAGAAGTTGTGAATGCTCCAACATTGGAGGTTTTTAAGAAGAAATTGGACAGTTCATTTGTCTGAAGTGGTGTAGGGTTTCCTGCCTAAGCAGGGGGTTGGACTAGAAGATCTCCAAGGTCCCTTCCAACTCTGTCATTCTCTATTCTACATTCATGCCTGAGCTGGGGTGTTTTTTTCCATTCCAGCCTCTTTCAGCAGCTAGTGGAAGACGCCTGATTTTCCAAATCTTTTTTTCCTCTGAATTGATCACCTGCAAGACTGCTGTACGTGTGAATAATTAAGGCGGCCCTGGGCTTCTAATGAGGCTGTTTTTGAGAGACGTCTTCTGCAGCCCTGCTCTGATCTTGGCCTCCTGCTGCTGGTTGGGAGAAGCCTGGTCAGTGTTTGTGTGTGTGTGTGTGTGTGTGTGTGTGTGTGTGTGTGCACACGTACTGAAATTTGCCTGCGTGAATGATCGATAGACGTATGCTTGTGCCTGGGCTGTTTATGAAACTCTTTTATCAATCTGCAGACAGCAGGGGATCAAGAGGGGAGGGGGTAAGGCCAGGATGCTGAGCCCTGCTTTAGGTGGAGGGTGAATTAATGGCTGGGGGGGGGGGAGTCCATTGGTGGAACAGTTGGTGGAGAAGATGGGGAGCCGCCCCCTAACATTGCTTGGGGAACTGGGAAGGGAGAGTTAATGCAAAACTCCACCTATTACTGCCTGTTTCCTTAGATTGGAGAAGATTATTATTAATACAAGAGAATATTTGTTGAAATGAGGGGTCTTTGGTGCTCTCTGAGCTTGGATGTTTTCTTGCAAACGTTTCATGACCCAACTAGGGAATGTCATCAGTGCTGGGAGGAGGAGGAGGAGGACAACTGTGGGGTCCTTGGTGCTCTTGCAGCTTGGAGGTTTTCTTGTAGACTTTTCATTACTCAAAGAAGGTGGCATTATTTTCCCGTAGATTACTATTACACGGTGGGCTGACTTTGGCTAGGTCTGCCAATACAATACAATACAATACAATACAATACAATACAATACAATACAATACAATACAATACAACACAACACAACACAACACAACACAACACAACACAACACAACACAACACAATAGCAGAGTTGGAAGGGAGCTTGGAGGTCTTCTAGTCCAACCCACTGCCTCGGCAGGAAACCCTACACCATTTCAGACAAATGGCTATCAAACATCTTCTTAAAGACTTTCAGTGTTGGGGCATTCACAACTTCTGGAGGCAAGTTGTTCTCTCCCTCTGTTGATGCAGCCTAGAACTGTGTTGGCTTTTTTGGCAGCTGCTGCACACGGCTGCCTCCTATTTAAATGGTCGTCCACTAGGACTCCAAGATCCCTCTCACAGTTACTACTGTTGAGCAAGGTACCACCTATACTCTGTACCTGTGCATTTCATTTTTCTTGCCTAAATGTAGAACCTTTTACTCTTTTCACCATTGAATTTCATTTTGTTAGATAGCACCCAATGTTCAAGTCTGTCAAGATCCTTCTGTATCTTAAGCCTATCTTCTGGAGTGTTGGCTATTCCTGCCAGCTTGGTGTCATCTGCAATTTGATGAGTTGTTATTCCCTCATCCAAATCATTGATGAAGACGTTGAAGAGTACTGGGCCCAAAACAGAGCCTTGGGGTACTCCACTGCATGCTTCCCTCCATGTAGATGCAGTTCCATTGAGGACTACACGTTGAGTGCGGTTGGTCAGTCAGTTATGAATCCATCTGGTGGTGATGCTGACTAACCCACATTCTTCTACTTTATCTAGTAGTAGGGTATGGTCTACCTTATCAAATGCCTTACTGAAGTCCAAGTAAATTATATCAACGGCATTCCTCTGGTCCACTAATTTTGTTACTTTGTCGAAGAATGCAATAAGATTAGTCTGGCATGATCTCTTTTTGACAAACCCATGTTGGCTTTTGGCTATTACTTTGTTTACTTTTAGGTGTTCACTAATTTGTTGCTTGATTAAGATAGATAGATAGATAGATGATAGATGATAGATAGATAGATAGATAGATAGATAGATAGATAGATAGATAGATAGATGATAGATAGAATCACAGTATATACACATAACCTCATCCATTAGCTGTCAGTCTGCTTAGTATATTATGTGATTCTGTCCAATCACATTATTGACAATTTGTTCCAGTCTGGTCACCTTGTCTTATACCAATAATAAAATCTGTTCCAAACTTCATAATATTCCAGCTCCCCTTTATTTTTTAATTCTTAGGGTGAGCCTATCTGCTTCCGCCCAGGCGAAGATTTTTCTAATTATGTCTAACTCTGATGGGATACTTTCTTTTGGATCCAGAAATCTTTTTTTTTCCAGAACATTTTTACTTTTTTATTCTCTTACAGATCATTTTAAGTATACATTCACATAATTATTTTTCTTCTTTACACTTATCATTCTTATACATTTGTTATTCCATTTTATAAGGTTATGATATACGTATATAGTTTGGGTTGCTTTGTTTACCATCCCTTCCTCCTGTTGTAACACCACCTTGTTTTCCCTTTCTTTTCTCCTTCCCTCCCTTCTCTCCTTTCCTCCTCTCCTTTCCCTTACCTTTCTCCTACTCCTACTCTTCCTCTCCAGATCCCGAAATCTTTTGAGGGGGAGCTAGGTTGACTATCCTTGAGCTAGTCACTATGCAACCTCTGCTTTCTCCGTGAGCTCTCCAAGGTCCTTAAAGAGTTTTTACTTCTTCCCCCTTCTTGGTAAGGCCTGACCCAGGACACCTGTGCCTTTTGAAGTATCTTGCATTCCAACACCGCAGTTGATGCTTTCAGTCCATCCAGGGTGATTAGACTTTGGTCTTTCCTCTTGGAGGATGAGGATGGCTGGCTGGGGAATCCTGGGAGTTGAAGTCCACAAGTCTTAGAGTTGGCAGGTCCAAAGGTCCCTGATCAACTTTTTAGAAATAAGCTTTTAATCGTAGCTTTTTTTTCCCCAACCGGGCCATCAACCGGGCCATCAAAAGAAGCCGATAGAAGTCTTTCGTTCCTTTTATACAAATCACACCCAGAGACAAATTATACAATTCTATTTTTTTAAAAAAACACCATAGATCTTTTCCTCTTTCTGCCTCTTGAATTTTTTTTTTAAAAAAAAGCTGTTTTGGCTAAACAGTCCTAATTTTATCCTAGTTAGTTTTCTAGTTTAACAGCTTAAAAATCATTTCCCAATGAAACTTAATCTTTCATAACGTAATTCGACATAGCCGTTGCCCATAATGTGTGTAATATCCCACCAATTAATGCTTGGAACTGCTTTGCTATGATTTAAGTACTGTGGACAGACAGGAAGGGAGGGGGGGAAATCCATCTCTCTGGGGCTAATTAGGAAGGTTGCTTTTATATAAAAACACCCTGGGCAAGAATTTACCATAAAAACTATCCACTGACAACTCTGAATTCTGGGTAGGAATCTAGCTTGGCCCCTCCTCAGCCAGCTTCTCTTTTTCAACCTTGAGAAAGGTTGAAATTTTGCATCCTTGGAAAAGTTTGCCGAATGCTGAATGAATGGGGAGGAAGAGATCATCAAGAGACAAACCCAATTGAAGCATTCCATGGATTTTTGCTTTCCAACTGAATCTGCCTTTAAAACCTGTCCTTCTTGGCTCCCCTTTTTGGGACAACGCTTAGCAGCTTGAAGAGGGATGGACTTCAACTCCCAGGGTGGCTCCTCCTGAACTCCAATCCTTCCTCAAAACCCCGTTTGAGCCTTTCCCAGCTGGAGTTTATGGTACAGGTGGTCCTCAGCTTACAACGGTTTGCTAAGTGACCGTTAGAAGTTACCACAGCGCTGGAAAAAGTGGCTTGCGACCGTCAAGGACTACCTCTTCATGAGTCCAACAGTGGAAATGAAGCAAACCCTGTAACTCCCAAGGAAGGAGCAGAAGGAGGAGGAGGAGGAGGCCTCCTGCCTCTGTTATCCAGGACGGCTGCTTCATTCTTTGCCTTCTCTCCCCCACCCCCCTTCCGGGCTTCTGCCAGGGAACATTTTGTTCTGCCCCATTGAATGGGATGGAATCAGAGACTCACTCGGAGGGAGGACGGCCGCGCAGCAGAATTTCCTACTCAGGAAGCCGGGCTCTGTGGTGTCCCTGGATGGGGTAGATTTGGTGCAGCAAATCATCCAGGAAGCCGGAGGGCCTCCAGGTGGGCAGGTAACTTTTCCCTCCTCTAAAAAGTGAAGCAAGTGAGGCCTTCTTCTTCTGGGCAAAGGAATCAATCTTCCTTCTTTCCTCCCTCCCTCCCTTGTCTTCTTTTCCTTCCTTCCCTCCGTCCCTCCTTCCTTCATCCCTCCCTCTCGCCCTTCCTCCCTCATCTTTCCTCCCTCCCTCCCTTCCTTCCCTCATCTTCTTTTCCTTCCTTCCCTCCTTTCCTCCCTCCTTCCTTCTTTGCCTCCCTCCCTCCTTCCTTCCTCCTTCCTTCCTTCCCTCCCTCATCTTCTTTTCCTTCCTCCCTTCCTCTCTCCCTCATCTTCTTTTCCTTCCTTCTTTCTTCCCTCCTTCCTCCCTTCCCTCCCTCCCTCCCACATCTTCTTTCCCTCCCTCCCTCCCTCCCTCCCTCCCTCCCCTCCTCCTTTTGCTGAAGCTCACTTTCTGAGTTTCAGATCAAGCTATAAAGTTACAGCGCAGTTGCTTCCAATTTAATCCATCTATCTAGCGTTCCATCTAATTACTGCATTAGAAAAGGCTTCGGAGCATGTATTGAACATTATAAATGGGAACAAAATGATTCTCGTAATGGCTTCATAAAACAGGTGAGGCAGCTCTGACTCTGCCTGCCGATTCCCTGGGCTTGTTCGGAAGCCGGGATGAGAAGGGGGGGGTCCCATTTCTCACCTGGGAGAGTGAAGCCTCCATTGAAGACTGACCTTGGCAGTAGCTGGACGAACGGAAGGCTCTGGCATTTGAATGGGAGTCTGTGTGGCATAGATACGTGCACGCACCTTGTCCAAGACTCACCTGTACCTGGAGCAGGAGGGCTGCTGTGGGTATGTGACCGTGCTTGGCTCACCTGAGAATGCAGACAGGTGGTCCTTCACTTAACACCTGTTGAAATGACAACAGCACGGAAAAAGTGACTCATGAGGGTTTTCCACCCTGATGACCCTTCAAAATTCGGATGCTTGGCCACTGACTCACATTTACGACGGTTGCACAGTGTCCCATGTGTGTGTGTGTGACGTGATCCCCTTCGGCGACCTTCCGACAAGCGAAAACCACGGGGGAGAGCCCGATTCACTCACAACAGTGAAGTGCTGGAAACTGAACAATTGCCGTGACTCACTTAAGAACGGTGGCAAGAAAGTTCACGAAATGGGACAAAACTGACTTTAACAAATGTTACGATTGAAACAGCTGTTATTTATGGCCTTAAGTCGAGGACCACCTGCGCTTGAACTGCGATGCATGGCAGGGGCTAGGAATGCCCCCCCCCCCCACCTCCCGGCTCTGCTTCCCTGCCCTTCCAAGGGGGACTCCCGGTGAACCCTCCGAGGTGAGCCGAGCCCCTTTGTCCGTTCCCAGCCCCGGGAGCGCTGGACGGCGCCTTCCTTCCCCCCCTCCACTGAGCCGACAGGCAGGTGCTGAAAGGTTAAGTTCCAGTGCGCCAACGAGGTGCCCATCTTTCATGGCGGGAGATGCCATTTCCACTCGGCGTCGTTGCCGTTGTCATGGCGACTGAAACATGGGGCCCCTGAGAACGGAGCCTTAGAATTAATGGCCGGCCTGCCGAAAGGATTCCTGTCTCAGCTCCCTTGATGGATTGCGCTGATGCGCCATTTGTCATACTGTAATTGTTGTGGCAAATGTAATACCCACCAGTATAAACATTGGTCTGCTTTGCTAATAAAAGCCGAGAACGAGAGAGGCGAGAGGATGATGCACGGCTGGGCTCAGTTAAAGAGACAAGGCATGGGCGCTCTCTGGCTCGCTCCGGCTTCATTCGTCACCGGGTGGAGACCCTGGCCAGGCCGAGGGTCTTGGGGCCATCACCCAGTCAGGGCCGGTGGTTGGAGAAGGAGTGTGGGGGGGGAATCCTGCAAGGTGTGGGTGCTGCCGGACCCTTTGGGTTTGGGCTTCCTCGTTGCTGGTTGGGTCAAACTTATAAAGCAACGTTTGTGGAGCTGCAGTGCCCTTTCCCAGTTGGATGTCATTTTTGGAGTCCACTACTTTGTTCTGTTCCTCTGTCTCCTGCCCTTTTGCATCTCCAAACTGTGCTTTCATTCTCTTCTTTGAGCCGATGTGCAAGCAGGAGCCCACCTTCACCCAGGGCAGGGGTCTCCAAAGTTGGCCACTTTAAGACTTTGTGGACTTCAACTGGCTGGGGAATTCTGGAAGTTGAAGTCCACAAAGTCTTAAAGTGGCCAACTTTGGAGACCCCTGACCCAGGGGGTCTTAATAAGGCACCTCCTACCTCCTGGTCCCAGGTAGATTCTCCAACCAAAGGGACGCTCCTCAGCTTTAGCTTAGTTTACTTTATTATCGTGGCACATGGTGCAATGAAATTCAATGCCGTCTTCAGCGTACATTGCAATTATAAAAATAAAAACCCACCAACATTCATCCTTACATTCTATATAATTGAAATTGAAAACCTGATATTTGCACCCTGCCCCTAATAAAAAGGGGACTTCTCTGGAGGCCTGGATTAGGGGGTCACCCCTGAATGCAACCTGGAACGCGGCCCCTTTGCAATCACCCTTAATCTAATGTGATCCCTTCCCCTTCGTTCTGGACAAGATGCTCAGCTCTCTCCTTGCCAATCCTGGGACCAGGGACTCCATCCCCACTTTGTGGCTGAGAAATGTCTTTTTGCAGTAATCCTGGCCGGTGAGATTTAAGGCAGATCCTTGGGTTTAATTTAGTCGGCCTTTCTAACTACCAGCAGAAATATACCCATGATGGCAGCGTTTAGACGTGCATAAAGAGAGCGCTGGCGTGTCTCGGATGGGGTGAGGAGGAGGGAGCCACCCGCCACCCCAGACAGCTTCATAAAACCTGTGGATTTATGATGCTTTGATTGACTGTCGGTTTATGGTTCATTATATTAATGTGATGAGGCTCCCTGCTGCTTTCCTCCTCGCGGTAATTTATGGCAGGAGAATTGTTCTTCCCATATCTGCCCATTGTTCTCAGACGGTCTTCCTGGCTTCTAGAGAAACATCTTTGGGTTACCCCAAAAAACCAACCAATACCTGGATGATGGAGAATTGCCGCCAAGAAGGGACTCGATTTGACTCCGTTGAAGCCAAAGAAGAGATGCTTAGAGAAGTGGCGTTGAGAGGGGAGATAGGACTGGTGGTCAGTTGGAGACATAGCGCCGAAGACAAGGGGAGTCGTGCCGGCCACATGACCATTCAAGTTTGACCCTAACCAGCATGTCCCCAACTTCCCTTCCATCTGCATAGACCTCCATCTGGAATCCACATTTTGGCAACCCCCAAAATCCCATGCTACAGATTGGCTGCCGAACCCTTCTCCAAGCAGAGAGGTTGGTAGCCCCAGGTATTTCACACGTTGTGGTGAGGACAGGCTCCAGCACAGGTGGGAAAGCTCGGAAGACTAAACCTCCAGTCCTGGTGACCGACCCAGATTGGATCATGCCACCCCCATGCCCCAAGTCTCAGGCTGTGCCCCAATGTTGTTGAGCAGGCAGGAAAAACAGCAGAAATTAAGGTGTCTCCCTTTGGCATGGAATTTTTTTTTTAAAATATATTAGCAAGCACCCCTCTTCTGGAAGCAAATCTTTAAAGCTTCGTAACCCCCAGAAGCTGGGAAGAGCAAGTGACAGCGGCCAAGAATGTCTAAATCCAGACTCTGTGTAATTTTTACCTCTTGACCCTTTAAACCTTTTCAGCAATAAAATGGAGATCAGCGATCCTCCTTTTAACGCTGCTGACTGTATTAACCAGCTTCCACCCGTGAGCTGTAGTTTTAAATTGGCTAATGCAGATGATTTGCCAGGCCTAATAATAATTCAGATTACTACTGTCAGCTATTCCGGTTTCATGGGTAATTTAGTAGTTGAATAAAACTCTGCCCCCCCCCTCTTTTTTAAATTCCTCCGTTTCCCTTGTGCTGTTATGAATCAGGGGACGGTTTACCATTGGCAGCAGGAACTGTAAGAAGATTTAAATTGCTACTGAAAAGGATTTGAGTGAAGGTAATGTTTTATAATGTTCTAAGCCATATGCAGTACTTTCAGGCCTCATCGGTTTTACATTGATTCCTAGTGAAGTGTTTAATTGCATCATGAATGCAATATAATTCAGTTCTTTTGGCTAATATGGTATATATCTCAAAGTGATATACGGGGGTGTGGGGTGTGGATCAGATTCCTAATTTCCTAGGATTCTGGCCCTGGAAGCTAGCTTGGTTGCAGATGAAAGGATCAAGAGCAGATGTCACAGAAATTGACCAGCATGGAGTGGAGGCATAAATTACACCTACTAGAAGAGCTAAAACTGTGGTAGGTTCGTATTAATTTCAAACATGGGAATTGAATAGCAAAGAGTTCGTTAACTCAGAAGGGCCATTGGAAATGGTTTAAGTCAAGGGTTTCTCAGTCTTGGCTGTGTTGTGGCCTGCCAACGGCCAGTGGAGCTGGCGGCAAACTCGGACAGTGAGGAGGTTGGGGAGGAAGATGGGCCAGTCCTGGAGTCTGAGGAGGGCTCTGTGTTGGAGGCAGAGATAGGGCCAGAGCGGTATGCCAGTTATCAGCTGCCTTGCAAGTCAGACATTAGTGAGGCAGAAGAATAGCTGGAGCCTGTTCCCAGTGTGTGCATGCACAGAATTTCCAGACGAAGGGAAGAGCTAAAGAACAGGGGTCGACTTGGGAGTAAGGCCACAGGTGGAGGATGAAGGGCCCCTCTCAGAGGAAATAAAAGAGCAGCGAAAGGGGAGTGGAGTTTGCAGGAGACAATTAGTTTGCTTAATTGGTTCGTGACTCTCCGAGGCTCCTTCCCAAGTTCTGCAGATATCGGCCTGTCCGCTCTCCAAGCCAGATAAGGTCTGTGACCGTAAATCCTCCCTGGAAAGACTTTGCTGGATGTGAATGAGCAGAATTCATAGCAAATTAATAAAAGGGTTTTTTTTGACGGGACCAGGAGTTTGCTTCAAGCTCTTGGGAAGCCTCAGTCAGAACACGCCAGCCCTCCAGGTGCCTGGCTGGGTGTCGTGGTGGGAGTGGGTGGGACAAAGAGGCAACCTCCCATTTCCTACAAATTTTATTTATTTTAAATCGCAACATCATTAAGAGACTGCACGTGCCTGAAGCTTGCACAGCGATGGAACAATTAAGTAATCAGACGACACTGAAAGAACGACTAGCACAGTCTCTGCCGCCCCGGCCTATAAATCCCGCCTAACACAATTTGCGTCTGGGGCTTTGCCAAGCATTCCCCAGCGCTGATGTGGGCTTCACAAATAGTTGGTGAGAAGCAGCCAGCAAGTTGCTTCACAAACGTTCTCCTCCGAGGGGTGACAGCTGCCACTCCTTGATTTCATTCATCATCATCTTCTCGGCCAGTGCTGTCCCTCACTTCCCTTGTTGTTGTTAGTTGCGAAGTTGTGTCCAACCCATCGCAACCCCATGGACAACGTTCCTCCAGGCCTTCCTGCCCTCTCCCATCCTCTGGAGTCTGTTTAAGCTCACACCGACTGCTTTGGTGATTCCATCCAGCCCCCTCCTTCTCTGCCGTCCCCTTCTTCTTCTTTTGCCCTCCATACTTCCCAGCATGAGGCTCTTCTCCAGGGAGTCCTTCCTCCTTCTCATTAGGTGGCCAAAGTCTTTGAGTTTCCTCTTCTGGATCCGGCCTTCTAAAGAGCAGTCAGGGTGGATCTCCTCTAGAAACTGACCGGTTTGATCATCTTGCAGTCCAAGCGACTCAATGCAGGAGTCTTCTCCAGCACCAGAGTTCAAAGGCCAATTCTTTGGCACGCAGCCTTCCTCACTTCCCTAACCAACTTTTTATTCTGGTTTGACTGGGGCAATCTATTGGCCCCAATTCAGGGGCGGCCAAGATATTCTCCTTGCACCAAACCCCAAATGACACCTTTTGATAAGTGTCCTCAAGCTGAGCTTCACGCCCGCTTGAACCCTTGTGTGGATTTCTTTTGGCTTTGTGTGGTGTTTGTCTGTACATCGTGGCTTATGTCTTTCCACCACGGTTGTATGAAACTACCCAGCTGTGGTTAACCATAAACCATGCTAATTCAACCACAGCGGGAAAGCTCCAAGTTATAAGCCAGTTTGCAAACCATAACAGGCCTTGTGGCTCATACTAAGCCAAGCCAACAAACCACAATGTATCTTTAGCAATACAAGAAGCCAGTATTTAGTTTTCCTAGGCTCTGGGATTCAACTCCAGTAAAGAAGAATAGAATAACAGAATCACAGAGCCGGAAGGGACCTTGGAGGTCTTCTAGTCCAATCCCCTGCTCAAGCAAGAGACCCTAGACCATTTCAGACAGGAGCATTCACAACTTCCGGAGGCAACTTCTGTTCCATTGATTAATTGTTCTGACTGTCAGGAAATTCCTCCTTAGTCCTAGGTTGCTTCTCTCCTTGCTCAGTTTCCATTCGTTGCTTCTTCTCTAGCTTTCTTGAGTGAACTTACGCAGCTGAGAACAGGCTATGCTATTTGAGGAAAGCTCCTTGGGAATTTATCCTTATTAACACCAACACAATTCCTCCCATTTCAAGAAAAGCTGCATTCTCCCATTATGCAGCCTTGATGTGACTGATTTGTTTGTTTTTATATTGTTAGGGAACACAGGACACCAATTCCATGCAAAATTTAGCACAACAGCCTTTTCTTTTTCTTCTCTTCTTGGTGGCTAGCAGAAAAATTGAATTTCCTGGCAAAAAGGTAAGGCCGCTAACCATTCTGAGTCGTTCTGTGTCAGGCTGTCAGCTCAAGAATAGAGCTGGCTGGTGATTCCCTCCCTCCGAGCTCCAACTTTCCTGATCTTGCTCCTTGCACAGGAGGCAAAAAAGATTATATTCCCAGATTATTTTCATTTTTAGGCTTGGTTTCTCTCCTTCGTCTTGTGACATATTGGAATGTAAAAGTATTTTATTAACCAGAATACACCTTAAATGAGGCACACGGTGGCTCAGGGGCTAAGATCCTGAGCTTGTTGATCAGAAAGGTCGGCAGTTCAGCAGTTCGAATCCCTAGCGCCGTGTAACGGAGTGAGCTCCCATTTCTTGTCCCAGCTTCTGCCAACCTAGCAGTTCGAAAGCAGGTAAAAGATGCAAGTAGAAAAATAGGGGCCACCTTTGGTGGGAAGGGAACAGTGTTCCATGCCTGGCTCTTCGGCTTTGAAACTGAGATGAGCACCGCCCCCTAGAGTTGGGAACGAGTAGCACATATGTGCGAGGGGAACCTTTACCTTTACAGCTTAAATACTATAGGCTTTTTTAATTGTTTTAAATTTCCTTTAAGCGAGTGGGCACAAGCAGGCTGAATTCACATCTTGTATCAAACTGTGGTTGGTTTAACTGTGTCTTATTGAATAAACTGTAATCATCAGAGATTCATTGCAAATATGATGTCCCAGACCAGAGGAAGTAAGCCAGTAGCTTTTTCAATAAAATAAAGAGATGGAACGTCACTGCAAATGATCTCACCTAGAAGCCCTCCCTGGTTAAGATCTTCTAATGGTGCAACGGGAAAGCTGGGACGTGGCCTCCCCCTTTCTGAGTAAGGTTGCGGGGGGGGGTCATTTTCCCACCTGAAGCTTCAACCAGAAAGGCATTTGGCATTTCATGGTGATGCCACATTGGCATTTATAGTAAGACGCATCCGTCACCCACCTGGGACCGCAGCAACTTCCAACTCCCCTAGCTGTCATCTTGCGTTAAGAGGCCTCCCGTCCCGGGTTGTCGTATTGCTCCTGTATCATATTTGCATTTGTCGGCACTAATGTGATTGGAAAGTTGCTAATCCGGGAGGACTGCCTTTATTATATCAGTGAAAAATATTAATCCGATTGGATGGGGAAAGGACTAATAACAGTCCAAATTGCTAATGCGATACGATGCCTCTCCGAGAGAGAGAGAGAGCGGGGGGGGGGGGGCATTTGTGTTTTGCCAAGAATAACTTCAGCCAATGTCTCTGGAGACTCTCACACATCCAGGACAGGGTTGTCCCAAAGGTGCCTCTTCCAAAAGGCAGCTGGGCTTACCTGGTTTTTTTCTTTGAAAACCTTTCGCTTCTCATCCAAGAAGCTTCTTCGGTTTTGGATGAGAAGCGAAATGTTTTCAAAAAACCAAGAAATAGAATAGAAGAGAATAGGGAAAGAAGGAAGGAGAATAGAGTAGAGTAGAGTAGGATAGAGTAGAATAGAATAGAATAGAATAGAATAGAATAGGGAAAGAAAGAAGGAGAATAGAGTCAAGTAGGACAGAGTAGAGCAGAGTAGAATAGAATAGAATAGAATAGGGAAAGAAGGAAGGAGAATAGAGTAGAATAGAGTAGAATAGACATAGACAGACATAGAGATAGAGCAAGAATAGAATTCTTGATTGGCCAACTGTGATTGGACACACAAGGAATTTGTCTTTGGTGCAGATGCTCTCCGTGTACATAAGGAGAATAAAATACATTCATCAAGAATAAAAAGTTACAACACTTAGTGATAGTCAGAGTTACTAATAAGCTATCAAATCATACTAGGAAACAAATAAAAACAATATAAATTGAAAGATACAAGCAACATGGTTATAGTCATAAGTGGGGAGAGATAGGTACTAGGAAGTAAGAGAAGAGTTTTAGTAAATTATTGACAGGGTTGTGGAAATTAGTTGTTAAGCAGAGTGATGGCATTCGGGGAAAATCTGTCCTTGTGTCTCGTTGTTCTGGTGTGCAGTGCTCTACAGCGTTGTTTTGAGTTGAAACAATTTATGTCCAGGATGCGAGAAGTCTATAAATGTTTTCACGGCCCTCTTTTTGACTCGTGCAGTGCGCAGGTCCTCGATGGAAGGCAGCTTGGTAGCCATTGTTTTTTCTGCAGTTCTGATTCTGCTTACCTTTTGGAAGAGCACTTTTGGGACAACTTTAGCCCACTAAGAGGGGGGAGGAGGGGGATGGAAGATGGACTTAGTGACCCAATAGAGTTATCTGCCGGGGTCCGACCTATTGCACGCCCCTCCCTTAGTTTTAAGAGGGGCCTAATCCGAAACTTCTGAATGGCAGGTCAGATTTTATTGTGACATAAAGGAGACAATGCTGAAATCCGTGGCTGAGGAATAATCTGATTAATCCTATTGAATTAAGCCCGTCTGAACGTAGGTAGCCTTGACGCCAAGGTTTCTGCCCCGTTTGGAAGGTGGCTCAGGTACGTCACTCAAAGTCAAATTGTGCCCAAGGATTGGGGCAGCCCATCGGTGGAGTCTGATCAGAAGGAGATTAGGGGAAATTGAATTCGATACAATCTGCTTACCGTCTCATCTGCCAAAGCTTTGTAAGCTTTCCCGGAATTGGGAAAAATCACTTATTTTTTTTTCTCATAAGGCAGGGAAGCTGCGTTTCAAGATGTCACCCAAGTTGGGCCTTATGGACCTGGATAGAAATACCCCGGGGAGTTTGTGGTTCTGGCACTGAGCACGGTGAGGTCATCCCTTCTGGCATTTCTCTTTCCTCTACGTGATTTTTTTTATTTGGAACTGGGAGAAAATGTCGTGCTTTTAACCTTCCCCCCCCCCCCCCCCCGGCCAAAGCAAAGTTGCTTTTTTTTTTAACAGAGTTGGATGGGACCTTGGAGGTCTTCTAGTCCAACCCCCTGCCTAGGCAAGAAACCCTATACAGTGATGGTGAATCTATGGCACGTGTGCCCAAAGTGGCCATGTTGCCCGGCACGCACAGGTTTCTGACGCGCATGCAAGCGTGATGATCCACTGTCCTTTGTGCGCACGGCAGTGCCGAAAACGGGTCTGTACATGCCCGCCAGCCAGCTGATCATCGGCCCCGCATGCATGTTACAACCCGGAGGTTTGGCTTTTCCAGAGCATGGCGCTGATGAGCGCACACACAACATTTCCGTGCAACCTTTTGGGCACTCGGTGCCGAAAAGGTTCA
The DNA here is from genome assembly GCF_964273705.1 of Natrix helvetica. Lineage (NCBI taxonomy): Eukaryota > Metazoa > Chordata > Lepidosauria > Squamata > Natricidae > Natrix > Natrix helvetica. The sequence goes on from NC_138564.1 coordinate 13,495,982, forward strand.
CCCCTCACTGCCCTGTAGCGTTTCAGACAAATGGTTATCCAACATCATCTTAAAAACCTCCGGTGTTGCTTGCTTGTTTCCTCGCAGGCGTTTCGTGACCTAAAGGAAGCAATAATACCCATTCTGAATCCTGAAAGATTGGCAAGAAAGCAAGCGAGCTCAGGGGGCACCCAGGGCCCCTCATGTCCTGCCATCTTTTGGCCCTGGCTTGCAGAACTGGTCTCCTCTGGGGGGGTTGCCGAACCCACTTCCCAGCGGCTCCCTTGTGTCGAAGGAAGTCATAAGTCAGAGGCAGAAAACGTTCTCTTCTCCACCTCCAAATTGGTGGCCGCCATTAGCCGATGAGTTAAGATGTCATCTAAATCGCCTCTGCTCTCGCCCGGCTTCTGAAATGTGGCCCGACCAGCCGGATCCCTTGTGATGTGGGGGGGGGGCAGGGGGGGAGAAGCTGCGCGTCTTGGAGCAGGTCTATAATGCAATCAATTCCGTATCTGGCAAGTGAAAGAGCAACATTTATTTAATGTCTTTTATGGAGCAGCTGAGTTTTATCACAAATCACATTCCATTATTTCGCTGGGGACCCCTTGAAGGCTAAAATGCACTTACTTTCCTCCAAGGAAATTTACCAATTCCTCAATAGAGGCCCATTTGCCTCTCTATGTGAAATTGACACATTTATTGAATATTAAGCATTTGTTCCTTGCAGCCCTTCTCTCCGCCTCCTTTTTTTTTCCTCTTCAATTTTATTGTGTTGCCCTTAAAAGTCATTAGGGGAAAGATACATCAAAGTGTAATAAAGAATTATTTACTGAACCACAAAGGGAATTGGATCACTCCAGATTTCCTTCTCCCGGGGGCTGCCAGTCCGGTCTCTTTCCTGCCCATCCTTTAGCAAAAGCAATCCAATTGTCTCTTTTTACATTTATTTAAACCCCTTCCTCCTCATAGGGATCGGACAGCATTCGGTCTTACTTGGATACCTTTCGCCTTGGATTTAAAAGGTATTTACTTATGCACTGTGGCCGAACAATGGACTGTCCTAATCAATGCAAGAACGAGGTGTTTGCTTTTGCTTCCCCAAACAATTAAACTGGGGTGGGAAGCACACGTTCCCTGAGGCTGGCACCCAGAAATCCAGAATAACAAAAGAGTTGGAAGGAACCTTTGAGGTCTGCTAGTCCAACCCTCTGCTAACCCTGACCTGTACTCTTTCAGACAGATGTGTTGTGGCACACCAGTGGTCAGTGGAGCTGGCAGAAGAGTCGCAGAGTGAGGAGGGTTGGGGAGGAACCTGGGCCAGTCCTGGAGTCTGGGGAAGACTCCGATGAGGGCTCTGTGTCGGAGGCAGAGAGGGGGCCAGGATCGTCTGACAGTTATCAGCTGCCTTCAGAGTCAGACATCAGTGAGGCAGAAGAACAGCTGGAGCCTGTTCCCAGTGTGCGCATGTGCAGAGTTGCCAGGCGAAGGGAACAGCTAAAGGACAGGGGTCGACTTGGGAGTAAGGCCAGAGGTGGACGATGAAGGGCCCTTCCCAGAGGGAATAAAAGAGGAGCGAAAGGGGAGTGGAGTTTGCAGGAGACCATTAGTTTGCTTCATTGGTTCATGACTCTCCGAGGCTCCTTGCCAATCCTAGGGTTAGGATTGAGCTGGCTGGAGGAGTGACTTTGTTGGCTTTGGCACTGACCCTCAGCATCTCTGGTTCAAGGCTGGCTGCTTCGTTCACCGCCTTTTCTTATTTGCTTTCCATGCTGCTTCTCTTGGTTGGTGGAAACAACAAGCATACACAGAGAGAGAGAGAGAGAGAGAGAAATGGAAGGAGGGAGGGAGAGAGATTGAGGGAGGGAGTGGGGAGAGAGAGAGATGGAGGAAGAGAGGGAAAGAGGGAGGGAGAGAGAGAGGGAGAGACTGACTCCCATTCAGAGCAGATTCAAGATAAAACGAATATTTCCTTTCCTTTCCTTTTTTTCAATGGGTGGGCTGGAGGGGGAGAGGCAAGAAAGGAAGAAAGAGGGACTTGCGTTTAATGGAATCCAACTCAGATTTTGATCTGATGCTTGGCAGATGGCGGAGTTGAAAGCGAGTCCCTGGACTCAGAGCAGCCTCGCCATAAAGAGATGAATGCCCCCCCCCCAGGGAAGCAACGTGTCTCCAAATGCACTGTGAATCGGAAGAATTGAGGGCTACGGGGGGAGGGGATTTAAAGAAGGGGGAGAGGTGGGAAGGGAGAAGGCATGGTGGGAGGATCGGCCAGTCTCCTCTCTTTCTAAGGGGGCCCCATTGTACCCCTTTTACATCCCCCAGATTGACCCACCCTCCCCCCACAGCCAAAGCAGCCCACCCCCCATTAAGAGGCAAGTGAAGTTGATCTATCATTGCGAGGTTTTTAAAGTTAAAAGTTCCCCTCGCACAATGCGCTAGTCGTTCCTGACTCTAAGGGGCGGTGCTCATCTCTCTTTCAAAGCCGAAGAGCCAGCGCTGTCCGGAGACGTATCCGTGGCCATGTGGCCGGCAGGACTCAACGCCAAAGGCACACGGAACGCTGTTCCCTTCCCACCAAAGGTGGTTCCTGTTTTTCTACTTGCATTTTTAACCTGCTTTTGAACGGCTAGGTTGGCAGAAGTTGGGGCAAGTCACGGGAGCTCACGCCGTTACGCAGCACTAGGGATTCGAACCGCTGACTTTTCTGATCGACAAGCTCAGCGTCTTAGCCACTGAGCCACCGTGCAAAAACACCACAAGGTTTTTACAGTTCTTCAAAATTTGGATCTGGCTTCCTTTTTGCCCCAGGAGCTCCCTGATCCCAAAATAGGGTGGGGGAGAAAAGCCTGTTGATTGGTTCTTATCCTCAGCAGCACCAGCAGAACCTCCAGGGGCAGGGGCAGCCTATCCTTCATCCTCACCTACTGAGATACAACAGTTATCCCCTTTCCCCGTCTCTCACTTCTGGGTTGCTGAAGGCCGTTTTGGGGAGGGGGCTGTTGTCCTTCGTGCAGTTTGGTCACCCTTGTTGTGGGCTGGGCAGCCTCCACCCCCCACGCCTGTTTATGGGCGAGCAGAAATACTTGGCAATAGTTAGAGGGGATAAACAGCTTTTAATGGAGTTACAGGGCTATTTAATGGGCATCATAAAACCGCCTCCATCCCTGGGCAGCTTATATCATTTTATTATTCCTCCCTCTTTTCCCTTTGCAATGGGGCGAGAAGATGGGGGCAGAGAGGGCTGGCTTGGGCAAGGGGCAACTGTTTCGTTCCTCAATTTATAGCTGGGTACACTCTCCCCCTGTGGCAGTGCAAATGCACCCACACCGGCACTCGCACCCAGGCGTGCAAATGCCCCCCCCCCACTTATGTGGAGAGCCCTGCACGCCCCTAGCAGTCAGAAGCCGTCTTGGGGGTGGGGGGCCTCTCCGAAGTCCGTTTGCAGCTCCCCCAGAAGTGTGGCACGCGTCTCCGTTGCAGCAAAACAGATGTTCACCTTGTTTCTTGATCGGCTGTTAGATGAGAAATTTATTGTTCTTGCGCCAGGCTGCTGCGCCACCGAGTCTGTGGAGGCAGAGGGTGGGAGCTGGCCCCGTGCCAGCCCAGCTCTCTTTTGATGAAAGGCACCGAAGGCCGAGCCGGGTTCGAAGGCGCCAGCAGTAATGCATTGGCGAGACGCTCCTGATTGGGCGATTGATTGGACGCTGATTTGATTTATTGATCGATAACCCTCAAAAAAAAATTTGGCGTCTCAGAAAGCTTGGGCTAATCTTTAACTGCTGAGAATCTCTCCGGGGACTGTTTTCCTTCTCTCCATCCATTTTCTGCCTCTTCTCCTCCCAACCTCTCGCATCCTCTTCCGCGTAGATACACCTACCGACCTACCTATCTGCCGGTTTGCGTTCATAAATTGGGTTGCTCTGCATCCATTCTCTCACGCACGCAAACATGCCTTCTGCCTGGATGGCACTTCTCCGTAACGTGGCATGTATAAATTATATTGTATGTACCTGTGAACACCAAGGGTTGGCGGGGAGGTTTGAGCCTTAGGCTGACGGAGGATGTTTGAGAAGGGACCAAGGAATTCGCAGAAGGTCTCTGAGCTTCTCTGAACCCCCACCGTGTCCGTGTGCTTGTGTGTGTTTGTGTGTGTTGTGTGTGCAGCTGCGGCCTTCCTGCCTCCCCGCTCGCTCCCTTTCCACCAGCCCCGGCAGACAATCGCCAGGCAGGCAGGCGCAGAGTTGGGGCAGATCTATAAATTGATGGAATTCAAAGCCTCCAGCATCGATTACCATTCTAGCAAAAAGGGAGAGACGGAGGGAGGGGGATCAAAACCCAACAACAACAACAACCGGTGGCGTGTGGAATGGCTGATTATTTTTAGACAAAGATTTTGCCCCTCTCAGCAGCAAATTTCTCTCTCTCTCTCTCTCTTTTTTGCTGAGCCCGTCACTTGCATTAGATGTCTGCTCTTGATTGCAATTACAGTAGATGCAATGCAGACCCCCCCCAGATCCCCTCCCCATTCCCTCCCCCAAAGATAAAACAATCTCAGGTTCTGTTCCTGTGTGATCCCCCCACCCCCAATTCTTCTCTTTTGTTTCTCAGGTTCCCCTAAGCCACCTATAAAGTCCTGGATAAGCGTTGCCTTCTCATCATAAGTCTGCTCACTCCATGGTTGTGTAATCGCGTTATGGATGGTTGGGTTAGATTTGATGTGGTTTAGATAAATTTTGGGTCATCGGGCATCCTTCATCCCCAGTCTCCCAAACAGGAATTGTCAACTCCCGGAACTTTTCAGACGGGTGGACTTCAACTCCCAGTATTCCCCAACTGACATTCTCAAATGCTTTCTCCTGAAGTTCCCCACTTTGTGTCAACAGTGAGACTCCCCCCCCAAAGATCTTGGAAATCTATTCTGAAGACTTAGGGTGAGCTCTGTTATTTCTCTAAAGCAGTGCTTCTCAACTGGAAGACGGATGGACGTCAACTCCCCGAATTCCCAGGATCTAGCTTTCCCTAAAGAACAGGCTCTATGGTTTCTGAAGATCAGTGGCTAGGTCTAACCAAGGCTTTACATCTGTGTCCTCAGCCTGGGCCACTTGGAGTTGGAAGGACTTCGAGTTCCAGAATTCCCCAGCCTGCAAAGCTCTGGGAGTTGAAGTCCACCCATCAATGTTTAGGTCAGTGTTTTCCAACCTTGGCAACTTGAAGATGTCTGGACATCTTCTGGGAGTTGAAGTCCGGACATCTTCAAGTTGTCAAGGTTGGAAAACACTGGTCTAGGTTGAGAAATAGTGCCCTAAAAAACCCGCTTTCTGCACCTTTGTGGAGTCCACAGTCTTACGGTGTCCCCAGATGCCCCGTGCCAGTTCTAAGAGGCCCTTTGTCTTCTGCCACTTCACAGGCCAGTCCAACCTCGGTGGTGACTTCATTCCCCTCACCTTTTAAAATCCAAGAAACCTGTCCAGGTGATCCAGCGTAGTGCCATTGACCCAAAGCCTTTTACGCTGATTAAAAATCCGCAGCCCTCCTCCTCCTCCCCCTTTTCTTCTTCTTCCTCTTTGGCACCCGCGGGCATCCAGGAAAGCCAGGGGCAGTCACTCCAGCCTGTGCCATTGCAATCTCTCCAGCAGCGACCGCTGTTTTTCTTTCTAGGGGGAAATCTAATATATCGATTAGCTTTCTCCAGAACAGCATCAATAAAAGTGTATAATGGCTGGGCCTCGGTTGGCGTCTTCCTCCTGCCGTTGAAAAGCCCCCACGCTGCCTCTCCCCACCCGAGGCAGGAAACCGATGTCAGCTCTTACCTTGAGACCAGCCAGCGGGCATGGCTCCTCCTGGTCTGACCAGCCTTGGCATTCCCAGAACCCAGCGGGCACCGTCAGCAGTTTTCCCTGCCCACGTTTGGCCCGGGGGAAAGAGATGGTTCCTTCTCCGAGGAAAATATTCCTCCGTCCAGTCGAGTTAAGGAAATCTCTTCCTGGCACCCTCTGGCATTTTTCCTCCCACCTGCCAGATCCCAGGGACTGGGGACCTGCCTTGATCTCTGATGCCAAAGCTAGAAGGGGTTAAGAAGGTGATAAGGCTCCAGGGAAACTGGGATCTTCGGTCTATTAATAACCGGAGATCCTTCGTTCTTTTACTCTAATTATGAGCTTTCCCACCTAAATTGGCAGCTAAATTGTAGCTGACAAAGTTATAGCCAGAGCCTCAGACACATTCACATGGCGGCGGGAGAGTAGCGGCATATTTTATTTTCAGGAGAAGGTCCTGCCGCTCAGATTAAGCTTTGGGAAAGCTGCCAGCCTCTGATTGGGCTTTTTACGGAGAAGATAGAAGTGGAAAGTTTTCCGAGGGATTTCCGACATCAGAAGTACTGCAGAGCAGAGCAGAATTGTGGTTATAATTCTGAATTCAAGCCTTGAATTTTAGGGCAGGACAAGAAACCATGGATGGAAACTAATCGAGGAGAGATGCGACCTGGAATTAAGGAGAAGCTTCCAGGCAGTGAGGGCAATTCACCAGTGGAACCGTTTGCCACCAGAGATTGTGAGTGCTCCATCCCTGGAATAAGAAGAGGTTGGACAGTCACTTGCCTCAAATGGTATGGGGTCTCCTGCTTAAGCTGCGGGTTGGACTAGAAGACCTCCAAGGTCCCTTCCAGCTTCTATTCCATTTCATTCCAGGTTTTCTCCTGGCACAAAGGAGAGACCTAAGTCTGGAATTCATACATCTTGCCTCACTTTGCTAATCTCGGGGCTCAATCCACGAGGACTAGAAACCCAACCCAGCTTTTATGGCAAATCTCTGAAAAATACAAAGCTCTTTTTCTTTTTTTTCTTTTCTTTTTTGCTGCCTTCCCTTTGTGCCCCTTCCCCCGGAACAGTCCTTCCTCCCCCCTCCTCAGATGGGAAAAAAATACCCAGCATCCTTATTGCTGACAGATTTATTTTTTGCCCCCAAACTTGAGCTTGATGAAATGTTTTCGGGGGGGAGGGGACAATTTCGCTGTAATTAGAAATTCTTTTTTTAACACACACATACACACACACATTTATGGGGTAGTAACGCCGGCACACAATTGGATATTAGTGGTTGATCACTTATCTCCTAGGATTGTTGCTTATAATCTGCAATAATAGCCTGCTTGATTAGCCGATTTGCATATCTTTTGAGGACTGGAATTTGGTATTCTCTCCCCTCCTCTTTGTGCATCTGGGATTGGAGCCCTCCCCAGGGTGGGGAGCCGGGTGCTGGTAGCCCTCTCCAAGGGCCCGTTTGGGGCAGAGAGGAGACTCCCATTTGGGGAGTGGGTCTGAGCAGGGAGTGAGGAAGGGGCTCCTTTGGAGTTGGACCAAAGGAATAGGAAACTCTCCCGGAGGGGTGGGTGGAAATGGTCCCTTTGACTGGAAGTGATGGGAGTTGTAGTCTGGCCCCTTTGCAAAAAGGCTGATTGGGTAAAGATGGGGTGAGTCCCATGGGTCTCCTTCTCCTTCTTACAAACGGCCCCTTCCCCAAAATTGCACCACTGCTCCTTCCGGCTGACTTGCACCTGAGCCAGATTTCGGCCAATCTGATCCAGGATCTGGATGAGGTCGCAGCCTTTGGCCTCTTCGCCGTCTCCTCTGCAGGACAGTTTCCCTGTCTCCAACTGGAATCCACCAGCAGTGGAAGGGCATTTGTCCACTCAGCCCTCTTCCCCTGGAGATGGCCGTCTGGGGAAGTCTGGAAGTGGAAGTCCACAGGTCTTAAAAATGGCCAGGTTTGGACTTCCCTGCTCTAGACTGAATGCTGTTTGCTCCCTCCTTCCCTCCCTCCCTCCCTCCTTCCTTCCTTCCTTCCTTCCTTCCTTCCTTCCCTCCTTCCCTCCCTCCCTCCCTCCCTCCCTCCCTCCCTTCCTTCCTTCCTCCACCACTGCTACCTGCCTCATCTTCTTCTTTTTATATCTGCTTGGACTCTGTGCTCTCTGTGCTTTTGGGAAGGAGGCCACCCCAGGCCAAGGACTCGTGCAGAGATGCTGCGACGCATTCTCGGATGGGAAGGCGCTGCTGCCAGCCCACTAGAATCGATGCCTCCTGGTACAACACAATCCTGGGGGTTTGTTTTTTAGGCCAGAACTTGTACCTGGTTGACCCCCTGGTAGCCTAACCCCTGGGGCTGCCCTTGGCCTCCTGTCTCCTACCCTGAAACAGATGAAAACTGCATTTCTGAACCCGAGCCTGGGTCTTCGGAGAATGTGCCCTGAAGCTCATAAACCACAGCCAATGGACAAGCCTGGCTCCCTGCTCTCTCTCTCTTCTCTCCCTCTCCCTCCTCCCTCTCCCTTCTCCCTCTCTTTCTCTCTCTCTGTCCCCCCTCCCTCCATTTCCCTCCCTCTCTCTTCCTCTCCTCCCCCACAGGTCATGTTTTTTAATCTGCTCCCCTTTCCTTTATATCCGACGGTGAAATATTGGTACGATCCAATAAAAGACGGAAAGCTTGCCATCCCTCTGGTGCACCGGAGACTGAAAGGCTCTTCATTGGGCGGCTTGGGCACGCAATTGACACCACCACCCCCGGTAACGCGCCCCATACATCTTCAGCACCTGGAATTTACATATTCTGTAGGAAAATGATTGATGGCTCCTGGAAACCAGCCTGTCTACCAAGAGGCTGCCATGCCGCTATCCATCTTGCGCCCCTGTCTTCCTTGCATCAGAAAGATGGCAATTCCTTTCCTGCCTCTCTGCCCTCGGGGACAGCCGGGCTCCGTCGTTTTTGAAAACAGCCATCTGGCTTTTCCTCCATAGACCCAGAAAGATCAGGGCACGAAGAGGCTGGGAAGGAGAGCCATGAATTTAGCTCACGCTTGATGCTCTCATTGCTTCCAAGCAGGGCCTCTCCACCCAGGGCACTTTAAGGTGGGTGGACCTCAACTCCCAGGATTCCCCAGCCGGCCAAAACGTCCTCCCAAAGCCCCCACTCCAATCCCGTGCAATTCGAAAGCCATCCAGATCTTTATTAGATTATTTAGTAAAGGTAAAGGTTCCCCTCACACATACGTGCTAGTCGTTCCCCCACTCTAGGAGGCGCTGCTCATCTCTGTTCCAAAGCCAAAGAGCCAGCGCTGTCTGGAGACGTCTCCATGGTCGTGTGGCCGGCATGACTCAATGCCGAAGGCACACGGAAGGCTCTTCCCTTCCCACCAAAGGTGGCTCCTATTTTTCTACTTGCATTTTTTTAATGTGCTTTCGAACTGCTAGGTTGGCAGAAGCTGGGACAAGTCACGGGAGCTCACTCGGTTACGCGGTGCTAGGGATTTGAACCGCCAAACTGCTGACCTTTCTGATCGACAAGCTCAGCGTCTTAGCCACTGAGCCGCCGTGTCCCTATGAAAGATTATTTACAAACACTATGAAAAAAGCCACACACCTAAATTAGTCACAATCTGGGCGCCTTCCTTCCATGGCCGATGCGTTTGGCGGGTGGTAGTGTGGACCGCAATATGGTGCTCTTATTATTTTGACGCAATTGCTATGTTTTCCTTGCAGTTGCTAAGAAAAAAAATAAGAAATCTGCTAAAATAAAAATATTGATCCCTCAAGTGCTTCATTAATTTGACCCCCCCATCTGTATTTATTTGTTTACATACAAACCGATCTGATGTGGGTTTGTGCTTCCTTTGTGAATGCGCGATTTGGTCTCTTTTTGAGGATTGGGAGACGGAGTGACGGGCGCCACGAGGCCTATGGGCCAGTGGTGGGATGTGCTTACTGTCGCTCCCTGTACGCTGCTCACGGGGCCACGGGGCCAGTTCTTGCACGGATGTTGCGCACGCATGTGCAATCCACCGCCCCTGCAACGCCCAGCTGCTTCTTGGGGCTTCTTGCACACTATGTGCTCGTGCGCAATTGGCCAGTTGCTTTAAAAGCAGGTATAGAACGCAGGTGGGCCAAACGAGCCCCTGTACTCTCAGCGGTTCCCGGCTACTACCGGTACGGCTGTACTGGACCTGGCCCGCAGGAACTCACCACTGATATGTTCCCTTTCGTGGAGAATTGGCTTTGTCCCATTCCACACCTTGTCTTCTCCTGACTTGGAAGCCCAGGTGTGGCAGATTGAATGGATTTAAGGTTTTCGAAACTCCCGGCAGGTGATCGGTGGCTGCAGGACTGGATGGTGGTTTGCTGCTTTGTGCCTTTGAATGCTCAAGGTAGCCTTGGGAAATGGGCTCAGGAAAAGAATTGCATTTCACATTCTTGTATTTCTCCTAATGTTTCCCCCCCTTTTTTTGTTTCTTTTGTTCCAGAAGGAACTGAATTCTGTGGCTTCTGAACTGGCTGCCCGTCAGGAGGAAAGCGAGCAGTCACACAAGCATTTAATTGAAGTCAGCCAGGAATTTAAAAGAAATGTTCCTGAGGTAGGATGCCTTGCTTCGCCTCAAAACTTAAAGTTTTAAGTCAATCCTCCTGCTCCTTTTCTTTTCTTTTTCTCTTTCTTCTTCTTTTTCTTCTCCTCCTCCTCCTCCTCCCCCTTTTTCTCCCTTCTCTCTCTCCCTTCTCCTGTTTCTCCTTCTTCCTCTTCCTCTCCCTTCTCCTTCTCCCCCTTTCTTCTCCTGATCCTCCTGCTCCTTCTCCTCCTCCTCTTTCTCCTCCTCCCCCTTCTTCTCCTCCTCCTCCCCCTCCCCCTTCTCCATCTCTCTCTTTCTTCTCCTGTTTCTCTTTCTTCCCCTCCTTTTCCCTTCTCCTTCTTCCACTTCCTCCTCCTCCACCTCCTCCTCCTCCTCCTCCTCCTCCCTTTTTTCTCTTTCCTCTTTCCCCCCACCTCCTAATTAATGCTTAAATATGGCCACAAATACTATACACTTAATGTTTAAGTTAGGAATTTGAGTTAAGAGCCAAATTTTGAAGTCCATTCCCTTGGCCCTCCTTGCCTAAGAGGTCCAAACAAGGGAATTCTCATCCCTTCTTTCTCTCCCCCCCCCCCCTTTCCTTCAGGAGGTTCGAGATATGGTGGCTCCTGTCTTTAAAAGTTTCCAGGCAGAGGTAAGAAGAGACCAGTAACAAGGTACCTTTGGGGGGTGGGGGGTTGTGGGTTTTCTTTTTTTTTTTGCCATGGGTAGAAAAAATTGTGAACCAAACTGGGGACTCCGAATTGAGAGATGGTGCAAATATAAGGAAAAATGGAAGCTCCTGTTCAAAAAAGGCAAAGCGTTGTGGCATTTGCAGCTATTTGGGGCTGTGGCCGTCCCTCCGTTTCAGCCCTGAGCTTCCTCACCAAGGTATGGAGAAGGTGGAGAGAAGGGACAATGTGTCCCTGAGCTGGTTGAAGGACATTTGTCTTGCGATCTCACAACTTCCACTGTATTTTTCCATTATTTCAAGCGTCAAGTTTCTGAAGGACCGTAATATGGATTTCAAGCAGATTAAATATACAGGATGTAGATATGTAGGTTGGGTTTTTTTCTCTCCGTATTTCATCTATTTAAGCCTTAAGGCCACTTTTATATAATCAGCAGAATCTGCGTTGTGAAATTACACCCTGAATGTCTTAAGATGAGGAGATTGGGTTGAGTGTTTGGAGCTACTCTGACAGTGAAAAACAGTCTTTCTCTAAGAAAATAATGCAAATCAGAGAATGGCTCAGCCGAACATTGGATGCACCGCTTTCATTTTTATGAAGAAGGAGCTACATTTGGCATTCAGTCTGTAGATCTTCTGGGAGAAGAAGAAGAAGAGAAAATGGATTTAGATAGCCAACAAGAGGCAAGAATGGTTTTCTTGGACAAAGTGAAGTAGTCCGTGATTTGGGGGTTCCTGATCCTGATCAGTGACTGGGAACGAGGTGAGCCTTTCCTGGGATTGTTGTTTTCTTGTGGATGTTTTCTCACCAACTAGCTAACATCATCAGTGCTAGAAGGTGGCTCAGCCTCTGAGGGTAACCTCTGGAATTGGCTCCTTCAGTTTGCCCAAGGATCTTGGACAAAGGATGTGTGCCCTATCAATGAAGGGCATTTGATCTTCCCAGATCATCCTTACATCTCCAAGTAAAATGTCAATGGACGTTCTCCACCATCCAGGCCACGGTTGCCCCAAAGGTGCTTTCCCCCCCCCCAAAGGCACCTGGACTTGTCTGTTTTTTGTTTTTTCCTTTGAAAACATTTCGCTTCTCAACCAAGAAGCCTCTTCCAGTTCTAAGTAATCAGTAAGGAATGGAAGTATTGATATTCTTTGCAGTCCCCTGGTGGTTAGCATTCTGAAGGTCGGTGGTTGGCGCTCAGAGATGTTGAGGCCACTGGGGGGGGGGTGTTACCTGCATCCCAGGGGATCTCAACTTTGGGGTCTCCAGGTAGAACAATGGATATGATTGATTATTATATGATTGATTATATTTTCCGGGTGTTTGGGGGGTAAAAAATGGCTCCAAAAATGGCCTGAAAAATGGCCCAGAAAATGGCCTGGTTTTTTGGCTGTTTTCAGGCCGTTTTTCCAGGCTGTTTTTGGCCCCAAAACCATCTGGAAAATGACCCAAAAAACAACCTGAAAACAGCCCCCAGAGCAGCCAAAAAACAGCTAGCCAGCTGGTCTTTGGGTTTCCGGTGCTCCGGCATGCACACACATGCACACGCATTCCGGTGCCGAAAAGGTTTGCCATCAATGGATTAGAATGTAGAAATGGTGACTCAATGGAAGGTAGGAGAAAAAAGGGGTTCCTTTTCCAACCCAAGGACATCTGTGGGAGAAATAGGACCTATCCTAGACTGTCCCCTTCCTTGCAGACCCCTGGCAGGACCCCCAACCCACCCTGTGGGTGACTAGCAGACCTGGCCTTTCTGCAAATGTTTTGTGCTGGTGGGTGAGATGAAGGAATGGATGGCAGAGCCTCTGCCCAGGAGGTGGGCAGGAGAGGCAGGCAGCGTTTTTCTCATAACCTGATTTCGATAAATAAGACCCTGAGTTTAATTTCTCCATCCTGGGGAAGACAAAAGGCTGCCGGTAACGGAAGTGGAACGGCGACAGATTGAAATGGCCAAAGTTCTTTTTCTCGGTTTGCTTTTTTTTTTAATTCCCTTCCTTTCAGACGGCAAAAAGAGCAGAGCCAGGGCCCTGCTAATTACAAAAGTTGCTTTATGAAAGATAATTCAAAGCAATAATTTAGCAAACATAATCAAGTAGCACAGATGGGGATTCTGATGAATAGTTTGCAACATGCAATTAGCAGCTCTTGCAGTTACATATCATTAACCCTCAGAGCACAAAAATTATTTTCTCATTATTAGATGAAAAGGTAAAATTAAGCTGACTAGACAGTTAAGGAACAAACTACAATTAATTACCTTCATTTATTACAGTCATTATTTGAAACTTCTCTCTCTCTCTCTCTCTCTCTCTCTCTCTCTCTCTCTCTCTCTCTTCCTCCTCCTCCTTTTCATGGAGGGATGAAAATATGTAAATTAAAAGTTTTCTTACGTAAAAATGTAGGTGAAACATTGACTTAATGGTAGAACAGGAAGTCCAAAGAATCATGGCTGGGTCGGCTAATTTCTCCCACTTCTCAGTTGCTGAGAAAAAAAATAGTTTTGAGATAATAAGGAAGGCAAGTAACCCCCCAAATGCTTTCTGCCTCTCTCGCGATGACATCCTGAGACCATTTCAAATATAGAATAGAACAGAATAGAATAGAATAGAATAGAATAGAATAGAACAGAATAGAATACAGGATAGGATAGGATAGAATGGAATAGAATGGAAAATAGAATAGAATAGAAAATGAAGAATAGAAATATGGAATGGAATGGAATGGAATGGAATAGAATAGAAAATGAATAGAGTGAAATAGAATTCTTTGTTGGCCAAGTGGATTGGACACGCAAGGAATTTGTCTTTGATGTCTATGTTCTCAGTGTACATAAAAAGAAAAGATACATTCGTCAAGACTCCTAAGGTACAGCACTTAATGATAGTCATAGGGTACAAATAAGCAATCAGGAAACAATCAATATCAATATAAATCATAAGGATAACAAGCAACAAAGTTACAGTCCTGCAGTCATAAGTGGGTGGAAATGGGTGATAGGAACGATGAGAAGATTAATAGTAATAGTAAGGCAGCCTGAGTGAATAGTTTGACAGTGGGGAGGGAATTATTTCTTTAGCAGAGTGATGGCGTTCGGGGAAAACCGTCCGTGTATCTAGTTGTTCTGGTGTACAGTGCTCTGTAGCGTCGTTTTGAGGGTAGGAGCTGAAACAATTGATGTCCAGGATGCGAGGGGTCTGTAGATATTTCCACGGCCCTCTTTTTGACTCGTGCAGTGTGCAGGTCCTCAATGGAAGGCAGGTTGGTAGCCATTGTTTTTCCTGCAGTTCTGATTCTCCTCTGAAGTCTGTCTCTCTCTTGTTGGGTTGCAGAGCCAAACCAGACAGTTATGGAAGTTGTTAGATTGGGTAATGGATAAGCACTCACAGGCTCAACGGTAACAACAGCTCTTTATTGAGTACAACAAGTGAGAACAATCCAGCGAAGGTTGAGTCTGACAGCAGCCCTTTTATAGGGAGCTGTCAAGACCCTTCAACCAATAGGATTAAACCTCTGTTCCCGCCAGAACGGAGGACCTTGGTGAAACCACTGTAGTTAGAGCTAGTATCTAACAGAAGTGCAAATGACAGACAATAATAATAATAATAATAATAATAATAATAATAATAATAATAATATTCAGAATCTGGATCGCTTCATCCTCAGCTAGCTGACTTTCAAGAATCTGCTTTGCCTCCCAATTCAGGGTTCCAAAACTGCTTCCTTGCATATTTATTTCTTGGATTTATCCCCTGCTCTCCCACCACGGAATGGCTAATGGTCAAAAGAATGCAAAACAAACAGCTTAATTAAAAACAACCATTAAAAGCATCATTTACATAATGCAGTAATTACGAATGTAAAACAACACCAGCCATATGCTAAAAAGCCATTATTAAAACAATGCAAAAGTGCTAACTGGAAAAGAAATAGAGAAAAAGGTCCCACGGGAGAGTGGCCACAGTTCCAGAAGGGATGGGGTCCCCCAGTTTCAGAACATCTGACCATGTTTGTGAGCTAGCTGGCTTTTCTAAAAAAAAAAAACAATAGCAAAGTGTGAGAAAATCAACACCATTTGGACTGGCGGTTGTAGTTTTGAAGTTCTCTTTCGTTCCTGTGCTTTTTACATCATTCTTTTAAAATAAAAATTGAGCCTTATCTACCTGCCAGACTTTATGGAAAGGGGAGCTCATTTGTCCCGATCGACAAAAATGGACAGCCAGCAGCAACCTCCTCTCCTTCAGTAGCAGCAGCATCTTCTTGGCTATGTAAATTATTACAACTCTTTTTCCTCTCCTCTTCCTCTCCTTTAAGTCAGCCATTGCTCCGTTTCTCCTTAAGCTCTTCTTTGCTTTTAAAGCGTGGATGGAAATAATTGCACTTAAAGGCATTTGTGAGCATATAAACCCAGACAAAATATCAGCAGAAAGACTGAAGGCAGGAGGAAGGAGAGGCAGAGACAGAAGGCAACTTAAAAAGAATCTGTCCATTGCAATAATATTTTTTTTGATTCTCAGTGTTGCAGAGAGAGAGAAAGAGAGAGAGAGAGAGGGAGGGAGGGAGAGAGAGAGAGAGAGAGAGAGAGAGAGAGAGAGAGAGAGAGAGAGAGAGAGAGAGAGACTTGATAAGGTATAATCATAGCATAGAGGCGGGTCTGACAGTAGTAATTAATTAGGCCATTATGTATTCTATGGTGATAATTGCTTTGCTGGAAAATCACCAGCCATGGAAAAGACCCGGAGCAGAAATGTAATTCATCAATCTTGTGTCGTTGCGGAGTGCGCAGTTGTGTTTTCTCTCACCTTGAGTCCCGTGCGTGGAAGGCAGAAAGAGAGAGAAACACGCAGGGAAGGAAAAAGTGAACGATATGTCGAGGTTTAAAAGTCAGAGGAGGCTGGGAGGGAGGGTGTTCAGATTCCAGGGAGCAAGGACAGAATATTTGGGGAGTGGGCTGCGTTCATCCCCCCGGCTGATCTTCTCAGCTTGACCAGCTTCTCAAGAGCTTCTCTGCCAAGGGCTAGAAACAGATGGACCTACCACACAAGCTGCCCAGCTGTCTGTCTGTCCCCGCTGTCTTCTTGGGGCATTGGGCTGCATTTCCCAGGACTGGCTTGAGCAAACTCTGAGCGTGTGCCAGGGATGCGTCGCTTCATTCGGGGAAACAAGCCAGAACAAGCGTCCGAGCCAGCTGAGCTCTGGTTGGTCCCTTAATTTCCCTGCTTTCCCTCTGCGGGAACTCCGTTCCCTTTCGGCTCCTTGGACAGGTGACGAAACACCTGGACCTCTCAGCCGGACTCCCAGGGTGGAGTTTTGAGATCTCTTGGGTTCACTCGCTCCCACCAAGCCGTTCACCCAGCACCTGAACCAGGGGTCTCCAACCTTGGGCTTGGTCCTGTTTCCAGAACAAGGGTGAGAAACCTCGAGGCTGTTGAGGGGCGCCTTCCAAAGGGGGAGTCCAGGAGCCGTAACCTCTGAGCCAACCCTTTCCCCCATTTCTCCAGCCATCAAGTTAGCCTTCCTCCAGATTTGGGGGCCACAATTTCTGGGGTTCCAAAAAAAGGAGGTATTGGAGGACCTGCGTCCTATAAAATAACCGTAGCTGAACCAGGAGAGACGCTTCTGCCTCAGGCCGATTCTTGGTTTGTGGGAAATGACCACAGATCGGTTGGTAACATTTCAGCTCCACCTGCAAGTGCAAAGAAGGCAAGAAGGATGCTTGAATGCTCAAGGTAAGGTGGTCTCCAGTGGGAAGGGAGGGAAGCTCTGGTGGCTGGAGAATTGTAAATGCCGGCTGCTTCCCTTCTGAATGACAAGCCATTTGGAGTCAGTCTTGGGTGAAAGATTTGCAAGCTCTCTTTTTCCTTTTGTCCTTTTAAGATTAAGGGGGTGGGAGAACCCTCCCTTCCTTCTTTCCTCCCCTTCTTCCTTTCTTCCTTCCTTCTTTCCTTTCTTCCTCTTTTTTCCTTCTTTCTTTCCTCTTCCTTCCTTCCTCTCCCTCCCTCCCTTTCCCTTCCTTCCATCCATCCATCCTTCCTTCCTCTTTCCCTCCCTTTCCCTTCCTTCCTTCCATCCATATTTTCTCCTTCCCTTTTTCTTCCTTTCTCCCTCCCTCCCTTTTCCTCGCTCTCTTTTCCTTCCTTCCTTTCTTCCTTCTTTCCCAGCCTTACATTAGTTTTCCTCCACCAAGGGTTACTTCCCTAGAAGTCAATCAAGTTCTTGAGTTGGGATCTATCTAGCTTTGATGAGGTTGAGGTTGGATTTGTAGGGCCTCCTTTGCAGTTGCAAATGCAGCTGGGTATTTCCTAATTGCACTGAGCTTTTCCTTCCTGACCCCGCAAAGTGGGTGCAGCTTTGACTGTGGGGCTGCCCCTTCCTCTCCCTGGTTCCTCAGCCGGGCTCTTGCTTTTATGTTTCCCTCAGGTGGTGGCGCTCAGCCAACGGACCAAGGAAGCCGAGGCAGCGTTCCTGAGCGTCTACAAGCAGCTACTCAAAGGCCCAGGTATGGACGCTGGCTGGGCCTCCTTCTTCAGGCAGGCTCGGAAGGGGTGGGTGGGTGTCGCAAGCCCTCTTGACCTACTCAGGGACTTTCGGGAGATCAGAAGACGATCTGGAACATTTGAGACCCCCGGTCTGGAGCTCCATCTCCTCCGTGGCCTGGAAATAGACATTGTTACACAAGACCCTCTTAGGAACGAGACGGTAGAAAATCCGAGGGGTTGGGGGTGGTGGGCTGACTTCCCAGGGTCTGAAATGGCTGCTAGGTCCTCTGTTTAATCAGCAAAATTGTATTTATTTATTTATTCATTTTAATTTGTCAACAAGTACAAGGAAACAAGTAGGAAAAACACATTAAAAATGGCACAAATAAACGGATATAACTAAGCAGAACATAACCATAAACCCATAAAAAGAGGATGTATCAATGGGGGACAATAGGACAGGGACGGTGCGCTTATGCACGCCCCCTTTACGGACCTCTTAAGAAACACGTGAGCTCCATGGTGGGCAGCTTAAGGTCAAAGGAACGGGGGGGGGGGGGGGGGGTTAGAGGAACTAACAACAGGACCGGGTAGAATGTTCCACCCATTTACTCCTCTGTTGCTGAAATCGTTTCTCCTGCAATCAAGATTAGAGTGGATTGCATTTAGTTTGCATCTATTGATAGCCCTTGTGTTATGGAAGTGAAAGTAAATACCTGAACATCTCAATGTCTGATGCACATTTTAATTCCAGTTGGGCCTATTGGAGTGATTCGTGTACCTGCCCTTCTTCCTTCCTTCTCCTATTCCTGCCTTTCCCCTTCCTCTCTTCCTTTCGGAGCTTGAATGGCTTCTGTCTCTGCAAAACTTCACCCGAGGAAAATTTTTGTGCTGCTCAGCAAGTGTTTTGATACACTGAGCTTGGGATTGCGCGTCTGTAATTACAGGAAGGGGGGGAGAGGAAAATATCATATTTTTTTCTGATTTTGTTCACCCAGATGTGGCATGGGGAAGCAGGCTGTGCGCGCATCTCTGTCGGACACGGAGAGGAGAGGGAGGGCGGAGAGGAAGCAGTAAAATCATGTTAAAAGCATAATTAAAGTCATTGTTGAGGATGGATTGATTTAAGTCTCGTTTTAACTCGCCTGGCAGTGACAACTGATTTCTTCATTGTCTTCTGCATGCATCGCTCCCCCTCGGCAGGAACACAACGGGGGGGCGGGGGGGAGAGAAAAAAATTAGTTTGCTAAGTAAGGACCGGGCTGTGCATAGGAGGGAAAGCAAAATACTTTACGTAGGAGGCGGAATGGAGCTTTCTGGGGATTTCAAATGAGACATTTGGGAGGTTTGCTAGTGTCTAAGTATGGATGGATTACACCCCTCAGGTCAGTGATGGCTAACCTTTTTGTCGTTGTGTGCCAAAATTGCTATTGTGCGCGGGGGACACGCATGCCTGCAGCCATAATGAAATGCGCCTGCCACCCCACAATGCTGGTCTTTGCCGGCACTTGGCGCACTGGAAAACAGTCTGAAAATGGCCCAAAACCAGCTCATTTTTGCACCGTTTCCCAGGCTGTTTTCAAGCCATTTTTTGAGCCGGTTTGGGCACTTGTTACAGAAAAGATTCGCCATCAATGTTCTACGGTTGCCAAGGACACTGGGGGAGGCTGGGAGAATCCAGCTGCCAGTTGGGCACCGCTGGGCACATCTGGGAAGACTCCTTTTCGTGCCCTGGCCTTTGGCCCTGCTATGGCTGCTTGCAACCCCCTAACTGAGATCGGTTGGGCCTCCAAGCCCCTTTGCTCTTTCCCCAAGCCAAAGCTGCCCCTTCCGTCTCCATTCGCCCTGGCAGCTGGAATTGCTGCTCATCAGCTGGGCCCTTGAAGTGTGCGTCTTAATGGTCCACATCGTTATCTTAGCGTTGGAGATGTTATGAACATCTGTAAGGTTAGCTGGCCTTTATTTTCTACTGCTCCAAGATCATCTACGCTCCACCTCCCCCACGGGTGACCCACCACTGCGGTGAATATACGTCCACAGGTGGATCCTTGACAAGAGACACAGCTGCTCTTTTATCAGCTCTGGATCTTGGCCCATCTTTGACCCTGGCAAGGAAGACATCTGCCCCCTCCCCAACTGTCTCTGGGTGGGTCACCATTTGGACCCAGGCACTCCTGGGCATCAGACAGCATTTATGAGCCCTTGGGAGGGTTTACATCAGAGGCGTCCCTTTAAGACTTGTGGACTTCAACTCCCAGAATTCTCCAGCCGGGGAACTCTGGGAGTTGAAGTCCGCCAGTCTTTTAAGTCACCACGGTTGGCCATCCCTCCCTCGGGGGTGTCTTTGGGCTGCGGAGGTCCGTGGGGGCTGCCCATCCAGAAATCCGAGGCCAACATGGCTTTTGCTGTATATTTGCAGATCTGGCTGATTTTATTCCGCCTCCTGTTTGGGCAAAGCTCTGGCCTCATTATGCATTGATTTAAAACAGATTTGATTGATTACTCTGCTAAATCCGCGGTGCATACAATTAAACCTGTAGCTGTGAGGAAGATGACATCTTTTTCCCCTTTTTGGGGGGGGGGTTTACACAAGGCGCCCTTGGCATCCGCTGCCCCGCTTTAGGTTAAAGGCTGGAGGGGAGGGGGGGAAGCAGGGGCAGAGCTGGTCCGTGGCTAAGAGAGAAGCTCCTTCCATGCCAGTTTTCAGAAGTGTCTGTTTTGGCAGGGCCCCCCAATGCCACAGTTTCCCTCCCACGGCACATTTTGCTGATAAGGCCTGTTTGCTTAGGCAGCGGTGGGCAAAGAGCAGGGAGGCAAACAGGTGTGCTCCAAAGAGGCCCCTTCCTCTCCTGGGGTGACCCCCCCTACCATTATTAGCCAGCCCTGCCTGGTTGTGGGGAGGCTCCCTAAGGCCTCCCAGGCCAAGGCAATTATGCACTGACATCATTAACCCAGCAAACCCCATTAGGAAGGCCAGCTAAAAATGCATCCTTAATTATTTGTGGTGTGCATGCTAATGAGTCCATCTGCACTGCCATTGTACGACACAAACAAATTAATTTACAAGCCTGGATCATTTTTAATAAAGGTGGAAAAAATGGGGTTGGTTTCTCGCTTCTTCCACCACCCCAATTTCTTTTCAGATTGGGAGGGGGAGGGCTGGAGAAGCCGTCCATCCCTCAAGCTTCTGACCTGGCTTACCAACTCTGAGCCCCCCCCCCCCCCCCCCCGAGCCCTACGAGTTGCAAGAGACAAATACAGCCCCTGATTCTGGTTCAACAGGAAGAACATGAGTTTCTACTTTGGGGGTGGCAAAATGTTTGAGAAAATAGTGTCCTCCTTAATAGGAGCAGGGAGAAGACAAGATAATCCACATGCCTCTTCCATGGAGGGGGCTTAAAATCCTTTTGGAGTGATTCTCCCTCCCTCTCTCTCATCTATCTATCAATCACCCATATAATATCTTATATCTATTCTCTCTCTCTTATCATCATCATCATCGACCCTCTCTCTCTTTCTTATCTGTCTATTTGTCTATCGTCTATCTATTGTATCTAATCACCCATCTACCCTCCCTCCCTTCCTCTCCCTCCCTCTCTCTCTTATCTATCAATCATCTATACTATCTTATCATCTATTCTCTCTCTCTCTCATCATCATCATCATCATCATCTACCCTCTCTCTCTTTCTTATCTCTCTCTTTATTTATCTATCATCTATTGTATCTAACCCAGAGGTGAAATTCAGCAGGTTCTGACCGGTTCTGGAGAACCAGTAGCGGAAATTTTGAGTAGTTCGGAGAACCAGCAAATACCACCTCTGTCTGGCCACGCCCCCATCTATTCTCTGCCTCCCAAGTCCCGAGAGGGAATGGGGATTTTGCAGTATCCTTCCCCTGCCACGCCCACCAAACCACACCCATCAAGCCACGCCCACAGAACCAGTAGCAATTTTTTTGAATCCCACCACTGATCTAATCACCCATATTTTCTCCCTCCCTCCCTCCCTCTCTCTCTCTCTCTATCCCCCCCTAATGTTAGTGATTTTATATTTTTGTTAATTCTTTGACATATGAAAGCTTGACCTCTTAGGGATTATCTGGGCTGAGCCAATGGCTTCCTCCTCTGAAGGAAGACGGCGTCCTCTTCTTTGGAAGGTGCCTTCTGCATGGGACGGAGCTCCAAGGTCACCTCTGCCTTTCTCCCCTCCCCTCCAGCAGATCCTGTGCCCTCCCTCGAAGGGTGGCACCAGCCCCTCCACTGCCTCGGCCCCGAGAAACCCCCCTTGAAGGAGCTGAACAGGCCCTGGAAGAAGGAGCTGCTCTCCCCGAAAGGTACCCAAGCAATCCGGGTTCTTCCACTGGCAGCCTAGAGCAGGGATGGCAAAGCTTTCTGGCACTGAGTGGCCAAACCGGAACGCAGATGCACGCGTGTGTGCGTGTGTGCGCCAGAGCACCAAAAACCTGAATACCACTGGCCAGCATGCACATGCCTGTTTTCTGGCTGTTTTTGGCTGTTTTGGGGGGCTATTTTTAGGCTTTTGGGGGGCGTTTTCAGGCCAATTTTTGGGCTAATTTCTGGCCGTTTTCGACCCGAAAATGACCTGAAAACAGCCCGAAAAACGGCCTGAAAAATGGTCTGAAAAACAGCCTGAATCCCATTTTCCAGCGCTCCAGCGCCTGCAAAGACCAGCTGGCCGGCGCATGTGCATGTCGGAAACCAGAAAGCAGCTGGCAATGGTGGACATGCCTACAGAGAGGGCTCTGCTTGCCACCTCTGGCACATGAGTCATAAGTTCACTGTCTCGGGCCTATAGTAAAGTAGTAGTAACTTCCCTGTTGCCTCAGCTCTCATGCAGGGTCCGTTAGAGCTTCAAGGCCGTGCTTGAAAGTTTTTGCACTCTATGGAGCCTTACAGACCCATGGCTGGTTGAGCGCAGCTGAAATGGTCTAAGAAGGCAGGCAGCAAGGAGAACCAGCCGAGACTTCTCCGGCTCAGACCGCTGATCCTGTTGCTGACGTAGATTTCCCCTTCCCCCGCAGAGCAAAAAGAAGGGACCCTCCCTGGTGGACTGGCGGCTTCAGAGGCCAAGCTGGCTGGACTCAACAGCAACGCCTTGCTGACCGACTCCTTGTTGCAGAGGAATGAGGTTGAGAGGCAAAAGTACGTGAGTGAAGGGCCGGGAGGTGGGGATGGGAAGGTAGATGGGAGAATTGTTCTCCTCAAGGGAAAGGAAAGGAAAACAAGGAGGTGGTTAAGTCCAGCCTCACCTGAAATTTTAGGCTGCACCTTCTGCTTTTTCCTCAGTGGTCTCCCAAGATCTTGGAAAACCATTCCTCTACGGAAAGGAGAGGGAAAGAAGAAAGGGTAAAGGAGAGGAAGGAAGGGAGGGGAATTTCTCAATTACATTTTTAAATTTTTAGGTGGAGAAATGAATTGTTATAAATATTAAAAGAAAACACATAATATTAATAACAACTATGAGAATGTACATTTGTGAATGTATGTATGAGAAATAAAAATAAAAAACTTTGGGGGGGGGAAGGAAGCCATTATTCTACAAATTCACGAGACTCTGTTACTGTGATTGAGACCCAACCATACCCTGATAAATAATAAAGCCCGTGAATCGAAATCTGTCAACGTTTTTCAGCACTTCTCACAGATTTTCTTTGTGAACAAAACCCAACTTGTCTTTTTAAAGAAGTCAAGTATATCTCTGGACAGGCCTCTCCTTTTAATGCTTTCAAATCGAAGAAGTTCTCCAGATGTCCTGCAGAACCAGTGATGGCTTCTTCAGCCAAACTATTCAAACGAATCGGGGAGAATGGGAGGTTGACTCCAAGGGAATGGATGGACCTCAGGCTGGAGAAGGTTGCCTTCTCCTCGGCTTTGATGTGGCTGCCACCTCAACTGAAGGAGATACATCTCTTGTCTTAGGGGTCTTCAAGAAGCCCAGTTCACTTTGGCCAGTCGGCTGGGGGAAGCAGAAGAGAAGATCAAAGTCCTGCATTCAGGTACTTTCAATGATCGATGGAGATACGGTTGAAGATGGTAGGAGCATTTCCCATGGCTTCCTCCTGGGCCATGTTAATTCTCTTTAAGCTCTTTAAGGAAAAGCTGAATATATATATATATATATATTTGTATCTGTTGAAAGATCATCTCTTCACTCGATGAGCTGAGTCCAGGTTTCTTTTGCTTCTCTGATGTCTGCCGTTTTCTCTCAGACATTGGGTTGATGGTCAACCTCTATCCTTCAGTCTCTCAAATCCTTCCCTTTTTAATGACAGCCGGCCCTTACCTGAAATTACCGCTTGGCTCAGGCAGCCTGCATGGAAGTGCGAAAGAGAGTCCTTCAAAATAAAGTTTTGAAAATGTAACCCACAACTGCCCGATGAATGAAATCTATCCTTGGAGTTCCTCCAGAAATGTCGGTCTTAACCGAACTCAACTAACTCGAATAAGTGTCACCATCTATCTCAATCCACCATCCTAAAAGGGAGCAAGGCAAACCAGGATTGTACATTGGCAAAATGCCAGGAAATGTCGCTCATTGGCAGAACTTCTGCTCAATTTTAAGCCTCTTGAGTGGGTTGAGAAAGACGTGGAGATAATTGGCGGAGCCAATGGGTCTACACATATCTCCCATTTCCCCCCTACTTATTAGCCCATTATCCAGTTTGCGACTGAATATTTACTAGCCCCGAGCAGCGTTCTTGAAGCATAACCCACTGGAAGTACATTTCTTACTCTCTGTTTTTATGTTCTCCCCGTTGCTGGCCAGCGCTAAAGGCGACGCAGACGGAGCTGGTTGACCTGCGGTGTAAATACGACGAAGAGGCCGCTTCCAAGTAAGTTGGTGCCTGTCCTCAGAGCTTACGTCTCCCAGTCAGGTTGTGAGGGTGTCTCTAAATAGGAGAACATTTGGATGAGCATTTGAAAGGGGCTTCATAGGTGGAGAGGCTTAAGAAATTCCATCCAAGGTTTTTTTTATTTTCCTTCCCCCCAAAGGGGGTCCCTATTTTTCTACTTGCATTTTTTAGCCTGCTTTCGAACTGCTAGGTTGGCAGAAGCTGGGACAAGTCACGGGAGCTCACTCCGTTACACAGCGCTAGGGATTCAAACCGCCAAAATGCCATCCTTTCTGATCGACATACTCAGCGTCTTAGCCCCTGAGCCACCCTATAGATTTAAACTAGGTCAGGTCAAAATCTCTGGATGTTTGCTTTTTCCATGACAACCTGAGGACCTCTTTGGTTTGGTTCATGCCCCTGAGGAGCAAATGGGGTCATCTACTCCTAGTTGAACTGGTAGATGCTCTGGAAGCCAACCGTAACTCTTCTCTTCTTGCCCCAGGACAGATGAAGTGGCCATGATTATGACAAATCTCGAAAAAGCCAACCAGGTGAGTGACAGGTGGTCACGGGCGAAAGACTTGGGCTTGTCAATGAACAGGGCTTGAAGGTCTCAGGAAACGGATGGTTGGTTTGACGTTTCCATCAAAAATTCTGATTCTTCTCTTTTCTAGAGAGCTGAGGCTGCCCAGAGGGAGGTGGAGAACTTGCGGGAACAGCTTGCCGCTGTAAACAGCTCCCTCCGCTTGGCTTGCTGTTCTCCCCAAGGACCAAGTGGGGTGAGGACCAGAAGGGGACCCTCATCAATCAAATGAGGAGAGCGGTGCTCACAAGGGAATTTCCAGAAGCACAAATCCCGACTCCTCGTTCTATGAATTTGGGTTGCAATCAGCTCAATGCAGACTAGACTAATCTAATGTTGACGAACAATTTAGTTTTGGTGTTGGCTTCCAAGTCTTAAGCTAGGGGTTCTAGCCCATTTGCTGCTTGGGTCTTAGGTCTATCTTCAGCTCTAGAAGAGGAGCAGCTAATATGAAGTCTCCAGGTATTGTGGCCCACCAGTGGCCAGCAGAGCTGGCGGCAGATTCAGACAGTGAGGAGGTTGGGGAGGAACCTGGGCCAGTCCTGGAGTCTGGGGAAGGCTCTGAAGAGGGCTCTGTGTCGGAGGCAGAGAGGGGGCCAGGGCCGTATGCCAGTTATCAGCTGCCTTCGGAGTCAGACATCAGTGGGGCAGAAGAACAGCTGGAGCCTGTTCCCAGGGTGTGCATGTGCAGAGCGGCCAGACGAAGGGAACAGCTAAGGAACAGGGGTTGATTCGAGAGTAAGGCCACAGGTGGATGGTGAATGGCCCCTCCCAGAGGAAATAAAAGAGGAGCAAAAGGGGAGTGGAGTTTGCAGGAGTTTGCAGGAGACAATTAGTTCGACTCTCCAAGACTCCTGCGGAGATCGGCCTGGCAGCTCTCCAAGCCAGATTGGGGCTGTAACTGTAAATCCTCCCTTGAGAGACTTTGCTGGATGTGAGTGAGGCAAAATTCACAGTCAATTAATAAAAGGGGGTTTTGTGGGGATCAGGAGTTTGGTTCAGGCTCTCGGGGAGCCTCAGTCAGAACCCCAGGTTGGTCTCCTGCATGTTGAGAGAGCAGAAGATAAGGATGACTCTAGTGAGGGCTTGCAAGAAGAGAAGACTTCAAACTGATCTGTTTTGGTGTGCAGACAGACGTCTTTCATAAGGATGCATAAAATGGCCTGTCTAGAATTGACCTTAAGGGGGAAAAAACCAGGAGGTAGCCCTTGTTATCTCTAGCCAGATAACTCCTCGGCATAAGTGGATCCTTCCTTTGAGGTGCCTTCTTTTCTGCAGGACAAAGTGAATTATTCTTTGTGTCCGGGTCCACGGCTGGAGGCTGCCCTCGCCGCCAAGGATCGGGAAATCCTTCGACTTCTCAAGGAAATCCAACATTTGCAGAACTCCATGCAAGAAATGGAGGACTCTTCAGCCAATCAGATTGCAGACCTAGAGCGGCAGTTGGCAGCCAAAAGCGAGGCCATCGAAGTGGGTATCGTTTC
The DNA here is from genome assembly GCF_964273705.1 of Natrix helvetica. Lineage (NCBI taxonomy): Eukaryota > Metazoa > Chordata > Lepidosauria > Squamata > Natricidae > Natrix > Natrix helvetica. The sequence goes on from NC_138564.1 coordinate 13,522,422, forward strand.
CATGGCGTTTCCCCAAGAATCGGTGTGTGTGTGTGTGGGGGGGGGGAAATTAAATCGAATCCTTGCTCTTCACCTCCCTAAGGTGGATGGAGAAGAGAGTCCGATGAATTTTCCAAGGATTAAAATGGCATGGGAGGGTTCTCCATTTAATCCTGGCGAAATCACCAATGACTACCTTTGTCCAATCACTTCGTTGAAGATGAAGGCAGGGTGTTGTGAATAGGTGTCGTTGTCTATCACACACACACACAACATTTTGATAATTTCTGAGCTGGGCTAACGATGTGCCGAGCAAAATGTGCCTTTTCTTTCTGTCTTACTATTTGTTTCAGAAACTTCTGCCTTTGACTTAGGATTTTTAAATATTTCTCTCTCTGTGTGTCTCTCTCTCTCTCTGTTTACGCTTGTGTGTTCTTCAGAAGTTGGAAGAAAAACTTCGTACTCAATCAGATTACGAAGAGGTCAAGACAGAACTGAGGTAGGGCTCTCCTCTCAAGCCCCCTCCAATCACGTGCCAGGCCGCCAATCTGGAAAGTCCCCTGGGGTAGATGAGCAGAGAGGCACGCTCCTCTCTCAGGGGTTGTGACTGCTTGCAGAAGTGACCCGAGCTTTGCACATGAGATTTGGGTGGATGAAGAGGGTGGGTGGCAGGCCACAAGCAAAGGCCCCTCCCTGCTTTATACCTTCAGTCATAGCTCTGCAGGAGAAGTGGGGCTTCCTGGAAACTCTTTTTAAGTCCTAATTTTTCCCCTTTTTCTTCTGCAGCATTTTGAAAGCAATGAAGCTGGCCTCCTCCGAGTGCAGCCTGTCCCAGGCAAGTTGGAAACCTTCCCAGCAGGTGCACAACACACCTTAGCTTCAGCCTCCATCAGGTTATCAGGCAGGAGGAGCTCTGTTTTTGAAAAGGGTTTGCCGGCCATCAGAGGTCCAGAGGGCTGAGAACAGAAGGATTACCTAGCATGGGAAATCAGCACCTTGAGAAAAACTTCCCAGCAACTGAAATATCTTCTCTGGCTTCTGAATATTTCTGGGCATGGTGGAAGGAAGGAAGGAAGGAAGGAAGGAAGGAAGGAAGGAAGGAAGGAAGGAAGGAAGGAAGGAAGGAAGGGAAGATGAAGTAGAGAGGGATGAAGGAAGGAAGACCAAGAAGATGATGGAGGGAGGGATGAAGGAAGAAAGGGCAAGATGATGGAGGAAGGGAGGGGTAAAGGAAGGAAGGAAGGAGAAAGAGGCAAGGAGGGAGAAAGGCAAGGAAGGAAAGAAGGAGGAAGGGAAAGAAGATGAAGGAGGGAGGGATGAAGGAAGAAAGAGCAAGAAGATGATGGAGGGAGGGTGGGAGAGAGGGAGGGAGGGATGAAGGAAGGAAAAGATGATGGAGGGAGGGAGAAATGGATGAAGGAAGGAAGGGCAAGAAGATGATGGGGAAGGAAGGAAGGAGAAAGAGGCAAGGAAGGGGAGAAAGAGGCAAGGAAGGAAGGAAGGAGGGAGGGAGGGAGGAAGGAAGGAAGGGAGATCACTAGAACTTCTAGGGTCTTTTTCTCAGGTAGACCCTCTCATTAAGAATTGGGAAGAGTTTTGCCTGCATCCTGCCCCCTTCAGAAGTATTTTCAGTGGATACAGAATAAATATTCTCTCAGGTTTTGGGGATCCTCGCTGAGAAAGATCTCTCTCCTTCCGTGCATCATTTAAGAAAAAAAACGTAAACTCTTTGGATCCAACCAGACTTCCTGTTCTCGGATAGGTGGTTTTGAGCCTTTGTTTATTTCTTGCGTTTACCTCCTGCCACTCCGCCAGATGGTACGCCAAGCGGCGAAGGCCAGGAAACCCACAGCAGAAGCAGGAAAGTGGTGCCCGATCAGATGGCTGAACTAATTGCCACATTTTTTAGGCTTGACTGGAACAAGTTGCCGTTTTAAGGGAGTTGTGTTGTCCGTGGTCGTTGAGCTGCGCCTGGGAGTGTTTTGGGCTGGTGGGTGACGAGGGTGTCGAAGGCAGAAAGCCACTTCAAACAAAAAGCAAGGAAAAGGAGGAACCGCAGCAGCGAATTCTAATCCTTCTCCCTCTTGGGTTGCCGTTTATTTAGAGCATCTCAAAAAGCCCCGATGGCCTCTTCCTGGGGAAAGATTCCTTCTACCCATCCCGGAAGTATCTCTTGGAGAAACCAAACCTCACCACCAACCCTGGTAGGATGGCGAACGGATTGAGGGGTAGAAAGATGGGTCAATGCAAAGGACCTTGTTGGGATTATTTTTGGGTTAAGGGGATGGACTAGAACCTTGATGGCAAACCTATGGCTCCTATGATGCCCTCTCTGATGCCCCACTTCAGCTCTGCCCTGCATGCCTGTGTGTACCTCTCCTCCAGCTGGTCTTTGGGTCTGCTGTGCATGCGTGTGTGTGTGTGTGTGCACATGCGCAGAGGCAGGGCGTGTGCCTGGGGGGAGTGCACATATTGCATTTTGTGGGTTTGGGAACTCGGTCTGGAAAAGGTCAGCCATGACTGGACTACAACAGCGTCTCTTCAACCTCAGCAGCTCTCTGACGGGTGGACTTCCTCTCCCAGAATCCCCCAACTAGCCACGCATGGATTTGCACACGCAGTCCTTTGCGCAGATGGCTCAATCAGTTAGAATTGTGGAAGCTGCAGGAAGGAGGGTTTAAGGCAGGAACAGGGACCTTTTCAGTAATTTTAGAGCGGTGTTTCTCCATGTTGGCGACCTGAAGATTGTGGACTTCAACTCCCAGAATTCCCCAGCTAGCAGAAGTCTGGAACCGGACAGAGAACCGGTTGCTAATTTTTTTCAGTCCCACTCCTGGTCCACCTCCTTCCTCTGGCTTTCCCAGGCTGTCCGACATTCCTAGCTGTCCACCAGAACTCCAGATCCTATCATCCCCAGCCGGCATGGTCCAGGAAAGCTATAGTTTGTGTTTGGGTGTGTCTCTCTCTCTTTGGTCTCTAGAGGAGGACGCCTCGGAAGACGAGTCGGTGAAGGAGTCCATGGGCCCCGAGCAACCTTACCCGTCTCCCCAGCAGCTCCTGCAGCCGCCCAGGGAAGACTCCACTTCCCCTCTGCTCCTCCAGCCCCTGCTGGCTCCCACGGTGGCCCCGGAGGTACTGGGGGCCTTTGCCTTTGCGTCTTCGGGGCCAGGGTGCTGGCCAACCCCGAGCCTGAGACTCCCCTCTCCCCACACAGATGGGGCCCCCAGGCTACAAGAGCGAGAACAGCAGCACGGGCAGCTTCCCCTCCGCCTTCTATGCTGCCCAGGGGCTGGTGCTGCCCACCAACTCCAACGACGGGAACCCCCCGAGTGACCCGTCGGAAGGCAGCAACCCCGGCTCAGCCGACGAGGAGCAGCTGGACACGGCGGAGATCGCTTTCCAGGTGAAGGAGCAGCTGCTGAAGCACAACATCGGCCAGCGCGTCTTCGGACATTACGTCCTGGGCCTCTCGCAGGGCTCGGTCAGTGAGATCCTGGCCCGGCCCAAGCCCTGGCGCAAGCTGACCGTCAAAGGGAAAGAGCCTTCATCAAGATGAAGCAGTTCCTCTCCGACGAGCAGAACGTCCTCGCGCTGAGAACTATTCAGGTGCGCCAGAGAGGTGAGTGGTCCAGGAGGGGAACCCGGGTGGGGTGAGGGGTGGCGGGTGTTGCTTCAGTGCATCTCCTCCTCTTCCTCTTCATCCTCTTTCTCCTCCTCCCCTCCTCTTCTCCCCTCCACCTCTTCCTCTTTTCCTCCCTCCTCCTCTTCTCTTCCTCCCCTCTTCCACTTCCTCCTCCTCCTCCTCTTCCTCCTCCTCTTCCCCACCTCCCCTCTTCCTCCTCCTCCTCTCCTCCTCCTCCTCCTCTGAACTCAAAGTCCTTCCTGCCTTCCCACCTTCTCTGCGATTTCTTCAGCAAAGACCAACCAGCCAGGTGAGATAAAGTCACCCTCTGTTTTGGTCTCCCCGGAGTACCCCTCTTTTCCTCCAGCCCAAGGCTCAGATATTCCCCCTCCCTTGTGACAAGAGATGATTCACCAGGCAGGAGCTGCTGAGAAAAAAAGGACCGTAGGGGTCTGTGCGTAATTCCTTGACTTTGGGTGCCTAGAGCTGCCCCAAATCAAACGGCAGTCTTGGCTATTCTGTGTCTTTGATCAGGAAGCATTACGCCACGGATTAGGACTCCGGAAACTGGCTCAGACGACGCCATCAAGAGTATCTTGGAGCAGGCCAAGAAAGAGATCGAGTCCCAGAAAGGAGGTAAGGGGACCCGTGGGGTTGGCACGTTTAAAATTAAGAGGCCATCGCCCAGATAGGAAGACGAGACTAACAGATGAACAGATGACTGACTAGGTTGCATTGAGTTCTTCTTAACGTTGGCCTGTGTTGCAGCCCTAATTGGGTGCATTTTAAAAATCTCCTTACATAAATTCTTATTTCTTCTCTCCGTCTCGATGAAATAAGGGGCGATCTTTAAATATTCCAAACGTTGCAATAACTAACTCGGTTTCCTTGAGATTAAGCTGTCGTCTGCTGCCCTCTGCCGGTTCTTTTAGGTAGGAATTTGGCAATCTGTCCTGGGGCTCCTGAGGCCAAGGAAACAATGCGGTGTCCAAGCAGAGGCCGGCCATAAAATTTCAAATAAAAGGCCAGAGGATGTGGGGAGGGGGAGGGGGAGGAGGAGGAGGAGGAGGCTGTCCCTTCCAGTCAACATTCTCTTAAATTCAAACGGACGTAACTGACAGCTTTTTAGTACTTTGTTTGCGTAATTGACGCCCCTACGTCATCCACGTCAATTCACAAATGATTTCAATTGACTGCAACGATGTGCAAAAGGTCAATTGCATTATTAGCCGATGGACGTCAGGGGTGGCTTTGGAAACGGTGGATTCTGCCCACTGTTTTGAAGTCTGAACCGATGGCGCATGGAATTGGAGGTTGGGCTGCAAGAGGCACCGTAGTCTGTTCAAAGCAGTGGTGGGTTCTGGATTTTTTTATTTTTTTTATTTTTGCTTTGTAAAGCATTTTTCTCCTGCCTATTCGCCTGAACCAGCATTGAAAAAAATGCTTTTAAAAGTGGGGGGAAAGCTTCCGGCGATCGCACGGCACGCAGCTGAGCCGTGCGATCCTTGGAAGCTTTTTTCCCTACTACTGGTTCACGGAACCAGTGACGATTGTCCCTACCGGTTCACACGAAGCATTTCGCCCCTGGAAAGGACCCTATTTGACCCTACGTGTCCCATGGCCCGTCCTAAGACGCCATGTTGCGCCTCTTGATTTTGGTTCAGGGTGACTTGTGGAAGGCCATCCCACCTCCTCTTTCTTCTCTTCTGCCCTGCTCCATAGGGGAGGCGAAGAGCACCTGCGCACCCCAGGCAGCCCCCAACGGCATCAGCGCCAGCAGCTCAGAAGACGCCATCAAGAACATTCTGGAACAGGCCCGTCGCGAGATGCAAGCTCAGCAGCAGGCGTTCCTGGAGATAGAATCCGGCAGCCCCAACCAACCCGTCTCCACACCCCCTGCAGACCCTTCCCCTCTCTCCTCCTTCGGCCAGAACATCGTCCGTGCCTACATCAAGCAGGAGGAAGGAGGTGGGCTGGGCCTCAGTGCCAGTGGCGGCGGCAGCTGCGGTGCGACCCAGGCCCCTCTGGTGGCGCTCTCCCCTGCCGCCTTCGTGCAGAACATCATCCGTAAGGTCAAATCTGAGATTGGAGATTCCGGCTCCTACTTCGACCAGCACTGGGCATCCGACAGGAACCTCCTCAACCGGCCTTTCACCTCGGTGTCCCCCTCCCTCTCGTCCTCGTCCAGCTACTCCAGCATGGCCAACGGGCGAGGGTGGCCGCGAGGTGAACCTGGGGATTCGGGCCCAAACGAGGAAGACTTGCCCACTTCGGAAGACGAACCCCATCGGGCGCTAGAAGTCAAGTCCGAAGTGGCGGGTTCAGAAGCCCAAGGGACTGGCCGCTTGTCTTACTACCCCTCCTACGTGCCAAGGACTCTCAAGCCCACCGTCCCCCCCTTGACCCCGGAACAGTACGAGATGTACATGTACAAGGAAGTGGACACCTTGGAACTCACACGGCAAGTCAAGGAGAAGTTGGCCAAGAACGGGATCTGCCAACGCATCTTTGGGGAGAAGGTAGCTCAACCGTCAGTCGCGAGGAAGCCAGGTTGGCTGGCTTGAGAAGGGAGGTCAACAGGGTGCTTCCAGACAAGGTTGTTATCATACAGAGATGGGCTAGAAGACACCAAGACTTTCACCTCACCCTCTTTCTTGGCAGGGGGGAAATGGCTAAGGAAAGGAAAAAAAATATTGGTAGGGTGTCGCTTGTTGGTTTGTTTTTAAGATCGGTTGTGCTGGAGCAAACAAGACCTCCTCTTGGTCTACTAGCCTGTTCCCCAGAGAGTTCAAACTCTGAGGACCTCACAATAGAAGATGGAGACACGCTGATGATCTCCTGCAGCTGTCATTTTTTGGAAGCAAGCTCTCCCCGGCCGTGGTGGGAACATTGAGCCTTCAAGACGAATGGCCTTTGACAGACCTGCCTTCCCTCCGTTCCTCTGCCCCCCCCTTTGCGATCCCCTTCCAAGTTACTAGATCCAATCTGATCCCCTCTCCAACCTCAAAAGCCAGGAGCCGCACAATTATCCCGAGGAATTTTGTTGTCCGGAAGCACCCCAAGGTAGAGAGTGTCTGTACTGTTGAGGCAGGACAAAATGTGTGCACACAGAAATTGGAAATAAAGTGGAAATTATCCTGGCTGGGAAGAGGAGTGCTCAGATTCCCACGGTGTTTTTCCTAGACTGGCCCAGACTCCCAGCTTTCCTGGGACAGCTGCTTGGTTAGAATCCCTGAATTTATCTTTTTCCTTGAATGAGATTTTGCCCGCAAGACTTTGAATGCTGAGCTCTGCAACGTGGCTCAAATGGGCCCTTATCTTCTGGCCTTCAGGAAGCTCCTGAGATGCCTCCATAGTTTCCACAGCTGGTCGCAGCTCAGGCTTCCTTCCAGACACCTCCCAATCTCTTGCATTTTTCCCCTTGAGTGTTAGATTCCTTTTTTGGCATTCTTTAGGCACCGGCCTCTCGGTTTTATCAGGGTTGGGACTGCTAACAAGCCCGAATCGTAAACAACCTCCCTTCTCCTCCAGGTCCTGGGATTGTCACAAGGCAGCGTGAGCGACATGTTGTCCAGGCCCAAACCGTGGAGCAAGCTCACCCAGAAGGGACGGGAACCGTTTATCCGGATGCAGCTTTGGCTCTGCGACCAGCTGGGCCAAAACATCAGCCAGCAGGCTGGCCTGCCTCAAGGTAGGCACCTCCGTCCTTCGCCCTGGCTTCGTATTTATTCTGGGAAGCCAAAGCAGCCTTGGTCACCTTTGCCCACCCTGTTCATTGTTCCCTTGCAGGGCCTTTTAGCTATTTAGGTCAGTTAAGATGCTACAAAGGTGCCTCTCAAGGGGCTCCTCCCCGAGGCTTCCCAAGAGCAGGAAGCAAACTCCTGGTCCTGACAAAAATCCCTTTTATTAATTGGCTTTTTTTTCCTCTGGGAGGGGCCCTTCATCGTCCACCTCTGGCCTTACTCCCAAGTCGACCTCTGTCCTTTAGCTATTCCCTTCGTCTGGCCACTCTGCACATGCGCACACTGGGAACAGGCTCCAGCTGTTCTTATGCCTCACTGATGTCTGACTCCGAAGGCAGCTGATAACTGGCATACGGCACTGGCCCCATCTCTGTTTCTGACACAGAGCCCTCCTCAGAGCCTTCCCCAGACTCCAGGACTGGCCCAGTTTCCTCCCCAACCTTCCTCACTCTCGGAATCTGCTGCCAGCTCCACTGACTGCTGGCAGGCCACAACACAAGGGCTCTGGAGGTCTTCTCCAGTCCTGGAGCCAATTCTCCTTGTTGCCTGCAACCTATTGGAAAATAATCGTTCGTATTTGACCTCATCAGCTCCTCCCTTCTTTCTTTCTTTTTCCATTCACAGCCAGCCCTGGAGAGTCTCAGTCTTCTCCTTCCCCGCCAGCCAGTCCTTCTGAGCAAGAGAAAAGCCCCCCGGAGCCCCTCAGCCTTGCCCTGGAAAGCAGCAAAGAAAACCAGCAGCCGGAAAGCAAAGCCGGCCCCTTGCTGACTGGCAAAATGTGCCCCAACCACCACAACTCCCTCGGCATTCAGGAGATCGTGGCCATGTCCCCCGAGTTGGACACCTACAGCATCACTAAGAAGGTCAAGGAGGTCTTAACTGACAACAACCTTGGTATGAAGCAGGGCTGAAATCCAGCAGGTTCTGACAGGTTCTGGAGAACCGGTAGCAGAAATTTTGAGTACTTCGGAGAATCGGTAGTGGAAATTTTGAGTAGTCTGGAGAACCGGCAAATACCACCTCTGGCTGGCCCCAGAGTGTGGAGTGAATGGGGATTTTGCAGTATCCTTCCCCTGCCGCGCCCACCAAGCCATGCCCACAGAACTGGTAGTAAACAAAATAGAATTTCACCACTGGTATGAAGCCACAGGTGGTTCTGTTCCCAGGAGTCTCGGGTGGAGACTTCTTCTATGATGGAGGCCAAGAGGATGTTTCCACCAAGAACGTGGTCCGAAATTTCAGGGATTGAGGACTTCATAGCCATTTGCTCTAATCTGAGAGCTCTTCCGCCAATGTAGTAGGGTGGCGATAACTAAACGAAGAAGTGCCGGGCAGGAGGAGGCCACCTAATTAGAACTCCCGTTGGGGTCCAGCATTGAGGATGCACTAAAAGCTCTTGAGGGGTTCCGTTCCAGGGATACGGCTAATCGTATTTGCATTTCTGTAGTATGTTCCCAGAGGGATTACGATGGGAATTAGGTCAGGGACTGAGAAAGCTCCGTCATTCCAGAGAAACAGATAATAATTGGAGGCTTAAGTTGAGATCTCGCCCTTGTGGGTGGATGATGTTGATTGCAGAATTCTTCTCCTTATCAGCTGGAATTAGCACTGAGTAAAATTTTAACTCAGCCAGGACAAAGTTGGGTCTGGGTCTCCCTAATCTTTTGGAGGGGGGAGAAAACTCAGCGGTCACCAACTGGTGGGCCACGAGAAAATGTTGGTGGTCCGCAGAAAAATCATTTGCATTTTTTATATTGCACTAAATCGGGGGTCCTCAAACTGCGGCCCCTGGGACGGATAAGTGCAATGAACGCTTGTGTTGCTGCAGAGAGTCTCCCCCTTCGGGGTCTTTTTGTGGTGGTCGGAGGGGGGCAGAAATTCCCACTTGGGGTCTGCTTTAGCCTCCGGGGGGGGGCTTTGGGCGAAGGATGGAGGGAAGAGCCGCTGGTGGGGAAGAGCCGGAGGGCCTTGTTCCAGTGGGACTGCATCATGGCCTGGAACTGGCTGACCCTCTCAGCTCGCTGAGCCTCCAGGCGCCGGCACCTGGCCTTGCACTCCCGCAGGTCTTCCCTCTGCTTGGAAAAACCATGCTCCTAGACCTCAGTGAGGAGCTTCTTCTGAGCCTCCTTCTCGGTCAGATCCGATTTGAACTGAGCTCTTTTGCCAACTCTTTCTCCTGGGGGCTGCTTAGCTCCAGCAACGGCTTCCTCTTGGGGCCCTAAGGAGCCCTGGCGGGCAGGCGAGGAGTGGCGAGTAGAGGCCGGTGAGGCGCCCCTCAATGTGAGTGACTTCAAGTTGGCCACACCCACCCAGTCACATGACCGCCTAGCCACGCCCACCCAGCTGGTCATTAGGCAGATCCTACTAGTGGTCCGCGGGATTTAAAATTATGAATTTTGTGGTCTTGGAGGTCCGAAAGGTTGGGGACCCCTGAGCTGGATGAGAGAACCTCTGAGGCAGCGTGTGAAACTAAAAGAAACAAAATGTACCCCCCACTTTTTAAAGGGCCTTTCCTGTTTAAAACGACAACTTTATCTTGGCACCTAAACCGCGACCTCGATTTCCAATTTGCCTCCCCGCTTAGGTCAGCGCCTTTTCGGAGAGAGCATCCTGGGCCTGACGCAGGGATCGGTCTCCGATCTTCTCTCCAGACCCAAGCCTTGGCACAAGCTGAGCCTCAAGGGAAGGGAGCCGTTCGTCCGCATGCAGCTCTGGCTGAACGACCCTCACAACATCGACAAGCTCCGGGACATGAAAAAGCTGGAGAAGAAAGGTGAGGGGCCCTCGGTCCTCGCCTTCCTGGCTCGGGAGACGACGGGTTGGGTGCAGCAGCCTGTTGTGGGGTGAGCCGCACATCTCCTCCCGAGATACCATAACTGAGACCCTCCATAAATCTGCCTAAGGTGGTATCCTTTAAGTCAGGGGTCTCCAACCTTGGCCCCTTTTAAGACTCGTGGACTTCAACTCCCAGCTCATTTAGCGACCATTCCAAGTTACAACGGCACTGGGGAAAAAGTGAATTATGGCGGTTTTTCCCACTCAAGACCGTCGTCGCATCCCTGCAGTCACGTGATCAAAATTCAAATGCTCGGCAACTGACTCATATTTATGACGGTTGCAGAGTTCCCTTTTGCGACCTTCTGACGAGCAGAGTCAACGGGGAAGACAGATTCACTTTAACAACTGTGTCGCTAACTTAATCACTGCCGCGATTCACTTAACAATTGTAGCAGGAAGGGTCGTAAAATGGGGCAAAATTCATTTAACAAATGTTTCAGCAAGAGGAATTTTGGGCTCAGTTCTGGTCATAGGTCGAGGATCTGTGGCAGCTTCTCAAAACCCGTAGCCTGATTGGGATTTATACAAATGAAGATGTGACACCCCCCACCCAAAAACATTGGCTCCTTCTGATTTTCTCCCGTCTGCAGCGTACCTGAAACGCCGTTACGGGCTGATCAGTGCTGGCTCGGACAGCGAGTCCCCCAACCCTCGTTCCGAGTGCCCCAGTCCCAGCCTCCAGCAGCAAGACCTCAGCCTCCTGCAGATCAAGAAGCCAAGGGTGGTCTTGGCTCCAGAGGAGAAGGAGACCCTGAAGAGGGCCTACCAGCTGGAACCATACCCCTCCCAGCAGACGATCGAGCTGCTCTCCTTCCAGCTCAACCTCAAGACCAACACGGTCATTAACTGGTTCCACAATTACAGGTAAGGAGCAGGTCAGCCCCGCCTTGTGCCACCTCTTGGGCCAGACCCACCAAGCTTTAACTGGAGGGATTAGTTGTGTTGCGCAAACCCAGTCCAGGAGTTGAGGCAACTCAAGAGGTTCTCAATCTCCCAGCCTACATTAGCCTGGTGTTTGCCTTTCTGGTTGATTTGGGGGGGGGGGGCAGGGGGTCTCCTGTGGATGCAAGAACCTCATGGCCTTTTTCTTTGGAAGGTCTCGGATGCGCCGAGAGATGCTGATGGAAGGAAGCCAGGACGACACAGACGCAGAACAGAGCGCTGGCCCTTTGCTCAAGGGGGCCCAGCCCCACAGCCCCGACTCGGAAGGGGAGGATGAGAAACCTACCTTCAGAAACGTTGAGTGCCAAGGAGAACGCAATGCGCTGGTGGAAATCAAGGAGGAGCAGCTGGAGGCGGGTGACAAAGACGATGGGGGCAGCAGTAGGGACTCCTGCAGTCCGGAAGGCGAGGTAGAGCCCGTATCCGGATCCAGCCCCAGGGGAGACCCCAGTTGTGTAAGCCCACATGAAGCTCCCAGCCTCACCTGGGCCAGCACCCTACGGAGCAAGACACACCTGCCCGGGGCCCACAACTGTTCCAGTTTCCATAACCCCGCGGAGACCGACTGCCGCGAAAGGTCACCCTCGGACCCCGTTAGCTTTAAATCCGCCTCCGAGTCCTCCCGTTGCAGCCTGGAAGTTTCTCTAACCTCGCCATCCGCTGCCTCCTCGCCGGGACTCCTGATGTCCGTCTCTCCCGTCCCATCCTCCTCAGCTCCCATCTCCCCCTTGCCGGTGAACACCGCGGCCACCAAAGGGCAGAGCGCCAGCCCGGCCGTCGATACAGGCACCGTGCCGCCCAGCGCAAAACTGACTACAAACATCCAACGTCGGAACGAGAAAATGGCTAATCTCAACAGCATAATTCATCGGCTGGAAAGAGCTGCCAACCGCGAGGAGACTTTGGAGTGGGAATTTTGAAGGGCTAAACGGAAAGAAGGAAATAATCGGAACCGAATACCTAAATAACGTTGTCCAGGTTCTGAACTCCACGGAACATGTGGATAAAGCAGGGAGTCCTAGCAGAGTGTATAGAAAAAAAAACCCAGATCTATAAGTATATATGTGTATATATATATATTCATATATATATGAATATTCATATATATAAGAACACACATACACACATATTTTATTAATTTCATCAAGTCTAAGGAGGAGACAAAAAAAAGGTCAGCTGCATTTTGTCGAAGGCGAGCGATTGCCTTCTCTTTCTTAGCTCTTGGAGGTAACCTAAAACCGACTTTTGGGGGTTTTAAATGTGAAAAGAGACGCACAGGAACAAACAGAACACTTTTAGAAGGAAAAAAAATATTAAAATAATATTTATAGACCTCTTTTAGATATTTTAATAAAAGGAAACTTTGGAATTTATTAACAGCTCAAGCTGCTTTGATATTAAAAGATAAACTGTATCAGTTGTATCATTAAATGCCCACCGAAAGTCTTGTAGTTTGCCACTGGATGAGATTAAAGAAAAACAAAATTTAAAAAATTTAAAAAATAGGAAACTTGGCTCATTGATCCAAGCCATCAAGGAGCACCAGGAGACTGACCAAAATGTTACTGAACTTGATTGGCAGACGCTGTGTTTGTCTGTAAGACCGTCCTCCACTACACCTGTCAAGAAACTTTGGTCTTGTAGTCCGTGAAGACTCTAAATTTGCAACCCGTGGTGCCCTCTTGAGTCTGCTATTTAGTTTTGAGTGGTATGTCCCCTTCCTTTTTTTAAATTTTCCTTCTTTCTTTTTGGGGCAACAGAACAACAGAGAGAGGTGTTGCATGCTGTCGTATTGGAAATATGTTTTCAAGGGCCTTATTGAATATGATGTACCTCGATTCTAGTGAAATCTTTCTTGCCTTTACAAAGTGGGCATCCAGAAAGGGTTTTTTTCCCCCACTTAAAGGAGAAAAATAGCATCCAATGTTTCCAAAAAAAAAAAAGGTGCATTTGCTAAATCAAACTATCTGTTACGAGTCTGGTTTCTGCCCGGGAAAACTTTAAAGAGAATTACAACTTTAAAAAAGGGGGGGGGGGACACATGAAAATAGTCCCTTCCTGCTTAGCTCAACATTTCAGGTTTGGAGGAAATCAAATATTTTGACACAGAGCACTAAAACAGAATAGAAAATGTTTTATAAATTTAATAATAAGAGTAGCCTATGAATTCTCCCCACCCATGTTATTCAAAGCTTGGAAACAAGGTGAAGGCTCACCTTCTCCTCTCCTTCTCCCAAAGGCCACCTCTGGATCCATCTTCCATATCGGAAGGAAGGAAAGAAGGAAGGAAGGAAGGAAGGAAGGAAGGAAGGAAGGAAGGAAGGAAGGAAGGAAGGAAGGAAGGAAGGAAGGAAGGAGCCGAAGGATGGAAATAGCCAGTTTGGGAAGGAGTCTGGTCCTGGATTATTGAAGTAATTCCCATCCATTTGTCTTTTATCTTAAAAGTATCCATAAAACTAGAGGAAGAGCTGATGGGACCATCTTGGTACTAGCAGCTTTCTTCCTTAGAGAGAAGTTTTCCGCCAGATGTTTTCATAATTTGAAAAGACCCTAATGGCGGTTGTGTCTTCTCCAGCTGTTAATGGAGTTGAGTGCTCCTGAAGCTTTTCACCCAGCCATTGATTTATTCCCCCAGATGTGATTAAAAACCTTTTTGAATCTAACTTACAAATAGGGGAAGAGAAACCAGTTACCTCCCTCACTTATATATATATATATACGTTTGGCCTTCCCCTTACGTGCATTTTTAAAAAAATCAGAACTGAAAGTATTTTTGTACATTTAAGGCTCCTTATTTCACCCAGTCCGGTCTATTTGTCCGCCTGAAGCACCTGGAAATATTACGTACCTAGAAGCCCCCTGAACAAATTCTATCTATCTAGATAAAAGGTGGAGTCCAGGAATTCTTCTTCACCAAAGGCTCCAGATTAGTTTTAATGGAACAGGATTAATTATTATTATTATTATTCTTTTTTAACGAAGCACTTAAGTGTTGGTTCTCCACCCGCGAGGGAGTCCGGCTGTATTCGAAGCTGGCGAGATGCGCCCACTCCCTTTTTCTAGGCGCCTGTACTGTACTTTGAAACAATTTCTACAAGATTGGCCGGAGTTTGTTAAATACTGAAAAAAGGCCTGTTACGTTCTGTAAAGAGCCGTCAAAAAAGGAAAATACAGAAGTTGTATAACACCTCGGCCTGATGTCTCCGTTTATTGCCTTCAAGGTTTGGGCTGCCGAGTTTAACCACTGCTTTTATCCACGCCTGTCCTGCAGAACAAATAAAGCCACATTTTCCAGGGAACGCAGCTCTCCGTCATAAACGGTGGTGGCTGGAGACGTCACCTGTTCCAGGTAAGAAAATTCCCCCAAGGGTTGTTAGACAAAGCAAGGTGTGGCAGCTTTGGAAGGAGGAGGAGGAGGAGGAGGAGGCCAAAGAGGTCCCTGTTTTCAGTTCCTTCATTTCTGGATTGTAAGAATACGCCCCACCTGTTGTATCCATGGACCCCATCGCCCGATTCCCAGCCTCCCAGCAACCCTGTGAGATAGTTTAGGTTCCAAAATGGTGACCACCCAATGGCCTTCATGACAGAACATGAGTTTTGAGGTCTCCCCTGATCTTGTCCCCATTCTAATTGATAAGAATCTTGAACGACACACCCACAATTTCCTTTCTGGAGATGATCTCCTCCTCCTTTGACTGAATTGGGTGGGAAGGAACCCACGTTCTCCTGTCCTCCTGGAGAAGTCATTGAACCAAGCCCTTGCGGTGCTTCTGCAAATGTAGTCCTCCCTCCCTCCCTGCTCCGCCCAAGGGCTTAGTTGGGACCAGGGATCGAAAGACACTCCCAGCTTCACTTCTCCTAGTTTGCCTGCTGGGGCTGTGTGTGCTTCCAGAGGAAAACCTTTCCTGATTTCCAACAATGATGAAAACATCTCATCGCGATCCCTTAACGGTGAAGGCCTCCCGGAACTAGAAAGTTTTGCCTGTTTGAAGAAGGGGGATTTTTGGAGGAGGGGGTAGCGGGGAGGATGTGAGCTGGCACCGGCCATGACTTTTCTATGAATCATGGAAGGCTGCTATCGGCAGACCGAACGCAAAGTTTCCAGCAGTCTCATCTGCAAAAGAAGTCCGTGCTGGTAGGTTTCCAAACGTGGCCGAGCTTCAGCGGCTTCAGTTTTTCCAGGAAGCGCCTGTCCACCCCTGGGGACATTCAAAGGCTGCTGTCCTTCTCCTTCTGACCTTCCAACCAGGCCTTCTGCAACTCCACAATCTCCTGGCCATACCAGCCATGCAGCTGGGAAAAACACACTGCGCTTAGAGACAAGGCGCCATCCGAGCTCAGGCCGCTGGTTCCACCGGAGCTGCTCGGCAGGGACCGTCTCCGAGGGGGCAACGGTGGCGGCTTGAGCCCCCCATCGTAGCTCTTGGCCCCGCCGTAAGGGTTTACCTCTGTGCAGGCAGGAGACAAGCTGGCCGAGGCTTCGGAGTTATTCCATAAGGCACAGCCGTTCTCTTTCCCGGGGATGCAAACGGGCAGGGAGGGCTTCTCCCGTGGCAGAGCAGCTAGTTCCAAATTGGGCGCCGTTTTGTTTTTCCGATACAGCAGCCGCCGTTTCGGGGCCGCTTGGGCTCCCAGGATGGCCGCCTGCATCTCCTCCAGCTGCTTCTCCAGCTCTCTCACCACCAGGCGCAGGTAGTCGAAGCTGGCTCGGGAGAGCGCCTTGACCCAGCGCTCCAGGGCGGCCTGGTTCTCGGCCGCCAACACGTAGGTGCGGGACTTGGGGCCGTCGAATCGGATGGCGAAGGCGAACTCCTCGCTGGCCTGGCATAGCTCCACCGTGCAGCCCTCCAGAATGATGACGCCCACGGGCTCGCGGCTCTCCCGCTCCTCGAAGTAGAAGAGCATGTTCCCCCTCAGCACGAACCAGCGCCGATGGTAGGCCGTGTTCCGCTCGCCCTTCTTGTGCAGGAAGCCGGCGTGGTCGGCCGGAGAGGCGCAGGTGGCGTAGAAGGAGAGGCTCCTTTCGTTCAGCTTCATGGTGGCCGCCCCTGGGAAGGAGAAGCGGGAAAGGGTGGTGGGTCCCGGCAGGCAGCCATCATCGACACCAAGGGCCACTCAGGGGTCTTACAGCCTCAAAACAACTGCATCAATAGCAGCGATTCTCCACCTTGGGTCAGGTGAAGGTATCTGGACTTCAATTCCCAGAATTTCCCAGCCAGCAGGCTGGGGGATTCTGGGAGTTGAAGTCCAGCTATCTTAAAGCTGGGCCTATTTTTTTCCTTCCACTCCCAGATTCTCCCTCGGCAGTTTGTCATCTGATAAAACTCCCAATACCAAAGGAAGTTTACCTCACAGCCCCAGCACAGTCCTGGTTAAGGTGCTGGCCTAGAAACCAGGAGACTGTGAAGTCTAGTTCCACCTTAGCCATGAAAGCCGGCTAGGTGACTTTGGACCTATCACTGGGATATGGTGAGTTCTAGTTCCCCCTTAGGCATGAAAGCTGTCTGTGTGACTTCGGGCCTGTCACTGGGAGACCATGAGTTCTAGTCCCCCCTTAGGCATGAAAGCCAGCTGGGTGACTGGGTCATCCCTCTCTCCCAACCCATCTCATAGGGCTATGGGGATCATAGGAAGAGGAAGGAGAATTACACACAGTATGTTCGCTCCTGTGAGCTCCTTAAAAGTAATAAAGGCAGATAAATAAATCTGGGGGCCATTTAAGGGCAACCTTTTGACCAAGGGGGGGAAGTGCAGCTCCATCAAATCTCCCAGGCAGGCAAAGCAGGGCCCTGCTCAGCCAGTTCTCCTCTTCAGACCAATTTAAAAGAACGAAGAAGGAAAGGGTGGTAGTTGCTCATCAGGTCCAACTCCTCCTGCCCATCCGGAACTGACTAATTCTCCTCCTCGCCACCAAAGTAACGGCTGCCAACTTAATTGTTTGGAAAGGACAACCTGTTGACACTTGCAAAGCAACACGTGCCAGCCTGGACTGGCACCGAGGCTCCTGCGGGACAGAAAACACACACAGCCAATGCCAATACCTCCCTCGGAAGCCCCAGGAGCCGAGAACTGGGGTCCCACCAATACGCCATGGTGGCAACCCTCAAACTCTGGCAAGGGGGTTGCCTTTCCATGCCCCCCATATTTTGGGGGAGTTTGTCGGGTGATGTCTGGGCACACGGGCATCGTCTGGTTCCCAGCTATGTTCAAGGCACAGCTGGAAAGGACTGGCAGAAGAATATTCTGGGCAGAGCAGACGACTGGGTCACGTCGGCTGCTGGTGGAGCCCATGCAGAAGAAGGGGTGCAACAGACCGGGATAATATAAAGCTGGTTGGCATGCACAACTCAGAAATGAGGGAGGGGGAGAGCTGGCACTGTGCTTCCTAGGAGAGATGTGTGTGTATGGGGGGGGGGGTGTCCCCAGTTCTCTTTTTTAAACTAGAAAGAACCAGGAAAAGCACCAGCCGCAAAAGAGGAACTCTGCAGGGGGAGATGTGGAGAGAACGTGGCCCCTGAGGCCAAAATCTGAGTTGGGGGCCACCTCCCTCGCCCCAGTGTGCAATTCTGCAGCCTAATTTACCCCCCAGGAAGGGAGCCCTGTCTTTGCTGTGCCCTCTGAGAAAACTCGTTTTCTCCCAGGTCTCTCTTTCCATTAGCAACTCATCACTCCAAGTTCTTGACCGAATCTCTTTGGATGGGTGGCTGGTTTTGGCCCCACAGCTGGAAACGGGATGAAGGAAATCAAAGCCAGCTCAAAGGGGGGGGGGGGGGCAACCCTTATTTCATGCGGCACTTGTGTATAATAAACTGGCATCGCTTGACGCCAGGCACTCTCCCCAACTGGACAACTGGACAAAATCAGTGCAAAGAGGATCAAGGGGGGGAGGCCAAGCGGTTATCTCCAAGGGGGGAGCAAGGAAGGAGACCTCAAAAGGCCTGGAGGAACCAGCCCCCTCCCCCTTCCCAATCTTGAGGGTCCTTGGGCTGGGTGGGGTGGGGGCGGGAGAGATGAGCCTCTTCTCAGTTAGTCTCTTCCACCCCTTCCCTTCTATGCCCAGCACGGCTTGAAGCTGGAGCAGCTGCACTCTGGGAGACCCTCGAGAAAGTCAGGGGGGGCTTTCCTGCAGAAATCACCCCCATCTACCCACCCCTAAGCCTGGCTCTTCAGGAGGCCCCCCCCAGCAATTTCCCCCCACCAACGCTCTTTGGCCGTGGGGAAGATTTGGGGGGGAGGTGATCGTGTTCCTATCCTTCCCACCCCCCACCTTCTTTTGCAAGGAGCGCCTTGGGGCTGGGGGCGAGGGGAGGAGGGGGGATTTCGTGCTTGCCACCTGGGGGATCGCAGCGGCTTGGCGAGGCTGGCAAGGGAGCAAGGGACTCACCTGGCCGCCTCCGCGGGGGCTCCTCCGGCTGCTTCAGCCCCCGGCCCGCCGGCTGCCTTTGTCCGCGGGAGATCCGAGCGCTGCCATGACCGGGCGCCGCCTCCGCCTCCGCCTCCTCCGGTGCTCCCAGCGCTGGGAAGGGGGAGGCTGGGCTGGCTTCGGCTCTGGCCGCCCCCGGCCTTCCGCTTCCTACCCTCCAGCCCTGCAGAGCCCCCTCCCCTCCCCTGCCCTCTGCCGGGCTGGCCGCTGGGAGAAGCCGCCGGGCGCCTTGGCTGGGGGCTTCCTTCTCCCCCTCCCCCTCCCCGCCTTTCAAATGACCTCTGCGGAAATCTCAGGGCAGGCGCTCACCTGGCCAGGTGCTTTTTCTCCAGAGGCAACGGGGCTTTCTGGCTTTTTTCTTTGAAGGCGTTTCGCTCCTCGTCCCAGAAGCTTCTTCAGCTCTGTAACAAGAAGTATTGGCACAGGTCACAGAATGTATACAGAAGGCACAAGTCACTAACAGAAGGACTGTAACTTTGCCCTGTGTATTGATTGCTTATTGGTACCCTATGACGATCAATATTTGTTGTACTTTAGGATTCTTGATGAATGTATCTTGTCTTTTTCTGTACACGGAGAGCATCTGCGCCAAAGACAAATTCCTTGCGTGTCCAATCACACTTGGCCAAGAAAGAATTCTGTTCCTTATTCTATTCTATTCTAACTCTGAGCTGGAGAAGCTTCTTGGAGGAGAAGCGAAAGGTCTTCAAAGAAGAAAACCAGAAAGTCCAGGTGCCTCCTGAAAAAGCACCGTCGGTTGGGACAACCGTCACCCGGATGGATGAGAAGCTTCCTAGACATCTGGGTGGCTAGAATAGGTGGGGAGTGAGATCCAGTTAAGTTAGATTTAGGGTATATAAAAATAAATGTAAAGCTTCCCCTCGCACATCGTTCCCAACTCTAGAGGGCAGTGCTCATCTCCGTTTCAAAGCCGAAGAGCCAGCGCTGTCCGAAGACGTCTCCGTGGTCACGTGGCCCGGCATGACTCAATGCCGAAGGCTCATGGAACGCTGTTCCCTTCCCACCAAAGATGGTTCCTATTTTTCTACTTGCATTTTTTACATGCTCTCGAACGGCTAGATTGGCAGAAGCTGGGACAAGTCACGGGAGCTCACTCCGTTACGCGGCGCTGGGGATTCGAACCGCCGAATGGCCAATCTTTCTGATCAACAAGTTCAGTGTCTTAGCCACTGAGCCCTTCTATATGTATTTAGAAAATATATACACACACTATACTATACTATTTACCAGGGGCCCTCAAATTGTTTGAACAGGGGCCAATTCACGGTCCCCCACGTTGGTGGTTGGACCGGCTGGGTGGGCGTGACTAGGTGTTCATGTGACTGGGTGGGCGTGGCCCATTTAGCCCTCCATTTTGCCTTTGTCCTTGCTGTACGTGCTCAGCCCAAGGAATCTATTTACTTAAGATCCCTCCCTCAAAGGGAGAAACGGGGCTAAAGGTCTTTTAAGCCTGGAGGAGAATTCACAAACGGCTTTCCTTTTTGCCACACCTGTGCATGTGTAACATGCACATGTTTTAGCATCTCAAATAGTTCATCATACATCCAAGGCTTCATATTGCCAGCTTAACTAATTTAACAAATTTTTAAAACTTTTGGGTTTAATTTAATTATAACATTTTAATGACTTTTAAAGAGTTTTAATGGATCACATGGTTGTGAAAAATATGTGAAGGGCTGTTTTTAAAGACTTTTAAAGCACTTCTTTACAAGCTAGCAGCTGCTTTTCATCCCACCACTCTAATATTTTGCATTGGCGGGATAATATATAATATAAAGTTGGTCTAAATCCGTGTCTCTGGACCTTGGCGATAAGGGGGAGTTTCAACTGCCAGCATGGAAGCAAGAAAGAAAGAAAGGCTCAGTGACAGGGGCGGGGGTGGGGACTCCTTTCTGGCTTTTGCAATGCTGGCAGTCCTTGACGTATGACCATGATTCAGCCCCAAAATTACGTTGCTGAGTGAAACATTGGTTAAGCCAGTTTTGCCCCGTTTTACGACCTTTCTTGCTGCAGTTGATAAGGAACTCTGTTGTTAAGTGAACCTGGCTTCCCCTTGGACTGTGCTGGTCAGGTGGTGGCAAAAGGGGACCATGTGACCCTGGAACATCACAACCCTCGTAAATATGAGTCAGTTGCCAAATGCCTGAATTCTGATCAAGTGACTGTGGGGACGCAATGGGCGTCACCTTGAAAAATGGTCCTTTTTCCACTGCAGTTGTAACTTTGGTTACTAAATGAGCTGTTGTAAGTTGAGGACTCCCTGTACTATTATGTATATTTACAATATATTTATCATTATAATTGCGGCAGTTTAAGCCGTATAGTAGAAGTCTCCAAAACCGTGGCAACTTTAGGACATTTGGACTTCAACTCCCACAATTCCTCAGCCAGCGCACGCTAGCTGAGGAATTCTGGGAGTTGAAGTCCACACGTCCTAAAGGTGCCAAGTTTATATAGAATATCCCTTTAATGGGCTCAAGATAGTTATCGATCCGGCCACTAGATGGCGCTTGAGCCACATACATTCATTTGCAAGGGCACTTTTAAGAGCATATTTGCATTAAACCGGCCTAAATTGAGAAAGTTTGGCTTAAAAGGCAACCTTTAAGCCTAAAGGCCAGAGAAAACAAAGCCAGAGAGATAGCAATTTCCCTGCAGTTGATTTTTTTGGTGCGGTGTGTGTATTGTGTTGCGTGTTTTAACCATGTCCCATTTAGTCTCATCCAGAATCTGGGTGTGTTTCCCCCCCCCCCCTTAAACTCAACTGCGATGATCAAATACATTAAGTTTGGCCAGAGTTTTTGAGAATTTCTTCTTTGAATTTGGTGAATAATTGAGCCATTCAAAACTCTGATTAACCTGCCCAGCAATCAGGCCAAGCAAGTTAACAAGACGACACCAAAAATGTGACTTCCCGTCCTGCCTTCTGAAAATACAGGCGCCTTTGTTTCAAACTGCAAAGCTTGCGAAAGTCCCGTTCCTGGGTTAAAACGCAGCCCTTACTTTCCATCCCGGTGCCATTAAAATAAAATAAAGGCAGACAGCTTTGCAAGACTAGGTCCTGCAGCCCTTATTTTATTTTATTTTATTTTATTTTATGAAACGACTTTCTGACTGCTTGGACAAATAGCAAAAATGAAGTTGGCCGTGTCTTTGATGGCTCCAAGGGGAGATTTCAAGAATTAAAAGTCGTGGCCGTTGCAACTGCAGGGAAAGAGACTCCAAACTTGGCAACTTTAAGAATTCTGGGAATTGAAGTCCACAAGTCTTAAAAGTAGCCAAGGTTGGAGTCCCCTGCTGCAGTTGAGGACCCTTCCCTTATAAGTGAGGTGGGTTACATGGCTTGAGTTCCTCCCTCTGCCCCCTCCGCAGAGGGCACCGGACCGCGTGGCTGCTTGACTTGGGGGTCGGGAAGAGAGTGCGAATTCTGCGCGCCCTGCTCCGCTTCCTCCAAGGACCCCCGGACAAAAGAGACCCTGGCTGGGGGCGACCCCTCTCTCCCCGCATCCCATCCGAGGGGCTCCGTCTATTCCCCAGAGAGGTATGGGGGGCGGGGGTTTCTCCCTGCCCGGGGTCTCCACCTCTTCTCACCCCCGTCGTGGAATGCAGGGGGGCACCTAAGAGAAGACGTTCCCCGACGGCTCCCACGGCCGGGTCCGGCAAGGGGCGTGTGTGGAGAGCACCTGTCCCTCCCTTTGCCCCTCCCCGGGCTGCCACCCCCCCCTCCGTCCGCCCAGCTGGCGCTGCCGCCCTTCCCCGCCGGCTTCCTCCTGCCCGTCCGCTCCTTCCAGCCGGCGCCGCCTCCGCCGCCGCCTCGCTCGCCCGCCAGGGAGGCGTCGGGCCGGGTCCGCGTGGAAGGCGCCGGCCCCTCGCCCGCCGCCTCCTCCTCCTCCTCTCCTCCTCCTCCTCCTCGGGCTCCTCCGACGGCGCGGCGCTCTGGCCCCGGGCAGCATGGGTCGAGCGGCCGAGCGGCGCCGCTTCTCGCGCAGGTGGGTCGGCGGCCGCTTTCGCTTTCGCGGGGAGGGGAAGACGAGCATGTGCAGAGTGCCCGCTCTTGGCCGGGGAGGGGGGAGGGCTGCATTGGGCGGGGGTCCCTTTGGGAAAAGCCCCCCACCTGGGGAGGGAAAGGAGGGCGCCCCCTCCCCAAAAGTGGGAAGGGGCTTCTGCGCAGGCACCTGGGGGGGAGCCCCGGGAACAAGCCAACCCCCCTCCCCGGACGGGCAGCTTGGGGGTCTCCGTCCGCGGGAGACCTGGGGGGGTCTCTCTGAGCGCCCCCGGGCGGCACTTTGGGGACCGGAGCAGCCTGAACTGCGGGGGGAGGACGTCCGGGAAACGGGGCCCGGGAGATTCCCACCCCCCACTCCATCAAAGCGAGGGAGACTTGCAACCGGGGAGACTTGCGGGGGGGGGGGAGAGCAGGCTTGCTCCAAACAGCTGCCCCACATCTGGATGCTCCCACTTCCAAGAACCAGGCCCTTTGGGGGCGGGGGGGGGTTGGGGAGCGCCCGGGAGGAAATGCAAAATTGGGTGAGGTTTTCTTTTATTTCTTCGGAGAGTTTGAATTGTTGGGTCCTTTTTTGGGAATGGTGGAGTTGGGGGGGGCTGTAGGAAGGGGAGGGGTAAAAGAGGAAGAAAAGGGACTTGCTTCATGTTAGAGGAAGTTTTTTGGGGGAGGGGGGCGTTGGTCAGGATGGGGCAGCCCGAAACTCACAGGCCGTCAAAGGGGGCTGAAATGGGGAGTCCAAAGACTTTTAGAAGGTTGGGAGCAACCACGAAGCCCATGGGGCTCTCTCCTTGCTTTGCAAATCCCTTGTAGCTGTGGTTATTTTTTTACAAACCTTGGAGAGAGAGAGAGAGAGAGAGAGAGAGAGTGTCCCCAACTATGGCCACTCTAAGACTTGTGGGACTTCAATTCCCAGAATTCCCCAGCTGTGCAGAAGCCCCTTCCAGGCCAGGAAAGTAAGCAATGCTGGCTGGGGAATTCTGGGAGTTGAAGTCCCAGGAGCCTTAAAGCGGCCAAAGTTGCAGAGTCCTGGATCAAACTGAGGTCCCATCCTGGCTTCTCCTCCTGACCAGATTGCCTTGAGGCAAAAGGTGGGCGTTTCTCGGAAGCCTATCTGAAATCGCCGTGGGGGGAGGGGCACGTGGGTTTGGTGTGGCCACGGCACGGGTGCAGAGCCTGGGTTGCAAGCTTGCTTTTCATGCAGTGGTGGTGGGGCTGTGGAGAATTGGCCCCGGGGAAGCTGGGGGATGCCCAGGAGACTCCCAGGGTGGCCCTTACACCTCTCTGCTCCAGCAGAAACCTTTCTGAGACAAACCCGGGTTCAAGACCAGACAGGAGGGTGGATTAGTTGCTCCCTTCCTTAACGTCTCTAACTTGGTTTCGGTTGGGCACTGCAGATCCGGCCTTGCTTCTCCTTCGGCTTTGCTTTTTCCTAATTTACCCCCCTCCTGAAGGACAGAGAGTGGGGGACAGTAGGAGAGAGCCATCCGTAGGACTTATCAAATGTCAGCGTTGGAAGGGACCTTGGAGGTCTTCTAGTCCAACCCGCCTGCTCAAGCAGGAGACCCATGTGCTGGGTTCAGATCTCTTCCCTCTGCTCCAGAGGGACGAAGGCTGTTTTTCTAGGCATTGGAGGGTGCCCAGGGTGAATTGGACACGTGTGTGTGTGTGTGTGTGTGTGTGTGTGTGTAGTCTTTTGCCCTTTCCACCCTCTCCCCGCCCCCCCCATGGCCATGCCTGCTGACAGGGCAACACCCCTTCCCACCGGGCCCCAGGCGCCTTTCATAACAAGGGGAAGTTTGGGAGGGGCCTTCCTTCCACCAGGCGAGTTAAGGGGAGAGGAAAAAAAAGGCTATTGTGCATTGGAAAGCACAGAAAAAAAGAGGGGGGAGGGGGGAGCCTTCTATTTTTGTTGTGCTGCTGCAGACGTGCGTCCGATCCGTCCTTTCCTGCGCTGATCCGCCTGGAGGCTCTGAGCTGCAGCAGCCGAAGCGCTTTTCCCGCAGCCTCGTGTTCTCGGTGGGCTCTGCAAAGGCGGCTGCTCCCCTCCCCCGCTCCCAAGAGGCAGGCCGCCCGCCAGACTCCACAGAGATCCTCAGCTCTGTGACGCGGGAGCCGACTTATGTAACTTTGGGCTGCACGGGATCCGTCACGGCACGGCTCTGCTTCCCGTGTGTGTGTGTGTGTGTGTGTTCATTGCATGGGAACGCCAGCGAGACTTTTGGAAGGATCTGGGGCCAGGCACAGCCCCTCCATCAATGGGGCCCAAACAGGTGTCTGTACCTGTTTTCAATCCGAATAGAGCTGGAAGGGACCTTGGAGGTGTTCTAATCCAACCCCCTGCTCAGGCAGGAGACCTTACATGATTTCAAATGGGTGGCTCTCCAGTCTCTTCTTCAAAACCTCCCGTGGGGGAAGCACCCACAACTTCTGGTGGCCAGCTGTTCCACTGGCTCATGGTCCTCAGTGTGAGGAAGTTTCCAGGTTGCTTTTGTCTTTTGATTGGTTTCCATCCGTTGTTTCTCGTCCAGCCTTCGGGTGCTCTGCAAAAGAAGTTGACCCCCTCCCCTCCTCTTTGGGGCAGCCCCTCAAATGTGGAATTCTGCTCTCAGGTCCCTCCTGGTCCTTCTTTTCTCTCGACCGGCCAAAGCCAGGTCCTGCCTCCGTTCTTCCTACGTTTTGGCCTCCGGGCCTCCCAGTTGCTCTTCTCTGCCTTTTGGGTCTTTGGGAAATCCCCTTCAAAGATGGCCCCTCTCGGGGGGCGGGGCGGTCACAGTGGGGCTGTGGAGAAAGCCCTAGCAGGGGCAGGCTGGAGGGCGCTGCCCACCCCTCGGCCTCGCTTTCCCAGGGACCCCTGGCCCCGCAGGACGGGAGGACGTTGCCGTTATGCCTGGGAGGAAGCGTGGTGCTGAGTCATTGGCAGGCTGTTCACACAGATAGACCCAGAGCTGGGGGCCCCCATGGGGGCAAGAGCCTCGGGCACCGGCTGCACGAAGCACGTTAACGCCGCGGCGGCATGAAGTTTTGGCTCCTTGTGGCGTCTCTCGGGTTGGTTTGGAAAGCTTGTGTGGTTTGGGGGGGGGGTTTGGGGGGCAAGGACGGTGGCCGTGTCTGGCCAGTGAAGAGGCTGACTTGTGCATGGGGAGGGCGCATCGTTGTCTTGGTCTCCCACTCCCCCCAGTGCATAAAGGCTCTGTTGTGCTGAGGCTTCTTAAGCCTGTTGGGTGGGTGGCTGTCGCTTTAACCCCCAGTCACCCCACCGGCCGAGCTCAGTTTCGGGGGCTGGGGGGTGGTTAGGCTTAGTGACAGTCAAGGAGAGAAGCAACCCGGAATGAAGGAGAAATTCCCCGACAGCGAGAGTAATTAATCAGTGGAAGAGTTCCATAAGTTATGGAGGTTTTCGATTGGACACCCTTTGGACTGAAGGGGGATAGTGTTCCCCGCTTGAGCAGGGGGTTGGGCTAGAAGACCTCCAAGGACCCTTCCAACTCTGCCATTCGGCTTTCTCTTCGGCTGCTGCTTACAAGCAAGGCTTTTTCTTACAAGTCGGCTAAGCTGGTGGGAACCAGGCAGTTGGTGCCTTTTCCAGAGCTTTGGGGACAGAAGTTCCACTCATCCCTGCCTGTTTGCCAGCCGGGCATGGCTTCAGGGGCCCTGTAGTCTGAGCATTGGGAGGGTTAGGAGGAAAGGGGCATCACGGTGAAGTGCCCAGGTATTCTGTTCCTTCTTCCATCCTTGGTCTGCGCCCCTGAATTGAGAACTGCCTGTTTTCACCTCGCCAGATTCGGGGTTTCCCTCCCAAATGGAAAACCGGCCGGCCGGGGTGTAGTGGTTACAGCAGGGCTCGGGGTGGGGTGGGGTGGGCAGATGAGTTGCCCTTTGAAGAAGGGGGAGCAAAAGACCAGACGCCGTTCTTTGGGCGACAAAACTTAAGGCGGCTGCTCTCTTTCTGACCTGGCCGAGGAGCAGAGTGCCAATCCGTGTGCCCAGTCTCTTGAAAGACTGGCATCGGGGCAATACGGTTGGTGACACAGCTTCACACCTTACTGTGCTGGGACGGCTTAGGGCTGGTTGTGGGAAGCGCACAAGGCAAGCCTGCTGCTCTGCAAACCTCAGGTTAGGGCCCGGTGTAAAGTAGGTCATTGGGGCGCCTTTCGTTTGGGGGAGGGGCTTTGCACAGGTATGAGCAAGCTCAGAGGCGTGCGCCCGCACACACACACACACGGGCACACACACACGCACACAGACTGTATAAACACAGTGCCGAGAAAGAGAGAGAAGTAATCAGTTGATTTTAATCTTACTCGGGCAGATCAAAAAGTGCCCTGCTTGTGTAACCGAAAGCTGAACGTGCTGTGTTTGTAGGTGTGCATTTCAGTTCTCTAGGCTCCGGGGAAAGGCATTCTGTGCGCTGCCTCACAACGGTTGGGCCGGTGACACAAGTCGCTCGCACCGTCCTTTGTTTTGCTTTTGGGGAAAAAAGACATTCGGCCCCTCGGGAAGACTTCCTCCAGGTGACTCCCCGGCCGGCCCACGCTGCGGGCGAGGAAGGCCTTGGGCCTGCTTGCACGAGGGCGGCGATGTGGGGACGCACAACGATCGGGGCTTCCTGTTTCAGTGCTGTGCCTGACGACGATAAAACAAGCCGTTGTGCAGGAGGCAGAGAAAGCCTGAGGGCCGCCTCTGGGCTGGGAACTTTGCAAAGTTTCGGAGCGAAGAGGACATCTAAATTGCCCACTTGGGCTGAGCCGAGGCCGGGTGAGGTTCAGCCTGGGTGTTTTGCTCACCCGACAGAACCCCTCAGTGCCTGGGGTTTTCTTTTTTGTTTGTTTGTTTGTTTGCTTGTCTCCTGCTTGAGCAGGGGGTTGGACTAGAAGACCTCCAAGGTCCCTTCCATCTCCTCTATTCTGTTATGTTTAGGGAAACCAGAGAGGGCCAGTCTGTCATGGCAAAGACAGATGGGAACACAGATCTCCCCGTTTAAGTGGCGTTGCTCCACTTTGGCCACATGAAGGTGGATTTCAGCTCCCATAATCCCCCAGCCAGCCTTGCCATTTGGAGGTGGGAGAACCTGAAGCCACTGGAAGAGGGGTGGACTTCAGCCCCCAGAATTCCCCAGCCATGTAGACTCCCAGAGTTGAAGCCCACCAGTCCTCAAGTGGCCGAGGTTGAGAAGAAAGAGGTTGAACCCATGCAAAGAGCGTGAGGCTGGGGTAGATGACGTGGGCATAAAAGGAGAGCCAGTTCTTGGCAAAAACAGGTTTGGGCAGCTTCCTTTCGGGTTTGCCTTTCTCCTCGTCCTTCCTCCTCTCGGCGGCATGGCTGCTGTCGAGGAATGTGGATGGGAGTCTCCCTTCTTGCTCCCTCTCTCTGGGACAAGTCAGGTCATGTTTGAAGAGCGTTGCACCCAGCTCAGTTCTGCTCCAGGAGTTCATAAGCAGCTTAAAAGGGGCCTGTAGCCAAGACGGGCCCCGATCCCTCCTCGGGGCTTACTCACTTGGGTAGAGAGAGCTTCTGGAGATGATCCTGAGAGAGATCTGGCGAAAGGTCCTTGAGGCGGCTGATGCGCTTTGATGAAGTTGGGTTAAGGAGAGGAGGACCCTGGGAGATGTCCAAGAATTGTCAACTGCTGAGTTAACCAGTTAGACGAATAAAATCTTTGTAGCTCAAGGGTGAACTATGGGCTCCATGGAGCTTGGTGATTTTCTTGCAGACATTTCATGACCCTACTAGGAAACACAATCAGTGTAGATGGGAGAGGGGTTTGGAGCGGGAGGGGGGCATCTGTGAGGTCCTTGGTGCTCTCTGAGCTTGTTTTTTTTTGCAGATGTTTTATGAACCAATTAGGTAAAAACATCAGTGCTAGAAGGAATGGGGTTTGCAGAATGATGGAGGAGGAGGAGGAGGAGGAGGAGGAGGAGGAGGAGGAGGAGGAGGAGGAGGAGGAGGAAGTAACGGGGGGGTCCTTGGTGCTCCCTGATTTTAGTAGTTTTCTTGCAGACGTTTCATGACCCAACTATGTAACATCATCAGTGCTAGAAGAGAGGGGTGTTTCCTCTCTGTTTATATTGGCTCGCCCCATCAATTTGTTGGGAGTGTTCTTGGGAGTTCCTTGATTAGCGTGTTGTTTATTGAGTTGGTTATACCAGTTATCCGCCAGCGTTGAAGATCCACGTGGCCTACAGTAAAATGGTATCTTACTCACTGCTGTCCTTGATGGGCTCTCCTTTCCCTAAAATGGCCCCCAGCTTCCTGGATTGGCCACCTCTGCTCTTTGTCCTGAATCTGTCTTACAACTCTCAAGATCCTCACACCTTTTCTCTTCCCTGTTGTCTGTGTCTGGCTCTCGTTTCCTTTGTAGAACGCCACCCGGAGATCTGCAGACTCGGCCATGAATGGACACGCGGTCCCATCAGGTGACTCCGGAGACCCCGGCAGGTGGGACGAGTTCTGCAAGCAGCACGCCATCACCACCGCCCGAGAGCTCGCCAGGGAGTACCTCCACTTCGTCAGCGAGAACCCCCAGCACGAAGTTTTGGCCGCTGAGAACTTCTCCCTTCAGTTTGCGGATCTCTTCCAGCAGTATTTCCGCCACGAGGTGAAGGACACATACGGTACGGAGCAGCTCCACATCCTGCCCTTCCGCGAAGTGCGGGACTACCGGGAGACTGGCCAGAAACATGCAGAGGGCTCCTCGGTCACGGTTGGAACCAAGGCCGAGGTGGACTTGTCGGACCAGGTCAACCGGCCCGCTGAGGTCCGCTTCGGTGGACTTCCCAAGTCCTGGAGTACTGAAGAACTGGCGGCCCCCGCCTCTCCGTTGGCCGTCAGGAGACGTTTTTCTCTGG
Organism: Natrix helvetica; assembly: GCF_964273705.1. Taxonomy (NCBI): domain Eukaryota; kingdom Metazoa; phylum Chordata; class Lepidosauria; order Squamata; family Natricidae; genus Natrix; species Natrix helvetica. The sequence goes on from NC_138564.1 coordinate 13,551,841, forward strand.
ACCGGCTACGGAAGAGCTGGCGTAGCTTGTTCCGCTGGAGATCCTCGGAGCCGGCTCCTGGCGAAGGGGAGATGGCGGACATGGTTTTGAGATCCGGCCTGGCCCAGAAGATCTTCCCGTGGACCATCTCCAGGGAGTGCTCCTGGCAGATCCAGAAAGACGGGAACCTGAAGTACATGATGGTGACGGAGGACAGTGGGACGCGCTGGCAGAAATGCCGGCTAGTTTTATACAAGGAAGGGTCTCCCGACCGTCAGAATTACGTCTTGGCGCTGTTTGATCCCCCCAAGGTAAGCGGCTTCTATTCTTGCAAATTCCCCCCCCCTCCTCCACCTCGATGCATGGTGATGCATCTCTTTCCTAAACATCTGTGAGGTAGTAGACACACCCAATAAATAACCAGATCATTAAATTTCTGGGATCTTGCTGACCCCCCAAAGTAGGCCAGGAACTAGGCTTAAGTGCTTTTTCAAAGCAGTTTGGAGAAATGGAGCAAAATCGTATTGGTAGCTATGGGTTTTGGGCCGAATGGGGCCTCCATGTTCAATAAGTGATCCTTTGAGTAATAGATCCCAGGAGTGACTGCTGGGGTGATCGGAGTCTTCGTGCTTAGATCTGATGGTGAGATTTGGGATCTCTCGAATGATACGGACTATTTTGTCCTGGTTAGTGTTGGTTCAGCGCTGTCTCTTTCATCTCAGTCTTTGCTCTTTGGAGATTTAATCCTATTTTTGTGGGGTGGGGAGTGGATCTTCTGAAGGGCCCCAACCATTCAGGGGGGCTACATGGAACCAATTGATGCAGCTGCTTTAAAAGGCTTTAAGCCATCCGAGGTCTTTTTTTCCCCAAAAAACATTTTTTTATTTTTTAGCCTCTTACATACAATTACAGGTATACGTTCACATAGTTATTTATTCTTATTTATATTTATCACTTTTATGCATTTATTCTTCCATATAAAAGGTTAAGATATATATTCCGAGTTACTTTGCTTACCATCCCGTACACCTATTTTGTACCTTTTCCTTCCTTTTCTCCCTCCCTTCTCTACTTTCTTCCTTCCCCCTCTCCTCTCCTTTCCCTTCTTCCCTTGCCTCTACCCTCATCTTCCACCTCTTGCAAAGCTCTGCAATGGGAACAGAAATCTATTCATCCGTCCAGGCAGGCAGTGAATGGGGGATTCAGCAGAAGTTGGCGGAGGCTTGGCAGAAAACGGCGCTCTGGGTTTGGGGGGTGCCCACCGCCTCTTCGCCCGGCCGCCTCCCCCCTTCCCAGATGCTAAAAGTGGCGCTTTGGGCTTCTTCTTATTTTTTCCAAAAACGGAGTGGTCTTTCCCTTGGGGGGTGGGGGGGGTGGGAGGCTGTCTGTCCCCTCTTTTCGCCTGGCTCTTAAGGAGGGGAAGACGATGGCAGTTTGGCTTGGCTGTTTTGCCTGCTCAGATCTTTGAGTTTGTGCCCAGGATGGCTGGCATCACGGATGGGCAGAGCCGGGACTCCATGCCTTGGTCAGGCAGCTGCTCCCAAAGGGGAGGGGGAAGATGGGGGGTGAACCAAACATCCAGTCTGATTAATTTGAAAGCCAACAGGTGGGGAAAATGGCTTGAGTCTATCCACTATTCCTCAAAGCACAAGGTTGATTGTTTATTGATTAGATTTTTAATCCGGCCTTTATTACTTTCGTGTTTATTTATTTTATTTATATCCCGCCTTGATTACAGTTGAATTATCTCCAATGGAGGCTTTCCTGGTCTTGCCCCAGATTATTACGCTTTTTTTACCCCCATGCTCCTAAGATAATGATAATTTAAAAAACAAACAAACACCCACTGTCCTTATATTGATATTTTAGCTGGGGAATTCCGAGACCGTCTTTCTTCGGGAAGAGCCGCTTGGGAGGCTCATGGGGAGAGGGAGTTTTTACGTTTCTTGGGAAATGCAGCCTTGCAAAGAGAGGAACACGCAAAGCCTGCACAGAGTTTTGTGCCTGGATAAAAGGTTATCGATGGGTCGGTCACGTTTCGTAGCAGAGCCTGGAAATTTCGCCCTCGCAACCGAATCTGAGTTGGCAGATTTTCTTTGAGAGCTGAGCAAAAGGGGAACAACGTCTGTGAACAGCATCATCTCCAGAATTCGTTGAAGGCAATTTTCTTCGGCGTTTGGGGACTTCAAGTATGACTTGGTTGCGCAAGTCAAGTCTAGCAGAGTTTGCAAAAAGTTTTCTTTTTCTCCCCTTTCGTCTTCCGTTGGCGGCCTTGAGGTTCTTTCTCCAGGATCAGAGAGAAAAAAGTTTTAAGGTCTGGAGGAGGAGAGGCCTGGGAACCTGTCCCACCCCAGCCCCAAATGCAGCTGATGGGGGGAGCAACAGGCCAGGGAAGCTTTCCTCCCCACCCCCAGCTTCCCCCCTCCCCGCAGCCTCCTCAAGGTCTGCGTTGTCCATTTTTGCTAGCTTCCAATCTCGTATTTACAGCCAAGCTGAAATTCCCAGCAACATCTGTGTTTCCTATGGAAATATTTGCAGTTGTTTATGTCATCCAGATGTTCTGGTGAGAGGCAGGTTGAGGAGGAGGAGGAGGCCTTGGCTTGAAGCTCAGTGGGAAGCAACGTCTTCACCCTGGGGGTCAGAGAGGACTCCCTCTTCCTCTTCACAACCCCCCCCCAACAACTCTTGACCCCCATCTGAGGGTTAGAATTCCTCCCCTTTTCCATAGCCAATGGAGTGTCTTCTTCAAAACACAAGTGTCCTCTTCCTCCGCACCATTTCCTAGCATCCTGAAGGCCCTCAACGATCATCTGAGATCCTGGAGGAAGCTTCCTTGCATGGTTGATTCCTGGCATGAGGGATGGAGGCCTTCCTCTTCTTCTTTTTTTGAAACAAAGTTTTTTTTATTACATATTTTGATTTCTTTTATAGACGAAATGTTGTCCGTGGTTTCCCCTTAAACATCTTCTTGTTATGCGTAGTTTGTTTTGCATTATATTTTCATTTCACAACTCCCAGAATTCCCCAGCCAGTGTCACCTGCGGACTTCAACTCCCAGAATTCCCCAGCCAGTGTCACCTGCGGACTTCAACTCCCAGAATTCCCTAGCCATTGCTGACTGTGGAATTCTGGGAGTTGAAGTCCACCAGTCTTAAAAGTGGCCAAGGTTGGTGGTGGTCCTTGCTTTACGGCAAAGCTGGGATAGCCAGCGTACTTTGATGCAAGGTGTGAGCCTGGTCTGGAGCTGCCCTCACCTGCGGCCCTCCTGCTCTCTCTCTCTCTCTCTCTCTCTCTCTCTCTCTCTCTCTCTCTCTCTCTCTCTCGGCAGCCGCCATGAGGTCCCTCCGCTTTCTTCGAAGGCTGCCAGGAGAGAAGACGCCGGCTGGGCCTTCGGGGCGTTGTGTCATCTGGGGGCCTTTTCCTTTCGGAGTTTTGCAAGGCAAGATGTGTCAAGAGCTTTGTCATTTATTCAACCACAACTTTTTTCCATCCTTGGTCATTTCCGGATGAGGACGATTGGGGCAGTGGGGGGGGGGGGGCTGGCGGGGAAGGTTGGACCCAGCTTTCCAACCACACGGCTGAAGATTTCTCCCCACACCCCACCCCACCCCGGCTGCATATTTTGGAAACTCGGTTACCCCGAGGGTGTGTGTTTGTGTGTGTGAACTGGATGTTTTCTAGGTTGGTTGGCTGGTTGCTTGTTTTCCAAGGGGCACCGGGAGAAAAAGTTGAAAAAAAGAGGGACGGTTGTTAACTCCTGCCGTTTGTGGATGGGTGGGTGAGTGGGGTAGGGGCCAGTTTTCCACGCTTCCCCTAAAAAAGTGCTTTCCCGGTCTTGTTTGCGTACGTGGGTTATTGCGGGGGGGGGGGGGGGGGAATTCCAGTCTCCAGAAGCGCAAAGTGGATATTACAATTTGTTGCTGTAACACCATGAAGTTATGGAAAGTTTGCATAAAGGAGGGTTTTAGCCTGCTTGCAAAAGGGGGGAGGAAAATTCAGAGTTTTGTAACCTTGGCGGTTTAATCGGGGCAGCAGCGGATCAGGCGGGGCAGGTATCACTTTAGGGCATTGCTGGCCGGTCACTGGGGGAACTGGGAAATTAGGCAAAGGGGTGCCCCCTTCCCTTTCTTTTTTTCTTTCTTTCTTTCTTTCTTTCTTTCTTTCTTTCTTTCTTTCTTTCTTTCTTTCTTTCTTTCCTTCTTTCTTTCTTTCTTTCTTTCTCTCTCTCTCCTCTCTTTTTCTTCTCTCTCTTTTCTTTTTCTCTTTCTTTGTCTTTCTTTTTCTCTCTCTTTCTTTCTCTCTCCTCTCTCTTTTTCTCTCTCTGTCTCTCTCTCTCTCTCTCTCATCTAGCCCCCCCCCCCCATCTCTGCAAGTTTCCTTAAATGTCCTTTTTTCTGACTGCCTTTTTACTTATTTATTAAGTTTATATGCTGCCTGTTTTGTCCCAAGTGACGGTTGGTAAATTTAGCCACCGCAACTTGATAGGGTGTAATCCTGCCTCTTGCCTTCCTCTTTTGTGCCTTGGTTGAATGCAAAGGGATTCAAAAGGATTTCCAAGTATTTGTGTCCTTTCACGAAGCACAAGGTGTGGAAATACCTTCGTTTTCCTCGTTTTCTTCCAGCTTCTCACCCCATTTGCAAAGTTTGCATGTGTTTTTTGTAACCTGCCAGGTCTAACCTTACACCAGGGATCTCCAAATTTGGCAACCTTAAGACACGTAGACTTCAATTCCCAGAATTCCCCAGCCCAGGTGGATGTCTTCTCTGCTCCCTTTTTTCTCAATGGATTATCAGGATAAAGCTATTCTGCTCCTACCCTATAAAACCTTGAAAAAAATCCTTAATTTGACCAAGGCAATTTTTGGACCCCGAAATGTCCTGATCTGTCCTGAGTCTGAATTAGCACACACACACACACGCACACACCCCTTGTGAGGGAGGAAACACTTCCTGTAGGTATCGGAAACGCAGCTCAATGTTTGCCTGTTTTCAAAAATGTCTTTTGTGTGCAGCAAGTCAGCCCTTCCAGGAAGGTTTTGAGAAATGAGGCTGCAGCATTTTGGGGCCTTCGGGAGGCCTGGCCGGATTCGGGCTTTTAGTCAGCAGGAAGGCAGGAACTCCGAGATGGAATATTCCTCCCGGCCCTCCCGAAATCTCCGCTGCTTTTATAGGGGCTCTCCAGGTGTAGAGGTCTAAAATGGGTGGAGGTGAAGTTGCTTTGGGGTATTTTCTTCCCAAATCAATCAACCTCTCTTTCTTTCTCTCTTTCTCTCCTTCCTTCTTTCCTCAGTCCCTCCCTCCCTCTCCTTCCTTCCTTCATCAGTCTCTCCCCCCTCTCTCCTTCCTTCCTTTCTTTCCTTCCTTCATCAGTTTCTCCCTCTCCTCCCTCCCTCCTTCCTCCTTCCCTCCCTTCTGACATTTTCTCTCTAATGGGGGTTGCTCTCCCCAGATGATCTCCCCCTCCCGACTTCTGCAGTTTTTAGGGTCTGCTCCCCCTCAACTAATCACACCCAGCTTCATCCCTCAGAATCCCCCCCCCGAAAGCACCCCCCTCCCCCCTCCTTCAAAAGCCTTTTGCATGTGCTGCCTCTTCCTGCCAGGGACTCCGGGGGGGTCTGATTCTTGGAGAGACGCCCCCCCCTCCTTGCCTTCACTTGTCACATTTTGGGATGTTTGCTCCCAACTGTCTGATGTCTGCCCCCCCCAACTCTCCCCCCCCCTCCACTCCTCTCCTGTCTACAGAGACACACATCTTTTTTGCTGTCTCAGCCTTTTGCTCCATCCGGCGGACTCCCCCCCAGCCTCTCCTCTTGCACAACTGCCTGGGGATCAGTTGGGGGGGGGGCAGGCATTTTCTCCAGATCTGGCTCTCTCTTTGTTGTTGTTGTGGTGGTGGTTGTTGTGATTTCCTGCCTGGCTGGAGATCAGTCTTCCTTCGGCCGGGATACGCGCACCCGAGCACCATCTGTTTCCTGTGTTCTGGGCCTGAGCGCATCATGCGCTGGGTGGGAAGAAGCATCGGCGGAAGTCGGGGAGGGAGGGCCGGGGAGGGGGGGGGCTGCCTCGGGACACCCGTTGGCCCAAGAAGAAGAGGCCAAAACGTGCAGCCTCCCCATCCCCCCCCAGTTTTCGTTTTCCAATCTGCTTTAATCTGATGAAAAGCAGACTTTTGATCCCCCCCCCCCCGGAGGCCTTTGGCCCTTGGAGCGAATTTCACCCCCCCCCCGGCCTCAGGCTTGCAAAGGCCCCCAATCGCTGGTTTTTTATTGGCGTTATTATCTATAAAACTATTACCTGTTTTTTATCTCGCGCGTTTTTATCAAAAGGTGATGCAAATGTGCCATATGATAAAGCAATCAATCTGTAAAACTTCCCTTCCTCTTCCCTATCCTTTCCTTTTTGTTTCCTTCCTTCCCTTCCTCTTTCCTTTCTTCGTTCTCCTTTCCTTTCCTCCTTTCCTTCCTTCCCTTTCCTTCCTTTTTCCTTTCCTTTCCTTCTCCTTTCCTTTCTTTCTCCTTCCCTTCCTTCCCTTCCTCTTTCCTTTCTTCCCTCTCCTTTCCTCTCCTCTCCTTCTCCTTCCCTTCCCTTTCTTCCTTCCTTCTTTCCTTTTTCACAATGAAATCTTCTCCCTGAAAATGGTCTTGTTCTGACGGAGAAGTAAGCATAACACCCTGGCTTTGAAAAGTGACGTTTCGCTCTTGAGCAGAATGAAAGTGTGCGGTTTTTACTTGTCTTTCCTTTTTCTGATTTCAAGAAAAACACACAAATATCAGCTCCTTCCTACCCAGGCCGAGACCTTCGTTGGCCTCCTCTCCTTCTGCCTTCGGATTTCTCCACCCGGGTTTCTCTTTTTGGGAGGTGTGCCATTGCCGCTCTCTTCTGCGCAGGCTGGGAAGGATGGGCGTTGTAGTCCGGCACATCTGGAGGCTGACAGGGCCGCCCCTCTGGGACGTAGTCCAGCACATCAGGGACAGCAGGGTGGGAAAAATGATTTTGCTTTCTGCATTTTTTCATCCTTGCGAAAGGAAATTCCCTTGCGTTGTTTTGGAAGGAGATGTTGAAAGTTTAGAATCGCTTTCGGCACGGAATATTTCAAAGCCCTGAAATGCTCTTTTTTTCAGGAAAGAAAAAAGATTCATTTTTATTGTTTGGATGAGTGGAGTGGAGGGGAAGAGAAAGAGGAAGGGAGGGGAAGGAAAAAGAGAAGAGGAAGGAAGGAAAGAAGGAAAAAGAGATGGGGAAGGAAAGAAGGAAGGAAGGCTTTGTGGGAGGTTGGTTGTTTGAGGGCGAAGTTTCTTTGCAACTTTCTGGTTCTTTTTTAAATATTCAAGGGATCCTCTTCTATCGAGTTACTCATTTCTGTCTTGCTAATTACTCGTTCTTAAGAGGGTTGCAACCAAAACCCCAAACAGGGAAAGTATAAAAACCCCTTTTGAAACTGTTTAAAGCACCCGTGGGTGAAATCATTCCAGGATAAGGGGAAAGGGTGCAGGAGACTGAAGGGAGGAAGACTTTGGGGAGGGTGGGGGCAGACAACGGCAAAGGTGCACGGAGCGCTGTTACCTTCCCACCAAAGGTGGTTCCTATTTTTCTACTTGCATTTTTTACGTGCTTTCAAACTGCTAGGTTGGCAGAAGCTGGGACAAGTCACGGGAGCTCACTCTGTTATGCAGGCGCTCGGGATTCGAACACTTTTCTGATTGACAATCTCAGACAATCTTAGCCACTAAACAGAGATTTAAAACAGTACAAATCAAAATATTATTCTGGGCTTCAACCCCACCTAGTGCGCGACTGGCAAAACCTGCAGATGTACGGACGTATGTGAAGGATATTTCTGGGGTGAAATTGCAAAACGCTTGTGATTTTTAAAAAATAATTATTTTGGTCTTTAAAATGCAAGGAGGTTATCGGCTCCAGAGACTTGAATTGGCCCTTTTGTCTACTCTAGCTGGCTGGCTGGCTGCGGCTGCTGCTGCTGGCTGCCACCCCTGGGGAATCTTTGCAGGGAAGGGAGCTGTGTCCTTGGTCTGACCTTGCAGTCGCCTTTCCGGGATTCTTGGGAATGGAGTCCTCCAGCTTCCCTTCCGTTTTTCTCAGAAGTTGTGGGGGCTCCAACAGCCAAGCTTTTTAAAGAAGAGGCCGGACAAACATTTGTCTGAAATGCTATAGAGTCGTGATAGTGAAACCTATGGCACCTGGGGCAGAGACGGCACACAGAGCCCTCTCTATGGGCACAGGTGCTGGCCAGCTTGTCTTTGTGGATGCCGGAGCACCAGAAAATGGCCTGAAAATGCCCCCTAAAATGCCCTGAAAACAGCCCAAAAATGGCCTGGAAATGGCCCCAGAATGACCAGAAAATGGCCCCAAAAACGGCTTGAAAATGCCCCCCAAAACGGCCTGAAAATGGCCCCCAAAATAGCCTGAAAATGGTCCCAAAATGGCCTGAAAATGGTCCCAAAAGTACGGCTTGAAAACAGCCCAAAATGGCCGAAAACGGCCTGAAATCAGCCCCCAAAAGAACCCCCCAAAAGGCGTGCAAGTACCGGCCAGCTGGTCTCTGGGTTTTCGCCCTCACTGGTCTAGAGATTCCCGTTTAAGCAGGGGGTGGACTAGAGGATCTCCAAGGTCCCTCCCCACTCTCTGATTCTGTTATTCAAGGCGCATGGAAGTGGCCGGTTTCCTTTTGGGAATCTTCTTCCCAAACGTTATTGAGGGCGCTTCTTCGGGGAGGGTCCTGTACCTTCATATCCCACTTCTCACCCCGTTTTTAATCTTGGCCCCCATCGATGGAGCCTGGATGGGCTGAATAAAGTAATTTAAAAAAAAATACCTTTGAACCAAAGTTAACACCAAGCAAGCTTTCTTCGTTGTGCAAATGAAATGCTTTGGATCGACCTGGGTCAAAAAATTAGCATCAGCTCAGCTGCTGCTGCCCCCTTGGCCTTTTGGCTTCAGAGATTCTTTTAAAAGTGTTTTTATTTTCCCCTTTTTTCATTCACAAATATACGTTCTTATAATTGCTATTTAACATCTGCCTATTCGTCATTAGACATTAGCAAAATAAGGTGGAGGCCAAACTCTTGTCTTATATATGGGTGTAAAAACAATGATGGAGACTAATGATGAAAAGGCTTCAGAGGCTCTGAGGACCAAGCAGAGAGGACTAGAAACTTGGCATACTACTCCTAAGGGAGGACCTGGGGGTATCTGTGCTGTGGGTATCCTGTATGAACCCTTGTGGATCAGCTACCCATCGCTTGCCGGGGCCCCCTGGGCCACCTGGAGCCTCGGAAGCTCACGGCCTCCTTCCGATGTCTGGGGGAAGCGTGGCGTGGCGTGCCACAGCGTGCCACAAGCTCCTTATCGGCAGGAGGCCTCTTTCCTTCTTTGCAAACCGTGCGCGTTCTTGCTCATTTCGTCAGCCTTTCTCTCTCTCTCTGCCCCCCGTTTGCAGTTCTTGAGGTTCTCCTTTCTCTGAATTGCTGTTTCTTCGAATTCGTTCCTTTCCTCCCCTCCCAAGGACACACGTGGCCGAAAGTGGTTTCTGAGGTGACACGCAGGGCGGGCCAAGAACTCCCAGCTATCTGCTTCTTGGGCACGCTTGGGGCAAGGCTGGGCAGGCACCCACTCTGCAAGCGGTACTGATTGGGCAACAGGGCGGCTCTTGGGAACGGACAGAGTGCAGGGAGCTTGTAGCTGTGTGTCCCCCTCCCCAGATCCCCTGGTTTCGACATCCAGCATGCAGGCCAAAGGCTGTAGGGGCCTTCAGTTGGATGTCGGAGCCTGTCCAGGGTGGTGGGTTATTTATTATTTATTTATTTCTTAGCGCTTATAGACCGCCCCCTCTCCCGAAAGGGACTCGGGGCGGTGTACAGTCCATATCAAAATACATCATAAATGACTATAAAATTTAAACAATTAAAATATTAAGTGGATAAATACATAAATAAGAGGAGGATAAAAAGATATACAGAACTGTACTGCTAAGTAAATAATTTAAAATGTACAGTATTTAAAACCCCAATATCCTATAAAATTAAGTTTAAAAGAGCAATCCCCCTAAAAAACCAGTAAGAGGTTGGACATAGGCCAGCCCACCACCCTGGAAAGTAGAGGGAGGTCAAGCTATTCTCCAAAGCCCCTGAGGGCAGGACAGGAAGCGATGGGTGGAAACTAATCAAGGAGAGAAGCAACTTAGAGCTCAGGAGAAATTCCTTGACAATGACAACAATTAATCAGTGGAACGACTTGCCACCAGAAGTTGTGGGTGATCCCATCAGTGGGGCTTTTTAAGAAGAGATTAGATAACCATTTGTCTGGGGTGGTGAAGGGTTTCCTGCCTAAGCAGGGGATTGGACTAGAAGACCTCTAAGGTCCCTTCCAACTCTGTAACTCTATTCTATATTCTATTCTATTCTTTATTTCTTATTCTATTCTTTATTTATCTCTTCTGTCCCCTTCTTCTCTTCGCCAGGAAAGCCCAGGAGAAAATCTCTGTAGGACCACCACCCCCTCTCCCCTCCCCCCCCCAGGGTGCTTGTGGGGTGTTGCTCCCAGAGAAAAGCCTACCTCTAACCCTGACTCTTTAAGATCCAGTTTAAGCAGGGGGTGGACTAGAGGATCTCCAAGGTCCCTCCCCACTCTCTGATTCTGTTATTCAAGGCGCATGGAAGGAATGACAGCCCTGGGATGGGGAGGCCGGCTTCTCATCCAAGAGACTTGGCCAGGGAGGCCTCCGAGGGCTTTTCCCAGAACTCTTCCGGATTCCAGGATTCCAGCGAAATCTCTTTTCTCAGCCTCGCTTGGAGGTCCCGGAAATTGAATTTGGCTTCTGGCCCACAGAGCATCTCCCCCCCCCTCCCTCCCTCCCTCCCTCTCTGGTCAGCCATGGCGGATTGTCTACTTCAGTGGTGGCTAACCTCGGACGTTGAAGTAACTCTGCTCCTTTGCCCTCGAAATCCCAGGCTGGGAAGAAAAACGGGGGGTGCCCAATTTGTGCCTCTGCCCTCCGGCTGGCTTCCTTTTCCCTCTGGGCCGAGAGTGGGGGAGGAGCAGCCGCACCTTCCCTGCCCCGGGGACGTGTGTGTGTGTGTGTGTGTGTGTGTGTGTTTTGTTGCCCTGGGGATGTTTTGGGAGGTTTGTGCACCCAAAAGGACGCTCTGTTCCCTTCCGCAGGGCATCTGCTCAGCCTGCAGGCCGGGCTCTTTATCTCTCGCCACCAAACACGGCCGGCGGCTCTGGAGTTTTTGGTGGCTTTGTGGCTCAGTTTGGGGGAAGGTCTGCAAAAGGGCAGAGTTCTTACGGGGCCTCAGGGAAAATTCCCTTTTCTTTTCCTTTCCTTTCCTTTTCTTATCTTTTCTTATCCTTTCTTTTCCTTTCCTTTTCTTTTCTTTTCCTTATCCTTTCTTTCTTTCTCTAATTTTTCTCTCCCTCTCCTTCCTTCCTTCCTTCCTTCCTTCCTTCCTTCCTTCCTTCCTTCCTTCCTTCCTTCCTTCCTTCCTTCCTCTAACTCTTTCTCTCCCTCTGCCTTCCTTCCATCCTTCCTCTTCTCCTTTTCTTCTTCTCCTTCTGAACAAACGCAGCCCTTGACTTGCAAATAGAAAAAAGCGCACGAGGAGGAGAGCACCAGGAGAGTTATTTCTTCCCTGAGCCATTCGCTTTCTACTTGCAGGGATTAAAGCCAAATCAAAAACCTTTGGCCTACCTGTATCCAGGTGGACCCTCCTGACCTTGGGGGAAATAAACTGTTTGCAGAGACCCTGGGAAGAAATCTTTTTCCGGGCCTGCTTTGCTGGGGTTCCCAACTCAGCTGCGCACAGGATCCCCAAATATGGCCTCATCCTGTTTGGATGTCAGGTTTTTTTCCCCATTTCCCTATAAAAGACATTTTTCAGAGCAGATTTTCCAGCAAGAGAATTGGCCCAGCCTCTTGGAAGCCAAGAAAGAGAAACAAACCCTGGGTGGATATCACTTGCAAAACGGAAGAGGCTTCCCTTGCCTTCCACACCGAAGAAGCTGCCCCCCCCCCCAAACAAAATGCATGAGCAATCTGGATCCTCCCCCCCCCATCCTCCTCCAGTCCATTTCCCCCCAGCTGTTCTCGCAGTTGGCTGCAAACTGCAAACCGGCTGTGACTCATGGGCCCACAAACCCCAGGAGGAGGAGGAACCTGGAACGGACGTTGCCTGACCCAGACAGGGAGCAGAAGTGGCTGAAACCCAGAGAGAGGGGGGTGGAATCGGATATTTGAGGAGCCCCCACCCTCTCTGCCCCCCAAAGGAGGAACCCAGCTGCACCCTTTGCTTCCGCCCGGCACGGCTGAGTCTCCCAAAAGCTGAGAATTGAAATGATCGGATCCTGTGCATTATTAATAAATATATTTTGGCAGCTTTCCAGCATGGTGGAGACCCCCCCCCCTCTCCCTTGGTGGGTTTCCCAGTGCAGGCAGAGCGATGTAGGGGTTGAATTCCCAAAGGGGGAATCGAGGCAGGCGGAGGGGCTGTTGATAGGACGGGAATTTGGGATTCGGCCTTAGATGCCCTTTTAGCCCCTGGCCCACACTTGCTCCGCATCCTCTCCTTGCAGCTGGTTCAATGCCCCTCGGAGCCAAGAAGAGCGTGCCAGGACTCTCCGCTGCACACACACACACACACACACACACACACACACACACACACACACACACACACCAGGGCTGGGCCTTCTGATGGCCTGTCCTCCCCCCCCCGCATTCCCTCAGGACCCCCGGTGTCCTTGGCGCTGTGCAATTCGGGGAGTTTGAAGCGCGCAACTCTTGGTGTCTCACTCTCGCTTCTCTTTCTCTTTCGGCAGAGCTCCAGGCCCAAACTGCGCTCCCCCTGCGCGGCCATCCGAGAGACCCGGGCCTGCACTCGGCTGGAGATGCCCGACCACCTGCACACCTTTGTGGTCAAGGTGAGAGACGCTTCCTTCCTCCCACGGCAGGGAGGCCTCCTGCTCTTCCCCCCGCCGGGCGCTCTGGGACCTCCCTAGGTGGCTGTGCCCAGGGGCAGGATTCCTCTCCAGGAGGCAGAGGGGGCTGCTGCAATGCAGGTGGGCAGCCGTGACCCCCAGAAGTAGCAGATGTCAGGAGGGGGGCAGAGGGCTGGGGGCCGTCTGCAACCCCCCCAGAGATGCTTTCCCCAACTTGAGTGGGAGACGTTTCACTTAAGAAATCCGAAATCTGCTTCTGGGATTAGAGGAGACCCTTTCCCTGAGAAGTCACCCACCCCCCACGCCCATTTTATCTGGGGAGGGCTGCCTCTGCGGTGGGATTAATGCCTTCCTTCTCCCCAAATCCCTGCCCCGCAGGTCAATGCCTCCACCGAAATGATATTCCAGGCTGCAGACGAGCAGCAGCTGGTGGCTTGGATAGCAGAGATCCAGCAGTGCCTCCCCAGGTGAGTGGTTTGGCGGCCCGGATCGCTGGAACCGGCAGCCACCCAGGCCCTCCATGCTCCCAAACGGGTTCTCCTACGGGCGCTGCCATCTTGATTTTCGGTTCTGCACCTGGATGATGTTGCTTTTGCCCAGGTGAAATCCAGGCTGCTCAGCTGCTATGAAGCCTGGCCCTCCGCCCGCCCTCCTTGCTCCCCACCTGCCTCTTTCATCCGTCCCCCTCCCTCTTTTATTTTTCAGATCGGAAGGAGGCACCCGGGAGGGGAGCGCAGACCCTCACTCGGAGGCTGGCACCCCCAGCCCTGCCAACAGCAGCACCGATTCCCTGCACCAAGGTGCCTGGTGGCCATGGGGGATGGCGGGCATGGGTGGGTGGGTGGCGGGCACAAGGGGGCAGCATGGAAAGGGCTGGCTGGCCCTGATGACCCCGGGGCGGGGGGAGCAGGTTGGGAGGGAGGGGCCCAAGAAAGAGACTTGGATGGATCGGAAGCAGTGGGGAAACTCAATTTTCCCCCTACCGATTCTATGGGCATGGCTTGGTGGGTGTGGCTTGGTGGTGGTGGGTCATGTGACTTTACATCACTCATGGCAACCCACCAAGCCACACCCACCACACCACGCCTCCAGAACCGCCAAGAAAGTTTGGCCGGCCAAGTCTTCTAGCGTTGCCCACGGCTGCCTCTCGCCTCCTCCTCCTCCGATTTGTTCTGTGTGTATTTAGCCCGAGAAGGAGGAGAGGAAAATCGCGTGTTTCTCAACTTTGGGAATTCAAAGTTGTGTGGACTTCAACTCCCAGTATTTTCCCCAGCCTGGGGGATTCTGGGAGATGAAGCCACGCAGTTTCTAGTTCCCAAGATTGAGAAATGCAGATTCCGCCTTCTCTACAGAATAATATTGTTATGTCTCTGATTTCCTAAAGACGCCCTTTATTAGGCGCGCCGTTAGGCAAGATCTGTTCACAGTCAAGCCTGTGCTTGATTTACTGCTGAACTTTACCCCTGTTCCTTCCCTCAGTCTGTGTCATAAATCACATTACCCTACAAGATGCACCCCACCCCCCAAACCGGCTGCAGTAATCTGAGATCCGACTCCAGTGGACACTATGGGTGAAATGCACTCCCCCTCATTCTGTCCCCACGACAACTTTTTGGTGTGTTTTTCTTTGTTTTTTAAAGGTAAAAATGTTTAAATATAAAAAAAAAATAGATTGAATCAACCTAGGATGCCCCAACTAAAACCCTACTCCCCCCACCTCCCGCAGGGGCCTTGCTCTTCAGGCCCGCCGAGCAGCCGGCCCAGAGGATCGACCACTACTTGTCTGCCTTCCCCTGGTTCCACGGCCCGATCTCGCGGGTCAAGGCCGCCCAGCTGGTCCAGCTCCAAGGCCTAGAAGGACACGGAGTCTTCCTCATCCGGCAGAGCGAAACCCGCCGGGGGGAATACGTGCTGACCTTCAACTTCCAAGGAAAAGCCAAGGTGAGGAGGCTCCGGATTCCGTTTGTCCCCGGAAGGAGCTTAGATCAGCCGCAGATTAGCAGATTTTCCCCGGTTCACTCAACCCCGGTTGGCGTTACAGTCTTCTAGTCCAGGGGTCTCCAACCTGGGCGACTTTAAGCCTGGGGGACTTCAGTTCCCAGAATTCCCCAGCCAGCTAAGCCATTATTTGTTTGGAAATAAAGGCAGGCCTCAACTTACAACATTTCACTTAGGGACCGTTGAGTTACTGGAAAAAAAATGGATTTAGGACCGCATTTTCACACTTACGACCGTTGGAGGTCACGTGATGCGAGTTCAGACGCTTGGTAACTGTTATTGACGACGGTTGCAGTGTCCCTGTGTGTGTGTGTGTGTGTGTGTGTGTGTGTGTGTGTGTGTGTCACGCAATCCCCTTTTGCGGTCTTCTGACAATGAGGAAACTGGATTCACTTCACAAAGTTAAACAACAGCCGTGATTCGCTTAACAACCGTGGCAAGGGAGGTGCGAAAGCGGGACAAAGGTCACTCGACCAATGGCTCACTTAGAGAGAAGAGGTTTTGGTGGTCGTAAGTCTGGTGGTTGTAAGTCGAGGACTGCCTGATAAGGACTTTGTGCCGATGCAGAGCTGCTAAGACGAAGCTGCTAGTCCTCATGGAGGTCTAGAAGCCAGGGAGGAGAATGTAGGGTTCCTTGCCCTGGCCGTGTTGGGGGGGTGGGGAGGATCTGGGGGGCCAAAGGGTAACTGTCTCTTGTGTTTCTCCGGCAGCACCTGCGCCTTTCCCTGACCGAGCGGGGCCAGTGCCGAGTTCAGCACCTGCACTTCTCCTCCATCTTGGACATGCTGCACCACTTCCAGCACTGCCCCATCCCGCTCGAGTGTGGCACGGCCTGCAACGTCCAGCTCTCCCGGCACGTGGTGGTCATCCCGCCCCTGCAAGGTAAGCTCCCCGGCCGGGACCCTTTGCGGGTGAAGTGCTACCGGTTTGCATCGGTTCGCGTGAAGCGGTTGGGGGGAGGACGACACGATTGTCGTTGCTGTCAGCCGCGCGATCGTCAGAAGCTTCCCCCCCCTTTTAAAGCATTTTCCCCCTGCCTATTGGCCCGAACTGGCAAGAAAAAAATACTTTAAAAGGTGGGGGGGGAAGGTTCCTTGCCAATCAGCTCCGCCAAGCGATCCTGGGAACCTTCCCCCCCCCCTTTTAAAGATGTCTTTTAGTACCTATGTGCCCAAACCGGTAGGAAAAAAAATACTTTGAAAAGTGAAATAAAAGGTTCCCATAATTGCACGGCAGAGTTGAACCTTTCCCCCCACTTTTTTAACTACTGGTTCAGGCGAATAGGGAGTAAAAATGATTTAAAAATGATTACAAAAAATGTAAAAGTTTTTAAAAAGTTGGCCACGCCCACCTAGTCACCCGCCAAGCCACGCCCTGAGAACTGGCGGCAAACTATTTTTACTTTTCACCACTACTTTGAAACACCCCCCATCAGGCGAGAGTTTCAGGGGGAGGTTGTGTCCCCCTCCAGGTCCAAAGCTCAGCCCTTCAGCCCTTCCTCCGCAAAGCCCCCTCGGCCCTTAATGGGGCTCTTGGCTCGGCATCCATACCAGGGGTCTCCAACCTTGGCAACTTTAAAGACGTGTGGACTTCAACTCCCAGAATTCCCCAGCTAGTTTTGCTTTGCTGGCTGAGGAACTCTGGGAGTTGAAGTCCAGAAGTCTTTAAAGTTGCCATGGTTGGAGACCCCTCCTCTGCATTATCCCAGGCAACCCTAACCCCCCCTTCCTTCCTTTGCACCCGCAGCCTCCGTCCTCCCAGCCGCCTTCCCTCCGCCATCCGTCCACCACTACACGCCTGAGGTCAGCTTCGTCCAGCTGAGTCCCACCGGCTGCCCCCGGATCCACCTGCCCGACAACCTTCGCCGCCACTCCGTGGAGCAGATCTTCCACCTGGTGCCCTCTCCCGAAGAACTGGCCAGCAGCCTCCAGCACAGCCCCAGCATGGCTGCCCCGGCCCCTTCGCCTGCGGCCCCCCGTCAGTGGGACAGTGACTACGAGATGGACGTGCAGAGCAGGGCTCACCTCCGGGCGGTCAGCAACCAGTACACCTCCCTCTGACACGGCTGGGGGAGCCCCCCTGCATCCCCCTCCCCCGGCGTTTGCCCAGGACGCTGATGGGCCCTGCAGGAAACTCCCCTCTTCCAGCTGTATGGAGGGTTTGGCTGGGCCTCTGCTCTCCCTCCGGATCCCCTCGGCCTTCCTCTTCCCCCCCCTCCGGTCTCTCATCGGTTTGCACGTCTTCCTTTTCCATTGAGCCGTTTTTGTTTTTGTTTTTGGGTGGTACCTGCAATGTTTGGGGTGTCCAGAGGCGTTCCTGGTCCAGAGAACAACTCCCGTTAAAGGCAAATGCATTTCCTTTGGCAATCCAAACGCCAAGCCAGCACATTCCATTCCAGATGAAAACCAGCCCCTCTTCCGTTCCTTTCATTTCTCCTTCCTTCCCTCCCTCCTCCTTCCTTCCATTTCAACTTCCTTCCCTTTCCCTCTTTCTTCCATTCCTTTAATTTCTTCTTCCCTTTTTTCCTCTCTCCTTCACTCCCTCCCTCTTCCTTCCTTTCATTTCTCCTTCTTCCCTTTTTTCCTCTCCTTCACCCTCTTTTCCTTCTCTTTCCTTCTCTTCTTCACTCTCTCCCTCCCTCTTCCCTTCCTTCTTTCCTTTTCCTCCACTTTCCTCCCTCCCTCCCTTCTTCTGGCTCAGGATGTCCCACTCTGGCTGCGAAGGCATTTCAGAAGTTGCTCCTTCCCTTTTAAAAACCCTGAGAAAAACCGCTTCCCACCCCTTTTAAAGAAACCAGGAGAGGCTGCCTTAAAACCAGCATGAGTCGCCCAATCGTGCCCCTTTCCACGGAAGCCCAACATTGCTAGCCCTTCTCTTTGGCCAAAATCTAGCTGCTCCTCGGCTGTGTGTTGGCCTACGTCAGACGTCGAAAACCTAATCTGGAAGGGGGGGTGAATGCACAAGCGACTACAGGGACATGCTGACTCGAAAGTCAAATGTTTTAAGGGCTTTTATCTCCGTTCTCGTTTGACCTCCTCGTGTTGCCCAAGGCAGCCCCCTGACCCGGTGGGCTATGGAGGGCTGGTCAAAGGGCCCGGGCCCACCGTGCCCCTGGGGGGCTGTTACAGGAGGGGGAACTTCCCAGTTCCCATCGGGGGACTGAACGGACTTTGGGGAGGAACTGCAAATCGTCTTAATCTCGCCGTCAGCAGGAAGGAGAAAGGGGAAGCGATAAGGCTGTTATCTTAACCCAAACGCGGAAGTTGAAGTGACTCTTGCTGCTCCAGCATTTGAGGCTCTTAAGTCCCAACTCGTAGTGCCCCGGGGAAGGGCAGCCAAACACCGGGCCTGTGGTGGTGGTGGAGGAGTGGGGTTTTTTAGCCAATTCACCCGTGCCTTTCACTGGAAGTGCCTTTTATCTAATCAGTGGCTCAACCTTGAAGGACGTTGGGCTGGAAAGTCCCAGGAACTGCCACGGGTGAAGTTTCAGGTCCCTCTCGTGGTCTGTGATTCCACCAAACACCTAACATTGGAGCGGAGGTCGATAGATATATATTGAATGAAGCCTGGAGTTTAATTTCCAAGCAATGTTAGCCAGGTCAAGAGGAGTGGACTTCAATTCCCAGAATTCTGAGAGTTGGGAGCCCACCGATCTTCAAATGGCTTGAGAAAACAGAGCAACAACATTTGATTTCTCTACCTGGTGCATCGTAGCATCTCTAAATGACAACACACAACAGAGCCACAACTGGAGGGAAACCAAACCGACGTGAGATCTGAACCACAACACCACCTGGGTTCCGACTACTTGGTGCCCCAAAACAGCGTTTCAAATGTTGTTCTTTTGATCATCTTTCAGAGTTTCTTGCGCGTTTGAGAGAATACGTGGAGTTATGAAGTTTTCTGGAGTATGGGAACAAAACCTGGCTTTCTAAACCTACCTACACACTGGGGGGGGAGGGGGGGGAACGGTGGGAGTGTTGGGGAGAATGGAACCCAGCAAGGGTCTCCAAACTTTAAGCCTTGTGCATGCTGGCTGAGGAATTGTGGGAGTTGAAGTCCACAAGGCTTAAAGTGGCCAGGTTTGGAAATCCCTGAGGAATTGTGGGAGTTGACGTCCACAACTGGTTGGGGAATTCTGGAAGTTGGAAGTTCACAAGGGGCCACGTTTGGAGACCCACCCCCACCCCTGGTTTAAGAGCATGACCTCTGCACTCGGTGTGTTGGCGGGGGCTGTCTAGTTGCATTCCACCCAAGAAGGGGGTTTCTTCGGACTCCTGCAGATTTGTGCCTTGCACTGCAACAGGTTGGCCTCTGCTGGGATGCGAAGCCCACCCAGGAGGGGGTTGGGTGGGTCCCACAGCTTGGTTCTTTCAAATAATAAATTTGAAAATAATAAAAAAGAAAATCAAATTGGTCTTTTGAGGAAGAAAACGGTGCGTTCTTGTTCAGCCTCTCTCCGCTCACCCTGGCAAATCCTGATATTTGGATGTGCTCCTTTTCCTTAAAATAAACTCTTCGGAGGAGTTTTTGGGCTGGTTGTAGGATCTCTTCAATCCTCCTCTCTACTCTCAGGTGCTCCTGTTGGCTGAATTCTAACAAAAGATGCTTTCTAGCTAAAAGAAAGGATTAAGGTAGTCGGATCTCCTAGCGTAGGAAGACCTGGGTGAAACATCAGTGTAAATTGGACATAGGTTGCCCAGCAAATCTTCCTTGCGGGCTGAGCTATTCAACCATGTGCCAACATGTTGGGAGAAAGGAAGAAAAAGAGGGAGAGAGAAGGAAAAGGGAACCAAACAGACCATACAGATGCCAGGAGAAAAGGGTCAGTTTTTAAAACTTTTTTTATTTTTATGATTATTTTTTTTAGTTTTTATTTTATATTATCTACAAAGTAAGTTTTTCCTCTTAACTTAAAAGTTAGACCGCTGCCTTGGGAACGGCAGTGTTTTCCCTCTCCAAACATGATTTGCCTTTTTTTTATTTTTATAAATAATAAATCCATATCCATTTGACCAATTTCTTTCCCCCCCACAAAACCTCTTTTTAAGTTTAGTTAGCGGCAAAAGGGATTTTTTTGTTTTAGAGTCTTGATTTTTCATAATTACTATTTGCTATTATTATAATTTTTTTAGTGAGAACAAGCGACGAGACTCACCATCCCATTCTTGTTCTCTTAAGCTCAGGAATCGGTAACTCCGAAGGGCTGTTTTTAAAAAATAAATAGCTTTTCCAGTTTCTTTTTCTTTTCCTTTTTCTGCAAGCGAACTTGGGGGGGGGGGGGGTGGCTTTTATTTTCTTTTGACACAAACCCATGGAATCCTGGAATCGTCCCCCGGAGGGAGGCCTTTGCCTCCATCCCAAATTTCTCCCACGGAAAAGTTGGAAACGCTTGATAGCCTTCCTACCGGATGGGACACCTTGGCGTTTCTTTGGGAGTTGGTTTTTGTTTTTTTTGCTCTCCCCTTAAAAATGAGTGAAATACTAAGTTTTTTGTTTGTTTGTTTTTGTTTCGTTTTGCTTTTGTTTCTGTATGCTTCCAAGTTGGATGAAGCAGGAGAAGAAAGGAAGGGAGGTATTTGGCCTTTTTTTTAAAAAAAAAACAAAAAACAAAAAGAGGGATCCAGCCTCAGTTACTCCGGCTTTACAACTGTTGTTGATGGTGAGTAGGAACTGAAAGAGAGAGAGAGAGAGAGAGAGAAAATAAAAATGGGGAAAACAAGGAATGTAGAAGATCTAAATGGCCAACAAGCCAAAGCGCATGAATTTAACCCCGTGTTTCTCAGTTTTGGCCTCTTGAAGATGGGTGGACTTCAACTCCTGGGAAATTGCTGGCTGGGGGATTCTGGGAGTTGAAGTCCACCCATTTCAAAATAGGCTGGCTGGGGGATTCTGGGAGTCTTCAAGAGGCCAAGGTTGAGAAAAACACTTAAGTCTCTCTTGGTCAACAGACCCCCTTCCAGCCCAATCCCCCTCCTCTCCAACAGCTGGGGGAAGACAAGGCGCCACAGATGGAAATCCATCTCCCCAACCCCAAAAGGGCTCTCGGGCAACGATGCCCACAAGGGGCAACTTCTAGACGCCCTTCTCATGCCGGGCATTAACAAAGCAGGGATTGTGGTGCCCGGTTTCCAGGCCCCTTCCCCTCTCTGGTGCCCCTGGCTTCCTTGCCAGCTGTGCGGATGGCGCAGGGCTCACCTGAAGGGTGTGTCATGTAGGGGAAGTGGGTGGCGGTCGACACTGGAATGTGCTGCAGTGCACTCTGGGAGATGGCCTGGGGTCCACCGGGTGGCGGCTGCGTCGTCATGAGCATCAGTGGAGCATGGGCAGGGGGGTGGGAAGGAGCCATACCTGACTGCACATGGGCCTGGAACAAAGGGAGAGGCCGTCAGGAGACCCCCATCTCCCCCTCCCCGCCCACAGGGGCTCCTCTTCTCCCTCCTGGGAGCAGAGGAAAGAGGTCGGGAAGCAGAATTTCACCCGTCTTGCCCCCCAAACTCAGCTCCAAACCCAAGTCAAACTAAGTGAAGAGGCTTTCAGGAAACCACGATGGAAACACCCCCCATTGCAAGCAGCCCACCCCAAGACCCTCGGTGCTGGGCAGAGCTTCTCGGGTGGGCCCAAGTCCAGCCAGGAGAAACGGACGGTGGGGCCAGCCAGAGCCAGGGGGGTGGAAGCCCCTTCCTCAAGAGCAGCAGCAGCTGAGACGGGGAGGGCAAAGGGGCTACCTGGGGCACGTGGCCCATGTGAGGAGGGTTGGTGTAGGCCGGCTGGACGTGGGACGGATGGATGGCGAAGACGGTCTGTTGGGCGGTTGGGAAGCTGCTCTGCGGAGACTGGGCGCTCGAGCCGGGCGTCATGGAGGGAGGAGTCGGGGCCAGGCCGGTGTGGTAGAGGGCCGACTGCTGCTGGGCGTTGCTCAGGTGGAGGGCCTGGGCCGCCTGGTGCTGGTGGGCCTGCGGAGGAGAGACGGTCAGCGGGAGGCGTCACGGCCTTTGCCAGACACGGGCGAGACGGCTAGTCCTCGATTTATGGCCAGAATTAGGAGCAGCGTGGTGGTTAAGTGAGCCGCACCTTATTTTATGGCCATTTTTGGGGGGGGGGGGGGGGAAGCGAATCGCTGCAATTGTTAAGTGAATCACATGGTCACTAAACGAATGGACGTTGTAAGTCGGGAGCTACCTCTATCAGACAGGTGTTCCTCCCAGTGTTTGGCCCTACTGGGAGCCCTTACCCTCCCGTTCCCCCCTCCCACCCCCCCGGGAGGCTGTGGTCCAAGGGAAGGGGTGGGGTTTTGCCTTCCGCCCCACACGCCACCGAGGGAAGTCCTTACCTGCACGGGGCTGGGGGCCGGGTGGTTCCCCCCATGCTGCGTCTGTTGCTGCCCTGTGGGGGTGGCCGACTGCTGCGGGTGGGGGCTGTGGGGGTGCAGGGTGGCGCTGGGGTGGGCGTACTGCTGGGCGAGGGAACCGGTGGAAACTGGATGGGGGCAGAGAGAAAAGAGGGATGAAAAGGCCCCCCCTTTCAGGCAGCCACTCCCCCTCCCCCAGCCTTTGGGGGTCGGCCTCCTGCTTCATCTAAAACGGGGGTGTCCAAACTTGGGAACTTTAAGACTTGTGGATTTCAGGCTGGCTGGGGAATTCTGGGAGTTGAAGTCCACAAGTCTTAAAGTTCCCAAGTTTGGACACCCCTGATCTAAAAACACAATGAGGGGGTCTCACCCTCCCACTTCTTCGTGCACGGAGGAAGATGGGGAGGGGGGCTTTAAGGCAGATAATGACTTCGCAGACCTCACCAACCAAGGGAGTGAAATGCCCCACAATTCCTTGTCCTCCAAGCTCACGCTATTCCCTGAAATGGTTTTCTTGGGCGGGGGTCCTGAACAGCTCAGTGTTTCTCAGCCGTGGGTCAACTTTAAGGTGGGTGGGCTTCAACTCCCAGGATGCATGGTGGAGAAAGACTGCTCTGGGTTGGACCACACCAAGGGGCGTCTCCAAATTCCAGTTTATCCCAAAGCCAAACTGCTTCGCCCCCCCCCCCAGGACAAAATCCTGGGGTCCCCCCCCCTTCCTTTCAGACCCACGAGGAAGTTAGAATTTGCAGTCAAATCTGGCAGGGAGAGAAAATGTAGCCTTCATTACATCCCTGCTCTACAGATGGAGACCCCCCCCCCAAAAAAAAAAGCAGGGGGAAGAGGGACACAGGCCTGGCCTTAAGAGACCCCCTGGCACCTGCAAATGAGCAGAAATATGACAGGGGCACCTCTCTGCACCCGCTCCACCCCCCCCCCCCCAAATGATGCCTCAAAGGAAGTGGTTGGGAACTTAATTCTGCAGAAGGAGAAGTGAAAAAACCGAAGGTCAGCAAAAAATGGAGACAAAAAGGAAGGAAAAGAGAAAGTCGGAAAAGCAGCCTGCAAAAGCTCTGAGTAGCTACTCCGAGGTTGGGGGGGAGGGGATGGTGGAGGTGGAGGAAGGCTAATCCTGCAACGGAGACCGAAAGGGAGCAGCCCAGCAGTTCAACTGGGATTCTGCAGGCCGGACGTTGACAAAAATGTGATTGGAGGAAACCGCTGAGCACGATTCCGGCCGGAGACAGCCAAACTCGGTTAGATGGTGGTCAAGAGCTTTGCCTGAAGGGTAGGAAGCCCGGCCCTCTTTCCCAGCATCAGTGGTCCGAAGCAGGGGTGAGCAACGACAGGCCCTTTATGACCTGGGGACTTCAACTCCCAGAATTCCTGAGCCAGCATGGGATTCTGGGAATTGAAGTCCCCCCCCCGGTCATAAAAGGGCCATTTCCCCTGGTCCCACGGACGGAGTGGGGAGGCCTCCGTTTTACAACAGGGGGCTGGTGGGAAGGGGCTCAGGACCCCCAGGAGGCATGCCAGGGTTGCCCAAGGGAAAAGAAGGGGAGTAGATGCTGGGGAGGGGGGGTGTAAGCTCCCCCAGGGGAGGCCGTACCCCGCTCCATCCTGCTGCATAGACCCTCAGATTGACCAACCTGGGGGAGTTGAGCCAGCCTCTGTGGGCAGTTGGGACACCCACAGCAAGGGTAGAAGTTGTGGCACAATGAGGCTCAATGCCCCACACTTACTCCCTCTCTGCTCAGAGTAGAAGGGAATAGGCTGGAGGGAAGGGATTGAGGGGGAGGGGAGGCAAGTAGAGCCTACTCTACCCTACACTCCTCCTACTCTACCCCCTTCTACTCTACTCTATCCTCCTCCTATTCTACCCCCCTTCTACTCTACTCTATCCTCCTCCTATTCTACCCCCCTTCTACTCTACCCTACTCCCTTCCTGCTCTACCATCTCCTATTCTACATTACCCTACCCCCCTCCTACTTTACCCCCCTATTCTATTCTACCCTTCCCTCCTTCTGTACCCCCCTCCTACTCTACTCTACTCTACCCACCTAGAGTAGCAGGTTAGGTAGCAAATTTATTAATAACAACAAAACCATGAGAAACAAACGCCAGTGAGCAGGACTTTGCGTCAGGAGGCCTCTCTTTCCCATTGGAACCAGGACTGACGGTCATTTTACCTGCGTTTCTCTGCCAAACAGAACCAAGGGTCCCTCCGACAGCTTCCTTCAGCATCTCTGGATACCCTACAAGTCCACTAACCCCTCAACCCCCCACCCCACCCCCCGAGGAAGAATTCTGTGTGCTGAGAGGAGATTTGGGGCAAAGGGTTTAGGGAAGGCGTCTGATTTCCCCCCTTTTACAGACAAGATTCGTGCAACGTGTAACATCACAGTTAGTACAAGAACAAAATCCTCAACTCACTGGCAAAGTAGAAAGAAGGGCCTGTCTCCTTGCTGTAGGGTATTTTGGGACATGCTGGATTTGAGAAATAAAAAGGGAAATTAGCCACATGCCACAAGATTAAAGCACCACTTCCAAGCTGCTGGAAAAAGTTTTAAAAGTCAAATTATCGTGGGTGTTTTGTTTTGTTTTTCATGCACAAACCAATTTGCAAAGTTTTAAAAAAGTTTAAACCACAGATTAAGATTGCCATTCAGGATTCGTTACAATTAAGACGCTCATCATTAAAGTCATTTCGCATACGATTAAGACACAACAGGAAAAAAATAAACAGGATTCAAAAACCCATTTCGAGCAATTTGCAACTGAGATTACAAAACACTTGATTACGATGCGGGAAACTCAGCCCTCATTTCCCCCCTGCAAAGCCCCTTGCCCAGTGGATCCTACTGGATTCCCAGCAGAGAGAAAACCAGTCGGCAGAGAGAGAGAGAGAGAGAAATACGATATGGGAAACCACTAAAAACCTCTTTGTAGAGAAAGGGACAAAAGCGAGGAACAGTAATCTTTTTTTCGTGGCTTCTCATCCAAGCCACTTCATCGCTCGAAATACAAGAATTTAGTTAGGCAGAGAGTCGTTGGAAGGGGGGCTCCCCCCCCCCCCCGGGCTTCCTCCTGCCCTAAGAGCCGGTCTGAGGGTGTCCCCCCACTTCCCGGGAGGCGCTGCTTACATTGAGGGTGTCTGAGCCCATGGGAGCCTCTGCCGGCCACGGCTGGAGGGAAACACAGGCCTTATTCATGGATGAAGAATTGCTCGGGCGCTTCCTGCTTGGGAAGGGGGCCTGCAGGCCCAGCTGAAGCCGCCGAGAGGCAGGGATTGTTCTTGGGGGGGGGGGGTGCAGGAGGACGGAGGAGGGGCGAGCACTGAGGGAGACCCGTGGTCTCGCGCCAGGAGAGAAGCGCAAGGGGGGTACCCGTGGCCGAGGGCCCTTCTCCATCAGCCTTGGGGCCTGCAAGACCATTTCATCCGGGAGGGTCTGGGGTCTCCGTGTTCATCCATGCTGATCGGGAGCGTAAGGAGCGGCTGGGGCAGGAGGGGGGAGCGGGGCCAATATCCGGAATATTCCGAAGACGGATCAGAGACTGAAACGGGGGGGCCACAGGGGGCCAGGCTTTAGAACTGCACTTTATTCTCCAAACCAACATCGTTTGAACAGTGGCTTTGTTTTCCTGAACAAACTCAAAACACAAGAGCCGCTTTTCCTCTCCTCAGCTCCGCAAACGTCCTGCCCTGCGTGGTGGGTGGGGGCCTGAAAAAGGGGCGGGGTGTTTTTTTTGTTTAAAAAAGAATGCAAATCATGTCATCCTACCATACATCGCATGCGTCTGTTCGTGGGCCCCGTACTGGGTGGCAGGAGAAGAAACCAGGCCGGGCTGTGGGTGGGCCGGCGGCGCCATCATCCGAGCGTTGCCCGGAATGACAGGGCTATAGACGTGGGGGTGCTGTGGGGGAGAAAAAGGAAGAAAGGGAAAAAGGGAAAGAGAAAGAAAAAGAGAGGAAGAGAGAGAGAAAGAGGAAAAGAAAGGAAAAGAGAAAGAAAAAAAGAGGGGAAAAGTAAGGAAGAGGAAACGAGGAAAAGTAAGAAAGAGGAAGAGGAAAAGAAAGAGAAAAAGTAAGAAAGGGAAAAAGAAAGAGAACAAGAGAGAGGAAAAGAGAGAAAAAGAAAAAGTAAGAAAGAGAAAGGAAAAGAGAGAAAAGGAAAGAAAAAGAAAGGAAGAGAAAGGGACAAAGGAAACGAAAGAGAGAGAGAGAGAGAGAGAGAGATTGTGAGGCTGGATGCACAAAGGGGGCTGCTGAGTGCGTTTTGGCCCCACATGAAGATGCCTACAAGGCAGCCTACGACCGGGACCCCCGCCCCATCTGAAGCCAGACCAGCCCCTCCATCTGTTGACAGGGGTCCCCCCACTCGCTTGTCCCCGCAGCATGGAGGCTGAGCAGTGGGTGGGGACACAGCAGACCCTCCCCCCATAGAATCCAGAAGCTGTTTTTGAGCCCCCCCTCCATTGGGGACCCTCCAGGGAAGCCTTTGGCCACGGTCAGTGCAGAGGGGCTGCCCCTCGGTTCGAGTTCTGCAGGGGGGCGTGGGGGCGTGGCTGAGGCCGTACCTGAGACTGGTAGTGGGGCAGGTGCTGCACCAGAGGCTGGCTGGGGAACTGCTGGGGGCTGTAGGTGACGTACTGGGTCGAGTAGGCCGGGGGCGTGGCGACCATGGGGGCCCCTGCGGCCGAGGCTGGGTGCATCAGAGGGTTGTGGGGATGAGGCTCCTGTCGCTGCTGAGGCATGTTGGCCACTGTGGAGGCAGAGAGAAGGGAGGCACCTCCAGGAGGGCGGCTGGGGCCCAGCTGAGCCTCCACCCCCTCACCCCAAAGACAGCCCCCACCCCA
The DNA here is from genome assembly GCF_964273705.1 of Natrix helvetica. Lineage (NCBI taxonomy): Eukaryota > Metazoa > Chordata > Lepidosauria > Squamata > Natricidae > Natrix > Natrix helvetica. The sequence continues at coordinate 13,578,981 of NC_138564.1, forward strand.
CCGCCTTCTCCTCACCTTTACCTGCTCTGTAGGTCTTGGCCTGGTTGACCGGCATCGGAGTCATGGGGATGGGATACAAGGGCTGGGAGGGAAGGCGGACGGGCGTTAAGGAGCTCAAGCCACATCGGGCTTCCTCAACTGTGGGCCCTTGTGGGCTCCAACTCCCAGAACCCCCCAGGCAAGGGCTTTCCTTGCCCTCTGAGGGGCTACGGCCCCTGGGCTGCCCCCCCTCCTTCTCCAGGGGAGCCCCAGGTGGGCCCCTCCCCTCACCTGGACGCCTGGGCTGACCGGAACCGGGTACATCATGTTGGGGGCGAAGCAGACGGGCTGCGTGTAGAGCGGAGCAGGTTGCTGGTGGCCCACCATAGACGGGCTGGGCTGGGCTTGCGGACGGGGCGAGGTTGGCGTGGTGGAAGGTTTGGGCTGGAGAAGACAGGAGGGGACGAGAGGGCCGTTCAGGAGACTCCCGGGGGGACCCCAAACTCCCCTTCCGGGACCTTCTCAGGGTCACAAGGGAGGTTTTCTGTGGCCCCATGGATCCCAAAAGGATCGTCAGCTGACCCTGGGACACTACGACCGTCATAAAGAGGCGTCAGTTGCTAAGCGTCTGAATTTCGTTCATCCGACCGCGTTAGATTCAAATGGCCACTAAACAAACTGTTCTAAGTCAAGGACTCTCTTAGTTCATGGCAACTGTGGGCGCTTTTCCTCCACCAACCAATCTTGGAGAATTTGGGGGAGCTGCTTCACACACACACCCCCAAAAGGGAGAAGTCTCTGCTCTGGAGAGGGGGGGAGGGGGCTCACCTGGGCGAAAGAGCGGGGGTTGAACTCCTTCGCGTGGGGATTCAGCGTGGATTTTCTGACTTGCCTGAGGGGACAAAAGACACAAACACGGATGGGCAAAAGGCCAAGAAAGGCCCACCTTGGCCTGGTTTTTTTTTTTTTTGGGGGGGGGGGGCTTCCGGCTGCACATGGGAAGGGAGGGAGGGAGGGAACAGAGGAGCGGATGGATGGATGGAAGGAAGGGATGGAGAGGATGGATGGATAGATGGATGGATGGATGGATGGATGGAAGGAAGGGAACGAAGGAGAGGATGGATGGAAGGAAGGGAAGGAGATGATGGATGGAAGGGAGGGAATGAAAGAGAGGATGGAAGGAAGGAAGGAAGGAAGGAAGGAAGGAAGGAAGGGAACGAAGCAGAGGATGGAAGGAAGGAAGGAGAGGTTGTATGGATGGATGAATGGATAAATGGAAGGAAATAAGGAAGAAAGGGAAGGGAGGCCTTGGCATAAAATGGCATGATACAAAATAAATAGAATTAATATAGCAAAGAGAAAGGAGAAACTGAATTAAGCCTTGGAGGCTTCCGGTCCACAAATGGCAGGCTGCCCCCTGGTGGACAAACCGAGCACCTACCCCCCTCTCCCCGCTGTGTCTCAGCCTTCATCAGAGGCTCAGTGGGCAGAAGAGACATTCCCCCCCCCCCCCCCCCCCGCAGTATAAAGCTCAGCAGAGCCATTCCATGCCCCTCACTCACTCGGTGGCATCCTTCTTCTCCTCCTTGTCCTCCTTCTCCTGCTTGGCCCCGGGACCCAAGGTCTGCACCCCCTGGGAGGTCACCTCCGGCCCAGCCTTCGGCTCGGCCAGGCTGGCGGGCGAAACACTGGGGCTGTTCTGGGCGTTGCTCCCGCCGGCTAAGGGGGCCACGCCGCTGCCCAGCTCGGCCGCCGAGTCTTTAGGGCTGGCATCCACCTTCTCCTTGGGGGCCTCCCGGACTTTTTCGCCCTCCCGGTTTTTACTCAGTAGTTGCTCCACCATTTCAGGGTTGGAACTGGATTGTAACTGGGGGGGAAGAGAGAAGAAAGAGAGAGGGAGGAGAGGAAGAAAATGGATTTATTTCCTAATCTGGGTCTTAGAGAGAGAGGGGGGGGAACCGCCAGGGTCTTTACCCTAAAGTCGTTCTTGAATTTCTTCAAATCGTCGATCTGTTTTCTGTGTTCTAGAACCGCCGGAGAAACTCCTGTGGGAGCGGGGAGAGACACCAGTTATTCCTCGGGGGGGGGGGGGGGCAATTCCATCCACACCAGTGGTGGATTCCAGATCCCGTTCCAACTTCTACGGTTGGAATGGGGGCTCCCGTGTCCACATGGATGCGCACAGCGCACACGAGCATGCGTCTTAGCGCCTCCATGATGTAGTTTTCTTGGAGACGTTTCACGACCCAACTAGCGGACGTCATCAGTGTTAGTAGGGAGTGTGGAGTTTGCTACAGCCCCTCGCACTGATGATCCCTAGTTGGGTTGTGAAAGGCCTGCCAGAAAACAGCCAAGCTCAGAGAGCACCAAGGACCCCACAGTCCTCCTCCCTGCAAACCCCACTCCCTTCTAGCACTGATGATGTTCCCTAGTTGGGTCGTGAAACATCTGCAAGAAAAACCACCAGGCTCAGAGAGCAACCAGCACCCCAGAAACCTCAGCATGTTGGCAAGAAGGCCCTCCCATCCACCCCAACATTTAGCCGGACCTTACCTTTGCCTTCCGGCTTGCTAAAATTGGGAGAAACTTCACTGGGCTTGAGGTGTTCCTTGGCTGCCGCAGGGGAGGAGCCGCCCTGCCTCTGCTCGTACAGCCGGGAGTCTTTTGCTAGGAAGGAAAACCGGGGTCACCTCAGCTGTGCGAGTCAAGAGCCTGCCCCCAAGGGGCAGCAGGCAGGCCGGAGAGCAGAAGGTCGCCATGCCACTTAAAGGTCCCCCAAGTGAAATGTGATGGATAGAAGAGAATATTTGCAGCTCAGGGTTGGAATGAGGGGTCCTCTGGGGTCTCTGATCTTGGGGGTTTTCTTGCAGACCTTTCATGGCCCAACTAAAACCCCCAAGCTCACAGAGCACCAAAGACCCCACAGTCCTCCTCTTTCTTGCAAACCCTCCCTCCCCTTGTAGCACTGATGATGTTCCCTAGTTGGGTTGTGAAACACCTGCAAGGAAAACCCTTAACCTCAAAGGACCCCCACAAACACAACTTTTCCTCCATCTATTTCCTACTCTGGAGGGAAAAGACGGCCCAAATGCTAGCCTTCATCCAGGAAAACCAGTAAACACACTTCACGTCTAATACAAAAACTGGGGGAAGCCCCTCTTCCCCGTTTCCTTCCGCCTTAGATCGTCCTCTGGCTTTCCATTCTGAGCCACACACAGCCCGGGGAGAGGGGGGAGAGGGGGAGGCTGAAAAGGCAGCCGGGGTCCTTTACCTTCAGCCGATGGGGTGCCTGCCCTGTTGGTGGCAGGACTGGCAGGGGTGGGCGAAGCCGCTGGCACCGGGCTGGCTGCAAATTCAGCCGGGGTGGAGCCAGCTTGGGGGGAAGACAAGGCCGGGCCGGGAGGGACCCCTCCCCCGCTGCTCTGCCTCGGAGACCGGGGTCTGTGTGCCTTGGGGGACGACCTGGTAACTGGAAAGGAAGGAAAGGACAGTTTGTTATGGGGCTCCCCACGCTTCCTCCCACAGTGACCTAGGCCAGAAGTGAACCTTAAAACTTGTGGACTTCAACTCCCAGAATCCTATTCCTGGTTGGCGAATTCTGGGAGTTGAAGTCCACAAGTATTAAAAGTTGCCATGCTTGGGCAGCCCTGATCAAGACAAAAGATATAAAACTGGCAGCACAGGGTATGAATGCCAACACCACCATCATCTGCTGACCAGGAACTTCCTAAGACACGTGTAACGCAGCAACCGGTATTTCTGGTCACGCGTGTTTGTTGATAGCCTGGAGTTCAATTTGGCCCTCTGGGTGGGGCCAAAATCCCCAGCCAACCTGGGGATTCCTCAAAAGATTCCTCATTACAACATTGTGTTAAGGGCATGTCTGGTGTATTCTGTCCCCAAAATGGACCACGGGCAAGGAGGTTGGTCTGGAAATTCAAGGATGTTTTCAACCCCAATGTTTGGAGCAGGACATTCCTACCGTGCGCCAAGCTTCAACTTACCCCCCATGACCACCGAGGACCACGTCCCACCTGAAGAGCTGCCTCGGGCCGAGGAGGAAGAGGAGGAGGAGGAAGAGGAGGAGCTGGCTTCGCCGGGCACATTGTGGGAGACGAATTCTAAGCCGCTGGAGATTACGCCTCTCCCCGCCGGGACTCGGTGGCCTCGCGGGTGCCGCTGCGCCTTGGGAGACATCCGGGGGGGTCCTGGAAAAAGCCACATGACCCCCGAACTGTGAACACCAGGCAAAAGCCCCTTTGAACCCTCCACTACAGTCTGCATTTCAGCCACGTGGCCATGCAGGTAATGCTTCACTTATGACCATTCGCTTAGTGAACGTTGGAAGTTACGGCAGCCCTGAAAGAAGTGACATATGACTGTTTTCCCACACTTACGTCCGCTGCAGCATCCCCATGGTCACTTGAGCCATATTTGGGTGCTTGGCTTCCAAGGGAGCCAAATTGGCTTACAGCCGAAGGAAAAAAAGGTCGTAAAATCAGGCATGATTCACTTAACGTCACTTTGCAACAGAAGTTCCAGTACCCAAATGTGGTCGTAAGTCAAGGACTATCTACACGGGGCTTCACCAGATTTAAAGCAAGCGCCTTCCTCCCTCACGCCTTCAGGGCTTCACAAAATGCATTTATGAAATGGGGCATCTCTTCCAAAATGTCCAGTTTCAATGGATTGTTTTCTTCTGGGCTTTTTTTTATAACTCCCTGCAACGAAGGCAATCTATTTTTTCCATAGGATTTCTTCCTGGCCATCAGAGGCTGACCCTAGCCATCAGGTGGGTGAATCGATCACTTGCTCCTTCAAAACATACCATATTTGTCAGAGTATAAGACACTCTAAAATATAAGACGCACCTAGGTTTTGGGGAGGAAAACAAGGGGGGGAAAAATCTGCCTCCCAGCAATTTTCCTCCTTGCAGCAAACAGCAAACTGTTTCAGTTTCAACACAGCCTGATTAGCACAAGCAGCTGATTGTCAGCCTCCTGACCATCAGCTGTTTCAGGCTGCAGGAATTTCTAGGGATCTGATGAATGTGCGAATAGGGAAGAAGGAAAATTTTGTGTCGAAAGAGTGGAGGAGCCAGCGGTCACTTTGTAAGGACAGAGAGAGAGAGACCATATTTTCATCTGGGGTGGGGCAGAAACTTAACATATTGAAGTCCCTGAATCTTCTCCAATTTGACCTACAATCTCCCTCCTGCCCAAACAACCCCCAGGATCCCCCTTAACAAATTTATTTATTTGATCTCAAAAATCTTCCAAGCTACATTCTGGAGCAAAATTCATAATTCATCAAAAAGACAAAATAAACTGGGTTTTCAATTTAACCCAGTTTCTCAACCTTGGCCACTTTAAGAGGAGTGGACTTCAACTCCCAGGATACCCCAACCAGCGAGTGGCCAAGGTTGAGAAACACGGATTGAACCACACATCTGAATGGACCGTCCGTTCTGGTGGAAAGCAACATGAGCCCTGAAGATGGCTTGGGGCAATGGTCCACTTGACCCTTCTCGTTGTTAAGAAGGGATTGGGGAAGCCGTGAGACTTGGGAGCAACCATCACACAAAGCTACATGGGCTTCACTACACCACAAATGGTGCTTCTTCTCCTCTTCCCAGCTTGAGAACAGGGCCAACTCATTCCAGCTTCTTTAGGGCGAGGAGACCAACCAGCCAAGTCTTCTCCAAGAAGCCAGGCTCCCCTCTGACCCGCCACTCGCAGAAAAGGGCAGGGGGAAATAAAACACAAAGACAAAAAACGCAAACTCATGAACAAACAAAAAAATTCGTGGTATTGGTACCTTCTGAAGACATGCGTTTAGGCAGAGTAGCGACGGGAGCTGGAGAGCCATGGTCAGAGGGGTGAGACGGGGGCCTGGAGGACCGCGAGGGGGGCCTGGCGGGCGGCCTTGTAGGGGTGGCTGCCCGTGGTGGAAGAGAGGTGGGAGCTGACTGGTAGCGAGGTGGGCGAGAGGAAGGAGATGGGCAAGGCGATGGCCAGGGAACACCTGACAGAACAAATGATATGAAGAAGGAAAGCATAAAAAAACGAAAGCAAAATAAAAATCAATGGGGGGGGGGGAGGTGAGGGGTAAAGTAAAGATGACCAAAATGATTTCTCATCATATTGTTTTGAGCCCCCTGGGGATTTCTCCACGCTCCCACTAAACTTGGGGAAGGATCGTATCTCAGACTATCGTCTTCTAGGTTACCATCAACCACCGGGACTCCCACTGAGGGGTTAAATAAATCCAACTTATAGAAGACACTATGAAGTCTAGATCAGCCCGTCCTCTGGAGCTCACTTTCTCATCTGATGTTCTGGAGATGATCGCACGGGAGACACCAGACCCTCCGCAGGCTGTGGTCGCAGGACTTAAGTCCCGTGGGCTGAACGGTGGAGGTAGAAGCTAGCAGTTTCACAGGGGGTTCTTTAAATAGATAGCCCCCCCCCCCCGACTGCTGGATCTAGGTCTTCCATGGGTAGACAGGGAAGGCAGAAGAACAGAAGTCCCCCCCCTCCTTCTCCAACCACAGATGTTTGCTGTCAAGGTACACTTCCAATCTATGCAACCAATCTGCCCCCTGCTCTGAGCACACGCCTGCTGACCCCAGAAGGAAGTTCTCAACCTTGGGCACTTTAAGACTTGTGGACTTCAATTCCTAGAATTCTGGGAGTTGAAGTCCACAAGTCTTAAAGTGCCCAAGGTTGGAGATCCCTGCTCTAGAGGGCATGACTGCTAAATCCAAGCCTCCTGAAATATGCAAGATCTTTCTTCTCCATCACCCCTCAAAGGCTACTGGTGTGGGCCAGGTTGTGTGAATGGTGACACCCGTGCTTCATTCAGTCCAAAGTAGCCTGGAAGTCCTCAGCCTGAAGTTTTTTTGATGCTTCCCAAATGACTCCGGGGTGGGTGGGCGAAGAGTGTTGGACCCTGGTAGAGGAGTTACCTTCTCCTCCACTTACCTGCAACATTGCCCAGCTGCCCTCGTCCCTACCCTCGATTGGAGCGCATTCTCCGCTTCCAGAAAATTCTACGTTCTGCAACTGGCCTCCAGACCTCGCCCCCCCACCAACTTAGGACGTTAGCTCAAGGGACCGTGCCTTAATATTTCTTATAAGAGGACAGAAGGCCCAAACAGACTGGAGTATTTGTGGTGGGAAGACCTGGGATGGTCAAGCTACAAAGAACTTGAAAATGAATGGATTTCAATTCCCAGAATTCCCCAGCCAGGGTAGCTTTCCTGAGGAATTCTGGGAATTGAGGTCTACCCACCTGAAATTGTCCAAGATTGAGACACACTGCTCTACAATTCAGTCTCTGTTCCAGGGGTGCAGATTCACCCCCAATAACTTTAGGCCCCATTTCAGCTAAGGGATTTCAGCTACTCTTACAGGGACGCAACGGTGGCTCTCTTCCCAAAAGCCAGAATACTTGCCTCCATTCACGATTCTCTGGTCGGTGCCCGAGTTGAGGTTGTAGTCTGAGGCATGAGAGCTGGGTCTGGACATGGAAGGGCCCGATCCAGAGGGTCCAGCCCTGGGGGAGTTCTGCCTCCCGGCGCCCCAAGGGGGGACGTCTCGATTGCGCTGGCTGGGTGGGATGTACTTGTTCTCCCTGGGAAGGGCGGAGGAAGGAACAGAGGTGCCATTTAAGGTAGGTGATAGGTAGATGAAGGAAGGAAGGATTGATTTAAGGGAGAAAGAAAGAAGGATTGATTGATTAAGGGAAAGAGAAGGAAAGAAGGAAGGAAGGATTGATTTAAGGGAGAAAGAAAGAAGGATTGATTGATTGATTTAAGGGAAAGAGAAGGAAAGAAGGAAGGAAGGATTGATTTAAGGGAGAGAGAACGAAAGAAGGAAGGATTGATTGATTTAAGGGAGAGAGAAGGGAAGAAGGAAGGAAGGATTGATTTAAGGGAAAGAGAACGAAAGAAGGAAGGATTGATTGATTTAAGGGAGAGAGAAGGGAAGAAGGAAGGATTGATTGATTGAAGGGAGAGAGAAGGAAAGAAGGAAGGGAGGGAGGATTGATTTAAGGGAGAAAGAAAGAAGGGAGGGAGGGAGGATTGATTTAAGGGAGAAGGAAAGAAGGAAGGGAGGGAGGATTGATTTAAGGGAAAGAGAAAGAAGGAAGGATTGATTGATTGAAGGGAGAAAGAAAGAAGGGAGGGAGGGACAGTCCCAAGCTCTCCACCATCCCTCTTCCCCCTACCTGGGGGCTGCCAGGGATGCCTCTCGTTCGGCAGCATTTCGCTGAACTGCGGTGTATTTTTCTTCCTCGGACCGCTCATCGTTCTCCAAAGCCGCCCGAGCCTTGTATTGGGCGCTGGATTCGATTTCTTCTGCTAATTGGGCCGCTCTCGCTTCTCGTTTTAAATAATCTTCGGAATTATCTCTTTCCAGGGGTACCCTAAAACCGGGGGGGGGGGGGAGATAAGGGGATCCATCTGTGACCCAGAAAAAAAATACGTATTTCCCCGGATGACGCACATCAAGAGAAAATGATGAGGAATCCCTTGATGAGAAGATTCACAGCCCAAGGAAAACAAGGGTCTCTTTAGCCAGTCGTTCTCAACGTTATGGCACTTTAAGAGGGGTGGACTTCAACTTCTGGAATTCCCCAGGGAATTCTGGGAGTTGAAATCCGCCCCTCTTTAAAATGGCTTTTTCTTTCTTTCTTTCTTTCATTACTCAATATCTCAATATACATTTCTGCTACCAATAACAATCAGAAAGAAAGGAAGGATGGGACTTTCATATAGACCAGGGGTGTCCAAACTTGGGAACTTTTAAGACTTGTGGACTTCAACTCTCAGAATTCATGCTGGCTGGGGAATTCTGGGAGTTGAAGTCCACAAGACTTAAAGTTCCCAAGTTTGGACACCCCTGATATAGACGGATGTGAAGAGCTGAATAATGGAAATGTGAATAACCAGACAGATGGAAGATGGGAAAGAGAAATGCCATGACCGTGTCTTTGAAAATAATAGTGATAGGAGGGTGGGGAAAAAGTTAAAACAGAGATAGAAACAAAAGGGGAAATATAGAATATGTGTGTCAATATATGAAAGAGGAAGGTTTAGAACTGACGGGTGACAGTTAAAGAGATGGGTAAATAATATGAAATAATGAAAATGAAATGTAATAACTATGAGTAATAAAACTATGTCTGTTGATACTGAAGTGTACAATACTCAGATATCATCACATCATTCACGCAGTGATGAAATGTATAAACAATATAAAATAAAAAACTTGACATATATATATATATATATAAAATGTCTGGTCTAGGCCAAAATCTTGATGTGGCCCACTAAAAACCCTGCAACCGATGGCAACGTACGTGTAGGAAGCCAAACTGCTGTCGTAGGTCGATACCACCCCATAGTTTTCTTCGTTGTAGCGAAACATGTCGTTGGGATCCCATCCGTTCGACTAGAAGGCGGAAAGAAAGAACTCCGAGTGTTAAAATGGCACAAAAATACATCTTTCCCGCCTTTGAAATCCATTTCGGCATCTTCCCAAACCTTCCCACCCCCTCTGGCGCTCAAGTGATGCTTACAACGTCCGTTTCTAGCGCTTCCAGATCTTCTGCCGTGGCCCCCTCTCCTCCATCCCAGGGCTCCAGGTCCTTCTCCTTGTGCTCACCGTTCACTTTAGCAGTGATGGCCGAATCGGTAAAAGCATCTGTGATTGAAGGAAACGGCATCAGAACGTAACATTTCCTGGGCCACATTCTCTACCTGTCAGCAAGTTACGGCTTAAAGGGAACCTGTGTGAATTTAAGGTTAAAACCACCCTAGATCAGAGGTCAGCACTGATGAGATGACCTGGCTGGGTCACGAAACGTCTGCAAGAAGGCAGCCAGGCTCAGGCAGCAACCAGGATGCCAGAGTCCTCCTTCTCTCCACAAACCCCACTTCCTCCTCCTAACACTGATGTTACCTAGCTGGGTAAGGAAACATCTGCAAGGAAACGACCAAGTTCAGAGAACCCCAAGGACCCCCACAACCTAAAACAGAATTCTAGCTGACCAGTCTATAACCAGGATCCCTCAGGACCTTCAGAATTTACACGTAGCAATCTATGGTAAACAAGGTCTAGAATCGATCCTCCCTGCCATCCCTGCATAACCTTTCCAGATCTGTTTCTCTTTTTCCAGAAAGGAATTTAGAGTCAAGGATGATATTTCCCAGCTGACGTTCTGAGCTTCCCTCTCGGACAAAACAGCCACCGGTGTCCCCCTGTCTCGGAATCCGACTGGTCCTCAGTCAATCATGAAAAATCAGAAGGTGTCGGAAGTCCAAGCGTTTGACCCAGAGACCAAGAAACCCTGTGATCTCTTCTTGCAAGGCGGCAATTCTTGACAGGGCTGCTGGCATGCAGCTCCCTCTCCGCCCCCTCCAAGATACCGGATCCTCAGGAATCCCTTTGTTAGTCAAAGGAACTTCCTGTTCAACCAGTCCAAGAAAAGCCCTTGTGGTTACTTGGTAGACAATCCGGCTAAACCAACCTTCACTCCTCCCTGGGAAGAGACACTCAACCACTGTATTTGGGGAACCAAGCGGGGAAAACTAATTTGTTTACACAAGAGAGGTCAGGGGCTCATTGGGCCAGGAAAGATCCCCAGATGTTCTAGAGCCCCTGGACAAGGCTTTCCAACCTGCAAGCCTTAAAAGGGGGAGGAAGGGAGAATATTTGGGGTTGAAACAAACAAGCTCAGAGAGCACCAAGGACCCCCTTCCCCAAGGAGACTTCGACTCCTAGACATTATTGCTGAAATGACCAAAGCAAGGAGGAATGACTCATGCATGACCTGTACTTAATTCTTGTGCAATCACAACTGTTTTAACTCAAATCAATCCATCGGAATAGAGCTGGAGGTCTTCTAGTCCAACCCCCTGCTCAAGCAGGAGACCCAACACAACTTGAGGCAAGTGGCTCTCCAGTGTTTTCTGAAAAACCTCCAGTGATGAAGCAACCACAACTTCTGGTGGCAAGGAGTCCCACTGGTTAGTTGCCCTCACTTGTTAGGAAGTTTCTCCTTAATTCCAGGTTGCTTCTTTCTTCGATTAGTTTCCATCTGTTGTTTCTTGTCCTGCCTTCTGGCGTTTTGCAAAATGAGTTGACCCCCCCCCCCTCTTCTTTTGTGGCAGTCCCTCAAATACTGGAAAGCTGCTATCGTGTCACTCATGGCCCTTCTTTTCTCTAGAGTAGCCACGCCCTACATAGATGCCATTGGCATCCCACTCTCTTCTAAGAGCTAAAGATATTCTGGACACCTGAAAGCAACAGAGCAATAACTGCTATTTTTAAAGTGGATCCAATTTTAGAAAAACATTCAAAGACATTTTAAAAAAACACCCTCATTCCATACCTCTCTGGGCGTAGCTGGAGTCCATGTCCTTAAAGTGCACCATTACAAAATCTGAGGATTTGAAGAGAATGCTCTCTATGATGTCTTCCTGCTTTGGGCCCAGACTGGACTCGGCCGTTTTCTGATGCGCTGCGTCGAGCACCAAATCACACTGAAAGACACAGGCATCAGGATCAGGCCTGTCTTCCTGGCTGGCAGTTTCATGGAGCAAAACCATCACAAGCCACGTTTCCCTCCCCACCCGACAGCCAAATGTGCCACGGACAGGAGTGACCCTCAATGGTCAAGGAGTGGACAGTTCAACAACGTGCATGAAGAGTGGTTGCAGCTGGACATCTGAGGTCCAGTTTAAGACTAAGGTCTCCTTTGATCCTCTCCCACCACTTAGCCACTAAATTAGGGGTCTCCAAACTTGACGGCTTTTAAGACTTTGTGGATTTCAACTCCTAGAAGTCCACAGGCAGCTTAGCTGGCTGGGGAATTCTGGGAATTGAAGTCCACACGTCTTCAAAATGCCCAACGTTGAGAAACGCAATGAAATTATAGAGAAGATTAAGGCCCAACCATTTACCTTCATTTTCTTTTATCTGATTTTTACTTGCTCCAAGAATTAAGAGGGCAAAACACAGCTTTCAACCTTCTCGTGCTTCCTGCTGCATTATTACGACTGGTTGAAAGAGGAGGACTGCCTAAAAATGATGCGCTTCCGTGGCTTGGGAAAATCCCATTCCTGGGTATTCCCAGTTCCACCCCAACCTTACGTAACTCTGAGACCCACCAGGCATTATAATCCCCAGCTGGAAGATTGAGATCAGTTTGATTGCGTTGTGCAAGGAGGAAAAACGTATTTACCTTAGAGCTGTAAGTTTTAAAAACTCCTTCATATATACTTCCATTTTTCACCTGTACTTCACATTTTGATCCCTGGGTGGAAAAAAAAAAGGAGGGGACAGAGAAGGGATATGATCAGGAAGCTCAGTCCAAAAATTGGGATTAAGAGTTACCCACATGGTAAGGTGGGTGGCTAATACATTTTACAAATAAATCAAAGTTACATAAATGTATAAAGGTAAAGCTTCCCCTCGCACATATGTGCCAGTCGTTCCTGACTCTAGGGGGCAGTGCTCATCTCCGTTTCAAAGCCAAAGAGCCAACGCTGTCCGAAGACGTCTCCGTGGTCATGTGGCCGGCATGACTCAACGCCGAAGGCGCACAGAAGGCTCTTCCCTTCCCACCAAAGGTGGTTCCTATTTTTCTACTTGCATTTTTTACGTGCTTTCGAACTGCTAGGTTGGCAGAAGCTGGGAGAAGTCACGGGAGCTCACTCTGTTATGTGGCACTAGGGATTCGAACCGCCAACCTTTCTGATTGACAAGCTCTGCGTCTTTAGCCACCGAGCCACCGTGTCCCTTCATAAATGTATAGGCAAGGTTTAAACTCTTCATCTCTCTAGGCCTTCTGACCTTCCTTAATGTTTGCCCCATGCTCCCCTAAAAAAGCCCGGTCCTGACACAGCCTCCCCCATGCTATACAAAAGGACCCCCCCAACCTTAACAGAACCTCCCCAGGCTTTGAGTTTGTTAATTTATTATCCAATGAGGCACACAAAATAAAGAAGCAAAGCAAAATCCAGAGAACAGAAATCAAAGGGCGAAAATAAGAATTGAAACGGCCAGGAGGGGAAAAAACCCGCAAGAGACTAGGACATACAATAAAATCAAGGTTTTAGGGAGGGGCTAAAGGTCAGCCGTCCCTGGCCGCCTCCGTTACCGGACTCAACGTTGCTTCTAGTCCAACCATGGGCTGATCTGTTTAACGGCGCTTCAGTTAAAGATACAGGTAGCCCTTGACTTACGACCACAACTGAGCCCAAAATTTCTCCTGCTAAGTGAGACGGCTGTTAAGTGAATTTTCCCTGTTCTTGCCACCGTTGTTAAGTGAATCGCTGGAGTTAAGTTAGTAACATGGTCGTTAAGTAAATCCGGCTTCCCCGTGGACTTTGCTTGTCAGAAAGTCACAAAAGGGGATCCCGCTGCAACCGTCGGCAGTACATGCCAGTTGCCAAGCCTATGAGTTCTGACTGTGGGACCAGGAGGAGGAGGATGCTGCATTGGGGCCCTGAGGGTGGGAATCAACCCTCCCTTCTTCTTACAGTGACTTTATCACTTTGAATGGTTGCTAAATGAACGGTTGTAAGTCAAGGGCTACTTATATACCCGGCCTCACTTCTTTGCCACTAAACTTCACTCCGACAGGACACAACAGCATAGAGGCCAGGGGCTTCCTTCTTTCCCCCCCTTTTCCTCTTTGCAACGGCAAACAAACCAAGAAATGAATGACTTTTTCCTCTGCAGGATATCGGGAAAAACACTGAATTTGGCACTGAATTTGACTGGAAGATCACCCACCCCGACAGACAAAAAAACCCTCCAAATTGCTAGATTACTGAATGGAGACATTTCCAATGCAAAGGGGAGCAACGCCAAAGGAAAGAGGCGGCCATAACTTACGACAACAGATGTGAGTACGTGAACCATTCGCATGTTTGCATATATGCCTTGAAAGGGAATCTGAAAGAAGAGAAGAGAGTGTGGTCTACGCATCAAGAGCACAACGGCACACACCACACAAATGCACAGGACCGGCAGCAAGCTCTACGGGAGAAAAACCTGAAGGTGGGGAAAATCTTAAGCCATCGAGAGAAACTCCAGCTCCGCTTATCGGAGGCCCTACCAGTTGAACATAGACAGACCTCAGGTTGGGAACGTCCAACTTTGATGACCTCTGGACTTCAACTCCCAGAATTCCACAGGTCTTAAAAGTTGCCCAGTTGGACAACCCTGGTGTAAGCCATCCATGGGGAACCACAGAAGATTGAGAAGGGGGCCTTCAGAAACACATCTAAAGGTCTTGAGACTTCTTGAGCTTGGACCACCTCAACACAAGAATCCAACCACCTGTCTCTGCCTACTCCCAGGCTTTCCTAGAACCTCGCCACTACGTCAACGTGTCTACGGCCTTCTCGGGGGTGGGTGGGGAGGAACGTGGGGCTTTACTATTCAACGGAACCCCATACGGACGTACATTCCAAGCGTCGGATCCTCGTTCGCCCAGGCTGGGCAAAGAGGAAATGTCCCCCATGGAGCTGCTTCTGGTGGGCCTGCACAGCCGTCCTTGTCGTGTGGTCAGAGGTTCTAAAGTGGGACCGTCTTCCATTTTTTTTCCACCCTCCCTCCCTCCCTCCGGACGTTAATCTCGTGCGGCAGAGAGGAAGGAGAACGGAAACGCCATCCTATCGTTCGCTCCTTTTGAGCAGCTGAGTGTCCGTCCTCTGACTGGATGTGATCCAGGCTGCTCTGCTAGAGGGGGAGGGATAGGGAGGGGACCTCCCCCTGCTTTACACTCAGGTAGCCTGGGGTTTGTGACATCACCGATTAATGTGCTGGGGAAACTACTCAGTGAAGGGGCAGCCTGGCTAAAATGTGACTTTTGGCTCGCTGGGTCTTAAGGTAAAGGTTCCCCTGGCACATATGTGCTAGTCGTTCCTGACTCTAGGGGCCGCTGCTCATCTCCATTTCAAAGCTGAAGAGCCAGCGCTATCCGAAGACGTCTCCAGGGTCGTGACATGACTCAATGCCGAAGGTGCACGGAAGGCTCTTCCCTTCCCACCAAAGGTGGCTCCTATTTTTCTACTTGCATTTTTAACGTGCTTTCGAACTGCTAGGTTGGCAGAAGCTGGGACGAGTCACGGGAGCTAGGGATGCAAACCGCCGAACTGCCGACCTTTCTGATCGACAAGCTCAGAGTCCTAGCCACTGAGCCACCTTGCTGGGTCTTAATCTTACTGGGTCTTAACCCCTCAAAACCTGCAGGAGGTTGGCCTGGGTCTCTTTGCCTGACCCCAGGAGAGTTTAAAAAAAAGGGTGCATGATAGAGGACTAGACATATTCCTCCATTACAGGTGCTGGTAGAGCGTTTCTAAACCCAATTGCTTCCGGGGGCAAAGGTCAAGCCAATGTGGGGTCCCCAATAGACTTTATGAGGTCTCCAACTTCAGAGAGCCCAAACTAGATGAGATGGGGGGGAGGGGGGGGCTTGTCTACCCAACAGAGAGAAAAGTGTCTTTCTCCAACATGCGTTCCTCATGGGTGTCACCTACAGCCTTGGACTTGCCAACAAGGGTAGTTGCAGACATTTAAGAACAGAAAATGCTGAAGCCAAGGGGTGTCTGGACTTCAACTCCCAGAATTCTTGGCTGGGGAGAATTCCATGCTGACTGGGGAATTCTGGGAGTTGAAGTCGACAGGTCTAAAGAGCTGTCCAGGTGGGACGACCTGGTCTAAACCATTCATGGGGATTCAGAACATTGAGAAGAGACCTTCAGAAAACTCCACAGGAGTCATTATATATAACTGGGTTTCTTAAAAACCAAGGTTGTGGCAAAAGAACATCAAAAACCCACAGAGGTCAAATAATATCAATATCAATATCAATATCAATATCAATAATAATAATAATAATAATAATAATAATAATAATAATAATAATAATAATAATAATAATAATAATAATATCATCATCATCTCATATCAACCATTAGCACCAGTTAATAGTATTTGTGATGCATTTTTGACTGTTCAGTTGACTGAGTTTCATGTTTAATGAATAAAGTATAATAATAATAATACAGCTTATATCCAACATTACCTTACCAGTTCCCAGATCCTTGATTAGGATTCGAGCTGTTGAGCTACCAACCAGCCCCAAGGGCTGTGAATCTCACCAAAGATTAACCAAATAATAATAATAATAATAATAATAATAATAATAATAATAATAATAATAATAATAATAATAATAATACTTTTTTACTAGCTAATTGTCTCTGGGAATATTTCCATGTGACAATTTGAAGGGGCAGTATAGACCCGGACATACCTATGGGTATTGTGACATTAAGTGGGTGAGTTACTGACTGGAGCAGGCAGTTTCCATTGCTCTAAATAATAAAACACACTTGACTTTTGACTTATATAAAGAATGAATCAACCAACAAGCGTCAAAGAAGCGGAAAAATGAAAGGAGGTACTTACTGGTGGTTGAGGGGGCCCTTTGCCACTGGTGCGCCCTCTGAAATTAGAAATAACAATATTTGTTTTAAAAAGCCAGATGAGATCAGGGCAAATTGAAGAGTTATCATTGGCGAAACTGTGCGGGGTCACCCCGGGGATGAAGAGCTTAAGAGAGGATGTCAAAATGCAGGGCTTCTGAAGGCAGGCTGAGTTTTAACAGGAAATAGGTTCCTGCAGATTCGGCGTGGATAAAGCCAAAACCTCTGCCAAGGTAGCTTCTGCTTGCGATTTCCCCCGTTTTCTGACAACTCCCCTTAAAAAGCAGCAGGCGAAAAGGAGTTGATCTGCCTCCCTCCCTCCCTCCCTCCTTGCCGTTTCCAGTGCAACAGACCCCCCACCAGGAGGGAGAACTGACAATCCCAACGGTTTATTGGAGCCCCCCCCCCAACAAAACGCCTCATCTTTCCTCGCGGGAGTTTGAAGACCCAAACCCGCAAAACCATCCAAGCTCACGGTGGGGGCCACGACGAGGCTGCCGGCCAAGGCTGTGCATGCCAGCTGAAAAGCATGAAAATAAGCCCCCCCACCCCTCCCCCGGGGTTATTGCAGGCCCAAATGCTTTGCAACCCAGCTGATGCTCTGCAGAGAGCCTCCCACCTCCCAACTCCGCTCCGGTGCTCCTGCTGCGGTTCTCTCGATGCACCAGGAACAAGCAACCGTGACACTCCCAATTTGCCGGACAACAATGCTCGGTATTCATCACCACCGGCCAGGTTTCCTTGGGATGCTGGGAAGTGTAGTGCAGTAAGCCCAGGAATGTGGCAACCCACAACAGGCTGTTCAACTCCCTTCGGTTGGAAGATGCAACAGGAGCTCAAACCTTTGGCTCTTCCTTTTCCTATCGGGACTCTCTCTCTCTCCCCCCCAATATATGGATTTGAGAATGGACATTTGGCAGTCATTCCCCCCCCCCCCCCCAAGCAATTAAACGCTTATGCTTATGTCTCCCTGTACAAAAGTATAAAAGCAATTTGACGACCAATGTAATACTTACAGCTTGCTAATTAACGCAATGCAATCGCTTTGCATTGGACGCTTCCCTGCCCCCTTAAGGACCCCTCGAAAACTCCCGTTTCCTGCCTAGAAAGCTCCCCAGTTTTCCATTAAAACCCCTCTATGTCCATCCTCCCCCCCCCCCCATTTATGCTTGTCCAAGAAACTACAAGTGGTTAGCAGGGCGAATAGGAATTGCTGAGCAAAAGTTAGTACAGGCAGGAGACAAACTACTCGGTGTAAGTTCCTTCACCCCCACCGCCAACCAGGTCCTCCTTCTTGCATTGCAACCAGGAGCAAAACACTCAAATTTCAGTCATGTGACTGGGAGCCCTTGTTCAGCCTTGGAAGAGGAGGGGGGGGCATGGTGGCGCCTTCCCTCCCAGAGGCCTCAACCTCTCTCCCATAACCCAAAGAGGCTGGATTTTCTGCCCAACTTCCGGTATAAGGATTATTCATTATATTATTCATCTATATCATCTATCATCCATCTTATATCATTTATCCTCTCTATCATCCATCCATCCATCTATCCCCCTGCTCTCTTCTATTTATATCTATCTATCTATGATCTGCCTACCTACCTGCTTAAATGTATCAACGGTTTTGCTTACAAAACTTCTGTCCTGGGGATGAAGTTATAAGTCAGTTCTGACCCATTTGGTTTATGGGAAAAATGGGTGAATATGGATCCCTTCGTCATTTACCTTCCATCGCTGTTGCAGACAGTCCTCGGCTTACAACCACAACTGAGCCCAAAACTTCTGTTGCAAAGCGAGACATTTGTTCAGTGACCTTTGACCCATTTTACGACCTTTCTTGCCACAGTTGCTAAGTGAATCACTGTGGCTGGTAAGTTAGTAACACGATTGTTAAGCGGCTTCCCCATGGACGCTGCTTGTTGGAAGGTCGCAAAAGGGGGGATCGTGCAACCCGTCATAAATATGAAGCAGTTGCCAATTTTGATCACGCTACCAGGCTGCAAAGGTCGTAAGTGTGGGAAATGGTCCTTAGTCACTTTTTTCAGCACCGTTGTAACTTTGAACGGTACAGAGTCAGCCTCTTGCCCCCAACAATCTGGGTCCTCCTTAAGGAAACTTAAGGTATCCTTCCCGCAGGCCTGAGATGCCGGCCGGAGCAATAAATATTGTCCAGTGGATTCTGTGCAAAGAAAAACTGGGAATTTGCACCCGGGGGTTTCTAGCAGGGGTGGGAAAAGAAGGGCCATCGTACATTGCAAAACGGGAGTTTGGTTGCAATTGCCGGAGGAGAGCCAGGTGGGTCTAGGACAGGGGCAGCCTTAAACACTCAAAGAGCCACAAAGGTGCTAACTGGAAGCCCCCCGGTTGCCCCCCCCCATAGAGTCTCCTCCTAGCGCAGGGTCCTTTCCCCTCTACCTGTCCTAACCGAAAGCCCTATCAATTGTGGAGCAGACGGGCGAAGCCACAGCAGAGGGATGGAAGAGCCACGTGTGGCCAATCCCTGGTCTAGGATCCTGGTAGCACCTTTGCCGATGAAATGTTAAGGCACGAGGCTTTTATGAGCCACAAGCTCACTTCAGCTCCTGCCTTTTCATAAAATGGGTTTGCTGGATAAGGAGCTACCAGCTTCTCTTTGGAGCCCTGTAGATATTTACAGAATTCCTTTCAAATGAAGGAGGGCCGATTCTCCTCTTTTAAGTTCTAGATACACAACAGAAGTGTTCATTTCATCCAGCAATGGGGCTGCCTTCAAATTCAGCTTCCTTCGCTAAGGCCAAAAAGAAAATCAGATGTATCCTTTGAACTGAGTTTATTGGCTTAAGCCTTTTTGGCTGGCCACAAGTCTCATCTAAGGTAAAGGTTCCCCTTGCACATCTGTGCTAGTCGTTCCTGACTCTAGGGGGCGTTGCTCATCTCCGTTTCAAAGCCGAAGAGCCAGCGCTGTCCGAAGATGTCTCCGTGGTCATGTGGCCGGCATGACTCAACGCTGAAGGCGCACGGAACACTGTTCCCTTCCCACCAAAGGTGGCTCCTATTTCTCTACTTGTGTTTTTCTTACATGCTTTCGAACTGTTAGGTTGGCAGAAGCTGGGACAAGGAATGGGAGCTCACTCCATTATGCGGTGTTAGAGATTTGAACCGCCGAACTGCCGACCTGTCTGATCGACAAGGTTAGCACCTTAGCCACTGAGCCCCTTTACATGAGTATAAATCCCCCCCTTTTTAATGACTCTCAGGCCCCAAACAGTTAAGGTTGCCCATTTAAGTCTTTCTCAGCAAGTTCACTGCAGGTATTCCTCCACTTACAACCAAAATCGAGCCCAAAATTCCTATTGTTAAACGAGACATTTCCTAAGTGAGTTTGCCCCATTTTACAACCTTTCTTGCCACCGCTGTTAAGTGAATCACTGCAGGTGTTCGGTTGTAAAGTGAACCTGGCTTCCCCATCTACTTGGCTTGGGAGGAGGTCGCATGACCCTGGGTCACTGCAACCGTTGTAAGTATGAGTCGATTGCCAGGCATCTGAATTTTGATCACAGGGAATGCGACAAAGGTCGTAAGTGTGAAAAATGGTTGCGAGTCACTTTTTTCAGTGCTGTTGTAACAGTTATTGAATGAACTGTTGCAAGTCGAGGATTATCTGAATCCTTTTTTGAACTTTATATGAAATATTTCTCCAAAGTCGTAATTATATGGCTTGGGAGGTTTTTTCCCCCTCTATCCTCACTTTACTGAAAAGGATATTCTTGCAAATTAGTTTAGTAGAGTTTCCCAACTTTAAGAGGTGTGGACTTCAACTCCCAGAATTCCCTAGCAGGGAATTCTGGGAGTTGAAGTCCGCACCTCTTAAAGTTGCCACCAGGTTGAGAAACGCTGGATTAAGAGGAACAGAAGAGAAATGAAATGCTTCTGGTAGTAAAACAAGAAGGACGGTTTTTATCCAGTCCTTAGAGCTGGACAGGTGGGCAGAATGGCTCCCATTTCTTAGAGGACTGCAAATAGTTTTTTGACTATTTATCTCTCAGAGCGCACCAGATTTCCATGCTCCAGGCAGGGATTTAAAAAAAAAAAATACAGCTGGATAGCCTGGGATATAAAAACTCTCAAAAGTTTTCCAAACATGACCAGATAGGCATACCTACCCACACAGGGGCTTCTAACCCAACTAATGACAGCCAAAATGGAAGTTCTATTATTAGGCACCAATTTTACGTTTTAAAAATCCGCAAAACCTGAACTGGGGCCTCAATGATAAGAAGGAAAGATTTTTGCTTTTCAGGCCTATTTCCACTTAAGTTAACTTTTGATGTGAGCTGCAAGATAGCAGTTCAACTCTGACCTCCAATGGTCTTACATGAAGCCAAAAAGGGTTGAGCCATATCTCAGGAGGCCTGGAGCCCAACCCAACTGGGGGAGCCCAGGAGCATTCCCAAGCTGTCCTTGGACACGGGGCTTAGGCCCCAAGCAGGCCGATCACCCACGGACCGTCCTTCTTCCTTAACATATGGGCACCGCGTCCTCCAGCAAAGACATTCCTGGTGCTTTTCAGCTCCGGGAGATGCGACGTCAAACTGAGTTTGAAACTGGACAGGAAGGAAATCCGAAGCATTTGGGAATGTCTTGGAGGGTGCAAAGTCCCATCTTTACAGGAGAGTCCGAGCTCCATTCAGACATGCTTGGAGGCCTTGTGATTTCCTGCTGTCCCTCTGCCCATCCACTCACCTCACTGGTCTTCCCTCTCTGTCCTAGGAGTCTGTAGAGATTCTCAGTCGTCCAGGTCACCGATGGACGACTGGGAATCTCTACAGACTTTTAGCTGTACAATTTGGGAGGGACACCCTTGGGATGGTTGTGGGAGTAGGAACAGATTCCCAGAGAAAAAAAACTGCAGACTAGGAACCATTGGCAGCACTCGGTTGACCCTCTCAAAGGATGCGACTGACCAGCTGCCTGCAAGGAATATCAATCCTTCCCTTCCCGACTATCCTGTCGGAGCTGAAGCAGCTTCTCGGATGGGAAGGGAAAGGTCTTCAAAGAAAAAAAATAAGGAAGTCCAGTTGCCTCCTGAAAAAGCCCCTTGGGACATCTCTGCCCTAGGGGTGACGTACACGGGGGATTAATGGACTCCCCAGGTCACTCTAAGGCTGATGGACGGAAGGAGCCCTCGGCCGGCCGATTTACAAAGGCGTTGCTCCTGCTTGTCCGTCTCTCTGCTAATGAGCTTACGTAAAAAGGGACTCTGAGCAAGGAAGAAGAGGGATCCGTGCAAACCGAGCAGCCACAGAAAACTCCCTAACGAGAGAGGGAAATGTTTTTGGTGCAAAAACCGAGCCTCGATTCCCATTCGGAGGAAGAACGGAAGCAGCTTACCTTTCTTTCCTTCAGATTTTTTACTCCGGAAGTCTAAAGAGGGTGAATTTAGCCACGTTCCAAACATGGGAACCGGCCTCGGAAGAGAAAGCAGAAGAGCGCTTCGCTTTGCCGGGGTAACCGTATACCGTCCATTCATACTAACCACAGCATTGCATAAGCCGAAAAGGCATTTGAAGGTGTAGGCTAGTACTGTCAACAGCTGTCTTCCCTGGAAAATGGCAACAGGCTCCCCCAGCCATCGGGATCCCGTCCTCCAAGGGCTTTGGGGAGACCCCCCCCCCAACTGCGGCCCAGAAAAGCTTGAACCCTCTGGATCTGCAACGTTTGCTAGAACTTTTTCTGGCGCAGGAAGGCAAACATTGCGATATTTGGAGATATGATTGCAAGATCCAATCTGAGGGAATTTCTGAGGGGGGGAACAACTGACCAGGGTTGGATCTTGCAAGTACTTTTCTCCTCTTCCTTAGAAGCCCCTGAAGGAGGGAGGGAGGCTGGCAGAGACCCCCAACCCAGCCCCCTCCCCGGCCTCAGCAGCAGCTTAGCTAAAAGGCTGCAATTGGGGAGGTCAAAGGGAGAAAAAGAAATCCCAGTGATTTTTCTCCAGCCTTGCAAAACCACAAGAAACCCCCCCCCCACAAGTAGTCTCCTGCGCGGCCTTGCAAAGGGGGGAGGACGGGGGGGGGAAGGACGATAAGAGAGGCGGGCCCCCTTCCTCCCCCCCTCCAGAGGCCTAGGCGGGTGAGGGGGAGAAATACCTTGCCCGGCCTTTCCCCATTGCAGCCCCCTCCCCCCTTTTGTTGATGCCCAACAGGGAGGGAGGGAGGGGGGAGGGGGGGCACGCAGGGCCCATCGCCAGCCTGGCATTATTGGGGGGGGGGGAATTGAGACCCAGCCCCTCAGCCCAGGGGAGCCCCCTCCCCTCCCGGGGGGGTCTTTGGGTGGGTGGGGGTCCCGTCCTCCCCTCACTTCCCGGCGCGGGGTCCCTGCGGCAGAGCAGGCCGCGGCGCTGCCCTCCCCTCCTCCCCCCTCCCTCCCTCCCGGCCGGCCGTGAAGGGCAGCGGCGGCCTCTCCGGCCAGGGACGCAGCGGGGCCCGCAGGGCGAGCGACCCCCGTCCGGCACCCACCTGCCCAGCGAGGGCCGCGCTCCCGGGGCCGCCCCGCCCGCCTTGCGCCCGCCCGGGGGAGCCGGGGCAGCCGGGGCGGCGGGCGGGGGCTGCGGCGGCGGCTGCGTCTGCGGGGGCTGCGGGGGCGTCGCGGCGGCGGCTGCGGAGGGTCCGGGCGGCGGCTGGGGCGGCGGGGGCGGCGAGGGCTGCGGAGACGGCTTCAGCGCCATGGCGAGGAGGCCCGCGGAGGGATCCGGCCGCGGGGCGGAGCAGGAGGAGGAGGAGGAGCAGGAGGAGGCTGCCTTGCCCGCCTCGCCTCAGCCTCGATTGCTCGCCCAGCCCCGGAACCGCTTCCCTCCCTCCCTCCCTCCCTCCCTCCTTCCTTCCTTCTGCTGCTGCTGCCCCGGGCACGCGCGCGCGCCCCCGACCCCCTCCCCCTCCCTTGCACTCGGCCTCTGAGCACATGCAGAGTGGTGCTGGGCGATGGGACTGATCCGGGGTCTCTGCACTCTCGCTTCCACGGGGAACCCCCCGCCCTTTTTCTGCAAGGACCCCCCCTCCACTCCCCCTCCCCCAATTTGGAGAATCTGCAGGCAAAGCCCCCCTCCGACCTGCTCCGGCTGTCTCCCCTTCCAGGAGCCCGGAAGGCGCCCGCGGGGCAACGGCGCGAAGGGCGGCGGGCGCCCGGTTGCAAAAGGGGCGCTGCTGCTGTGGTCTACGGCCGCTCCCTTGGAGGTCCTGCGCTCCACTTTGACCGCTGGTGGAGAGATTGGGAGGGGGGAAGCGTCCGTTCCTGGGGGTCTTCCTTCAAGGGTGGAGAGAAACCGAGGCCGGTTTCATTCCGGCTGGCGAAAGAAGCCCCCGTTCACACGACAGCTCGAGCCGCAAAAACTGTACACGTGAAAACTACCGATTTTCCTTTCCAAGCGGTTCCATTCCGGCTTCGGGTCGAGCGAGTTCAACCCGGCCGTTCTGAACTCGCCCGACCTCGGGATCTGCGGTTTGCATACTTGGGGGGGGGGGGGTCTTTATTAATAAAGATTTTATTTATTTTAATAAACCCGGATTGAGATGTAGATGCGAAGCAACCCACCAATCGAAAACTGGGTTTTAGGAGGCACAAATGGTTTTTGCCCCCCCCCCGAGATCTCTCTTACCCCTCGAATCTGCAAAGATCCCTGGAAAATGGATGTTGCAAATGGGAAAAACCCAAGATGTGAGTTACGTGTATATATAAAATCATGCAGACAATAATAGATGTTTGCTTAATTATTTAGAAAAAATGCTGAGTTTGCTTCCTGTTTAGTTGGAAACTGACTGCAGGGAGGGAGGAATTGCTTAAGTACCCAGAGAGGTGACATCTTTGTTGTGACCCACACAGAGACAAAAAAGGAGAAGAGCAATCTTGTGACTTTCCAGAATTCATTCCCAAACTGGCTGCTCAGCAAAAGAGGGAGCAAAGGGGGGGGGGAGGGGAGGGGCTGCAAAACCACCATTGGGAGGGACCCAGCTGAAGATTTCGAGGGGAGGGGGGCAAGCAAAGACCCCCGTCTGGCGGCCGGACACATTGGCGTGAAACAAATTACAGTTCATCCCTTGCTGTTCAGAGATAAAACATTTCTTTTTGCGACCGACTAAAATGAAGCTTAAAATGAAGCTTCAGGGTCTTAAAGATGCTTCAGGTGAAAACGGGGCCGCGAAGAAGAGGAGAAAATCAATTATTGTATTGGATAGGACAGGGGGGTCGCAAGGGGGCACTGCCCATAAGTCGCCCAATAGAGCAAAGGGGGCACCACAGAGGGTGGGCTTGACCCACCTGTAGAGCCACTTAAGGCCCTCTGAAGACTAAAAGGACTACTTGGCAACGCTTGCTTTCTCCAACCTTGGCAACCTTCGAAGACTTCTGGACTTCAACTCCCAGCATTCCCCAGTGTGGCTGGAATTCTGGGAGCTGAAGTCCACAAGTCTTCAAAAGTTGCCAAGGTTGGAGACCCCTCTGCTAAAAGCCCTGATGCCTTCCAATAGGTCCCACTGAACCCAGCAAGCTTGAAAACTGGCATTCTCCGCCTGGCCCAACTCGTCCAAGGAGACCAGCAACCAGGGATGAAGGAAAACCGAGGGAGGCTCTCCTAGATCCTTCAGCAGCCAAATGGGATCGGGGGATCCAGCAGAAGCAGCCGTTTCAACCTCCGTGACCAACTAGCAAAGGGCTCCCGGGGTGCCCAACAGGGAAAGCTGGCCCTGCCGCTTCCTCTCCACCACCACAAAGGACGGGCCCATGGTTGGAACAGCTGCTGGGTTTCAATGTGCCCTTTGTCTGGTGGCCTCTTTGGCACCCATTGTTTCTATGCAAGGCCCCAGTCCTCACAAAAGTCACTTTATCGGAGGGTTAGCAAAGAAACAGGGCAGCAAAAACCAGGCGATCTTAACAAGAGGAACTAAACGGATCCCTGCAAACAGATCTCCAATGATTCAGTCACACACACACACACCCTACAAATGAGAAGGGACCCGAGAAGTTAAAGTAGCAATCATGCGAGCACACAACCCCAAAAATTTTTTGGACTCTCCTTCCTGGGCTTCATAATTAAGCTAGAAGACGACAAGGAGAGCTTTTTCTCAGCAGAAAAGACGTTTTCTCGTTTTCCTTTTTAAGAAAAAAGTTCATTTTCTTCAGCAGGGAATCTCAGAAAGGAATTGCGTTAAGGAGAGACGGTTAAGGAAGGAACGGATGAGCTTGTGGGCCTCTATACCGTATATCAACCACAGTTTCTAGTCTGGCTTCTTACACAGACCTGGATTCTGCCCATCTTCAGCTGGGGGTGAGAGACAACTTGGTGACAGCTGCATTCTTACAACCAAACACGCGTATTATGCACAAAATATCACAGGTTGGATTTTTTTAATCCCGTTTAATACACTCTCGTTGCTGATGTTACAATCCAGCTTTTAAAAAGTAGACACTGAGGGCTGTTTTGAGCGCCAGTCAAGCTATATGCTACCCCTGAATAAGACCGGCTCTTCTCAACTGAGATCCGTGGGAGGATTTTTTATTTTTTCCCATTGCTCTGCCTCAGTTACGCTAAGTGGGGCTTCCCAGTTACAAACCGGAACCGAAAACGCCTCTAAAAACTGCCTGCGCCTTGATCCGTTTGGAGAGGAGCCTCTTAGCTGAAGCAGGAGCAATACGGGTTCACACGCACACACACACACACCTCCAATGGTTGACTAATGAGAAACCTGCTAATAAAGACGCAGTTACGCTTTTCTTCGCAACCAGCTCCTGTCCCTTCTGGACTCATCCCCTCTTCCTTTCTCGTCCTCTGTCAGAATCCGTTTCTCCCCACGCTGGATGGTGTGGCTGTGCACTGACTTCCTCCTCTCGTTTCAAAGGAAATCGATGAAGCAAAAAAAAAAAGAGCACAGCAATGCAAAAGAAGAGAAATAAATAAATCCCAGGATCCTTCAAAAAATAATAACAACAACCTCAGTGGGTGCTGTGTGGCGGAAATCATGGCTCTTGTCTTCTCCGAGTTAGCCCTTCCTGAGCAGTTGCAATTTTAAAATGTCCCCTGCTTGTATCTTAGGAAAAACATGACCTCAGAGGCTCAGAAATCAGGGAGTGGGAAGATCGGGGAGCTGCATGCTAGTGTCATATGCACACATACACGCAGAGTTCCTCCTCATCGTACAGCCTTATTCCCACCCCACCCCCACCCCAACTTCTGCTGAGGCCACATTAGCTCAGAATTAGGGTTTGATGACCCTGGATGTTTGCCAAGTGCTTTGTTGAAAGCATCTGGGTTGGCTTACTATGGCCAAAATCAGAATCCTGGCTTGTTACTGAAAAAGAAGGCAAGGTTCATAAGCCAAGAACAAGCCCTGGATTTTGGCTCTGGCTTATAAAAGGAAAACAACAAGCCAGGATCTTTGGCCAGATGCTAAGCAAACCATTATCCCTGCATGCCATTGCCGGGATGAAGGCATTTAATAGACTGAAGCCTCTTGGCTTGACCCCTTCCAGGACCTGCAGCCAGGTTCCTTCTGGAAGCGCCACGTCACTTGGGGGCCTCCGGGCTGGTCAATAACTTACTACTTCTCTTACATGCTAAAGGAGCAAAAACACCACAGCCACCGAAAGGGAGACCGCTGGCACTGTAGGACCAGGGTGCCATGCGAGCTACTGTGCAAACGAAGCTTTCTTAAAAACCTAGCTGGTTCTAATGCTTGCTGCTAAGTCTAAGGCTGCTAGGGAGAAAGTCCAAAGTCTGGTCCAGTCAAAGCCAGCAGCTGGGAATCTGGTGTTTTTGACAAAAAAAAAAAAACCCAAGCAAACCAAACCGACCCCCCAGCCTGGGCGAGGACTTTGCTAGCCATCAGGCCCATGCACAGGGCCCTGCACCCTTCCTTTCTTGGGGAATGCCTCCACCAAAGTGGGCAGAATGGACATCTCCGGTGCCTATTTCCTCCTTTTCAGAAAAGGGGGTTTGGAGCAGAGGCCTGGGGATGGGGGGGGGAGGAGTTTACACCTCACCTCAGGAGCTTCCCAGCGGCCTCGCTGGTGCAGAGTGCCACGCCTGGAATTCTGCCATGGGCATGCAGGGGACAGAGCGGAAGCTACCCAACGGGCACCAAGGCAAACGGGCACAAACACACCTCGCTGTAAATCCCCCTAAGGGGCAAAGGTGGGAATCGAGATGGGACAAGACCCCACAAAAGGTATGGCCAAGGATCAACCAGGGCAGGAGAAAAGCTTTAGCTGAAAAGGAGACGGAGAGAGGAAGGGAAGGGGAAAGGAAAAGAAAGAGAAGGGAGGAAAGGAGAGGGAGGGAGGGAAGGAAGGAAGAAGAGAAGGAAGGAAAGGAGGGAGGGAGGGAAGGAAGAAAAGAAGGGAAGGAAGGAAAGAAGGGAGGGAGGGAAGGAAGAGAGGAAGGGAGGGAAGGAAAGAAGGGAGGGAGGGAAGGAAGGAAAAGGGACCACGTAAGGACAAAAAAGAAAGAGAGGCACAATTCCCTGGCAGACCCCCCAATCAAAGGACTTCAGGCCGATATTCTCCAGCCCCTTTTCAGGCTTCCAGCTGAGCTGAGCCCCCATCCTCCCAAGGCCACTAACTCCCCCCCTCCCACTCCTCCTGGGGAGGGAAGCCTACATTCAGGTAGAATTTCCAGCCGAGGCCGGACGTCAAGCGACTGCAGTCCTGCTTGCTGCTTCCGAAATTAAAACCTGCGGCTCAGTCAGCCGTTCGGTTCCTGCGCTTCTTTTCAAGGCGAAAAGGTCTCGGATAAAACCCTGGAGCTGAAAGACGGCGGGGAGGGAGGGAAGGGAGGAGAGGGGAGGGAGGAGAAGGAGGGCCCGGCAGCCGCTTGGGGTTTCACTACAGAGAGCCTAAGGCAAGCGAGCTAGCAGGGGGAAAGGTGCCTGCAGGGCCGTCGGTGGCCCCGAGTGTTTAGTGCAAAGGATCCAGAAACCGGACAGGCGTCCCTGGCTAGTTTTCCCAGCCTATTTTGGCCCAAACAGACAACGCTCATTTCGCCCTTCTTGCGCCCGATGGCGGTCATCTCCGTCGCCTCTGCGCCCGCTCGTCACTTGCCCCTCTTGCTCCTCCCCTTGCGGGAGGAGGGCTTCCCGCTGCCCCCCGCGGAGGAACCCGCCGAGGCGGCCATGGGGATGTTGATCTGCCCGTCCTGAATCTCCTGCCGGGCCTCGGCAGGCAGGTGGTTGATCTTCTGCTGGGCCTCCAGGTAGAACATGACGTCACGGAGCTGCTCCTGGGCCTCGGTGATCTGGAGGTCCTTCCGCTCGCAGGTCTCCTTCAGCAGCTTCTCCTCGTCCTTCAGCTGGTTCTGCAAGAGCAGCTGGTTGGCCCGCAGGCATTTGTTCATCTCCTGCTCTTCCTTCAGCTCGTTGGTCAGCTTGGAGACCTTGGTGCTCAGCTGGCTGCACCTGGAAGGGGAAGTGAAAATGAGGACCTCTCCCAGGATAAAAAAAAAGGGGGGCAGCCTGACAAGCCCGCTGCCCCGGAAGTAATTGCACCCCTCTAGGGCTTCCTGCTGGCTATGCATTTTCTATGGTGGGAAAATGGGAGGGGGGATTGCATGGAGTTAGATGCGATGTAGCCATAACAAAATTCTTTCTAGAAAGCCAAGGTCATTCTTTGTCTCTGTACCTCTGCGTCTGACCGGAATTGGATGGGTGGAACTGATAGCATGGCAGTGGGAGATTGGGATGGGCTGGTGGGTATGGGAAGCAAGATCTTGAACTTTCAACTGGGTGTGGAGAACAGGGAAGCTTTCAGATTCGGGTTTTCCCAGATGAGCCAATGTGGCTCTCTTAATAAATTGGAACTTTGAGGAATCCTTTGCCTCGGACTCTGATTTAATTTTGGAAGCTATTTGGAACCCTGACATGAGATGCCTTTGGCACACAGATCACTAATTTTAGGAATGTGCAGTTCTAAATTCCAAAAGTTACCCACTTCCTTTCCACCGACTGCCTCTCCTTCAGTAAGTCGTTCAGTCTGTGTTCCAGCGAGTCGCATTTCTCAATAGTCTCTTTAAATTTGGCCTTCATGTTGTTGATCTGTAAATGATATATAGGTGTTTTAAGGTCTAGCTGCATGGCTCAGAATCCAATTCAGGATCAATCTTCCTCAGGAACTTTTCCGGGTGAGCAGTAACTCCTACAGCGAAATCTTTTACACTTTGGGTTGGGAAAGGAACATCTTGTTTACCAATTCCTTGGAAGAATATTCCTGAGCTCCCTTTGATAAGGGTTGACTTTGCTTTGGAAGAGGAAACATAGACTGAGCAGAGAGAAGAAAGCAGCCTATGAAATGGCTTCCTTGACTTCCCAACCTCCAGCCTCTGAGACCCTAAGACCTTCTCAAGGGGCCCCTTGGATGGACCTAAGGCCCAAGAGCAAAGCACACATTCAGAAATGGAAGGAGCTCAAATCTGGCCCTGAGATCTGGTTCCTGCTGTCCACAGGGGCAAAGGTTTCAGGAGGAACTTACTTCTTCGGCCGTATCTTTTTCTATTCGGACGATCTTGTTCTCCCAGTAGATGCGCTGGGACTCCAACTGGCTGGTTAGCAAGTAGGAATACTGCATTCAGAGAGAGAGAGAGAGAGAGAGAGAGAGAAAGTGGACAAGCCATCCTTACGGTCTCTAGAGCATGTGTCTCCAACGTTAGCAACTTTAAGAGTTGTGGACTTCAACTCCCAGAGTTCCTCAGCTGGCTGAGGAACTCTTGGAGTTGAAGTCCACAACTCTTAAAGTTACCAAGGTTGGAGACTCCTGTTCTAGAGGACAGCTGGAATCCCATCCCAGAAGTCTCCTCAACGCCCGGTTACATTCAAGAAAGACGACCCCAAGCTATGAAATCCCACATCCGTTGAGTTAGCCATGAAAATCTCCACCAATGAACCATCTGGGAAGAGCAGCGATGCGCACTTACTTCTAATTGTAAGGCATCGATTTTCTCTTCTTGACACATGTCCCCTTCACATTCGTACTGAACCAGTTTGCCGTCTGTCTTGCTGGCCACCAGACGGTGGACGTAATTGTCTAGAGAAAAGACAACAACTGGTCATCCTGAATCAAGATCCGAATCAAAGCAGCTCAGGTGGCACCTCCAATTACGTCCGCCTTCAGGTGTGCGTTAAGGGAGAAGATTGAGGTCTTGGAAAGGTGAGCTCCTTGGCTACCGTTGAGGTAAAGAAGTGATCTTGATGGCCCTCAACTTCTCCCCACCCAAGGACTCCCAAGGCTTGCTCTCAAGAACAGATTGCTCTCTGAGTATAGCAAAATAGATCGGCCAGGGGTAGGTCCACTCTGGGGTGTGGCCTGGTGGTAGGCGGAACAGGGCTTACCCCCGGCGTAGTCCCAGACCCTGTGATTGGTCAGCTGCATGGCGTAGGTATGTTGGGTCTCCTCAAAGTGCTTGTAGGCGTGCCGACTGACGTACCGGCCGCATCCGATGTGCCCACAGATGAGGCATATCCAAAGGTTCTGCACGACAGGAGAAGCCACACAAGTGAAGTTGAGGGGGAGGGAAATAAACCCCCCAAATTCTACTCCCAAAGAAGCAACACTGCAGATTTCGGAAGAGAGGTGGATCCAGGCTCACTCACCTCTTGGACTCCGCATTCAAAACATTTGTTTTCTTCTACAGGTTCCGGAGTCTGGCAGTACCTGCAGACGGGGCACCTGGAGAAGGGAGAAAAGAGGAGGCCTTGAGGACTCCAAACCAGGTCTCCCGGCTTTGACCTTTTGGATCTCCATTGCTGCTCTGATCCACCTTTCCGCCCTCGTGAGGGTCTTACGTGGTATCCTCCCACCGCTGCAAACACTGACTGTGGAAGCTGTGGTTGCAGACTGTGGTCAGGATCCCGTTGACCGATTCATCCATCCTCTCCAAGCAGACGGTGCATTTGGGGAGCTCTGTCAGGTCCATGACGGGCAGGCTGGCCCCCTGCAGGAGGGGAGGACATCGGAGCTCAGTCTTCCCCACCCCTGGCCACTCGGAAGTGCATGGACTTCAACTCCCAGAATTCCCCAGTCAGCAGGTGGGAAAACCCTGTCTTAGCCAGTCCAACTTCCACTTGCAATGAACAGCAACTGGAAACCTCTACAAACTGATCTGTAAGCAAATTTCCTCTGGGCTATCAGAAAAGGCTGGGGGGGGGGGGCTTATCACCGTATTATCCCCCCCTGTGACTCTCCCCCATCTGGCCTCACTTCAGCTGCATCTTACACCAGAAGATGGCTAACTGGGGAGAGATCTCCCCCTCCCCAGAAAGGAAACAGAGAATAAGAGACGCCTTACATCTTCTGACTTGAAGACCTCTGCTCTTTCCACGTAGACCAGCTGGCAAACGTCCTCTTCTATGGAGTTAAACTGCCGACCGTTACAAGCCATGTAGAAGCTGTCCGCATCTGCCTGCACAGAAGCCAGAGGAGAAGTGTGGAGGGACACAAATCGTTGTAAATGATCAGAGGCCTGTTTCCCTTGACGTCTCACCCCACCTCCTCAAAAAACAAATAACATAAGAAGAAGAAGCCAGCGGCACGCGCTCACACAGCCCCTTCCTCTCTCCGATTCAGGACTTTCTAGGCCAGCAACTAATAACCTCCCATTTTCTCCGAGTTGCAAGAGCAGCCTACGCAAGAGCAGCCTACGCGTTTCTGGATCTCAGACAGGAGAGGCATGGAAGGAGCCTTCAGCCCAAAGCTGAAGTCTCTCTTTCTTCTTACCTGGGTCCGGAATTTGATGAGGACCATGTACTGGTTTGGGGTGGAATCTCGGATGATTTTCATGTGTTCGATGGCATCATAAAAAGACGCCACAAACTTCATGAGGTCGTGGCTGGTCATTGTGGCAGGGACTGTGAGAATACACAGCATGGCGCTACGCCGCACCTCTTCTTTTAAGGAGGTCATTTTGCTGCACAAGGGAAGAATTAAGACCAGTCAGCAAGTCCATTCTTTTTGCTTCAACTCTATAATGCAGTATTCACCAATCTTAACTACTTTTAAGACACCTGGACTTCACCTCCAAGAATTCTCCTTCGGCCGCAGCCTTTCCTTCTCAGAGGAAGAGGAATTTCATTGCGATGGCAGCTTTCCAGATCCTTTAAAGAAGATTGGTCTTCAAACTTGACAACTTTTAAGACTTGTGAACTTCAACTCCCAAAGGTGGGGAATTTTAAGAATTGAAGTCCCCAAGTCTTAAGGTTGCCAAGTTTGGAGACCCCTGCCTTAAAGCATTTAAGGTGAGTCCTGCTTTCTTACTTTGTCTTGTAGAGGTGCATAATGCCGTGAGCTATTTCAACCGAAGGATTCCCACTGAAGAAAGAAATCTGGTCAGGGAGCTGCTTTGATGGAGAATCCAGTGTGGTCCCACTGCTTCCACTTTGGCCATCCTGATTATCGTGATCCTCAGTGGAGGATGCCTCAGCTGCGCCAACTTTGTCCATCATCTCTTTCACCTCATCTTTTTCAGAAATCCAAAAAACAGATTAAGTTAGAACCCTGACACTTCCAAACTGCAATCCATACTTCCTTAAGACCTTTTCTCATAATAAAGGTAAGGCACTGCTTTGAGACAATGGGCAAAAGAAGGGCAGAGGATTTCTTAGAAATGCTTTATCAGTATAAAAATAGGCCATTAAGATTTTGAATCCAGAAAAGCTGCTCAGCTCATATTTCTGAGCGATGCTGTACCAGAAGACTAATCATTGCCAGTAACAATCCAGAGCGAAGTACTAATTTCTGATTAGACCTTCTCCCCAAAGGTTGCTTGCAAGTGAATCTGCTTAACAGCCTGCCTGCCCAGCTGCAATTCTCTGCATTTTTGTGAAAAAAGGAGCCTTAAATTTCTTGCTTAAGCAGCTAGATGCCAAGCTGACCTCAGAAGGTAGGTTTTGTCTGGCCTTCAACAGCTGCTTATTAACCAGGGAGGTTGGCTGGATGGATGGACAGACAGACACATACACAGACATACATACAAATATACACCGTGAAATAGACATAATTCCAATCAAATAGTTTTTCTCCATTTGTACCAATCATTCTCTCTACACCCTAGAGAAATGCATTGCTCATCCTTCTGCTTGGGGCACAAAGCAATGAGCACAGGTACCTGGATCCGGCTTTATTGTCTCAATGATCACATCTGTCATCTCCCGCCGGCCGATGTGTTGGTGGATGATGGTCGCCCTCTCCACGGGCACCTTGCCCTCCAAGGTCACCGCAGCGGCGGCCAGCGACGTCTCCGGCATCCCCTCATCAGACATCTCAGTAGCTGAAAAGCATGAGTCACACAGCGGCTACACAGTTTCCGCACAACACAACCGCAGCCATACCAGACCAGCTAAACCTGAACCAGCCCCGTGCACGGAGGTAGTTAGGCCACCGGCTGTTTGGGCGCCTCCCTTCCTCCCCTGGGTCCACATCCGTCCTCTGCCCTACAAAGAGGCCAGGAGCCTCGTTCCTCCCCTCTGGTTGCCAAAGAGATAAACCGAGCCACAAAGAAAGAGAGAGGGGGGGAAATAAAGGAGGCCTGGCGAATGTCGCTCTAAATCAGGCGTTTTTCAACCCTGGGGGCATTATAAGACTTCCCCAGACAGCTTCAGAGCGTCAAGGTGGGTGGACTCCAAGTCCCAGAATCCTGCAGGGTGGGGGATTATGGGACTTGAAGTCCACCCGTTTTAAGCCTGAAGAACACCGATTTAGATAGCAGGACCTAAATATTTCCTCTTTCCCAGCCCTTTGCTTCCTCTGGCAGCCCCCCCCCCCCGGCTCTCCTGCTCCCTTTAGCCGCTCCCCCCCATCCCCCTGCCCCCCACGCAGCCTCCCTAAAGCCAGCCACGACCACCCCACCCCCGGTCCTCACCGGCAGCGCTGTAAGAGAAGCCGCCCGGCACGGGCGAAGACTCGGCCAGCTCCAAGCGAAGGACCACCAGGGAAACACTCATAGGGGCCGCCCCGCGGAGGGTCCCGGGCCTGCGGGGTCCGAGCTCGGCCGGGAGGGAAACGGGAGGAACCGGAGGCTTCCGCCGCCTCGGAATGCCCAGCGCTTCCGCTTCTCCGCCCTCCTGACCTTTGACACGGGGGCAGGAGGGGCGCGCGCAGGCGCAGGGCGCGCGGCCGTGAGGTCACGCGGGGGGAGTGGGTGGTGAGGGAGTGGGCGTGGCCAGCGACTCCTCCCCCCCTTGCTTCCAAACCCGGAAGGGCTGCGCTGTAGCCTCGCTTCGGTCCAAGGTCTCCCAGGAGGGGGGCGGAGTGGAGCATGGGACCTCTTGGCTGTGGAGGATGGGCGGTGTAGCCGCCCCGTGGCTTTTCTTTTGCTTTAAAGAGCCCCTGGTTGATTCTGGAGGAGGAGGATGAGATGGAACCTTTCAGGGGTTGGCTGGTTGGGGACAATGGGAGTTGGAGTCCAGCGCATCTGTCGGGGGTGGGGGGGCTAGGAAGGCTGAGGCCGGGCGGAGAACCCCTTCCTGGAGGTCGACAGGCAGGAGAAGCCAAGTGGGATCTGCCTCCTGGCTCCTCCTGTGTTTTGGGGTGGGGG
Source organism: Natrix helvetica (assembly GCF_964273705.1). Classification (NCBI taxonomy): domain Eukaryota; kingdom Metazoa; phylum Chordata; class Lepidosauria; order Squamata; family Natricidae; genus Natrix; species Natrix helvetica. The sequence goes on from NC_138564.1 coordinate 13,614,011, forward strand.
GCTTGCTTGCCCCCTTCCTCCCTCCATGGGGGAACATCTCTGATCCCTGCTCTTCTGCAGCTCCTTGGCCCTTTGTGTGAGCCTCCAGAAATGACCCTGGAAGGTCACCAACATGTTTAACTGGACAATTACTGAAGTGAAATGTTTTTTATGTTAAAAAAATGATTTTGATGATATAAGATGCCTATAGCAAAACAGACCAAGAGATGAAATGTTGAAATGGCAATCTGGTCTAATTTTGAAGATCATTTGAATTAAGAGATAAATGAAATGTTAAAAAGTGGGATGGGAAATTTGAGAAACATATTTGTGATGGAGCTGGTGTTATTGTAAGAGATTAGGGCGATTGGAGAGATTGTTTATGAACTAAGAAGAAAATAAGTTTAAGATAAAAGAATATGGAAAGAGAATAAACATGGCTGAAATTAGATACAGAGATAGGATGTAAAATGGATTATGTATATGAGAGAACGTAAAAGAAAAGATCCGGACAACACTAGGTTCATTAAAATATGTTAAAATTTGCAATAATTTTTTTAAAAAAATTATTAAAAAAATAGAAGTGATGCTGCTATAACAGGGTCTCTCAATCTTGGCCACTTCAAAGACGGGTCGGCATCAACTCCCGGAATTCCTGGCTGGGGACCTCTGGGGGTTGATGCCTAAGTGACAGGATTTTAAAAGAAATCTACACAATCATTTGCACTCTTTCAGACCCAGTATTACTAAGGGAATGCATTCCATGTAAATATGCTCCGATGTTCTCTTTTGCCCTTCTGAAAAGCCCTTCCTTCTCCTTTGACATGCGCAGTCCCAGAGCATGGGCTTCGGGAGAGTTTTCCGAGCCTTTTGTGGCTGCCCTGCGAGGAGGGCACCGATCCTTCGGCCTTCCTGGCACAAAGCCCCAGATGTGGCCCGGTGGAGGAATTACGCATCCTGTCCCTACAGAGCCGTCATCTTTGACATGGGTGGCGTTCTCCTTCCTTCTCCATACAAACTGGCCATGGGTAGGTAACTTTCCCAGAGTTTATACTATCATCTTCTCTTCCCTCAGCTGGCTCTGCTTTCAGCTACTGAATTTCTCCCACCTTCTGGAGCAGCAGGGGGGAAGAGTCGTTTTGAAACCAAAAACGGTTTCAATGGCTGAGCACCAGCTCAGACCATAATTCCTGAAGCTTCCTCGGTGTTGGTTTTACTCCTGTGCTGCTGAATTGCACCACACACTACATTATTCTTAAGATCTTTTTGTGTCCCGAGAGAGAAACAGGGCTTCCTCAACTGGACTGCCTGCCTTTCTTTAGATTGGGAGATTCGGAATCGTGTCCCCGCCGGCACCATCAAAGAGGCCTTACGATCTGGGGGTGAGGACAGGCCCTGGATGAGATTCATGAGAGGGGAGCTGAAGTGGGCCGAATTTCTCCACCAGTTCAGACAACAGTGCTCCAGCATTGTAAGCCAGTTTTTCCCCTTTGATTCCTGTGGGGTGAGTGAGGGAGAAGGGGAGTCTTAAGCTGAATCTATGACAGTCCCATCACTGTGTTGGGAGTATAAAACTCTTCATGGCTACCATGCCACCTCAGAAATTAGGCTAGTTTTCTTCTGAGACTCTACAGTTGAATTTATAATCTATATAAGATAATTGAGGTTTACTTTTTTGCTGGAAAAAACCCCGTCCTACATTTCTTTTTCCCTCCCCAGGCAAATGCTTATGTTCCAGCGGACTCTTTCCTTTTTGAATTAACCAGAATAGAAATGTCAGACCAGCTCCCTGCTATGACCGAGGCCATAAAGTGCATCAGACGCAGCGGTCTCAAGACGGCTGTTTTGACCAACAACTTTTATCTGGAAAATGGAGAGAGTTTTCTGCCTCTAGACAGAAAGCAATTTGATGTGGTAAGTTCAGAAACAGAAGCTCCCATTCCTTAGGGCTATTACTTCATTACGATGGCTATAGTTTAATAATTATGCTTGCCTAAACTTGCATAGGAGTACGCAGGGCTGGTGAAGGAAAACGAATTATATTTTTCTCTACCTAGCTCCCCTCATGGAATAACTTAGAAGAAGGACTCAGTAGTTTGGCAGTTTGAACCCCTCAGATCTCCTTGTTCAAATGATGAGGATCTAACTGCCTTTACTAAAAAGTAATCTTTTAAAAAAAAAGATGAATGGGGAGCCTCTAGCTAGCCAAATTCCTTACTTGATGGAATCAGCTGCATTAAAAAGTACATTCCGTTGTTGCTTGGTTAATATCCGTAAGGCCATAAATCAAACCTGGAAGGAAGAAGATATAACTAAACCCTCGCGTGAAATGTAAGACGCCATTTGCTTTTTCTCTTTTATTTTATTTCCGAATCCCCTTCCCCACCCCCCCTCCCTGCCTGATTGTCTCCCAGATTGTGGAATCGTGTCGGGAAGGGGTGTGCAAACCCGACCCTCAGATCTACCAGCTGTGCTTGGAGCGCCTGGGTGTCCTGGCCAAGGAGTCCGTCTTTCTGGACGACATCGGACAGAACCTCAAAACTGCCAGCCAACTTGGCATTAAGACCCTGAAGGTGAAAAAGTGGGGCAGGAAGGAGGAGGCTTTTCAAACGTGTCTTCCCAGAGCTGAGCCAGCCTCCTTCCGTTAGACTTTTTTTGAAGCTCTTCTCTAGATATAAATATCTAGCCCCACTTTTTTGCCATTTCTTCCCAGCTGAGACATTTGCAGATAGGCTTGCTTCGTGCATGAAGACTCTTGTTTTAAACACAGGGTTCTTCTAAGCCTATTTGCTGCTTCAGCTCCTCCATTCCTTCCTCTGCTCAGGTCGATGAGGCGGACTCCGCAGTCGAAGAGTTAGAGGCCTACCTCGCTTTCCCCTTGCGCTGCATGGTTCCTTATGCCTCTTCTGTGAGACCGGCCATGGAAATCCCCACAGCGCCTCTTCAAGAGTATCTTGAAAAGATCTTGGGGGCCCAAGCAAAAGGTACAGGAGTTGATGTTCCCATTTTGCCTGGAGGGGTGGGGGAAGAGAGTTGTCTTTATTTGGAATATTCAGTGGTGCTCCTGTTAGGAGGTCATGCAACCAGTGAACCTTAATGGAAGAAGGGTGCTGATCAGAGCCAAGCGTCTTCTGCAAACTCTCTCGCCTTGCAGAGTTGCAAAGATAAAATGGAGGGGACCCCGAATTCTGTGCGGGGTCTCCTGGGGCCCTCTGATTCACATGTGCTGTTCCTGACCGTCCTTCTTGGCCGTGACTTTGCAGGTTCCCTGGAGCTGTGCCACTTCAGTCATGGACAGTCCAATCCGACTTACTACGTCAGATTTGGGGACCATCGGTTGGTTCTAAGGAAGAAGCCGCCCGGGAAGCTCTTGCCCTCCGCTCATGCGGTAGAGAGAGAATACAGGTAACAAAATCCAGCAAATGTAGCCATCAATAGCCACCCAGTTTGCCCATTATGTGAAAATGCTAACAAGCAAAGCTCCCAGCCTTGTTTGTTGCTGATGTTAGTTGTCAGCAAGAGATATCAAAACACCTGGAGGGCACCACATCTATTATTATGATTATTTCTTCTTCTTTTTCTCCTCCTCTTCCCACAGCGCTTCTTCCCCTCTTAATTCTCTTCTCTTTGTTGGGTAGAGTTCTGAAGGCCCTCAGGGACACGGGCATCCCTGTTCCAAAAGTCCTGGCTTTATGCGAAGATTCAAGGTGAGTTATGGGCCCAGTTATGCCTGGGATGGTATTTTGGGGGGCCAAAAACACCCTGATCCCCTACTAACGTCCCAATGTGGCTCTAGTGTCATCGGCACCCCCTTCTACCTGATGGAGTACACCCCCGGCCGGATCTTCAAGGACCCTTCTCTGCCAGAGCTGGAGCCCCACCAGCGGAAGGAGGTTTACAGGGCCATGAATAGCGTCCTCTGTCAAATCCACAGCGTGGGCCTCAAGACTGTTGGCCTGGAGGATTACGGGAAACACGGTAGGCCAAGCGCCTCTCCGCTGCTACCTTGCAGGAACTCTCGTCTTTGGGGTTATGAACGGTGGAAAGAAAGCTTCAGCTTGGTGCAGGGGCATTTCTGGAAGAAAGAGCCCTTCAAGTGATGAAAGAGGGAAGTTAAACTCGGAAACCTTTTTTTGTTCTTCTGAGATTGTAAATGTGCATCTGTTTAAAACTGATTTTTCTAGGATTATTGGGTTTTTTTAAAAAGAAAGAGCGGGATAAACGTTACTTAACGGAGATCTTAATACTGTAGGCAATTACGTCCAGCGGCAGATCCAGACCTGGAGCAAGCAATACCGAGCCACGGAGACTCACACAATCCCAGCCATGGAGAGGCTCTTCAAATGGTTCCCCTCCCACCTTCCAGCCAGAGAGCAGCTCTCGGTTGTTCATGGAGACTTCAGGTACTGGATCACCTGTCCTGTTTCTAGGGGTGTTACAGAAGCCTTCTTGAAAGCAGGAAAGTGGGGGGGGGATATATATACCCCCAAAAGAGGGAGAAAATCTGGCTGTGTCTTATACACGGAATACAGCATTTCTGGCCTCCCAAAACCCCACCCCCTTCACAAAAAGGGTTTGGGAGGCCTGCAAAGTGCTCCTGAGGGCGAAAAAGAGTGAAAAACATGCCATTTTTGCTGGGTCCACCCCCCCCCCCCCCAGCTCCCAGGAGCGCTCTACAAGCCTTCCAAAGCTCTGAAGAAGAAGAAGGAAACTGTTTGGGGGGCCCTGCCCAAGTCAGAAGATGGTTCAGTTTGCAGCCGCCGCCGCCTGCTGGGTTGGCATGGCAGTTCCAACGGGCGACCGACGAGGCTTCTCTGGGGCTCCTGCTCTTCCCTTTGTAGGCTGGACAATCTTATCTTCCACCCGGAGAAGCCGGAAGTGGTGGCTGTCCTTGACTGGGAGCTCTCCACCTTGGGGGACCCCCTCTGTGACGTGGCCTACAGCTGCCTGCCGTATTTCCTGCCTTCGGATTGCAGTATCATAAAAGGTGCCAAGCGTTGGAGGAGGGGGGGGGTAAACAGAGGTGTCGCAATTAAACAGCATGAATGCCAGAGTGGGAAAGGACCCTGGAGGCCTTCTAGTCCAACCCCTGCTCAGGCAGGAGACTCCATGCCATTCCAGGCGAGTGGCCGCCCAGTCTCTGGAGCTGACAGGGAAGGGCCTCTTTGGGGGACCACGGGGGCCTTTACCCCATGAGACTCTCCTGTACCAGCTGGCTTAGAAGACCCAGATTGGCAGCTCAGTCAGGTGGGAAGAGGTGGATTTCCTGCCGCGGGTATTCATAGAGGCTCCAGCTGTCCCTCTGTTCCTCCATGGGGAAGGAAGAGGGTAGTGAAACCATGCTCCCAGTCCGGCCCTTGGACCAGGCCTAACCCAGGGTGCCTCTTCCCAGGCTTGAGTGACTCTGATCTCGACCAGCTGGCCATCCCCACGGCAGAGGCCTACTTGCAGATGTACTGCCGCCAGCGAGACCTCCCTCCGATCGACAACTGGAACTTCTACATGGCCTTTTCCTTCTTCAGAGTGGCTGCCATCCTGCAGGGGGTCTACAAGCGCTTCCTGGCAGGTGAGGCTGCTCTGGGGGTTTGTGGGTGGGCAGAAAAAGTGCTGGGAGCAGCCCAAGGGGAAACCCCCCAAAGGTACAGAGCCCTGAGCCACTGAGCGCCTTTCCCCACCCAGGCCAGGCCAGTTCAGCAACCGCCGAAAGCGCCGGGAAGCTGGCGGAGTTCATGGCGGGCCTAGCCTGGGATTTTGCCACGAAGGAAGGCTTCCGGATCTTCAAGGAGCTCCCGAGTTCTGGACCAGCCATCAGGAAGTTCAGGACTTGGGCCGGCCCAAGGTTGCTCCCAAAGAGAGACTATGCCACGCGGAGCCCTGCGTCCCACCTGATCCTCTCCCCTGAGGGCCTGCCCAGCCGCGTCCAGGAGCTGTACCGCAAGCTGAAGAGGTTCATGGATGCCCACATTTACCCGTCAGAGCAGCTCCTGCGAGATCACCAGTCTTCCCCGAGTAGGTGGACTCCCCATTCTCTGGTAGAAGAGCTGAAGGCAAGTCCTCATCCTTGAGAAACCTGGACCTCTTCGTGGTTGGTGGCCACAGGGACACGGCTTTATCAAGGGATGTGGTGCTTTGGGGGTTACCCTCCTGCCCCAAGAAGCTTGCAAGCTCACGTTTCATCAGCCACGAGAGGAGGAATAAGAGGGGGCAAGAGAAAAGGGCAGCGGATCTCAGACGATCCGATTTTGGTTGGAGGGCTGAAGGCAAGGAGTTAAGGCCTTACGATGTGTGGGCTTCAACTCCCAGAATTCCCCCCCCCCCCCCGTGCTCCTCACTTCTCTCTCGCCTCTCTTTCTTCTCATCCTGCAGGAGAAGGCGAAATCCGAGGGACTCTGGAACCTTTTCTTGCCCTTGGAGAGCGATCCAGAGGCGAAATACGGAGCAGGCTTGACCAATGTGGAATTTGCCCACTTAAGTGAACTGATGGGGACTTCGGTCTATGCCCCTGAGGTACCCAGGAGAAAGCCCCCATGGGGACAAGCTTGGGCAGAAGGAGACTGAGGCCACATCCTCCGTGCACCTCCTCTGTCCTGGAAGGGCCGTCCATCCCTCCAGACCCAGAGAGCCGCAGATCAGACCCCAAAGCCCTGCTAGCCTCACTGTTGCAGCCGGTCTACTGCTCCTCTTGACCTTCTTCCCTTCTGGAAAGGGTTAAGGGCTGTCTCTGCTCCCACCCAAGAATGACCCAGCCTAGGGGTCAGCAATCTGCGGCTCCGGAGCCGCATGTGGCTCTTTTATCCCTCTGCTGCAGCTCCCTGTTGTTCAAAATATGCGTTACGCCCGCCAATGTGCGACACCCGCTGGAATGTGACTTCTGAAGCTTTCCAACCCCCGGTAGGCCAAGCATGGTGAACTCCAAGAAAAGTTTCAGAAGAAAAAAGAACGTTTAATTCAACTCCACAGGCTCAGGAAATAGTCCGGCACGGGAAGAGTTTTGTGGCTCCCGGTGTTTTCTGTGGGAAATGAGTCCAAATGGCTCTTGGAGCGCTTGAGGTTGCCGACCCCTGTCCTAGCCTATCATTTCCAGATGCAGGGAGTGCTTCCCCCTCTCTTTGGCTAACCCCCTCAGCTAATCGTGGTTTGCCTTCTCCAGGTCTTCAATTGCTCCGCTCCAGACACTGGCAACATGGAAGTCTTGGTACGCTACGGCACAGATGCCCAGAAGGAACGCTGGCTGGGGCCTTTGCTGGAAGGCAAGATCCGCTCCTGCTTTGCTATGACAGAACCCCAGGTCGGTGCCCCAAAATCTCCCTTCTTTCATTCCTCCTTGGATCCACGAAGCTCCAGTCTGGGCCAGAAGAGGGACGGAGGGGCTGACGTACTGGCCTCTGCAAGGACGCGTGTCTGTCTTTAGGTCGCTTCGTCAGATGCCACCAACATTGAGGCTTCTGTGACCAAAGAACAAGGCGCTTACGTTCTGAATGGGCACAAGTGGTGGATTTCAGGTATGTTCTGAGGTGCCCCTGGGTTTCCGTGCCACAAAGGGCAGACTAAATAAAAACAAAGGGAACCCTTGTGTTCTGGGAGGAGAGCTTCCTCCTGCCTTTGAGGGACATCACAGAGGTTCTCCTGGAGCCTGCAGAAAGCCAAAGCGGGCACCTACAACGGAGAAGGAAGGATAGGCGGATCAACGTAGAAAGCCTCTCCTCCATTCCGGCAGGCTCCCTGGACCCTCGTTGCCAGCTCTGCATTTTCATGGGCAAGACCAACCCTGAAGCCCAAAGACACCAGCAGCAGTCGATGCTGCTGGTCCCCATGGACTCCCCCGGCATCACCGTCACCCGTCCGCTCAGCGTCTTCGGATTGGAAGACGCCCCAGGTGAAGGCGAGGGTTTAGCTGGGGAGGTGTCTCTCGGAGGAAGAGGGGTTCTTGTGGGAGGGGTCTTTAGCCCCTTCACGGTCAATTCAGACAAAGCCCCTGGGGGGGGCTCCAAGGGGTGGACAGCCTGGGCGTAAAATGGACCCTTCTCACATCCCTCCCTCTCCAGCTGGCCACGGGGAGATGACCTTTGAAAACGTCCACGTTCCCCAAGAGAACCTCCTGCTTGGTCCTGGCCGTGGATTTGAAATTGCCCAGGGGCGGCTGGGCCCCGGAAGGATCCACCACTGCATGAGACTGATCGGCCTGGCGGAAAGAGCGCTAGCCCTCATGAAGGAGCGGGTGAGTGGCTCTACAAAGGCAGCTTGGCGTCCCTTGGAACGGCTGTTTCCTCTGGCTCTTTGCCAGCTCTTACTCCGTGGGTCTTGGGAAGGGGACACGAGGCTTAGTGGGGTCACCCCTTCCACCTGCTGCCTTGGTTGCCAGGTGACCACTCGTGTGGCCTTTGGAAAGCCGCTGGCGGAGCAGGGCACCATTCGGGCGGATCTGGCCGAGTCCCGCCTGGAGATCGAGCAGGCCCGGCTCCTTGTCCTCAAGGCGGCCCATCTCATGGACACCGTGGGAAACAAGGTAAGGGGGGGGGGGAGAATCCCCAAGATGGGAACGCTGTCAGCCCCCAGCTCTCCTTTCAGCTGGAGGTCGGCCACAGCAGCAGAAGGCATCACCCACTGCCTCTCGTGCCCTGGGAAGCGGGATGGGGGTGGTGGTATGCTTTCTCTTGGCCTGGAAGGCCTCCCAAAGGGGTTTCTTGCCCCACTGGGCTCCTCTCTCCATCTGTCTAGGCAGCTGCTCTGGAGATTGCCTTGATCAAAGTCGTGGCTCCGAGAGTGGCGCTCCGGGTGATTGACCGGGCGATCCAGGTGAGAGCCATGGCAGCTATTGGACACTTTCCTAACTCCTCTCCTTCCATTTAGTCCAACCTTGGCGACTCTTAAGACTTGTGGACTCCCAGAATTCTTCAGCCAGCCATGGGCAATTCTGGGAGTTGAAGTCCACAAGTCATTTTACATATATATATACACACACACACACACATATAAAGCTTTTTATTTATTTTTCAATTTTAAAAATATAAACGTTCCATCTTTCCATAAGCAGTGTGTCGTCTGGGTACAAGTATTTCCGTGCAACATCCTTCCATAAATTAGAATACGTTGAACAGTTAAACATTGTAAAGCTCTTCATTTCCTTCTTAACGTATCTTGTAATAAAAATGCAATACAATAATAACACTAAACCTAAGTTATTCTCATAACACTAGTACTAACAATTGCCATTCTGTTCTTATCTCTATCTTGATATAAATCCTCAAGTCTTAAAGTCCCCGAGGTTGGACCACCCCAGATCTAGGGATTCCCTGGGGGGGGGGGGGGGGGTTCCTCCACCATGCAAATTCTTGCCAACTTTTAAAACGTCCCCTTGGCTTCCTACTTTTCCCCCAGGCCTTTGGTGCAGCAGGCCTCGGCAGTGATCTGCCCCTGGCCCAGGCCTTCGTTTGGGCACGGGTCCTGCGCTTGGCCGATGGTCCCGATGAAGTCCACAAGGCGGCCATCGCGAAAATGGAACTGAAACGCCAACTGGGCCTTGGGGGAGTCTGAGCGGACAGGCAGGCCACGTTTTCCAGCAAGGCTCAACGGCTTCTGGAGTTGACTGGCAGAAATATTCTACAGGAGCAGCAAGGCAAAATCGCTCAGCCGGACTCCTCTTGACTTTGCTGGCTGCTGCTCTGGATTTTGAGCACCTGGAAGTACGTTCTTGATCTCGGGGGACTTGGTTCATCTTTGCTTTTCTTTGGAAAGCCGGGAGGAGGAGAGAGAAAGCGGGGACGATCTTCCAGTGGTCTCTTGCAAAGAGTCCATTAATGCAAGGACTGTGATTGGGGACGATTTAATATTTTTAAATAATGCAGGGGGTGAAATCATGAGGGGGGGAAAAAACCCACTGTGGAAGGTTCTACAGAATGCAGCCTTAGAAAAACCAGCAATAAATGTACTATTTGCTTTTCTCCGATGACAAATTCTCCAGCTTGGTTTGTTTTATCCAGAAACTGATAAAAGGGGCAGAGGGGGGGAGGGACCCTTGGGTGATGGTTCTCCTAGTAGCAGAGAGACTGAAAGCCAGTTCAAGGTCCCTTTGACATGGGCAGTGGGGCGTCCTGGAGGAGAAGGCTCCACACTGGCAAAGCCCTCTAATAATCCAAGCCCTGGGTTCAAAAGCCAAACCCTCCCAAGGATCTGAAATGAACAGAAGTGAACCTGTTATACTTGGGACACACACACACACACACACACACACACACCAGATTTTGGGTTTCCTCTTCTGCGGGTTTATTCAGCTTTCCTCAAAGGGAGCTTGAGTGGAAGAAAAGTCTTCATTGGGGATTCGTGGTCAAGGCAAGAAGCCCCGGAGAGAGCAATGCAAGCAAGGAGGACCGGAGGGGATGGGGGCTCCCTTTTTACTGCCGGGTGTGGAAGGGAACCCCAGAAGACAGCAGCTCTGCCGGGGAGCGTTGGGGGGGGATTGACGGGCGAGCGCCCCTTCCCAGCGTAGCGTGAACGGGGCAGAAGGGCAAGGCGGGGGCCGGGCTGGGCGAGAGGCGCTGCGCCCGCCTGGCTCGGCTGCCATTGGCTGTCGGGAGGCGGAGGGTGGGGCCCGGGCCCCTCCCCGGCCAAGAAAGGGGGTGAAAAGACAGCGGCGGAGGGCCTCCCTCCCTCCCTCCGCCCGAGAAAATGCTGCGCCTGGCCCTGCGGAACTCTGCCCGGCTGCGACCCGGGCCGCTGCGCCTCCTGGCCTGCCAGCCCCTCTCCAGCGCCGCCGTGCCCGCGCCCAACCCGCAGCCCGACATCGCCTACAACAAGGTGAGGGGGCTCCGGGGGCCCCGGCCCGGCCTTCCCGCAGGGGGAACTGCGCGCAACCAGCAGGGCAAGAAGAGGCGCGAGCATGTGCAGAGCGCTCCGATTCGCCCTCTGCCCCGCCCCACTGGCGATTGGAAGGCAGGAGGGGGCGTGGGGGGGGGACATCCCCGCACGCCTCCGCCTGCACCTACGGAGTCGGTCTCAGGAATGTGGGGCGGGGGCGGCTCTGAGGGTCAACCGGCCTCGCCCCCCCCTCTGAAAAGGCGAACTAGGCAGCGCTCAGAAGCCTGGCTGGTGGGCGGGGGTCCTCCTCAGTGGCGGGGACCCCCTGCGGGCGCTTGCTTTGAGCGACAGCTTCCTAATCGCAGGGGGCTCGGCCTGCATCCGCTGCCAACTTCACCTGCCGCCCAAGTGGGCACAGTCGGGGATGCCGCAAAACCATCCAGGATTAAGTGGGGCGCGCAGAACTGGTGCAGACAGACCTCCGTCTTAGCCTATTGCAAAATAGGCGCTGGACAAGCCAGAGTCATCTCTGACCTGCGCAACTCCTGGTGTCTTTCCTGTGAAAGTCTAGTGAGCTTTCTCTCCCTGGTTCCCTCCTTCGGTTCATTATTGCCCTTAGTCATAACCGAAGCCACAGACTGGTATTCTGAGACCTCTCAATTGCCAGATTAATTTCCCCTACATTTGCCCCCTGGGAAGGCCTGGTAGTGAGTCAGAGTAGAGTATCCACTCTCTGACCTAGGTTCACTCTGAAAAACACTTCTCACCTTTCCCAATGACTGCAAGCCATGGCCAATTGGAGAGAACTGCTGGAGATCATGAATTCAAAGGTGTGCTGATGTGGAGGTTTTGCATTTACGGACTGTGAAAGCCAAGTGGCTCCCATGTATGGTTTGCTGCCCATTGTTCCAAGACAATGGCTGAACGTAGGGGGTTAGGATTCCTCTCTTAAACCTGACGGTTCCTTGTTCTTCTGAATTGCAGATTTTCATTAACAACGAATGGCAGGATGCGGTCAGCAAGAAAACCTTCCCCACCATCAACCCCTCCACGGGGGAGGTCATCTGCCAGGTGGCAGAGGGTGACAAGGTACAATGTATGGTACACAAGAGAACTCCTCGGTGCCATCTGCAGATTTCCTTTTTGAAAGCTTAAGCTGGCGGTTGCCCTTTCCTCCCCTGGTTCAAAATTGGTTGCAAGCCTGACAGGCATCACCTATCAAAAGCTGCAGAGAGACCCTCAAGGCCACCCATTTCTCCAGGGCTTTGAGTTCTCTGGAAGAAGGTGACGTAGTTTTTAAGAAAGCGTCCAGGCTGTGTCCGAGGGTCTCTTGCGACATACAGCGTGCCTGCTTTGCTCTTGCCAAAGGACTGTAAAGCAATCCATCCTCCTCCCATTGCTTTAGGCAGCTTGCCTGAAGCCTGGTAAACATTCCTCAGTCCAGCCAGGCAGCAGGCTTTGCAGGGCCACAGGTCTCTTTCCACTGTTTCGCAAGCGACAGTGTGGGAAGCTGAGGCACCAATAACTTCACTCGCCAGCGGGAATGACACAGCAGAAATTGCCCAGTATCTCAGAAGCAATTGTGGGCAGAGGCTTGGAAGGGGGAGGGGGAGGAACAACTCCTTCGTGGAGATTAGAATATGGAAGAGTGGGAAAGTGCAGCCGTTGTTGCGTAGAAAATAATTAACCAGGTTGATATTTAAGTGCCCGGACTCCACCGGCCAGCTGTAAGGTTGGACTGGGTATTCAGTACGGGCAATATATAGTAACTTTGCAAATGCAGACAAGCAATCGACAAAAGTTGGCCCAGATTGAAACATCTCTTTCATTTGAGGATCAGAGGGTTTGGGGCAGCATTGGTCTGATTAGACCAGGCGTTGCTGGCTGGGGAATTCTGGGCATTGAAGTCCACAAGTCTTAAAAGTTGTCAAGGTTGGAGCGCCCTGGATTAGACAGTTCTGGCTTTGTTCTGCAGCTTGACCCTCTGACCTGCTAACAATGCAGCTGTCCTCACTGTCATTTTTCTCGCAACCTCACGAAGGACGGTCTACTCATGCTAGCCTCCCCCGGTTCCTTTCCAGGCCGATGTGGACAAGGCTGTGAAGGCAGCCAGAGATGCCTTCAAGTTTGGGTCTCCTTGGAGAAGGATGGATGCTTCCCAAAGGGGCAAATTGCTGAACCGGCTGGCTGACCTGATTGAAAGAGACCGGACCTATTTGGCAGTACGTATGGGGCAGCTGGGGAGAGGAGTCGCTTTTGTGCAGGGCTCTGCTCTCTTCTCAGAATCCCACTGCAGAACCTGGCTGATCAATGCTGGCTTCCTATTCCTTCCCAGGCTCTGGAAACATTGGACAATGGAAAGCCATATGCCATCTCCTACCTGGTAGACTTAGATATGGTTGTCAAGCAACTCCGGTAAGAATGAATATAAACAGATTCTCAACTTGCCAAGCCCAATTTAGGATGGCTTTTTTTGCAGAGTTGTTGTTTTGCAGGGAAAGTCATTTTAGTGAAATACAAACATTCTGCTGTTATTTTCTGGCAGTTAATAATACAAGATTTTCCCCCCACTCAAGTAAACCTGAAATGTAAACTGGAAGGAAAGAAACTTCCTTTCTAGAACTGGAACCAGGGAAACAAATCACATGATTGGTTCAGCCAAGTGCAGAAATCCCTCAGCCTATTTGAAATTAGTATCTGAAAGGATTAAAATAAAAGTTGAAGGATTTCCTCAACGTTTGGTAGAGGGCAACTGTTCTCTTCCCATTTCAAAAGCTGAGCATAAACAAGCATTAAGCAGGAATTGGATAAACTGTATCAAATAATATTTATGGGACATTGGAATATTGCAACACTTTTAGATATTTGCTTGCATAATAATCACTGCAATGACCCTTCTTCCCCCACTGCTTTTTTACATATTTACCATATTTTTCACAGTATAAGACGCACCCTTTTCCCTCAAAAGAATTATGAAAATCTGGGTGCGTCTTATACATCGAATACAGCATTTTTTGCCTTCCAAAGCCTTCACCAAAATGGCCGTGCATAGCTTGTAGGCTTTCAGAGAGCTCCTGGGGGCTGGGGAGGACAGAAATCAATTTTGCCCCTCCCCCAGCCCTCAGGAGCACTCTGTAAACCTCCATAAGGCTAAGCATGCAATTTTCGGGCCATTTTTTGCTCGTTTTTGCTCCCCCCTGCACCGCGGAGCACTCTGCAAACCCCACAAAGGCTATTCATGCCTTTTTTAAAAAAAACACGCCCATTTCCCCAAAAACGGGCCATTTTTGGGAGGTTTGCAGAGTGCAAAAACTTTTTCCCCCTTTGGGAAAGCTCTTTAGTTAGAGTGATTGATGAGAATTAGATTGATCAAGTGCTGTGTCAGCAGAAACAAAGTCTTAGGTGCTGCAGATTGTCAGCAATTTCCTTCTCCAGCACATGGATAATATACCTGGAAACATCTACCTACCTATCTACTGTATTTCTCTCTTTCTTTCTCTCTCTCCCTCTCTCTCTCTACCTACCTACGTACCTACCTACTCTCTCTCTCCCTACCTACTGTATTTCTCTCTATTTCTCTCTCCCCCTTTATCTATCTACCTACCTAACTACTCTCTCTCGCTCCCTACCTACCTACTGTATTTCTCTCTTTTTCTCTCTCTCTATCCCACTTTCTAGGTAGCTACTTTTTTAAAAAAAAAATGCCTCTTCAAAACCTTGGTGCGTCTTATACTCCGAAAAATACGATATGTTCTCCTGGGAATTAGAACCGAAATAGGTTGGATGATGAGTATTGAATTTATAAACTTCAATTGCAAATCAAACAAAATCACAACTGGCTTGTATCTTGACTTCCAATCCTGTTTCAGGAGTGAATTTTCACCAATAATTTCTGCAAATTTGTGTTGGAACCTCTGTGGTTCCATGAACACCTGTAATATTTGATGGCTTTGCTCCAGGTACTATGCAGGTTGGGCTGACAAATTGCATGGGAAAACCATTCCCCTGGACGGAGACTTTTTCACTTACACAAGACATGAGCCTGTGGGCGTTTGTGGACAGATCATTCCGGTAAGTCAAGCTATCCGCAGCAGATCACAGGGCCCCTCTCTGCTATGAGGGTGGGAATGGGGAGGTTTTAATGTGATCATTGGATGGAATAGAAGTAAAGACAACGTGTGGTTAGTATTGTCCTCTTCTCTGACCTATAGAAGTCTTGTTTAAGTAATCCAGATTTTTAAAAGGATCCCGAGCTAATGTTTGTTTTCCTAATACCTCTCCCAAATACGTTGGCTTCCATTTCCATTGCTCAGTGCCATTATCTGATCTCCCATTGACTGCTGTGTTCCTTTTGGGATTGTGGTCTGACAGATCTCCTGATTGTTGGGAAGAGAAGGGAAGACCAGATCTGTTGAAAAACGAATAGTGCAACCCAACACAATCTTATCAAGGAAGGCAACTGACTTAAGAATGTTGAGTATCTACACCTTTCTTTGCCTTGTAGTGGAACTTCCCATTGCTGATGCAGGCGTGGAAGCTTGGTCCCGCTCTGGCCACAGGGAACGTGGTGGTGATGAAACTGGCTGAACAAACCCCCTTGACTGGCTTGTACGTGGCCAGCCTGATCAAAGAGGTGAGAGACGGGCTCCTGCGCTCATCTGCTTTCCCCGCTTGGACTGTGGGGGACACATTTCTAACTGTCACTGATGCCTCCATGTTATGTACTTGCTCAGGTGACCTACCCATAAATCTTGATCTGTCCACTTAGGAAATGGTCTTCTCTCGTGTCTTAACAGGCTGGATTCCCACCAGGCGTGGTGAACATTATTCCTGGTTATGGAGCTACAGCTGGGGCTGCAATTTCTTCTCACATGGAAGTGGATAAAGTTGCATTCACTGGTTCTACCTCGGTGAGGAACTAAATACTTATAGCCTCTCTTTCTCTTTCAGCATTTGGGGCTGAAATTAACAGGATAAATCAGATTAATAAGCCTTTGCAGGGATTCTCAAAGTGGGTTTTTGGTTGTCCAGATCGAGGAATCATCCATGGCGTCGAACGGGCACAGAAATGCTTGGTCTACCTTGGTCCAATATAGAAAGGCCTTCAGATTACATCTTTTGCTACTTCTAAGGGTTTTAGGAATGACCTCGATTCCCTTAACCAGCCATTAAATGCCAGTCTTAAAAAAGGATGGAGTGATGTCTTGTTGCTTTGGGAAACGAGCCAATTCCCTTGCTGGTCTTTCCCTTAGATATAGCTTCTTCTGCAGAATTATAGGGGAGGAGTTGAATTAAAAGGCAATTGAAATGTAGAAGTAAGAGACAGATTAAAAATGATGGAACTGTTAAATACGATGACACAAAGATTGTCCCCAGATGACACACTGTAAGATTAATATACTGACAGACAGAAACATCTTGATCTTAATTGTACAGGTTGGGCACCTGATTCAGAAGGCTGCAGCAGAGAGCAATATGAAGAGAGTGACGCTTGAGCTTGGTGGGAAGAGCCCAAACATCATCATGTCCGATGCTGAAAGTAAGACCTCCTCCTTCCTGGGGGCAGATAGGAGGTGGAGTTGCATCTGGAGGGGAATTAGCAGCTGCACACTCAGCCCACCTCTTCACTGAAATGCAGGTCGTGTACCCCGCCAGTGAGGATGACAATATCCTGGTCCATTTACCCAGTTTAGAAAGGACATTTATTAAGGCATTTCAGGTCGGCCTTCTTCAGCCTTGATCAACTTTCCTCAGTCCTGGCTGTGTTGGACTGATGAGGAAAATAGGAGTTGATAACATGCTGAGATCTGAAACCAGTCCAGATAAAGGCTGGTCTGCTGAGGCAAGAAGTTAATTAGTATCTCATTTTCAGAAGGAAGAGAAATTAAACCCATTGATTACGGTTGCTCCTCTCACTGCAGTAGGACTTTCCGTCTTGTTCCAAATGGCCTCACCTGGATGCTTTCTATTATCCCCCCCCCACACGTTTTTTTTTTAGTGGACTGGGCTGTAGAGCAATCTCATTCTGCGTTGTTCTTCAATCAAGGCCAGTGCTGTTGCGCTGGATCTCGGACCTTTGTCCAAGAAGACGTATATCATGAGTTTGTGGAGAGGAGTGTGGAGAGAGCCAAGTCCAGGATAGTTGGGAACCCATTTGACTTCCAAACTGAACAGGGGCCTCAGGTAGGAACAAAACAATTCCAGTCTGCCACCATCCGCTCTTTCTGGAGCTTCTTTAAAATAATATCTCGGATTATAGAAAAATGGAGCCATTGTTCTGGAGAGGGGAAAAATCCTCTCAAACACTGTACGTTACACAAAACAATCTCTTCATTAACTTAAAATGTTAAGCTTTCTGTCCTTGTGGGTTAAAAAACAAAGTTAAAACTCACAGATAGAAATTATAATTATTTCCCCAGGGTTACTTCAGCATATTAAATGCTTGGTGAATTTTTGTTCATACAAGCGGATTTGCTCCTTTATGGTAACAGCATCTAGACGGAACTGATGTGCTGACTTTTTGTTGTTCCTTAAGGTGGATGAAGCACAGTATAAGAAGATCCTTGGATACATTGACAGTGGAAAAAAGGAAGGAGCCAAATTACTTTGTGGTGGGAGTCCCGCAGCAGATAAGGGCTACTTTATCCAGCCAACCATCTTTGGAGATGTGCAGGACAACATGAAAATAGCCAAAGAGGAAGTAAGAATCATGCCAAAGTACATTTCTAATTTATGCCATTGTGTTTCTATTGATTCACATTACGTAACCAGGTTGCTGAATTCCAGACCTCTTTCTTAAATATGTGCCCTTATATGTAAGGCTAGGCAGCACTATTAATATTGGAGAGATTCCTGTTATATAAATACATATTAATCTTGCAGATGTTTTTCTTTTACAGATTTTTGGGCCTGTTATGCAGATCTTGAAATTCAAAACCATTGAGGAAGTCATCCAGAGAGCAAATGAAACCAAATATGGGCTGGCAGCTGCTGTTTTCACAAAGGATATTGATAAAGCAAACTATATTTCTCAGGGCTTGCGAGCTGGAACTGTTTGGTAAGCCCTAAACATAAGAATGGAACTTGGAAGTAAAAAGCAGAGGCTCAGTTGTCCATGCTGCAGTCCCCAACACATTGGAAGTATTTAAAAAAATATTCTTTTGGTCACCCTTCCCCCCCCCCCTTTTAAAATGAATAAAAACTGGAAGCTTGTATTCAAGAGTTCCCACATCACCAAGGAGTACTTGCCCTCCATTGTCAATGTATGCATTCAGTGCAGCTTTAAGTTTGCAGTTCTAATGTTACATTTGTTAAATCTTTGTATAACAAAGGAAATGCAATCAATAACATTTCTAATGCAAAGTTTCTTTTGCAGGATCAATTGCTACAACGTGTTTGGGGCACAGACTCCATTCGGAGGGTTCAAAGAATCTGGCCAAGGGCGTGAGGGCGGAGAATATGGCCTGAACCCATACATGGAAGTAAAAACAGTAAGTATTGTCACTGCTCCTTCCTTTGAACTAACATCTTCAGATCCTGTTTGGTCAAATACCAGGGAGCATTTATTTTAACCTTGATCCTAATCAGTGACCATTGGTGCTTTACAGAGTTCAGATAGAATGAGAACCCAGCGTCCTCCTATCTTGCAACCCAAGTAACAGAACGTCTTGCCTTGTTACTTAAATAATAATGTGTTTATTTCCTTTTCCTTCCCGAGGATGGCAACTTTCAGTTAGCTCCCATATAGTTTACCAGATAGATGTCAACAATTCTAACCCAATTTAATGGATAGTATTTTTTGAACAGTAAGAACATTAAACCAAGCTTGTACGGCTTATTTGCCCTTACAATACAAGGCTGGTTGATTGTTATGACTACGATTGAGCCCAAAATTTACGTTGCAAACAAGATAGAAGTGAATTTTGCCCCATTTTACACCTTTCTTGCCACAGTTAAGTGAATCATTATCCTTAATAATACAGTTGTTAAGTGAATCTTGCTTGTCAGGTTGCAAAAGGGGATCACATAACCCTGGGACGCTGCAACTGTCATAAATTAGAGTCAGTTACCAAGTGATGGAATTTTGATCACATGACCATAGGGATGCTGCAAGCTCCCCACAGTTGTTAAGTGTGAAAAACGGTCATAAGCCACATTTTTCAATGTTGCTATAACTTTGAACAGTCACTAAATGAACTGTTGTAAGTCGGTAACTACCTGTAGGTTAGATTTCATGTTTTTCACTCTCTCTTCTTGCTAGGTCACCATCAAAGTCCCACAAAAGAATTCTTGAAGAAGAAATACCTGAAACCATCTATTTCACCCCATGCTTGGTAGCAAAACTTAAGGGGGAATTGAAGAATTCTACGTTAGGAAAGAAAATCTGGCTCCTATAAGTGTCTCACAGACTGTACATGTAACCAATGATTAAGAAGTCTTTATGTCTGCTTAAACCATCCTTGGTTCTTTTTCCCAAGGCCAAACACGTGTAATAAGAGCAAAAAAAAAAATGAATATTCTTCACTCCAATGTAACCTGAAGAGAAAAATCTACAGAAGCAGGCTACTTTTGAGTATCGAATGTTGTAAGACACCTCTTCATATATTCCTTTTTTTTTACTTTTTCTAATACATACAAGATTTGATGCTTAACCCGTCTTTGTATGGCATCGGTCGGGAGCCGTTTTGGATAGTGAGATGGGAGGCATATAAATTGAAGGAATAAACGCATTTGCTTCACGAGGTGAGGGCTCCGGATGGCCAAGGACCAGGATTTGGGGAAGAGGGGGGGGGGGGATGTGGATCCCTAACTGTCCATTTTTTTGGGCTGGTTGTGTAGCCACAAAATCTCAAATGAAATTCACAGGGAGACTCCTTTAGAAAATGTTTCCCAACCTTTTAAGATGTCTGGATTTCAGCTCCCACAATCCCCAGCCTGCTATGAATTCTGGGAAGGGGAAGGCCAAACCTCTTGAACTCCACAAGGTTTGGAGAAGCTGCCCCGTGCCCTGATTTACCTAAATCGAGTTTTAATCGTTTTGCTTCCTCGGATGATGCTTGTTAAAAAATAAATAAACCGGTTGCACAAGAGCAGGGATACAACACAACATATATAACATAACTATAGTATATGTTTATATTTTAATTAATATTGATACCCTGTATTACATAACATAACCCAGCATCAAAGTCTTAAGGGCCAGAGTGAAATTCTCACCCACTCCCCTCAGAAACTGGCAGGTTTTTTTTTAAAAAAAGATAGGATTTTAATATATATATATATATATATATATATATATATATAAATTTATATATTTATATATTTATATATATATATATATATTTATTTATATTTATATATACGCACACACACGCATATATATAAATTATCACAGAATTATAAACTTTCCAGATGTTCCTAATAGAGACAACCACTCAGAGGGGAAATTAGGGCGGTGCTTTTGATACACTTCTCAGGGTTATTTGGCGGCCGTTCGCCTCTGCTGGTTGTTCACGAGGAAGGATATTATTAATTAATTCATCCTATCAGAAAAACGTTATACCTGAAATTAAAGCCTCGCCTGTCAGTTACGCCTCTCCCCAAAATGGCGACCAGCCTCCCAGCGGCTCCCCTTCGTCCTGCCACGCTCGAAATCTCGCGAGACGTCCCGCGCAACACCTCGCGAGCGGTGGACAAAAGGCAGGCGTGGAGGAAGGAGATCCGCCCCTCCCCTAACCACGACAGCGAAGGGGTGTGCCCGGAACGCAGAGAGGATTTTCCCCGCCCTCCCCTCGGACGAGGCAAGGGCTGTCTCCTTCCCTCAGATAACCCCGTCCGTGACGTCATTCTGAGGCGCCGCCCCGGCGAAGAAAGACCCGGCGGCCCCGGGGGAGCCTTAACTGGAGAAAGAGAAGAAAAGAGGGAGGGGCCTCCGAGGCAGGGCGTCGCGCAAGGGACGGGGCTGCCTCGGCCACCCGCCTGACTGCTTCCTCCCCCGAGAGCAGCGGCAGCGGCCAAGCTCCACTCGGTGTTCGACCCCGCGCGGCTTGCCCGTGAAGGCGGCTCGGAGGCAAGGGGATCCGGGCAGGCGGCGGCTGCGGGGAGCGCGGCGGACGCCCCTCCTGAGTCAGGCGGGGGTGACCGTGGAGGAGCGGTGGCCATGGCCGGCGGCTGCCCCGCGTCAGTCGAGCCCCGGCGGCCGGGCTGAGTCGGCTGCGGCCCTTCTCTCCCGCCGCCCGCGGCCTCGCTCTTCCCCGCCGCCAGGAGAGGGCTCCCGGGCCTCCGCTTCCCCGCCGTCCCGCTCCCTTTCCTCGGCTGCTGGGCGGGGATGAGGCGGCAGCCCGGCGGAGGCGGTGGTGGTGGCGGCGGCGGTGGCGGCAGCAGCAGCAGCAGCAGCGGCGGCGGAGGCGGCGAAGGGGGAGGCGGCAGCGGCGACGGTAGTGGAGGCAGCGGGGACAACGACGCCGACGACTCCGACTTGGAGGGGCGGCCCCCCGCCTAGCCCCCCCGGCGCGCCCCCCGAGACCCCCGAGCCGGGCCTGAGGCGGCGGCGGAGGAGGAGGAGGAAGATGTCGGAGGAGCCCGACGCGGAGAGGATGATCAAGGTAAGCGAGGGGCCCTCTGAGCATGTGCAGAATTCCCTGCCCCCCTCCCCCAGAGGACACCCCAAACCCCGGGTGCCTGGTAGAAGAGGTAGATTGCACCCCCCGTCCCATCATCCCCTGCCTTGCCTCTCTTGAGTTGGACTACCGCTCCCATCATCCGCTGGTGAAGGAATGGCTGGCCTCTAGGTTAAGTTGAAGTACAGTTCCCATCATCCCCAGCCCCGGTGGTGGACTACGGTTCCCCTCATCCTCGGTTGGCAGCTAGACCCCAATTCCTGCAAGACCAGCGGAGGGATCGAACTGGACCCCCAAATGACTTGGGGGGAGGGATAGGGTTGCTATTTTAATTTAAGGAATGATCCCTGGAGCTGGGGATGATGAGGGTTGTGGTCCAGCAGCCCAGCCCGTGATGCACAGAACTCCATATTGCTGTCAGCCTCTCGGTTTTATTTTTAACTACTGCAGGTGGGACTTCTTCTTACCTGGGACCATCGGCCTTTCACCTTTTTCCTCTCCTTTGCAAAACCAACAGGAAACTTCTATTTTGGAAGACTACCACATTAACTGGACTCAGAAGCTGGGAGCTGGAATCAGCGGCCCAGTAAGGTAACAAGACCTTTATGTATTGGTTGGGGATTTACACTTGGGTGAGAGCTGTGAAATAGGGGATTCCTGAATTAAACTGCCAATGGAAATCAAAGGTTGGGTTGGGACATACTTTCCTTCATGTTCATTATCAGACAATAAATGCAGTCATCAGTCAGACTCCTATTAACCAAATGTTTTTACTGCTGCCTGCGCAGAGTTTGCATCAAAAAATCATCTCAAGAACGGTTTGCGCTGAAAATCCTCCTCGATCGTCCAAAAGCGAGAAATGAGGTACAGTTCTTTTATGTATGGAAACGTTTTTGAATGTTGGCTGCCTGGGGAATTCTGGGAGTTGAAGTCCACAAGGTTGGACACCCCTAAGCTTAGACAAAGCGACTGATCATTTTAAACCAATGAAACCTAATATTCCAAATACTAAAATATCGTTGCAAAGCGTAAAAGAAGCCACAGCGATTGTCTGACAATATCCTCATAGCACAATGCCTTGTAATGAATCCTGGCATTGCCCTTGAGTTATTAAATTGGATCTGAAAAGATAAAAAGACCTAAATACATGCAGGAACATACCTGGAAGAATTTGCATAGAAAAGGCTCACTGTAAAATTGAGCCCAGAAAGATGCTAGTAGGTTGGCTTTTGTTTATTTATTGAAGATGTTGATACAACACCAAGCGGATTGGGACAAAAGTATTAATTTCCTGCCAAGAATTTGCTTCCTTGAGTCTGGTCCTGGTCCAGTCCAAAGCAGGCTCTTTCAGTAAATGCCAGAAACCTCCTGAGATTCCCCTTAAGGCCAGGGCGATTCCACGGATGGGGCAGAGTGAACATAAGAAGCAACTTTGAGATCTGCTCCTGTTACATTTGTCATCCGTTGCTGGCCTATGGATGAGTTTGTGGGTATGTTTTGATGATGCCATCCAGAGTAGCTCCTTCCCCCCACCCCCCATTATTAGAAAGGCCATTTTGCCCCATTGGCCTTCAGTGCAGTGGAGCTGGAAAGATCTGGCCTTCTCCAGTTCTGCTGAATCTGGTTTGTGAAAAGGGTAGAGGAGAGGCTTCTCCTGGCAAACCGGTTAGTTTCCTGCCCAGAGCACTCAATCAACTCCAGTCCACTTTCCTGCGGGTGTTGCTTGGTGTTGACCTTTTACTTAACTGAAATCTCTCCATGCAGCCAAACTTCTTATTCTGAATTTCTCCTCCTGTTGTGACTTTGTTTCTCGCTTGACTTTTCGGCCAATTCTACCCTAGGCTGTGAGTGTTAAACTCCAGGTGGTTTTGCTTCACCACCCAATTTAAAAAACACACACACAACCAAGATCTCAGACAGATGTCACGGTGTTAGAAGCCAGTTAGCGTTCCAACCCCATGAGCATCTGGGAAGGTTGGAATCCTTTCTGGCTCAGAAAGCCCACTTGGTTGCCACATATCTGAAACGGGATCTCTTTTCAGGCCGTCGGTCCGGGTGAAAAGATCCCAAGCTGACCTTAACTCTGTTGCCTTTGCTCCTTATGAACAGAAGTGTCTAGAAATGCTTTTGATTTCCGCCATGTGAGAGTAAGAGACAGGAGCTGAGACCGGGGGCCACGGGGTTTCAGTGGGTTTTCTCCCGTTTTGCACCAGGTCCGACTTCACATGATGTGTGCGGCACACCCCAACATCGTCCAGATTATTGAAGTCTACGCGAACAGTGTGCAGTTCCCCCATGAGTCCAGTCCAAGGTAAGGTTCCACAGCAGGATCACAAAACTTCTGTTTTGCATGTAAGGCACGTCTCCCCCTCCCCGCCCCAACCTCAAAAGGGTTACTGCCTGGGAGGGAAAGTGAGGGAGGAAGAAACAGAAATAAATATGGGGGTTGGACTGTGGTTTGCCTGCTTGACCACAAAGAGTATGGCAAGCCAATGTTGGGGGGGGTGTAGGAGAGGGAGAATGGTGGCTTTTTTTTTTTTTTTGCAAATGGTATTGTTTCAGTGGTATATTTGTGGCCCTTCCTTTTAAAATTGCAAATCCATTGCGTTGCTTTTCCTTTAAGCTGCCCTGAGCAGTAGAATTTCTGCAGAATATCTTCCTGGGTCTGGTTTCATTACCAGAAGGGGGCTATGTATGGGGCAGAGATTTTTCTGTATGCCTTGATTTTCTTTTTTTAACCGGGAAACCAGGTCTCGGCTGCTCATTGTTATGGAGATGATGGAAGGGGGTGAACTGTTTCACAGAATCAGCCAACATCGGCACTTTACTGAGAAACAAGCAAGCGAAGTAACAAAGCAGGCAAGTTTTAACCCTCCCTATCCTGCCCTGGCATAAGCAAACAATATGGAAGAAAAGAACTGTAAAAAAGAAAAAGATTTCCAGCAGACGGATTGGGAAGAGGCAGGCTTTAAAACAAAACTTTAAAAAAGCAATGTTTGACCCCCTCGAAAGATTACCTGCTTTGCTATAATCTCAACATCTGTTTCCCAGGTTTTGATGGCGGGGGGGGGGGGGGGCTCTTTTCCTTTCTCAATGTGTAGGTGGGGGGGGCGGATGGTTGAGGGTGCTGCCATGCCATTGGTTGAATTGCCCAGGAAAGCCCCATTTTGTTCAGCTGTTCAAGCTCTTTGCCCTGGAGAATGAAAAAGGAAGGGCGCCTGAGTTGAGCTTGTGGGATTGTGTCTCTTGTTTCGTGTTCGGTTCTCTACACGCCCGTCTTTCCTACCCTCGAGCTGCATTCTGGCACATTCCAGAGTTACAGGCGTCATCGCTCAGCTCCTCTGAGGACCGTGTGGCTTCTGGGTGGTTGGCTTAACCCAAGGCTGGGAGTTTCCTCCTAGTGAAAAGGCCAACTTTTTTTCCATGGGTTTCCTCCCCACTCCAGGATTGCTAAAACTTGCCTGCTTAAAATCCCAGCCGAGCCTTGGCAAGAGAAAAGGGGGGGGGGCTTAAGTTGAGCTTTGCCCAGTTCACGCTCACTCCCTGCCTTCTCCTCCGCAATGAAATCAACCTAAGCAGGAGCCGTGGTAGAGCCAGGAAGGGACAGAATATCCCTAGGAGGCTAATCTCGGGTTGGGTTTGAAATGAGCCTGGGGACCCCGTAGAAGCAGCCGGCCTTGAGGGGCGGCCCATCCAGGTCTCAGGAGGGGATCTGTGACCCCCACCTGATCCCTTGTGCCTTTTTTTCCCCCTTTTCAGATCGCTTTGGCTTTGCAGCACTGTCATTCGTTAAACATTGCCCATCGAGACCTTAAACCTGAGAATCTTCTCTTCAAAGATAATTCTTTGGTAAGGTGGATGTTGATTGGCCTGGATGTTGGATGGTGGTTGTTGTTTTACTATTCGATCCGTGTGAGCCATGCAGCCTCCTTTCCTCTCTGGTTTTCTCCCAGCCGTTGGCCTGCAGGAGAGGTGGGCGTCCTCCCTCCGGCCCACCAGGGGTGGTTTCTCCTGACTCCTCCTCTCTCCTTTCCGCTTCATGCCAGGATCTCCTCCTTGGGTCCTGCGCCATTCATTCACCCCCCACCCACCCCCACCCTGACCCCCCTCCGTCTTGATTCTCTTGGCTCTGGTATCTCTTTCCCTTCCTTCAGCAGCCCCAGAAACATTTCTGAGAGGGCGTGTGCTCCGTGTCCTGGCGCTGACACGTTTCACCTAAGCGGCTTGTTGCTTGCTTTAGGATGCTCCTGTGAAGCTCTGTGACTTTGGGTTTGCCAAGATCGACCAAGGTGACTTGATGACCCCACAGTTCACTCCTTATTACGTAGCACCTCAGGTAAGGGCCTTCTCCCTTTGGGCTCCCCAGCGTCCTTTGGCGGATCAGGAGCCCCCGGGCCACCAGATCTAGATGATTGCCGGTGGTTTCCTCTTCACCAAACAGGTCCTGGAGGCACAAAGGCGACATCAGAAAGAGAAGTGTGGTATTATCCCTACCTCACCAACCCCATACACTTACAACAAGGTAGACACCTGGCGCCTTTGGCTGGCTCTGCCTCAGTTACGCGGGGGGGACTTTTCTCCTGGGGGGGGGACGTCCATCCGGTAGCAACCTTTGTGCTTTTCCTGCCCCTCCTCTTCCTGTCAGAGCTGTGACTTATGGTCCCTGGGCGTCATCATTTACGTGATGCTGTGTGGGTATCCGCCCTTCTACTCGAAGCATCACAGCCGGACGATCCCGAAGGACATGAGGAAAAAAATCATGACGGGAAGCTTTGAGTTCCCGGAGGAAGAGTGGAGCCAGATCTCAGAAATGGCGAAAGACATCGTGCGCAAGTAAGTACGGCCTCTTCTTGCCCACCCTGCCTCCTCCTGCCAGCCGAGGTTGGGCCAACGGCCAGCAGGGCTTTCGCCCTCCGTTTGCTGGTTTTAGGAGCGTCCACCAAATGATTGCAGCCCATTGAAAAGCATCTGGAAACCTTCCAGCAGCTTTTAGGAGCTGTGGATTTCAAGTCCCAGCACGACTGGCTGAGGGATTCTGGGAGTTGAAGTCCACAGGTCTTAAAAGTGGCCAGGGTTGGACACCCCAGCCTTCGAGGGTCAACTGAGTGATGGGCCCGTTTCCTTAAAACCCCTTAGGCTGCTGAAGGTAAAGCCGGAAGAGAGACTGACGACGGAAGGCGTTCTGGATCACCCTTGGCTCAACTCGACCGAGGCGCTCGACAACATACTGCCTTCTGCCCAGCTGATGATGGACAAGGTTCTTGATGGCTAATTTGTAAAGAAACTGTTTACTTAGCATGCAGGGCAGTCGATGGCCTAGTCTGAGCTTTCTTTCCTCCCTGGTGGGGCTCTAGAGGGTCCAGCAAGGCAGGCCCCCCTCCCTCCTCGAACCTCAGGTGATGCTTTTGTAAGGAGTGGGAGCCTCTGGACGGAGGGAGGGAGGGAGGGAGGGAGTTGCTGTCAGAGATGGTTACTCCCATTCTCTGGCTCTCCTGTTGATGCTCTCAAGCCGGTTTTTCTTTTGGGGTTCTACTCTTCCCAAGGCGTCCTTGGCCCCCATGCAGCTCCCTGCCCCTTGTGCTCCAGGCCATCCTTCCACCTGCTGCTGTAAGGATTAACTGATTCTCTGCAATCCTTAACAGGCCATGGTTGCCGGGATCCAGCAGGCCCACGCAGAGCAACTGGCAAACATGAGAATACAGGATCTCAAAGTGAGCCTCAAGCCGCTGCACTCGGTCAACAACCCGATTCTGCGCAAAAGGAAACTGCTGGGGTGAGTGTTTTGAGAAGCTGCTTCTGACGGGAGGAGGGAAGAATGAAAAATAAAGGCGGGTGGAGAAAATATTTAGGCAGGCCGGGACATGCCCCAACCCTTCCCTGCTTCTTCTTGTTTTAGCCCTGGCTAATGTTGTTCAGACTAATTGGGGGGGGGGGGGGGAGGGTGTCCCTGAACCTGCCTTGTTACTTGCTCTAGCACAATCCACGTTTCTCTCTATCCTTGCAGAACGAAACCAAAGGAAAGCGTGTACATCCATGATCCCGAGAACAGCAGCAAGGACTGCAACGTTGCTCTGGAGAAGCTACGGGATGTGATTGCTCAGTGCATCCTGCCACAGGCTGGTAAAGGTGGCAGATCCTAAGACAAGATGCTTTGGGGGGGCATGGCGGGTGGGGAGATGCTGCGACTGCGGGGCTTTTCCAGACTTTTCTCCAGCAAAAGAGCCCGAGTGATCTGGAAATCAAAGCTCCCACTCTTCATCTTAACAGACCAAGATTACTCTCTATTCTGCTTTTTTTTTAACTTAAAATAATGAATTGCTGCTTTTGGTTCCTGCTAGATTTTGAGGAGGGTGAAATGGATGAAATGATACCTTGCAAGCAACCTGAGTAACAGCCAAGATTTTTTTTTAATGTCCAGTTTGAAGTTTTGTGCCCAGTTCGTTGGTTCAAAGAATTTTAAGATGCCTGGCAGGAAAAACATTTCTAGATATGGAAGCACAACATTACAGGGTCCAGGCAGAGACCTCAGAGAGAGGGTGGTAGCCCCCATTGGAAACAACCAACTCTTTCTCTTGATTGGCTGGGACTTTGAAGTCATGGGTTCTTCCTTTTCCAATGTCCTTTCCCTGCGATCCCTCCTCCTGCCCTCCCTCTTCTGACCACTTCTTGTTGTTCACTTCCACAGCCTCTCAGAGTGTTGGAAAGGGTGATAGGAAAATAATTGCATCAATCCAAATACCTTGTCTTTCTTTTCTTCAACTTTCCTTCAGCATTGATTTTGACAGCCGCTTCTGTTGGATCCCACAGACTAAAGTTCAACTTTTAATTATGTTGAAATAATCTTAGAATGCTCAGGAGAGTTTTGTTTTTTCTTTTTCCCTGTTCTGGACCAGGAGAAAATGAAGATGAGAAACTGAACGAAGTTATGCAGGAAGCCTGGAAGTATAACCGGGAATGTAAATTACTCAGAGACACTCTGCAGACCTTTAGCTGGAATGGTGAGTCTCACAAATCTGTTGAAGTGTCAAGACATCACAAATGAAGAATCAAGGCTCTCCTCTCCCCTTATCCTGGAAAGGGGGCTTAGGTCACAAGGGGATATGAATACTGACAGCAGTTAAGAGGTGTTTTTTTTTCTTAAGGATTTAGTTGTAATTCTAGAATCGCCCAGGTATTGGAGGAAGGGGTTTCAGAGGAACTTTAGATTGGTAACCTGGAGCAAACGCCTCTTGTTAATCTTGTCTCTTTCTAAAGCTCTGCTAGCTTTTATTGTAGATTCTGAAAGGTCCCTGTTCTGATCCAGCTCCCCAAACACGACAAACCCTCTGAAGTGAACTCAAAGATTCCTTGATTAGGACCACCGGCAGCCCCGGCAAAAAGTTTCTCCCACCGCAGGCTGACAAATCTGTCCGGCCGGGAGATGAATAGTTGTCTGCCACCTCTATTCATCTCCACCTCCTGCCTTTTATCCCCAGAGCTAGGATGGACTTCGCTAGCAGCGGTGGCTCTTCTGTCCCAAGGACCGGCCCATAGATTTCCACTGCTCTCCTCTCTTCTGCCTTCTGTGCATCCACGCGTCAGGCACTGGACGCAGCTATTCCTCCTCTTCCTCATCAGCCACCTCCAGACTGGGGGCTGTTGACTCTCTGATGGAGAGAGGGCTGGAGAGGGCTGATGGATTCTGTCTCTGCCGCTCTCTCTCTCTGCCAGCTCCATTCTCTCTCTTCCCCCTCGGAGTTCTCAGGATGCTGCCCCTGACTGCCACGCCTCCTCCTCCGATTCGGCTGCTGGAGGGGCCAGCAGCCAACAGGCCACAGCAGTCCATTTCCCTCCAGAGCTCCACTTGGGATCACCTTGCCTCTCTTCCCTGCCTCCTTGTCCTGATCAAGAAATGTGTTCGTTCTCCTGGCTGTGTCTATTTTCCACTTGCTTGCTGGGCATTAACCCAAGTTCACCTCTTCCACTTTTAGGTAGAGGATTTACAGACAAAGTGGACCGGCTAAAACTGGCAGAAATAGTGAAGCAAGTCATTGAAGAGCAGACCACCGCTCACGAGTCGCAGTAGTTGGAGCTGCTTGTTCTTATCAAATCACACATATTTTCACCCGTTTTTTTTTTTTTTTTTAAAGACCATTTTGTGAATTATCTGTTCAAGCAGCCTTGCCCAGCCGGGTGCCTTCCCAGATGTTCTGGTTTGGGATGATAAGGGCGGAAAGCACCCAGCTGTGCAAGGCTGCTGCAAACTGTAAAAAGTATTTTTTATGTAAATTAATAAGTCATAATTATTTCATTAAATTTCCACGCAGCTTGATAAATGCTGTATAGATGTAGATAATGAGAATCATTGGTACTGTAATATTTTTTTAAGAAACTCGGTTCCTCAAAATTATATATATATATATATATTATATTACATGATTTTTATGTAGCCCTTCATTCATGATTTTAAACGGGGCAAATGATTGTATTCTCCCAAGTATCCAGATGAGGCAATACCTTTCCAGCTGCCTGTCACCACCAGTGGTGCACCTGCTCAGTCCTGGGAGTCCCCCCCCCCCTTGGCCTTCAGCTCCATCAATTACTTGAAGAAACCGGCCAGAGATGCATGGGCTACTCAGCTGCCTGGCGATCCAAGGCAGCCCTGTAAAAAGTGGCGACTGATTAAAAAAACAGTGCTGTGTTTCCAGGTCTAGAGGCCCATTTTCTTGAGCCGAGAATTACCTTTTCCTGTTTTGTACCGCAAGGCAACGGGGAACAGAAACTGCGATCTCTCGGACAACAGATTTGCTTTTGAAGCCTGGGGACAGCCCCACCATACTACTCTGGTACCGTTCCCTTTGTCCTGTGGCCGCTGAAATGCCTATCCCAGGTTATACGCGGGCTCTGGGGTTTGCTATTTCTGGGGTAATGGTGTTTTTTTTTGTTTTTAAAATCCTTCCTGAGTCCTATCATCCTTGCCCGGCTTCTGTTCCTGCTTTCTGGGCTCATCCTTCAAATGTTTTCCTTGTGGGCTTTGTGTATGACAGCTGCTGGTTGCAGTTTTTATCCAGAGCCATTTGATGGGGAGGCCTGCAAGCGCCTGGCTTTAGTCTTGGTTTTTAGTTCTTTAGTTTTTAACGGGAAGATTTTGCTGCTAGGAGGGCAAAATATTAGGGCTAAACTACATCTGGAAAGCTGGAGTCTCTTGTCTACAGTGCCGGTTCAGTTGATAATCTCAGGACTTTTCATCCGCTCTGCAAACATACGAAGAGAATGCGTTGAGAAACAGGACAGGAAAACGTCCTTTGGAGATGCCCACGTGGATAAATGATGCCATGCCAGAGAAGCAGCCTTTGAATCTGGGGAAACAAAGTCCTCGGCCAGGGAAAAAAAAAACCCTGCAGAAGTAGGATAATGTTTTCCACGCTCTGCAGAAGGCCAATGTGAGATGAAGTTCAGCGCCAGCTTGTCAAACATTTTCTGCTGCAATTAATTTCTTCAGCCGCTCGGAAACAAAACAGTCTGATCCTTGGTATTTTCTCGCCAAGGATGCTCGCAAGTTGGCATTCCATTTTTCTGTGGCAAACGGCATTCATGGCTTGGAAAATATTTAATAAGCCTTTCCTTTGAGACTTCCCTTTCTCCATTTTCTCTAGCTTGTGAGAAGTTCTCAAGGGGAGTGGCTGAGCACAGCTGAGGGGTCCTTTTTGTAGACGTATGTAAGACATACTTGTCTTTGCCTCAGCCTCACCCAGCCTGTCGTCCTCCAGCTGAGGAGGGGTCAGAAATCCCAAGAATTCCCTGGTGGTCTCTGCTTTCCATGGGAAGGGGCTGGATCCTCATACAGCTGCTCCCAGAAGACAGCCCCCCCCCCCCCCCCCTCCAGACCAGTTTCACCTTTTGGAAGTCAAGACTGCTGCCAGAAAATGAGACGGAAGATTAAATACTTACTTAGTTTTGTTTAATTTTTGTTTGACTATTCTGGGGAATTTTTGGAGATTATTTTTTACTTTTTCTCTGCCCACCACCATTACTCATTTCAATGTGGCTCAGAGTCTGGCCTCTGGATCAATTATCCTTTGCATCTGTTGTATGTACTACTAACTCTCCGTGAAAGTAGGAGAATCTTTCTCTCGCCCAGCAACATTGGCAGCTCCGCGATTGGCTTCTGGGAAGGGCCGTCTCTGCCGAGTGGGCTAAAGATAAACCTTTACGCAGGATAGGAATTTATCTGCCATGGTGGCTACTTGGTGAGGTACGGCAGGAAGCAAATGGGTGGAAGTCGTGTCCCTCCCCGAACGATGCATCGGTCCCGACTTTACACCCTTCTTGCATTTGTTCTGCATGACACTGCCAGTGCATTAGCCTTCCCTGACTTGGGTGCCTCAGCTCTCACCACTGGGGTTTGGGCCCTGTAGTCCAGCGTGTTTGGAGAGCCTCTACTTTGGGAAGGCTGCTGTAGGAATAGCTGTGGTCATCGGAAACCACTTTCCCTTTGTAAGTGGGTGGGAGGGAAGGCATCTCTTATAAAAGCACGATGGTATGCCTGGATGCTCCTGGATTTAATTGAGCTTCCCTTGCAAAGCTTTTCATATTCCTCTCCATCTCAATTTCTTTCTTGCACCTGTGGAAGGTGCTTATGATGGGCGGAACCCCTGGTGATGATTGTTGATCCTGAGAGACCGAATCCGTGAGAAAAGGTTTTGAGAGCGGGAATGGCCTTGCGCATGTATGTTTTCGGCCACAGCGTAGCCGGCCTCGGCTGTTAGGTTCTCTCACGCCTTCCTCATCCTCCTTTTGCTTTCCTCCCTTTTAGGCATTTTGCTGTATCACGGTTTTGTTTTTCGAATCAGTATTATATGAATGTAAATATTATGCATTGGTGTACATAAAATAATTTTAGTAAAATTTATCAAAGTTTCTGTCTCAAATTTTTTTTAAAAAAATGTCTTTTTAAACTAGTTTGGAGTTGTTTTTTTTAAAGGTAACATCAGTTGACAGGTAACCCGGTTCTGTCTTTGCCGTCTTACACCATCGATTTTTTTGGAGAGAAAGCGCAAGCTGAAATTGATTTTGCATCGCTTGAGGCCATGGCCTGCCTGCATAACGTTTCTGCCCTTGAGCTATCATGCATCTAAGTCAAAATACTGGTGGATGTACGTGGTAGCTGATCCTCAACGGATCCTTGTGGGTGCCTGTCTTTTGGTGTCAATTCTGTATCTATTATGGAAGGCATAAAACAGATTATCTGTGCCACACGGATAACAAAGGCCATGAAATAACTGGAAGGGGTTGACTAGATCCTCAAAGACATAACTGGAAATTTGAAAAATAGCAAGGATACCATCCAATTTTAAATGAAAAGAGAAATCCAGGTATAGCTTGTTCTACAACTGAATCCTGAAATTTGCTGTTCAGTCACTCTGGGAAGCCTCTTGTGGGAGGGAGGGAGGTTAAATGGAATGCTCACATTTAAAGATGCTGGAGAAACAGTTGCCTGCTGGAATCTTCCACTGGAGAAGACCCGTAGGAGGGAAGCGGTGGTTGGATCAGTGGCAAATTCATTCTTGGTCACTGTGATCTTTACAAGATTCAACCAGAACAACTGAGAAGAGGAAGGGTCCGAAGGTCTTGAGATGTTCCCCCTTTCCCTAGTGCCCTCTCCGTTTTAGCTCTCTTGTTAAATAAAGATGACCACCAAGCCAGACAGTTGGACGTGCCTGAAGAATCTTGATGACTCAAGCAAAGTGATGGGGATGGCCGTTGCTGTTTGAGACGTCGATGATCTGAAGTAAGTTCTCACAAGATTAACTGACTCACAAAGGCCAAACCAACCAACCTTTGGCTTTTCCCCCCTTTGGACGCCCACATCAATCTCTCCTCCAGGCAAAGAATGTGTGAAACTCAACACAGTTGAGTCATGACACGTGTGGGAGGACCTCTTGGGTGCTGGTTTTTCCTCCTGTTGGCAACCAGCGTTGCGTTGGTGGTCTTCACCCTTTCCACCATTCATTGCAGCTCGTTGCTTCCTCCAGCCTACTCTTATGAGGTGATCATCCCAAGGCGGTTAACAGCCCGAGGAGGGAAGGCAAAAAAGGATGAAATATCTTACATCATCAAGGCAGCAGGAAGGGATTACATCATCCGGCTCAACCCCCCAAAGCATTTGCTAACTAAAAACCTCCCCGTCTTCACATACAATTCGAAGGGAGAGCGTGTCGAGAGCCATCCCTACATGCCGGTTGAGTGCTACCGTCAAGGTCACGTGGAAGGCATTGTTGATTCGCTCGCAGTTCTTAGGACCTGTCTCGGTCTCACTGGTTTGTTAAAAATTGGAGCAAGGATTTATGGTATTGAGCCTCTGCAGAATTCCTCTGCCTTTCAACACCTCCTCTATCTCTCCAAAGAGTCCCAGCCTATTTTTTCACCACGCACGACAGGCGTGGGGAGAACAAGGCAGCAAGCAAATGACCCGCGGACCAGACAAACCAGAGAGATGTACAATTATCTCCAGTCCGAAGAGTTCCCCAAATATATTGAACTGTATATTGTGGTCGACAAAAAAGCATTTGACCAAGAAGCCGCTAATGTCAGCAGAGTGCAAACGACAGTGCTGGACGTGGTGAACATTGCGGACGCTACCTTTGAGAGTCTGAAGACAAACATCGTCCTGGTTGGACTGGAGATCTGGACTGAAAAGAACTTAATAGCTATTTCTGCAGACCTCACGGAAGTTCTTCAAAATTTCAATAAGTGGAGACAAACCGACATGCCCAACAGCACCACGTATGACACAGCCTTCTTGTTCCTTCAACAGACTTTTAAGAATGCCTTTGGACAATCCTACCAGTCTGGTATTTGCGAGCCAGATTTTGCAGCAGGACTCCAAGTCTACCTGAACCAACTGATCCTCTTCGCAAGGGGGTTTTCTCACGAGTTGGCCTCTCATATGGGAATGGAGCATGACGACGCCTACTGCACCTGTGGCAAACACAGAAGCTGCCTCATGCACACGTACCACGCCTCGGTTAACCTGTTCAGTAACTGCAGCATTCTGAATTTCATAGACCTTTCCGAACAGGGTCTCTTGGGTTGCTTGCAAAACGTTCCTAAGATACATTCCAGATTCCAGCATTGTGGGAATGGGGTTTTGGATATGGGCGAACAATGCGATTGTGGGGAACCAAGCTCATGCATGCAGGATCCTTGCTGCACTCCTGAGTGTCTTTTGAAGAGAAATGCCCTTTGCGGGGCAGGGAGGTGTTGCCGAAAATGTACATACATCCCCAAAGGAGAAATCTGCCGGGCTAAAGCCAACGAATGTGATCTCCCCGAATACTGTGATGGGAAATCTGCACAGTGCCCCAAGGACTTGTACTTGCAGGACGGGACACCCTGCAGCAAATATTCTTCTTACTGTTACAAAAAGAGGTGCTGGAATCACGATTTCTTGTGCCGCAGAATCTTTAGGGGACAGTCCAGATCAGCTCACGAGAGTTGCTACCTTGGTCTGAACATCCTCGGGACTGCCTATGGCAACTGCGGCACTGATCACGCCAGGAAAAAATATCTGAAATGCCACCCCACGCATACCATGTGCGGAAAGGTTCAGTGTGTCAATGTGAAAACCGTGCCCAGCCTGCAAGACATGGTGGTCCATAAGAATGTTGTGCGAGGGAAGACGTGCTGGAGCGTCTCACATCCTGCCGAAATCCATCACCCGGACATCGGCTCTGTCCCCAACGGCATCGTCTGTGACCCGTACAAAGTCTGCATCAATCGCGAATGCCTCCCCAAAACCGCACTGAATTCGACCTGCGACCCGCGGAGGACCTGCCGAGGCAGGGGAGTCTGCAACAACCTTCACAAATGCCACTGCAATAGCGGATGGGCCCCTCCGAACTGCAAGTATTGGGGTGCCGGAGGGAGCATTGACGGAGGCTTCCCGGTGATTGCCTGGGGCAACTCCTTGGCAAAATACATCCTAGGAACCATCATTCCTTTCTGCATGCTGATCATTGCTGCTGTTCTCGTGGTCTTTCCGAAACTGTGGGAACTCCTGGGACCATTTCTGAGGTGGTGGAAAACTTCCATGGAGAAAGCACTGAGCTTCCCCAAAAAATCAGGCACCCAGATAAGCGTGCGAGCTGAGGCTCCCTATTAGGCCCACAGAAATTCACTCCAAAAATTAGCTTCTCTTGCAACAAGCACATCTAATGATCATAAAGTTAGCAGCCTGTTCAAGATTGTTCAGGTAAAACTCAGAACTTTCCCAGGTGGAAAAGAGCATAATCCACAAATGGCTAAAATAGGTTGGCTCACTGCAACATCAAATCCAAGACGATACTTGGAAAAAGGGAAAGGAAAAGGCAGGGGGGAGGTGAGGGCAGGTAATAAAATCACTTACAAATCAAACTGGTGAAGGTGCTAAACAATGCCTCTTCTTAAACATCTCAGAGTGTCCGGAAGTTCACACAGTGGGAATTTATTCTGTATGACTCCCAAAAGATCATTTGCTTCTCGGCTAGGAAAGCTACAAGATCAGAACGCTACAAGATCTTGAACCAGCCTCTCCTGGGGGCTGAGATAACTTTAGGAGCAAGCCCACATAGGGCCCCGTAGAGTACTAAGACAAATTAACAATCAGACAGTATCTGTTCAGCAGCACTCAGATTTATCTTTAAGTACCCCCACGACCCTTAAGTCAATACACATTGGTTGCCACACAATGACACTTATGTAAATGAAATTAGAAGGAACTTTAAAATGTTAGGTGGAAAAGAGGACAGGAGGAACCGAAGGGTCAGAGAAAGTATAAACCCACTTCCTTTCCCCTCTTGTACCTTGCCAGTGTCCACAGCCAGTGACCTCAAAACCCCAACTTTAGGAAAACCAACTCCAAAGGCCTGGAATGAAGAGGAGCTTCATTAGAGCAGCTTTAGATCCAGAAGGAAAGAGCGATCGATCCCCCTTCCCCTGGCATCTCATGTCTGGCTTCAATCTTAACGCCCTACATCTTCATCCTCATTTTTAGACCACTGAAAACTCTGCCCTGACTTTTACAGAGCAGGCCTGGTTGAGAGAGGCCAGTCACGAGAAAGACTTGGAAAAAACAGGAAAACAACTGATTTGTAAACAACAACAGAAAAAGGAACGAGACGGCCTCTGGCAAGGTGTTGGGACTCCCAAGATTCCCAGGGGCCGCTGAAATAAGATCCAATCTAAGACTGCTGGTTAAGATCATCTGCTCAGCGTAGCCACCTCTGCAAGGAGGGCGAAGGGATCTTAGGGCGGATTGAAAAGGATTCCTGGAAGACCTTGAAAAAGGAGATAAAACTGTTTTTCAGTTTTGACAGGAGTTTTGGAGGGTGGGGGAGCCATGACGTTGGGATCCGCTGGGACCACATTAGAATTTTTTGGAGGTGTTAAAACAGTAGTAAGATAAGGAAGGTGTGCTTTCTGGCAATCCTGGAATCAAAAGGAACAGAAATGCTTTTACGTTTTACTGTTTGGCAGGAAGTTGTAAAATATTCCACCAGCAGGACTGAAATAAAAGGGTATTTCCCGAGGTGGTGACACCCGCACATTCCAAGTTCTCAGTGATACTCTGGAAAATCCTGGGGAAACTGTCTCATGGAGGGGAAATGTGATGCAGCCTAAAAAGGCAGTCCTCTCCCACCCTCCCCAATGTTTGATTTCCCTCAAATAAATAGAGGCTATTTAAATCTAAGGAGTCTCTTGGTTTCTTCTCGTCCAATTGCACTTGAATTCTCTTGCAGGCCTTCCAAGGTAGCTCTTTAATGTCACGCACCTGCCTTTGATCTGTTTTGACGGCCACATTTGTCACCAAGGAAGTGTGAGCAAGAAGAGAGTCCACCCGCTCCATCTCCCATTCATAACACGGTGGTTGTGGCAGGAGGGGAGGGCGTAGCCACCGCCTGGGAATGGGCCGGGAGGATGCTGGCGTAGAACCTCTTCTGGGAACGCAGGAGGGGCGTCTGGGTGTCGACATCGCGGCAAGCCTTGCGTTTCACACAGTGGAACATGTGCTGGGTCCAGCCGTAAACCACACAGTTCAGGAACCCCTGGGAAGACGCGGTCAGGGCCTGGGTGGAGAAGGGGAGTTGCCCACAGTGAGGGGGCTGGAATCAGGAGTTGTCTGGGGCAGTCAGGAAGAAGCAGCAGCAAAGAAGCCAACGTTCCCAGCCCCCTAACCAGCACTGAGTTCTGCGCATCGAGAGAAGGTGCCCCGTGGGCTCTTCTGGGTGTGCATGGTTAAAGAGATGCTTACCTCTAGAACATAAAGGGCCATGTAAACACTGGCATTGTCCATACGTGCCAGCTTGACGATGCCGAGGATAAAGGCTGCGGATGGAAGAAACGGGAGGAGATCAAATATAATAAGGACGGTAGGACTAGCAGCTACATCTCTGCATATATTAATTTTTTAAGATTAACTTTTGATGGATGCTGCCCGATCTGGAAGGGCCCACTTCCAAACACAGGGGCAGAGGGCTGTCTCTGTTCTGGCCCAGGCTTCCCAAGAGCATGAAGCAAGCTCCTGGCCCCTTTTATTAATTTGCTGGGAATTCCACTCATTCACATCCAGCAAAGACTTTCAAGGGAGGATTACAGTCACAGACCTTATCTGGCTTGGAGAGCGGACAGGCTGATCTCTGCAGAACTTGACAAAGAGTCTCGGAGAGTCACAACCAATTAAGTGAACTCATTGTCTCTCCTGCAAACTCCACTCCCCTTTCGCTCCTTTTATTTCCTCTGGGAGGGGCCATTCATCATCCACCTGTGGCCTTACTCCCAAATCGACCCGTTCTTTAGCTCTTCCCTTCATCTGGCAACTCTGCACATGTGCACCCTGGGAACAGGCTCCAGCTGTTCTTCTGCCCCACCGATGACTTTGAAGGCAGCTGATAACTGGCATATGGATCTGGCCCCCTCTCTGCCTCCGACACAGAGCCCTCGTCAGAACCTTCCCCAGACTCCAGGATTGGCCCAGTTTCCTCCCCAACCTCCTCACTGCCCGAATCGGCTGCCAGCTCCACTGGCGGGACATAACAGTCTCTTTCACCGTCCACCACATCCCTGGGTCTTTCCATACCTGGCCCCCAGCAGCAGAAAAACACCACGGGGTACAGAACCACAGCTTGCTCGACCACCTTCAACATCTCCCACTGTTGATCGCCGACATAGCCCATAGAGTTCACAAAGCGCTTGTACAGCATCCTGGCTCGGATGAGCAGGGTCTAAAGAAGGAGCAAGATCTAACTAAGCAAGGTCTCAGCAACGTGTTGGTACTGGAAGGAAGAGAGGGTGGAAGGGAGGTGGCTGGACTCAGATTCCTGCTTCACTTTGAAGCCTTGGGAGGAATTGAATCTAGGCACATGCCTGGTCTGGGTTCACTCGTTCCTCCAGGCCATGGTTTACTTAACCATGGTTTGTTGGTTAAACGACACCTGACTGAGCCTGCGCCAGACAATAAGACCTAAACCATGGCTTCTAAGCCACAGGAGGTAGTTTCCACGTTGCTTTAAGCCAAAACGAAGTCACATGTTACAATGGCTTAAAGGGTTGTGGGAATCAGGCCACCGACAGCCTCTCTCGGTCTAATTTACCTCAGAGTCCTCGCGTAAATAAAATCGGCAGCCAGACCATCTAAGAGTTGCCCAGTCAGCAGTTCAAGGGTTCCTATTGTTTTGCCTTGCATTCCCCCCCACCCACCCAAAGAATCTCTGCTTATTCTGAAGTCCATCTGTTTACCATCAGGGAAACCAAAACAAGCTCAGATTTATTCAGGACGCTGGGCTCCGGGGTGGGGAAACTTAGTTCCACGTGTGATGCATTAAATCAGCGTTAGGAAACTGTTTGCTCTAACTGAGAAGGAATGCAGCAGCAGTTGGAAGGCATCAAAGGTTAAGCACCCGGGCAGGGAAAAGGAGCATGATTTGTTTGCTTCACAACGGAAAGCCCTGCACACCTCTCCTGAATCCCCCCTCCCATTAAGTGCCGAAGGGCTTTCAACCACAGAAGGAGCCTCTCACCAGAACTGCAAGGAAGCTGAGCATAAACGAGACCAGGAAAACTCCAGTGCTGTACAAACACAACACGGCGCAGGGGACATGCTGAGATGATCCGGTGCTGAGCATGTTTCCCATGTGCAACAAGAGGCACCTATGGACCAAAGAGAAGCAGAGGAGTGAGCCTGGGAGGCAGGGGGCGTTACGGGGGTGGTTGTGTCCAGACCTCCTCTGGGAAAGTCAGAAAAGTAAGGTGAGGACCCCTCAGGGACCTTTGGGGGTCGGGGGCCGTTGTAGGACAAAGTCTCAGTTCAGACGCATGCCACCCCTGACTCTCTGGGATGGGCAAAACGTGCTATGTTCAGGTT
This sequence comes from Natrix helvetica, assembly GCF_964273705.1. Classification (NCBI taxonomy): domain Eukaryota; kingdom Metazoa; phylum Chordata; class Lepidosauria; order Squamata; family Natricidae; genus Natrix; species Natrix helvetica. The sequence goes on from NC_138564.1 coordinate 13,653,782, forward strand.
GTCGTACCCATGTTCTGCGGTGAAGTTCTGAGGACAGTGAAAGTGGTTGCCCAGCCCCAGAACAGGCGCCATCAGGAAGATGGGGATGAGGCTGGAAGAGAAAAGGCAGGTCAGACTCTTCTTCAAGACACACGAGAAAAGACCAGCTCGCCTTCCAGAGAGCTGCTTTTACTGGCCTAAATAGCCAGATCAAACTGGGCAGGGGTGGTTGGGGTGGAAAGCCCCACTGCCTCCCCATCCCTCTGAATCCAGTGGCATTTGGGAGATCCATCTTACCTAGAGAAGAGAATTGCTATTCGGCCAAGGTGATTTGAATAGCTCATCATCTACAAAAGGGGGAAAGAGGAGACACCAGCGATTTACCTCCAGAGGTTGAGAAAGTTTGTGGCAAAGATTCAGAAGTTGGAATGATTTTTTTTTTTAAAGTGGAGAAATAAACAGAAACCTCTTCCCTGAAATTGTTTTGGGGGAGGGAAACTCTTCAAAATTCAGCGTTTAAGGATGGGGTGGGGTGGGGGCTGTTGATGTGCTAGTTTCAGATGAGACTTTGCTCACAACAATGAAGCAATGATAAAGCCACTTTATCATCAAGAAGTTATTGTTTTAAAAACCTGAAGGTGAATCAAAGTTGGACCCATCAAGGTTTAGTTCTATATCTGGTATGTCCTGTACATTTCAATGTATGATTTATTTCACTGGCATGTACGGAGAGAAAGAGGAGACAGGGAGGGAGGGAGGGAGAGATCCTTTTCCCCTGCAAAATCATGCTCTTTATGTTTGGAGAGTGACCCAGCCATTGTCCTACTCCTATGACGCATTTCTTCCAGCCCTCAAAGCATGGAGTTTTCAAAGAATGCTGGAATTGACCAAATTGTTGAAGTGATCTCACAATGTTTGTCTGGGGACAGGATGTGCCCTTCTCAGGTCGAGTTCTGTCCTTCTGGTGAAGTGGATGCCCATAGAGGCTAGACTAACACAGCTACCATGCTTTCTCTTCAAAGTCATAAGGGCTTCCTGGAACACGCATGATTACAAGGAACGGTTAGCAATTAGCCAGGGATTTCAAAGGGCGTGGCCAGCTCTTCCTTTCAGTCTCTGCCTAGACCTAGAGGCTGGCCCTGAAAGGGAGTCCACGGAAGACCAGATTTGAAAATGTTCTTGAAAGAATAATAATATTTTGAAAAACCCAATGGAGAGTCCATCCTGTCTGGGACACCTGCGTTTTTCTCTGGTTCTGTTGTCCCCTTCATCAAGCAAGCATTGACAAAGGTCTCACTTAACACAGAGAACCTGTTCTTCCTGTTCAGATAGAAGCCAAAGTTGAAGCAGAAAGGGTGTGGCCTTCTCTGGAGGAAGTCCAAGGCCCTCCAAATCTCAGTGGCCTCCACACAGGAGTCATCATTGCAACTGGATTCAATTCCTTTGACTTCCATGCCGTTCAGTCAACTTGGCTTTGGTCCTGCCCTTGTTGGCTTCTGCCTGGTTCAGTCTCATTGGAGTCTGGCTTCCAGCAGCAAGGTGGGCAGATCTCGAGCACTTCCTTCCCACCATCTCAAACATGCTTTTGTGGTCCTCTTTGAACGATGGTGCTGGAGAAGAAGACTCCTGTGAGTCCCTTGGACTGCAAGATCATCCAACCGGTCAGTCCTAGAGGAGATCAACCCTGACTGCTCTTTAGAAGGCCAGATCCTGAAGAGGAAACTCAAATCCTTTGGCCACCTAAGGAGAAGGAAGAAGGACTCCCTGGAGAAGAGCCTCATGCTGGGAACAATGGAGGGCCAAAGAAGAAGGGAACGACAGAGAAGGAGGGGGCTGGATGGAGTCACTGAAGCAGCCGGCCTCAGCTTAAATGGATTCCAGAGGATGGTAGAGGACAGGAAGGTCTGGAGGAACATTGTCCATGGGGTCGCAATGGGTCGGACATGACTTCGCAACTAACAACAAGAAGAAGTTATTTTCTTAAGAGGCATTTTCCCTCCTGTGACCCATGGGATTTTAAGTGGTTATTGGGGAACAACAGAACTTGAACCAAGGGTGTTCAACTATGTCCCCCGGTCTTTATTTTCCAGATTCAACCACCAACATCTGGCCGTGATGCTCACAAGTGGAAAACCCCAAGTTCTACCCTGTTTGATGGTCCGTGGCCTTCAGATCTCACTCAGAGGCCAACACAATGTTTTTCTCGAGAGAGAATTATAGCATGGAGCTACCTGGTGTGGCTACCTGTCCCTGAATTATATTTCCAAGTACGCAAAAATGCAACCACAAGAACCAGGTTTTTAATTCAACCCATCTGGGAATCTTGCTGTTCTCTAGATAGCAAATAATAATTATTATTTTGCTTCATTTGTAATGCAACTGGGGTCCAAATCATGCCTGGATTTTTAAGCAGAGACAGGACTCAAAGATATTCAAGTCATCACCACGAAAGCACCGTTTACCTGTGGCATCTGGCTATGTAAGTGCTGGTTGAATTTCCCTCTCAAATCCGTGTAGAGCTGCCAGGTGTAATTAACTGTATACAGAAAAGAGGCGACAGAGAAGATCTGGAGAGGCAAAACAAACAAGGAAGAGCAAAGGCTATTAGTCCTCCGAATCTGCCTTTGGAAATCTGGAATAGTTTGAGACCTGAACAGGGCCGTGGGTTGAAGGGGAGGGGGGAGAGTAGTGGATGGCAAGGGGAAGCTCCCGTGTGCCTGTAACCCCCCCCCACCACCACCAATAACTTCCTTTCCAACCTCCTCTGTATTTCCACTGTTGAAAGTAACCTTTTGCAGCTTTGATTTTGTCACGGAGTTGAGAACCAGAAAGAAGAACAATCACTGCATGCAGAGAGCAGGGAATGTCCTGTGGGTGCCAGACTGTCCTTTTTATATAATTTGTATGTAGGGCTGCGATTTTCTGACTTTGTCACCAAGCATAAACAGCTCCAGAAGGAGCCGATTCCCCCCCCCCCCCGAAAGAGGTTTGGTTTTTCCATTTCACATGGGAAGACTCACAGAAACAGGAAGACGAAATTTCCTGGCATGGCGGATGACACATCGAAGTAGCGGTCCAAAATTAACAAAACAAAATCACAACTTTTGCACCTTCATTCTCCCACTGTAAAAATAGTTGCTGGATTGGTTTTGTTTCGTAAAGGACGCCTAATTCAGGAAAGCTATCCCAAGGCCTACAGTATGTGGTTTTTCTTCTTTTCTGAAAAGGACCCCGGAATGAACAAAGTCCGAAGATCTCATTGCAGTTTACCCTCCAGTTTCCACTCTGTTTCAGTGTGGAAAATGTTGGATTTGCTTGTCCAATCAAAGTCAGTTAGATAAATCATATTCTATAAGGTTGATGAAACAAAATCTAATCCAGGAAAGCAAACATCATTTGTTGGAATATCCTATCAATAAATATCCTTAAAAATACATCATAAGGTAAAGGTAAAGGTTCCCCTTGCACATACATGCTAGTCGTTCCCGACTCTAGGGGGCGCTGCTCATCTCCATTTCAAAGCCTAACAGCCAGTGCTGTCCGAAGACGTCTCCGTGGTCATGTGGCTGGCATGACTCAATGGCGAAGGTGCATTGAATGCTATTCCTTTCCCACCAAGGATGGTTCCTATTTTTCTACTTGCATTTTTTATGTGCTTTCGAACTGCTAGGTTGGCAGAAGCTGGGACAAGTCACGGGAGCTCACTCCATTACGCGGCGCTAGGGATTCGAACCGTTGAACTGCCGACCTTTCTGATCGACAAGCTCAGCATCTTAGCCACTGAGCCACCGCGTCCCTTTATCTTATAAATAAATATTCTTTAAAATACAGAATAAAAACATCATAATATTGTCCTTTATCTTCCCCGACCTTGTTTTGTGTTTTTGTGTCCCCAAATAGCTGGAAAAACATATTGGAAGAGAGTGAGGTGGATCAAACTGAATTAAGTCTTTTTGCTGATCTGCCCAGTAGGTTTAGGGGTTAAGCAGGTCTCTGCGAACTCAGGTGACAGCATCATTGCCTCATTGCCTGATGATTTATATTTGCAAACGGATTTTGTGCCTTGAGAGCCGGCTGGGCCTTTTCAAGTTCCCAGGTGCACCTGCCAAGCCACACACCTTGTGACACAGGCAAACAGCACCTTCTCTCAAGAGGGAGCGAAGGTAAATATTCAAAGGGATCAATAAGAGGATTTTTGCTGTTTATCACACTGCTGATTGTGGCAATAGCCAATATTCTAAGTAGATTATGGGGAAGATTATAAAGCCGTTTTAAAAACAGGATCGAAGAGGAAAAGGAACCAAGAAGCACTAAATAAAGAAGATTTGTGGTGGTTTGGAATGGAACAGGAACAAAAATGGCAGCCTGGCCTCAAGAGAACAATCCTGGACCCAAACCTGACCCCCCAAGCAAAGGAAAACGCACAAAAGCGAGGAGGGGGATGCAAAACTGAAGTCAGTCGCTCTGTAAGAAACATTCCAAGGCTGGCATTCTCACAAGAGAGCTAAGAAAAAAGCTTACTAACAATGCAGGGTTTTTATATATCCAGTAATCAAGTTAAAAGGGAAACACACACACACTCTTATCAAAACAACAGCTTTCTCTAACCGTCCCCAGTTGTGTTTAGACTGCAAATCCCAGAATTTCCCAGGACTTAGCTATATGTTGGCTGAGAATTCTGGAGTCTTAGTCCAACTGGGAAAAGTCATCTAGAATCTTCCAAAGAAATTTTGCCTCTCCACTCTGTATATACTTGATGCCTCTGATCCCGTGTACTTCTCTAAAGCTTTTACCCACCCAACACAAAACCCATCAATGAGTACCTTATGACTCTTGATGAATATATCTTGTCTTTTTATGTACACCGAGGGCATCTGCACTAAAGGCAAATTCCTTGTGTGTCCAATCACACTTGGCCAATAAGGAATTCTATTCTATTCAAGTGGCAGAAGATGGAAGCAGCTGGATTGCCTCTTCCATAGGCGGCTGTTCCGCCAGTCCACACTGTTGCACAGAGACTCTCTTTGAAGCCCACCTCAAAAATAACACCCTTTCCAGCCCACCAAGGAGCTGAGATCAACAGAGGTCTCACCTGTCCGGTGACTTGCAAGTTGTAGCAGATGTTGCCTTCTCCAGTTGGGCGGGATGCTTCTCTGCTATAAAGGAGGGCCCCCGTCAGCCAACACAACCCCAGGAAGAGATCGGAGAGGCTCAGGTAGACCAGAGGGCGCACCTGTGGAAAGATCAAAGCAGCCATCATCACTCTGGTGATCCCCAGCCTTGTGTTAGGACAAAAATTGCAGGCCTAAGGATGGGTGGAAACCATGATCTGACCATCTGAGTTTCTGTTTCACACTTCAGAGAGAATTGACCACACATTGTCCTATCTAGAATGGCAAAGCGATTTCTTCCTCAACTGTCTCAAATCCAGATATGCTGTCTCGGTGAAAAGTGTATATTAGTAAAAGAGAGTGACAGGGAATAAATAAAACCGCTACCCAGGTACCCTAAAGTTGTCAAGGTTCAAAAATATTATAAGAAAGAGAGAGAGAGAGAGAGAGATACAGGTGGATATAGATTAGATTGATAGAAGGTGGATATAGATTAGATAGATAGATAGATAGATAGATAGATAGATAGATAGATAAAGAAAGAAAGAAAAAGAAGGAAAGAAAGAAAGATGGATATAGATTAGATAGATAACATAGATGAGAGGGAAGGAGAGATTGATTTGGTTCTGCAAATGTGTTGTTACACCAATTGGGCTTCTGGGCAACCATAGATGTTTGGTGAAATAAAAGTAAATTATGGTTCAACCAGCAGTTCCTGAAATTAATATTTGTCTAGTAGCAAAGTGGAAAGGTACTTGAACATTGCAAACGTTCCTGCTGAAGATCCCTGCTCCTCCCCACTCACTTCAGAAGGCCCCCGTCTGGCTTATTGCCTTCCTCTTCTTTCCCATCAGCAAAGGAATTCCTCTTACCTCGGGGGATCTGGCGGTCTTCTGGAATATGGTGTAGCCGATAATTGAGCTCGACCCCATGATGCTGTGGAAACAAGGGGCGGATTGGTGGAGCTTGACGCTGCTAGCTTTCCTAGGTTTTGAGAACTTGAATGAATCTTCCCTTAGCCCAGCAAATTCCCGCTTAATCAACGCAACGCACACATTTTATTCTAACAAATGCAAAGTCAATTTAGTCCAAGAATGTCTGGAAATTAAAAACAAGCATGACCCAACAAAAGGAAATGCAAGATATACAGCCATGGCATTTAGGACCCCAGGAAAGGGAGATGTGCCTGGTAACTCTTCCTAAAAACCCCCAGCCAGGTTATTTCCCGGCTTGTCTGCTCCTGGGAGATGCTCTCTTAGTCTCAGGATGTCTTAGGAGAGAAGGCTAAGGCTGCATGAAATACCTCAAAGTAGCCGTGACAGCTTGGATCCAGTGGATGACAGTGAAAAGCTAGGTGGGGAAAAAGAGAGAGAGATTAGGGAAGGCAAATCCTTGCAAGGCAGGTAGTTTGCGCAGGTTGTTTACCTGAGACCCTCTGGATGCATGAGAAGGACAGCCCACCCTTGCAGTGAGATGGGGCAGGTCTCTCCGTCCCCTCTGTGCATCTTCCTCTCCCTCCGCTCATCTCTTTTTATTCATTTATTCAGCATATGCCTGTACCGCCCATCTTTCACCCAAGTGACTGTTTTAAACTGTGACCCTAGCGCTCTTCGCAGCCCCAGACCTACAACTGACCAGCTCTTCCCAGGAATGGCTGCAGCCAACCATGGGCAAGCTGGGATAGTGTGCAAAAGTCAGTTAATTAGCCTCAGGGTTGTGTGAAGTCTCCACTCCAGAGTTTCTCAAGCTCAGACGGTCTCTGATGTGTGCACTTCAACTCCCAGAAGGAAAGAAAATTGCCAGGGAAGGAAGAAAAGGAAGAAAAGGAAGAAAATAAGGAAGGAAGGAAAACCCAGAACATCTCTGCAGGTTCTTCCTTGGCTCACCTGAGCCCTCTCCAAATCCTGGGGCAGCAGAAGCTCCTGAGCGGCAGCCCCAAGGGCAGAGGAGCCCATGCTGGCAAGCCAAGCAAGGAGCTGCAAGCAGCAGCAACGGGACCAGCCGTGGACAGGCAGCTAGCCGACTGGCCAGCCGGCTGCCTGCCTGCCAACCTCCCTCTTCGCTCCACCTTGTTGGCCCCGCCCTGCTTGCCAGCAGTGGACGGGGTGGGGGCGGCACGGGAGGCAGGACCCTGTGGTCTAGCAGCCTTCCTGTTCCCAAGGGGGAAAGAGGAGAGGAAGGACAGAAAAAGATGAAAGTGGAGATGAGGGAGGGAGAGAAGAACCAAGACCAGGGCTGGGATGCCAAAGGAAATAAAACAGAAGACAGGGTCTCCGTAGCCCCAGGCTCTTTGCTCCAATTATTTGGACAGAATTAGTTGGAAATGCAGCCAGGGAAGAGGTTTCCCGACAAGTACGTCTCTTTCCTTTAGATTAAGATCCAAAGGAGTGTCCGGGGGGGGAGGGGGGCTTCCCCCCCCCAATTTTAATCGTAGTTTAGTTTAGCCCCTCCAGGGAAAGCAGCCCAGGGGACTGCAGCTCTCACAAAGCAGGCGCCTTTGAATAAAACCCGAGAGTCCGAAGAGCTGCTACCAAATTTTCGATTTGGGGCTACTCAGAGGCCCTGTGGTTTCCCCCGGAGAGCAAAACAGCAGCTCCATCTACTGATGGGCAGAGGAAGCTCACCACGTTTGAGTGCCCTACAAAGAAGTGTGTGTGTGTGTGTGTGTGTGTGTGTGTGTGTGTGTGTGTGTGTGTGAGAGAGAGAGAGAGAGAGAGAGAGAGAGAGAGAGAGAGAGAGAGAGAGAGAGAGAGAGAGAGAGAGAGAGAGAGAGAGAGAGAGAGAGAGAGAGAGAGAGAGAGAGAGAGAGAGAGAGAGAGAATGAATTGAAAAGCTGGGTCTCTTCTCCTCTACTGATCTGAATCCACTGAAACGCCTCCTCTGAAATGAACCGAGGCTCCCCTTGGGAGAAAAGCAAGCCCCTTAGGGTGGGTGGGTTCCTGCCTTTTGGGCTGCTCTGGGGGCCAGGGAGGAATCTAGGCTGTCAGTCCAGGAGGCGGCTGCTTTGAAGAGCGGCCTTTGGCTGCCACTCCATTGCTTTGAAGTGGGAGAGAGAGAGAGATGTGCACAGAAAGGGGCCTTTGTCCCATTCTAGAACAGCACACACCAGGGGTGTCATTATCCGAGATCTCTGCTGGTTGCGTCTTAACTGCGGGGTTCTCCTATTTCACGGGAGCATTTATTTGAAAACCTACAATAAAGGGTGCTATAGACCAGTTTCCCCTAACTCAGCATGCTTTGAATTCTAAAGGGGAGAGCAGAAAGGGGTGTTTTTTTAAAATTAATTTTAATTAAAAACGGGCCAAAATTGTTTGGTGGGTAAAATGTCTCTGACATTATTGGACAATAGAACAGCCATTTAAAAAAAAGAAAAACTGTAAGAGGGTTAACACAAAGCCAACATTCATCTAACCGATGTACAAGCAGGCTCACCTAATATCCCAGACCGATGCTGGAAAATGGCTTGCTCTTTGGAATGTCATCTTGGGCTATCTGAAACTGAGGGAGGAATGGTGCTTCCTAGACAGCTACTATATTATTTAATAATGCAGAAAAATGAAATAGTCGTGCATAAAACATTTCCCTGCTCCCAATTCCAACTGGCATTGACAATTCTTTCCTTCCAGTTTTAAGACCCCAAGAAGCTGAGTTGTAGATGGAAATGTCCCGGAAGACTTCAAGTCATTGGAGATAGCGAAGAATGGAACTGGGCACAGAAACAAGGTTTTTAAAGAACCTGGCCTGTGGTAGAAGTTCCTACATTTTGTGATGGTGAAGCAAGGACTGTAAGTGTTTGAGCAACGCTTGGTAGGACTAGGTGTCCTTGGAAGAATGAAGTCTTGGGAGTTTGATGTGCCCAGGTTTGGCTTAGCATGTCCTGTGAATTCAGGCAATTGCAAAGGATTCAATAAACCAAGGCAAGTTATATTATGATTTGTCTCGGCTGTCAGAAGGAGGGCAAGCTGGACCTTTACATCTTCCTGATCAAAAACACCTTGTGGTTTTCCTCATAGATGTTGTGTGTTTCCAAGTAAATGAGATGAAGAGTGCCAAGTAGAGGAGAGAGAGAAGGGAAAAAGAGGGGATAGGAGAGGGGGGGAAGAGGAGAGAAAGGAGGAGTGGAAAGGGAAGAGAGGAGGAGGAGAGAGGAAGGGGAAGTAGAGAAGAAAAGGATGACAGAGGGAAGAAAGAGGTAGGGAGGAGGAGGAGGAGGAGGAGAGGGAGAAGAAAGTGATGGATAAGGTACAAATATGGTGTATGGAGAGCAGAACAGCCAATAATTGTTTTGGGGAGTTGATGGTAAGGTGAATTGATGTAAACACTTAATAATACAATATGATGTTGGCTATGTAATATATACATGTGATTATATGTTACGAAAATGGAAAAATAAAAAAAAACTTTTAAGCAATCTCAAGTGCAACTTTTAAATGTCAAACACAATCTCAGTTCTTCGAAGCTCAACCAGGAGGATTCATTTTATTCAGGAAGTTGTGATAAAAGAGAAAAAATGCCTTTATGTGTTCGTTTCCCCAGTAACCTTTATTATCAAATTAAGTACCCTTCCCATAAAACTGATTTCGGTGAATACTGGTCAGTAAGAGACAGGTGTAGCTTGGGCTTCACTTTCTCTAACACATTTCCCCTGGACCAAATGGTGCTCCATCACACACACACACCTAGAGGACTAGCCCCATTTCTAGGATGTTCAAATTCCACCCAACAAGGGGGGAGGGGTAGGGGATCCAACCCAGCTTGCTAAGGCTCCAAGTTAGGACAAGTTCTAAATGTCACTATCTTGAAAACGCCTTATTAGATTTTATGGTATAATGTCTGAATGTCCCCTTAGTGCGGCTGGGTGTTTTCTGCCCCCAGGACTGGGATGGGTAGGGGGCTATTAAAAGGGCTTTGCAACCTCTTTGAAACAGCAAGGGGAGGTTTTTGCCTGCTTCAAGGAGCACCAGTTGGGACCTCACCCCACGCCGTGTACCATCTTCACCTGCCCTGTTAAAGTTCTTCTTTCTCATTGCTTGACTTCTTTTGGAAGGAAGACAGGATGTTTAAGCGCTTGGAGAGCTCCTCTTTCTTCCCGTCGCTCATCTTGTTCTCCTCGATCATCTTGGTGATCCGGGAGATCTCGTTGGGGATGAACGGGTCCCCCTGGGCAAGGATTTTGCCCATGATTTTGATGTATTGCTCGGCGAATTTGCGCTCGCTCTCTTTGGCCTTGGACAAATGCTCTTGGCCCTTTTCCAAGAGGGCCTGGCGAAGGTCAGGTTCTTGGGCGGCACTTACAAATTGGCTGGCCAAGGCATCGAATATTTTCAGGCAACCTGGCATTCCCATGTAGATACCTCGGAGTTTCAGCCAGCGCTGGAGAGCACTGGCCTTCACCTGCCCGTTGTAAGGCAAAGGATTCTCCAGGTCGCCCTCTTGGAACAAGTAGAAAACTGGATAAGAGTCTTTATCCAGTTTATATTTTTCTCCCAACTCCATGTTCTGCTTGTCCCCATAATCTGTGAAGAAAAGCAATAGGAATTCAGGCGGGAGACTTGGATTGGGAGAATAACGAGTTAGTGGGTTTGCAGGTCACTGATCACCTAACATGGGATTAACCAAGACACGCTTTTCCAGAGAGAGATGGGCAGCGTATACATTTAATAAATCAATAAAAAATAAATAAATGTGTTTGTGGCTTTCACAAAGGTCAAAGTTTCTAAACAGAAATTTTAAGTTACATTTGAATGGCTGGATTAAACTATTACAATAACTCTCTCAAGGGACACACTGGCTCAGTGGCTAAGACGCTGAGCTTGTCAATCAGGTTGGCAGTTTGGTGGTTCGAATCCCTAGCACTGCATAACAGAATGAGTTCCTTTCCTGTTACTTATCCTAGCTTCTGCCCACCTAGCAGTTTGAAAGCCACGTAAAAAACCACAAGTAGAAAAATAGGGACCACATTTGGTGGGAAAGTAACAGCATTCTGTGCGCCTTTAGCATTGAGTCATGCCGGCCACATGACCATGGAGATGTCTTTGGACAGCGCTGGCTCTTCAGCTTTGAAATGGAGATGAGCACTGCCCCCTAGAGTCGGGAACGACTAGCACATATGTGCGAGGGGAACCTTTACCTTTACCTATAATTTTCTCAATACAAAGGAACAGTCAATTAATTTGAAGGACAAAAATAAGCAGCTGATAGAACCCCAACGTTTTGAAGCCTTGAGGTCTAGCAGCTTGCAAAGCTTATCCCAGCTGAAGCACAAGGCCAAAATGGTGCAACCCTTGGAGTGAATTCAAACCCTCTGCGCATTCAGCCTCTTGGTGCTATTTTTTTCATCCTCCCGGGGTGGAAAGAAAGAGCAGGTGCCATTTTAAAACTGGGACGGGAGGGGAATTTCCACTTCTAAAATGGTAGCAGAGAGAGGACTGTTTTAGAAATGAAGATCGAAAATTGAACATTCGGAAACTCTTGGGTTTCCACTGAGATGAGACCCAGGTCACAGATGGGCCAGGAGGAAATATGGCACTAGATCTGTGAGGGCATCTGCAACCCTGCACCCAAAACCTTATAACGCCTGAAAGCTCAGTGGTTAGAGCTGATACAGAGACTACATCTAGAAAGTACCAGACCAAGCACACGACAATTAAGTAAAACCAGGTAGTTTTGTTTACAGGAGAGCCAGTTTGGTCCAGTGGTTAAGGCACAAGGCTAAAATGTGGGAGGCTCTGAATTTTAGTGCTGCCTTAGCCATGAAAGACAGCTGGGTAACCCTTAGGCTTCACCACCTTTGCTGTTATGCGAACTATAGTAGGAAGGCTGCCTTTGATAAATAAGTCAAGGCAACTAACATACCCAATACGGCACCAAAATATAGCATGGATTTTATTTCTTAAAACTGCACAACAATTTTAAGAAATAAAGAGAACTTCATCTTCTTCATCATCCCAAATCCAACTTCTGGACCTCAGGTGTGCCCACCTCACCTGAGATGCCCACTTCGGCCACCAGCAAGTCACTGCTGGATTCTGAACTCTCGGCCACCTTTTTGAACTCATCCTGCTTCTCCCCGTAAGGGTACTGGGTGTCGAATTTCACCAGGACGTATTGGTGCTTTGGGATTACCTGTGGGAAGAGCAACACAAGCAAGGCTTTACCATAGAACAGCAGAATTGGAAGGGACCTTGGAGGTTGGAGTGTTGGGGCATTCACAACTTCTGGAGGCAAGTTGTTCCACTGATTGTTCTCACTGTCAGGAAATTTCTCCTCAGTTCTAAGTCGCTTCTCTCCTTGTTTAGTTTCCACCCATTGCTTGGAAAGGACTGTGAAAACCCACAAGGATTGTCCCATACCGTATTTTCTCCACTGCTTTTTCTAGCAATGTGTTGAAAACCTGCTATGTTCCCTAGTATTTCAAGCCATTTTTCTTGGGCCTTCCTGAACCACACATTGCAGCAAATTATGGAGTCCACCCACCCACACACACACACCAGGGTTCACTGAATAAAGCACACACAGTTGTGAGGGAACACACCACACATTAAGCCAGGGCATTTTGTCCCTTCAGAAAAATCCTTCAACCTGGCCAGTCAATGTGGCCCTTGTCGTATCACCTGGCAGCACCAGGGAGACGCCTGTGTCCTGCTCAAGGTTTCTGAATCCAGACATACCCAAACAATGGCTAATTTTAGGGTTTTTTGGTCCTCATGTTTGTGTCACAGTGGAGAATTTTTCCCTCAGATTTCAAGGGAGGAGAATATCTCCATTTCCAAATGCTGAGGTGTTGCATCTATTCCACCTCTACTGTTGCTGAGGTAAAAAACAGCCAATGGGAACCCAGGAAACTGAGGCCGTGTGGGCATTGGTCACTCATTGGCTTGGATGGGCGAAGGGCCAATGAAACAGCGGAGATCCAAAGCAGGGCTACCAATCAGATGCTTTGTTGGGGAAAAAACGGCTATAAAAGGAGCAGCACAAGGGCATCTGTCAGAGAGCTGAAGAGAAGAGGGTGGAAGAGGAAGAGCAGCCCTCAGGGGTGAAGGAGCTGGAGTCACTTGCTGCCTCAGAGTTGGCTGGTTTGGAGTCCTGGGAAAGCCAGAAGAGGCTAAAAGGGCAGCCTTGAAGCCACTCCCTGCTGAGCCTCTGGGGCAGCCAAGCCCCACTAGGCTGAAGTCCTGGAAGGGCCCTGAGGAGCCAAAGAGGCCAGAGCGGCAGTCTGATGGGCCATAGAGCTGAAGCCTCTCCAGAGAAGCTGGAGGCTGAAGAGCCAGAGCAGCAGCCTAAAGGGGTGGAAGTCACTCCCCACTAAGCTGACTGACATCATCCAGAAGGGCAGGGGGGGGGGTGACTTTTCTGAATGGCCAGAGAGCTGGAAGGCCAGAAGGGCCAAACAAGCAGCCCTCTGCCTTAAGGAGGCGCCTCCAGAGCCATCTGGGCTTGAGGAGGAGGAGGGTCTGAGGAGCAAAGGAGCTGGAGCCCCCTCTGCCAAAGGACCAGCTGGAAGTCTGCCACTACCCCATCATCCTTCCAAAGAGGGAGAACTGGTTCTTTGGGAGTGCCTCCCAGAAGGAGTTGCTTTGATGCTTCACTAGCTCACACCAGACTTGGGGAAACGGAGGCCAAGCAGCGTCCAGGTGGGGCTGCCTGGGGCCCTCCTGGCGTTCCCACTGTGGCCCCAGATCCAGAGCTGAGATGGGCAGCGTCCACTTGCTAAAGAAAGGCAAAGGCACTTTACAATACAATACAATACAATACTTTGCAGCCTTCAGGTTGTCTGAGTGATTCTTGGGTATCCCAGGTTATTTCTCACACCCTCCTCCCAAAGGCCTCGCTGGGCTTCCCCCGCACCTCCTTAGAAGGGGGGGGGGGGAATACACTCTGCGCCTGATCAGAGGCACCGCTGCCCCGTTTCCAAAGCACGGCGGTTCCCAGGGAAGGGGAGGTCCGAATAGCCCCCGCTGTCCACTTGGACTCCCTGGATTGGCGAGTGGTGGGAAGGGGAGGAGCGCTGGGGAAGGAAAGGGGCGAGCCGGGCGCCCTCCGCGGGGTCGCCCATGCCTTGGAAGCCGCCCTGCAGCGAGGGAAGGCGGCAGCCCTAGATGGGCGGGTGGGCTGAGCTCCGTCCCGTCCGAAGCCGGGCCCAAGCGAGCCCCCTGCAGCGTCTCAGCGATCCCGCTTGACGTCCCCTCCCCGCTTAGTCCCCGAGATGCCTCCCCCTCCGGAGGGTCCCTTGCCAGGCGAGCCCCGCGCGGGCAAGGCAGGAGGCTGCCAGGCCCGGGTTGCGCCCCGCCAGCTGCTTCGCTGGGCAGCAGCAGCGCCGGGACGGCTTGGGCACCGGGACGGGGGGCGCGGGCTTACCTTGTAGAAGGTGATGGTGTCCAGCGGGAGCGCGCCCTTGGTGTGCAGCGCGCCGCTCCGCTCCGGGGTCGCGCAAAGCAGCAGCAGCAGCGCCGGCAGGAGCAGCAGGCGGCAGGCGCGGCGCCCGGGACTCGCCATGGCGACCAGGCGGCTGCTGGGCGAGCGGGCGGAAGCGTCCTCGGCGAGGGAGGGGCTTGCGGGGGCGGTCCCGCCGCCTCGCTCGCGCCCCCCGCAGGCCAAGCCGAGCAGAGGCTGCCGGGCTCCTTCCCAGCCTTTTCCCTTCTGCAGCGGAGACCCCGACCACGCGGGGAAGCCCCCCCCCAATCTCTGGGCTCCCGGCAGGCCAAGGAGAGGATGCTTCGGGATGGGGGGGGGGGGGTGGAGAGGCCGAGCCCTCTGCTGCGGAGATGCGACACTCCAGCCCTGCTAGATGAGGAAGGGGGGGGGGGGAACTGGGGTGTCTTGAGCGCCCCAGCAGAACCTCCACCTGCTCTCTCGACCGCGCCGCCTCATTAAATTCCCCCCCCCCCAAGGCCAAATACCTGGAAGAAGCCGAGCCGGGCGCATCCCTTGTAGGGGTCCCAGCGAAGCCGCCTTGGCGGGTCAGCAAGGAGCCCCGGCGCTCCCCGGACCGTCTGCACCCAGTGGGCGCCCCAGGGGACTCTTTGCGGGATTTCAGGGCTCCAGGAATAGCCAATCTCCCCAAAGCCCCATTTCCCCCCTTTAAATCAGGGCTATCGAACCACGGCTGCTTTAAGACCCCAGATATACTGGCTGGGGAATTCTGGGAGTGGAAGTCCAGCGGTCTTAAAGCAGCACAACTGGGACACCCCTGCTCTAACCTCTGGCTGCATTTTGGAAACGTGGCCTGGCCTACCAGCATCTCCATATGGTGCTTCTTTCTCCTCTCCCCCGTTCTGCTCTTGAGATTTCAGGGGCCACCAAACGTTTGGGCCTCAGGGACCACTGAGTCCATAATTTCAAATCCCACAGATCACCAATATTTACTTTTTAGCCAGCATGCCAAGTTTGGGTACCCCTGCTTTAAAGTGTGCAAGCGCCGAACCCCACAACCTTTCTAATACTGCATTTAGGCTGCAGAGAACAGGACTTAAATTGCTCCAAGCCAGCCTGACTTCAGCCAGTTGTCCCAGATTGAGACCTCCAACACCTCTCCGTTCCCCCCCCCCCCCACATCCCCAAGACCCGTTAAATGTTGCGTTTTGGATCACGGCTAACTTCTTAGCATTAAAAGCAAAACCCCTGAAGATAATGAAACCTTCAGAGAGAGGCTAACGCTTCCCAGTCTGAAAGAAACAAAAAGGCACAGAAAAAGTTGGTTATAAAGAAACAGTTTTTTTTTATAAATTATAAACCCATTCAGTTTATACAGCAGGTTGTTAAGCAGTTTTATCCTTTTAGATTTCTGTTGGTGGTTGAGGTGTTTTACATAAGTCACAAATTAAAAAAACAGCAAATCAAAGAAAAGCCCCAGCGATCAGAATCGGCAGCTAAATACCTCTCCCCTTTTATAGCTCAAAAAGAGGCGAAACAAACCTCCGTGATTCAATTATCAGAATTTCAAACATACATTCAATTTCTAAATAGTAAGAAAATGATATTTTTTTAAAAAAATGATAAACCCTAAACTTCCAAAGCTGGAAGGGTGAACACAGTTGCACGGATGTTCTTCTCCCTCGAAAGGAAACGCCAGTTTACAGAAAATACAACCCAAAGGTTTTCATTCCTAGAAGTTGCCACAGAAGGACCCTGAGTCAAGCATTATTCTCAAGCTTTTAGCTCTTTTTAAATATCTCTTCCCCCACCCCCCCCAAGTACGTTGACCCACTTCCACAAGCCTTGGACAAAATAATTATGTCACAAATTCAGAATTCCACACGTTTGTGCAAAAGGGAAAACATCAGCACTTGTTTCTCTGTAACAAAAGGAAATCCTAAGAAAACAAAGCTCTGGAAAAGGTTTAACAATTGAAACACACAGAACTAATTTGTGTAACAGGTGGCCTGTAATCTTTTGAGATTATGGCGTCCCCTACTACTTGATCAAATGAGGAAAGCTTGAGAAACGTCGTTTAAAAAGGCGCTCTCAACAGTGAAGGATTTCGTAGAGGATGGCATGGTCAATATTCTTTGGAATACTTTTCGGGTGAAAAAAATGGTTTGGGGAGGGAGCCGGTTGCTGAAAAAACCTTAAAAACCCAAGAATCATGAGGTGCTCTGAAGGCAGGGGTTTCACAAGGCTATTAGCCACCATTACATTTTCAAAACAGGCATTTTGAACCAAGCTGCCTACCAGAAAAACAATATATGCAGAACTGACGGTGGAGATTCCATCCTTCCTTAAACCATCCTTTAAAAATCTTTTAAGTTGCTTCTCAACAGAAAGCTCCAAAACATCTTTCTAGAAATTATTGTATTGGAAAAAATAATGCCTCTACATATTTCTTTTGCCCTTCTTTTCCTCAAGAAGATATAACAAACCTGCAGGAGTCACATTTTTGTACAAAAATCCCCTCTGCTGTGTGGTATCTCTTGGCAGGATACGCCCACAGCAGGTTCAGGTAAAGCTCCGTATTTCTCACAGGGCAGGTAGGGCTACCTCTTAGAACAGGTGAGAACCTCTCCAGGGGCAAGTGAGAGTGGGCACAGAGAAGACTGTGGGGAGGTCATCAACAAGCTGGATGTGCGGGCAGACAGCGATAAACCAGGCTGAACACCCACCAAAGCCACTCCTTCGAAATCTGGATCCTGGCTAATGAGAAAGTAATCCATACAGTTGGGTTACTTACTTCGCTTACCTGACTCTGATGCTACCTGCTTATCTTCCTGGGCATAAAGTCTACGTTCAAGAGGCTTCCTTCCTTTCTATCTGGCAATTGATCGTTGTTTAGGAAGAAACAGGAGCACATCCCCTGGTTTTTTTGTCCCCACTGATTGTACTTTGGAAGACGCTCCCAAATTCTGTTCCGAATGCGAGGAGGGTGGGAGGATTTGAAAGCGGTTAAGAGTTTCTTATTCTCCATTCTTGGGTCCCATCCAAAATCCACTTCATACACATCAGAAGGGATTTGGCAGCACTTTGAAATGAAGAGAAATACGAAAAACTGGGGTTCAGCTCAATTAAGCCAGCCTGTTTTGACATGCAACCCTGGAAGCGGAAGAAACATCAAGGCACCCCCGCACAGCTTCAGACTTTAAAATAACCATGTCTGTAATGAGGTGGTGGTGTTTTTTTGCTACCACTTACATCGATAATCTACCTGATTCCTATGGAATTCTAGGTCCAGTTGCATTTCTAAACCCATTTTCTTGTAAACAACTGGAGGAGGAGGCTTTAACTGAGAGCACTGTTTTCCGACACTTATGGGGTGCAGGAAAGGAGGTTTGATGCTGGAACTGACGCTGCTCCTCTTTCCAACCAATTCGAACGGCTGAAAGGGAAGTTGCATATATAAAAGAGAATAAAAGACCCTGTTGTAGACTACATCGTTCAACAGTCAGATTTACTTGGCTGTGGCAGAAGCAGGAAGAGCCTAAGAAAGGCTTAGGGGGTCCACAGCTGACCTCAGGCCTGGTCATTTGCTTCTCTACGGCAAAAACGTGCACGCAAACGAAAAGGTTGCCTTGCTTGTGGGGGGGGGGGGGGGATACAAATTCCTTTGAAATATGCTTTACACTGGATTCCTATTGCTGCTTCTAAAGAGTTTCTGAGGAACTCCCCCTCTCCCAGGCAAGGGGGGGGGCGCAACAAGTGAGGCCGGGGGTCTAGGATCTCTTGCAATCTGCTTATGAACATGTATAAAAAGTGGTCTAACCCTGGCCATGGAGGGTCCCTGTTTCCATTCTTTTAATGTACAATAATTTAATCAGCTTGAATATATCTTTTTTAATACATAAAAAAAGTTTGTGATCAAAGTCCTTCATGCATTTATGAGGAAGTTCCAGATTTTAACACAGAAGGGATGTTAGATGTTGCTCATTGGACGCCAATGCTTCCCTCTGGCTTTCCGCCCAAGGAGGCATGTCATCAAACCTTTAGATTTTTTATTGTATCAAGTCTCTTTTTCAGCAGCTCTCCAATTTCTTGAACCGCATGCTGGTAACTACTCTGGACTTTCCCTAGCGCAGTCTTTGTAAACTTCTTTTCTTCCTGGGTAAAAGAAAAAGGCAGGCACACAAGACAATCAGAATCCAATCGGACGGACTCTTGACTAATTCCAAGTAATGATAAATTTACATTACAGCGCCTTTGAGTTTCTAAGAAGAGATGCTGGCAAATGAAGAAAATAGCTTAAGGGTGTACGGAGTTGGACCATACATTTGAGTATTTGAGCTAATCATCTTCTAGGAACTTCAGACTGGCATGCCAGCTGCGAGTTTTTCCACGTACAAGAAACATTTTGAGCAAAAAGGCAGGGTTGAGAAATGAACAAGATAAATTCTGACTATAAGGGAGCGGAGAGCACTCATTTAAAAGCTGCGTACTATTTCTTACCTGCAAGAGTGAATTATTGTCTATGTACAGCTCTTCAAGTTTAAGTGCAGTTAAATTAATTTCAAGCCCTTTGAGGTGATCTATCACATTGGAAGTGAGCGTCTGGAGTCCAGAGACATAATCTTGGAAGCTGGTGAAAACTGGAGGCTACAGAGATGGGCGAGAGGGGAAAGTGTAAAAGGCCATCCTTGGTCTGTCCTCCATTGTTTAATGAACCGCATAAAGAAGTTGCTCTCAATAGTCAGGAATCAGAAGTTAAGCTGCGGCTTTGGGAGGAGGGGGAGGAAGAGGAAGAAGAAAGGGCATCAGAGTCTAGCCTACCATGGCCACACTGCTCTCTTTTTTCTTCTTCTTCTTCTTCTGCAGGCTTGACTTCCAGGGCCGGAGGACAGCGTCCGAGTAACTGCAGACCCACAAGACGATAGAGATGGTCTGCGGGGAGGAGAAGGGGGGGGAGGCGCTTTAGGGGTGTTGCTGCCTTTTGCAGTCAAGGCAGGCTGGGTGGTTCCGAACGCCCACACTCACCTCCACAAAGAAGACCAGGTTTTCTAAAATATATGGATGGGTTTTGAAGGTGCCCTCCCGGATTTCCAACAAATCACCTTTGCATTTATTGACCTGATCTTAAGAAAAGAAGGAGGGAGAGAAAGAGGGGAGAAAAAGGGCTTGTGAATATTTAAGTCTTTTGCAAAGCCACACAGACACCCATCCCTTCTCTTTGCACCCAAAGCAAGCCCACAAGTAAGGAAGCAGGTGTGTCAGGTCTGAAGCAAGTCAGAACTCTTGGGGACTTATTGGCAAAACTGGCATACCTGTTAGTTGTTCCAGTAATGATTTCAAACAATTTCCTATTCGCTCCTGAATTGCCGTGGAATCTTCTGCAAATAAATAAGGGATCCAATCGTTTATCCAATCAGAAGAGGCTCATCGTTAAATACACAGATAAAGAAGGAGGGGGAAGCAAAAGGAGAATGCAACTATGGCACAACTCCGTTATAAAAGTTGTGGACTTCAACTCCCAGAATTCCCCAGCCAGCAAGGTTAAAGTTGCCAAGGTTGGATACTATGGGATTAATCCTTATTTCCCACTCTCTCCCTTCAGCCCCAAATGGAAGGAAGTTGGAGGGCTTACCTAAGCCATTGGAATCTAATTCATAAATTTCACTAACTAGATAAAACAAGCTGATTTGGGACTGGCAGCTCCCACTGTCAAAGAAGCTGGCCATCCGTGAAGGAGGGGGGCCGAGGACCGGATACTGCAGAAGGAAAAACACGGTGTATCATGTACTTTACACACACACACACAAAAGACAATGTTATTTGTGATCTAACCCAATTCGTGTTATTGCAATCGGTCTATTTAAAAAAAGAATCAGCATTCTTTCCCTGACCTATACCTGAATATTTTTCTGTAGAAACCACTTCCCCGATCTCACTGTATCGTCCAGCTGCCGCAGGAGACTCCGGACGGTGTCGATCTTGGAGGAAACGCCGTTCTCAGTGCTTTTTTCTGAGTTCTTTGGCTGGCTGCTGTGGCCAAGAGCTGGCAGCCCGCTTATTAACCGTAATGTCAGGGACCGAATCCGCAACCAGGTGGTCTCTTCCTCCAAGGAGTATTTTCTGTGCTCTTCTGAAATATTCCTGAGAGAGAAACAGAAAGAGGGAGAACTTAGATCCAGAAACCGACAGGCAAAGCTTATATCTCCAGAAACTTGGAAGTCTAACACAGCAACGTTTGTGAAGGGAGGGGTCATCCCTTCCATCCACAAACTACAGTAAAACCTTATTTTAACAGATCCTTTGTCTGTTAAAATCTGGGGGAGGAAAATTAAAATCAAATCCGATTGGATGTAATGTATACCATTTGCCTACTTGTGTTTGTCATTTCTTTTGGGTCATTATGCAAATGATCCAGAGCATAGGTTTTGTCTGGACTGTTCTGGAAACACCCTAATAGGTTCCTGGGTGAAATCTGAAGTAAGCAACTGCCTTCTGAATGAGGCTCTGGATACTTAACTGGATCTATTATAATCCAGGGTGATCTATTTATTCCAGGTGGCTAGATAGATGCCCAGTGTAAGACCGACCTCCTGCTCCTGGATATATTCCCGTTTCCCTTCAGATCATATAAAACTTCTACCGTCCAAGGTGAACTTTTCTACTTACTTCTCTTTCGGGTCCCAATTAAATAGGACGGTGAGGTCTCTATTATCCCGCAGGTCTTTCCAGGGAATGTCGTCCTCTTCCAGACTTAGGCCCATGGATTTAATGCTTTCTTCCAAACTCGTTGATCTGGTTCATGAGGAACCGAACAGAAATGCTGGGTTAGGCACTTAAAAGAGTTTGCTCAGCTTTGTTCAGGGTTTGGGGTTTTTTTTTTCAACGTGGCCATTGAAAGTCTCCCGACTGCAAGGGAAAAGGCGCCAGGTGGCGGATTCTGTTTTCATCAAAAGCTTTACTCTCTCTGCAAATACGCCAAACACGCCCAGTTAGGCATGCAGAACAGGTAAGAGGACCATTTTCAGGGTGCTGTCAGTTCCCTAGGTAGAAAAGGGGAACCCTGCTTGGGCTTGACTCAAGGTATTAAAAGCGCTGCTAGGAATCCTCCTTCCGTTTTTACACAGCGTCTATCGCTGCTACTCACACCCGACCCGGTTTCGCCGCCTTCCCAGGAAAAGCCCTGGCAGCGTTTCAGACGCTCTCTGGACTCACATATTGGCTTCCAGGAAGAGATCCAGCAACATCCGTTCTGTGCGGACTTGTGCAAAATGAAGGGAGGCGTTCAGCCTGTTCCGGAAAGCGATGAATTCTGGGATCTTCTCAAAAGCACCGTACTTATAGGCCTGAATGATGTATTCTGAGGTCTGCAAAGACAACGCAGGAGGGCCTCAAGGCTTGAGGACAGTCCAAAGGGGGGTGATTTCTGTATCATGTCTGACCAGCCCGGGGGGGGGGGTGTTCAAAAGGCTCGTCCCAATCCTTGGGGGGGAGGCAACACTTGTGCAGCCTTCACTCTTGAGACTTGCACAAACTTTCATGAGTTTTGTTTTAGGTTCAGCCTTGGAAGCTGCTTTCACAAGCAATTGTGGGGAGTGGGAGGAGGAGGAAACAAGGAAGCACGAACGTTGCTGGACTGAATCAACCTGGCGGGGCTGACAGGAGAGCAGCTGAGGAAGCATGGCCAAGTGCTTGAAGGTTTAGAAATTATTTCTTAACTCATGCCAATATCGACCCAACCACAATTCCATTCCCCCTTCCCTCCCTCCCTCCCTCCCACTTCTCCTACCAGGCTCTGAGTATCTACGTGAGGCCAGGCAAAGGGAGAGGAACGGTGGGAGGAGCTGCTCTGCTTCAGAGGACTTTGCACATGGTCTCTGAAGAGGAGGAACGGAGGCTTCCTCTCCTGTCCCCACACTTACATCTTTCTGGTTGGAGTGGAAAAACCTGAGTGCAAAGTTGCAGGACTGAGACGCAGCAGCATAGTGGCCAAAAGCCGTGGCAAAGCGGGTCAGCAGGTATCTGCAATGGGAGAATGCACAAGCCAACACAAGTCAACGGACGATACTCACAAACCATGGAAAAACTGGCTCAGCTTTCCCAGCTGAGTGAGCATAGCTTTGGGGTACTTCCCATTATTACCCCAAGGGAAACCCAGGCCACTGTTGTTGTTGGGTTTTTTTTTTTGGGGGGGGGGAATGCCCTGCAATCAATATGCCAAGAGCTAGTACATTTCAACGACTCTCTGACTCTCTTTTATGCCTAACCAAAATTTTCATTTTGACTGAATTTACTTAAATGCGTAACGAATCGTCTCAGTTTAATAAACTTTGGTCCAGTTGCCAAGATGTCTTTATTTATAGCTAGAAACACTCAAGCAAGGAGGTAAAATTGGAGGTTGCTATAAAGAAACTTTATGAAGTCCTTCCCGCAAATGGGCACAACGGCCCCTCTCCTCGCCCCAAGACCCCCACAGAATCTTTTCCCAAACTCTGGCAAATGGAGGAGACACCAGGCAGACAGCCCCCTTCCCTGCCCAAGACAGCAGCCCCACAAAGGCCCCCACCCTCCCCCAACCCCCGGGAGAGGCCAGTTACCCACCCAATGGTATCGTGTTGTATGTGCTTGGCATCGAGGCTCGAGTAGAGCTCCACCACCGGCTCAAAGGCCCCCAGCATGCAGTAGATTCGGATGAGCAGCAATTTGAACTGGGCGTTGGAAGGGCTGGCGGTCAAGCCTTCCTCCAGCAGAGTCAAGCACTGCCAGACGGCCGATTCCTCACCTGGAGGGGGAGGGGGGGAAAGAGGGCAAAAACAGTTGTGAAGCCCCAAGCGAAGGCCTTGTGAAGGCAAGGAAGGGGCTCTGAAAGGACGTGAAGTGAACTCGTCTGTGAGACAAATTTGCCTCGTTCTCCTTCAAAGCCGCATTGCATTCAAACTGGGGGAAGAAATGCCAAGATTCAGTATGTAAAGAACACCTTTAGGATGTTCCCAAACTTCAATCCTTCTGCTGCTTTAGCAGGTAACAGCTTCCATCTAGTCTTACGTGAACAGAACATTTTTCAAACTCTTCCATGCCACGCATCACTGTAGGAACCTCTTGACCCACTGACTTTTATGGCGGTTAATAAACTAAGCAAGCTGTGGCCTCCCCTTCCAAAGTCATTTCTGATCACAGACAGGTGTTGTAATGACATACCTGCTTCCAGCCAGAGGTCAAGCAGCAAATGAACAGCAAGCAAGCAGTAGTAATCTGAAAACTGTAGCTCTGTTTTCAAACAGGATTTTCCTGGGGGGGCGGGGGGGGGGGAATAAAGCCAGAAAACAGAACATTTCAAACGCTTTCAAACGAGTTAGTTTGATGAAATGCTATTCAACATTTCTTGCACGTTTACTTAAAATGCTAAATTTCTAATTCTCCAAAGCCAAAACGTTAACAGTGACCAGATTTAACCAGCAGGGCTAAAGAACTCGCAAGGGGGTCAGTGATGCTCTAGGCCTCCTCAGACGAAGGTTTAAACCCGACCGGCGAAGGCAGGTGGCGAGGACAAACTCCACCAATGGCCAAGAGGCCCGACAGTCTCCTCACCAAAATCCAATCCGTGCCGATAACGCAGCATCAAGTCCTGGACTGCTGCCAGTTTTTGAGCCGTGTCGTCCATGGTGTGGAAGAGTCCAAGCAACCGCGTCAACTGCATCACACACAGGTGTTGTTGTAAAGCTTTGATATTAGCTGGGAGCGCAAGCCTGCCTTCCGGCGGGACAGAAAGCGGGATAACCCCCAATAACTGGTTGATGAACTGCCAACAAAAGGAGAGGAATCTGTCAAACACAGCCCGTCAGGAGTCCAGGCTGCAGGAGGCGGGAGTTGCCAGCGAGGCTACCTTTGTGTATTGCGTTGACGGAAGGAGGTCGACGAACACCTTGAGATCTGTAAAGCAGCAAGGTTTGTCCCCAAACATCTTGAAATACTGGAACAGGAGTTCTTCCGGGTTGCCTAAGAAAGAAAGAATCAGCAACTGAAAAGTGGCAGAGTCGGATTTTGGATTGTAAAAGTGTCCTAATATTCATGGGGTCTCTTGATACGGTAAATAGCCAGTAAAGGCCCAGAAAACCGCTCAGGAGAGTCCAGTTATTCACCAAACTGGTTGGGGGATTCTGGGACTTGAGGTCCGCCCATCTGAAAGTTGCCAAGTTTGAAGAAGGCGGATTTAGGATTTACCTATTGAATGAACCCTTCCCTTGCAAAACCAACCAACCATCTGAAAAAACAAAAATGGGCGTCGAGGAAGGGCAACGCAAGCACCTTCACCATGTGGCATTAAAGATACAGGAACTCCCTCCCCCTGGGTCAATTATTCCTCTCCTTAAAAAAAACAGTCAAGCTACAAAAGCAAGCCATGATTCATTCGGGTTTTGTTCTCCTTCTGAGCACTGAGGAGCTGCACAGGGAATGTGGTAGCACATCTTGTATCCCTGCAACTCAGCCTTTACATGTTTATCCACCTCCAGGAAAACTGCCAAGGTTTATAATAGAAGACAAAGAGTCTCCCCAGTGACCGGTGGATGCCTGCAATTCTTGTCAGAGTTTACATCAGCTGCTGCAATCCCCTGACCCCGTCTCCCCCTTGCGCCCCACCCCCAAGAGGCTCATTCCGGCATCCCTGCAGCCACCCTTACCCAATTTCTGTTCTTCAGGGCAGCCTCTGTGCCGCAAGCGGCTGATCAGCTCCAGCTGGGCCAGGTATGGTCCCCGAAGCGGGCGGGCGCTGTTGGACTCGTGGATTAGCCTCTGTTCTATGAACGCGACAGCCTGCTCTGTGCTGTGATGCACGTCTCCTTCCAGAGAGCTGAGCACAAGGAGGGCCGTGAGATTCAGCACCTCCGTTCCATTTCTCACTCTCCCCCAATCTCCTGCCATGAATTTGTTTCCTCCTTTCCCTTTTTATTGAAGATTCCCAGCCTCTCAAAGAGGAGAGTACTCACTGCTCTCCTTCAGCTGGGGGCGTCCAAGCCATGCCGATCAGTTGAAAGAGGGAATCGAAGTAGATCATGTAGAACTGCCAGTCATCTGGGCTAAAACAGAAAGAAGCCAAGGAAAGAAAAAAGCTGAAGGGCAGTGGAGGACGCCTCCTCTCTTGCTGTCTCTTTTGGGAGCATTCAGGGTGGGCCTACCAGGGAAGGACATCAAAACCCTTCCCTGAAAGGAAGACAAAAGTGTCTCCCCACCTTCAATTGGCCGCGGAGAACGCAGCATTATGGCTCGTCTGAACGTCACAAACATAAAATGTGTGGATTAAGGATGCGTGCAGATGAGGGAGCCTTTGAAATGGCGAAGGTAAGTTAGGGAAAGGGTTGGTTGTGAACAAGGTCCTGGATTGGGTGGCGGTTGAAAGAACAAGAAAGGTTAAGCTGAGAAGTTCTAGATAATAAAACGGACGCCTCCACGTGAAATTGAAAAGGGGGAAAAATGTCCCAAGTGAAGAACAAAAGGGAAAGATTCCTCTTGGGGGCCATCTAATGTTTTTACTAGCCTGGGAAACATCACGGCAGCCCAAAGGATGCAAAAGGGCTGCCCAAGGTACATTTCCTTCTTACTTTTTAAGCAGAAGTTTTCTCGAGAGCGCGTTGCACTCTGGCCATTTGCCCAGCTTCCTGTACATCTCCATGCACTTGTTTTCTCTGCTCTGGAGCGCGCTGGTTAACTTGTCTAAATGTAACACACACACACACACACCAAAATGAAAATTCACATTAAGGAACGTATCGATTTCAGAAACAAAATCCCCTTTTATCCAGCAAAAATTGGACTGTAGGGAGCCAGGGTTTAATTTCAAAACCATCTTGTATTATAACCAGAGATGCAAAATATCTGGCACGGAGAGAAGACACGTTTGTAGACGAGGCCATGATAAAAGCACATCATTTTGCAAATTGAGGCAACATTGAACTGCAGGCAACCCTCTGTGTGTCAGATTACATCTCTTTAACAAAGGCACTGGAAAATTTTACCTCCCAATTTTCCTCTCACAACATCCAGAGCTTCTTGGTATTTTTCCAAGCGTTCTAGAATCATGTAGTAAAGTTCCACCTGGTGAAGAGGACAGCAAGAGGAAAAGATAAGTCAAGAGGACAGAGAGAATAACTTGCCACCATTAACTCCACTAATTTATCTTTAAGAAGCGGAGAGATATTTCTTGGACTAATAAATTGTATCATAAACCGAAATCATTTTATGGCAACTGATGTTGAGCTTAAATAGAATTGGAAAAAAAAAGTCTTACTTCTGCTTCAGCTTCGATTTTATCTTCTTTCACCATTTTTTCTACCATCCTTTCAGCTAGGGGTAAAAACATGGTTTTTGAGAGCTTTTCATCCTGCGCAGATATTGACTGCAAGAAAAAAACACATAGAACTGCCATATAGAGAACCAGCCCGCCGTCTGGCTAACATAACACCGCTGGTTCCTAAGTTTCCTCTAGTGGAGCCAAAGCAAGCAAGGCGAATCACACCCTTCTTTCCAATTTACCACAGGCCCAATCCAAAATATTAATTTGGGTGAAACACCCCAACCAATGAGAAGAATGATCAGGCAACTGGCCGCAGTTTTATGCTCATTATTCCAGAAGAGCAGGGACAGGCACCAGATAGATCCACTGAGGCTGACGTCCCACAAATACAACGGAGCAGCAACTTTGTAAGAAGAAATGAGACACACTGTGTATGGCAGTGCATGTGGCCTTTCAGCTGTCCTGGTTGCTTCAAGTGACAGTCAATTATCAGATTTCACCCCTTTCTCAGAGGATTCCAAGTTTCCTTGTAAATCCTCAACTAACATATGAATCTCAAACACCAATTCCAGAATTCAGATGTTCAATGGGAGGGAGGGAGGGAGGGAGAGAGAGGAAAGCGTAATGAAGTTGCTTTTCCCCTTTTCTTCCCCTCAGAATGGGCTGCAGGTAGCACTCACCATCTCTGCTTACGTATGACTCAAATGAGAATTTAGGAGTCTGCTGAAGACCCTGGCATTTCCCAGGAGAGAAACGTTATCATTTCACAGCATGTTCTCATCTAATTTGTTGATCGAATTGCACTATGAAAACAAGATTTCATGTACCCTCCCTCCCTTAACCTACGACCCTAACCACATGCTCTCTGTAGATCTGGAAGACACCAAGTTAAGGAAGGCTGGGCCGCTGTATTACAGCCTGTGCTTGCAACGCGTATAATCTATGTCTAACATCTGCCTAGCATTTCCCCATATTGGAAAGTGAACCATTTCCAAAGACAATTTACTCTCCTCTGAAAGGTGGTACCTACCTGCATTATTAAACTCATCACGGACCAAAAATAGTATGGGTTTTTAGGGACAATCTTGTAAAGGGCCATTCCAGCCTGGAAAAGAAGAAAACACGAATCAAGATGACAGAGACGGCCACCGAAAATGACCCGCTGGCTAGAATGACCTCTAATTTCAAAGTGTTTGCTGACAGGAAGGGAACGAATGATGGAGGCTCCCTCCTGTTATATTCTGGACTGCGGGATTGCAACCTAGATGGGCAGGAGCTGCCCCCCCCCCCCTCTTCTGTCTTCTCCGGCCTGGCCCTAACTGCCACTTTAGGTATTTGCTTTAAGAGGGAACAGGAAACAGCAATCAAAACTCTGCTGTAACCTGACACTCCCTGATGTCAAATAAATTCCCTTCCAAAGAAGAAAGTCTGCTCAGCAATTCCCTCCGGCTAAAAGAGGTGAAATTTGGCATTTCATGGGTGATGTATGAAGAAGCCTGGGTCGCCTTGGAGGAGGGAAGCCTGTTCCTTCCCTGAGAAAGAAACATGCCTACGATGCTGGCAAGTACCTGCTGCATCTTCTTATATTCTCCGACTCTCGCATAAGCCATGAAGAGATGGGAATGGTATTCCTCACTGCTGGGAACTTTCTTCACGGCTGCCTCGTAGAGTTTCGTGACCAGCTCGGCTGAAAGCAGATATTCTAAGCATTAAAAGTAGGTAGGTGAAGACTTAGAGCCCTTTCCTTATTGGAACAGGGCTGAAAGATTCGGCACCTTGAGACATTCTCTTCTTTGGGGTGGCACCAGGGCTTGGCATCCGTGACCCCCAACCACCCCCGGAGGACTGCAATACCTACTCTCAGTTGGCAGTTTGAGGGCTCATGTTTAATCACACTTTAATATCCCCAGAATATTTTGGAGCCGTAAAATGGTTCCCTGGCCTAGACGTTTGGCATTATGGTTTAATACTAGGAAATCCTGTCACAAGCGAGCAAAACAACAACAACAACAACTTAATTCAGAAATTGTTTCTGCTTGCAAGTATTTAAATATTTCTTTTCAAATATTTCTTTGAATTAAGAGTTTTTACTAAAATCTTGGCAAAACAAGATCTGTGGTGATTTTTGAGATGATCCTTTCTTCAATATATTGGAGAAGGGCGGGTGAGATGCATGTGGATTGGAAGACACAGACCGACTGCTTCAAAATGAAAATAAAAGCCCCACAGGGCTCAGGATAGCTGGGAAACGTACGCCGATGCATTTCTCGATACAGGATGGTCAAGGCCTGCAAGGAATTGTCATCTGTGGGTTCAAGGGCTGCTACTTCTTGCGCCAAAGTAAATGCTTCGTCTTGTCTCCCAGTTCTTTGCAGGCCAATTGCTTTCAAAACCTGCATCCAGATCAAAGAATATTTTAAGAGGTCATGAAAAATCCCATTTCGAGAATAATCAACAAAGAAATGGCCTGGTGGCTGAAACGTTAAATCTCAGAAGTTGAATACCAACTCCGATTTACCTTAGGATGCTAAGCCATGCTGAGGGGGACAAATACGTTGGAAAAGAATTACTTCGACAAACCAGAGCTTTGATCAACCTGGCAAAGGTCATCTCACCAGGTAGGGGAAAAAACAGGAGCAACAAAGGCAACGTTGCAGAGGGGGAAAAACTGCCCCACAAAGGATGACTTCAAAGCTTAGCTCTAAAGCCTGCAGCTCTGGTTGCCCCATCCAGCCCAACCCTTTCTAGGGGGGCGACAGACAGAAAGCAGACTCTGGCCCTTGCTTATTCAAGACTTAAGACAAAGACAGCTTAACAAAATAAACTCACTGTGAGCTCACCTTAGCACAGTGAAGATCTCTGTGTTTTTTTAGCAGTTTGTCTGCTTGCTGGATTGCCATTTTATTATTGCCGTTATCAAGATAATCTAAAGAAAAGAAGGGAGAGAGAATTACCACAGGCTATAAAGTTTAGAATCAGCTCTCCCCTCCCACATGGCAGGGTTTCCAGGTTAGCTGGACTACAATTCCCATCCCTGTTGTAATGGGCAAAGTAACTGCAATGGGTTCCCTCTAATACATCAGTAGGGCTTCCTTCTGAGAACAGCTTATTTTCTCCTTTATTGATAACTTCTCATCAATCTATCATACTGAACAAACCCATGGGAGAAGCTCCTACGGCCTGACCAATCTTGCTGGTAAGAGGAACAAACAGGCTTTTTTCATGACCCAGCATGAAGCATAAACAATATGAATTCCATCTATGATAGATGCAAAAAGAGATTCTTAATAAGGAAACTTTGTGGATATTTTGTCACCATATGAAAGGAGCAGAGAATTAAAAAGATGTGAGTCAGCCACAACAAATTACTTCACAACTGTGAATTCAAGTCCTTGATTATTAAGTATGATTCCCAGACTGGATTTGAGAAAGTTAACAAAGTTTAACTTCTATACAACCATAAATTAAAACAAAAAGCAAACTAACGCCAAGGGAAGAACTCTTAGCTCTCATTAAAGAAGGTATTAAATGAGATGAAATCAGAACTTGCCTGGACATTACATTAATTGTAAATGTAAATGTAGTTATATCAAAAAAACAAAAATGTGTTTTCATGACACGTACCAATTAATACCAACAAACAGATTGTTTTGAAATATTATTCAAAATACTACTAAATTGCTTCCAATCTCTTTCAGCACTGTCTTTCAATACAGAATTTGTCCAACACTGTCATGTTCATATCTCCAATTTAGAAACATATCTGATATGTACATATGACGTTAAGCATTTTAAAAAATGGCTGAGAAACCTACTTTCCCATTAGAGAATGACTGCTCAAAGATTATTTTTAAGAGGCACAGGCAACTTGTCAAATGTAACATTAAGCCAGGGGTGTCCAAACTTGGGAACTTTAAGACTTGTGGACTTCAACTCCCAGAATTCCCCAGCCAGCCATGCTGGCTAGGGAATTCTGGGAGTTGAAGTCCACAAGTCTTAAAGTTCCCAAGTTTGGACACCCCTGCATTAAGCAGTTCTGACCTAATTCTTGTGAAAAGAACCAAGTAGAGACAAAACTCTCAAAGTACAGTTGATGACTTTCGGGAGAAATGCAGAAACAGCCAGGATAGCTGGGCCTGTAAATATGTACCTTGAAAGTTTGCATCATCAGAAAAAAATCCCAGATCTGCCCCAAAGCAATGCTTCTTACCCTTCCCAACTAGCTTTTTTGTAACTGACAAGTTAGGCAACACTGATTTTAGGCTTTCTCTTTTTTGAGCCTCTCCTGCCAATACTACCTTTTATCTCATTCATCAATCGATGCAAAACTGTAAATCACCCTGTCCATTTTTAGTCACTACAAAGATAGAAAAGTGGCATTATGCAATACTGTACAAAGCCATTTTCTTAAGCAATGAAAGTAATTGTACTTCAAGCCAGGGGAGAGACAAATTAACCCGACTGCTGCCTCTGAATGAAATAAACCATTCCTCATGAGCTTTTGGCTTATTGGGAGAAGCAGCGACAGAGGCTCGCACAACAGAAGTGAAATATGAAGCAATCAAGTCAAACAGCGTGAGGGATATACATAACCTAAAGCAAAATTATAATTAATACTTGGGACTGGGTTGGAAGATCACACGTGTAAGAAAGAGGCCCTCAGGAGGCATGGTGAAAGAACAGCTCAAGCATCTCACCAAACTATCCCAGAGATATATCAGAAATCTTGTATTTATAGGTCAGTCTTTAAAATCAGTTCCTTGGAAAAGGCACCTAGGAGAACCAGGCACCAAACTACCTGTCTTCTAGAGAGCCTGAATTGTTTTCACTCTTCTGTTTCTTGTGGACCAAAAGAAACACATTGTTTAAAAATATTGTTCACCTTGTTTTTACTTCTTCGGCACCATCTAAGTTTTAAAGTTACATTTTAAAGCTATCTAACCCCCAGGGTGGTGATCCATGCAGGTTCTCACAATCGAAGAGGAAGTCCTGCAAGAAGCTAAACTTCAGACCAATTCCTGTTTCTGCAAATTTAATAAGTTCCCAAGGTCCCTATTCCCATTTCTGTAGGACTCCTACATCAGCCCTCCAGGTGATTTCTGGGGGGTGCCTTTTCCCTCCCCACTCCAACTCCAACAACTCTGTACTTGGTCAGCAACCCCTGAAAAATGTGGGGAGGATGTGTGTGTGTGTGTGTGTGTGTGCATGCACACATATAATAGACATGCCTATAAAAAAAGGAGAAGCCAAACATTTTACGGTAGTATCAGACTCCTTCTTTCTAAATCATAGGTGGCTGAAAAGGTACAATAAACCTCATTCTTTGGAGACCGGCTACAGAACTGTGGAAAAGCAAAAAATACTTTAAGCATGCTGCATATTAATAGGACTAAAATCAGCACTTTTGGTAGCCTGGGCTCAGAAAGAGCCTTTGCACACCCTGTTTCATGAGGAGATGAGGTCCATCACAAAAAAAAAAAGGGGGGGGGGTCTGCTCCCCAAAGGCTTGGATTATAGATAGATAGATAGATATTATAACTATATATAATTATATTTATAGAATTGTGCTGCTGGACCTTCAACCCTCTTCCCTTCTTTTTTTGGGGGGGGGGGGCAGTTTCTCCACGATTGCCCCAGGTAAAACTTCACCAAGCTTCCCAGATTCTCCCCTCCACCCAAAATCTTTCCCAATAAAGACATTGAGGGTTTGGGGGAGGGGGGGTCCTCTCTCCTTCCCCTCCAAATTAAGGGTTTTGCTCACCCCCCATTCAAGGCCACTGAAGGGAGGAGGATGACTCCCCAAAGCCCTTTAAAGGCACCTCCATCGCTCCTCGTGCAAAACAAAGCCTAAAAGGGGGTCCCGTCCCGCGAGGGTCGCAGGGGAGACCCTCTAGATGGCACCCCGATGCCCCCTCAGAGCGCGCCTTAACCCCCTCCCCCTCAGGAAAAGCCCCCACCCCCACCCCGAGAGAGGCCTGCTTCCCCCGCCCAGAACCACCGGGGAGGATGGGGGCGTCCCGGGAAAGGTCCCGGCTCCAGGCGCGGCCCGCGGAGACCCCTCGGAGGCGTCCACGGGGCCCGGCCTTCCCCTCCCTCCGAGCAGGCCCGGCGAGGCGCGTGAGGGAAAAGGCGGGAAGCGCGCGCAGGGCCTACCGTAGATGGGCCGCAGGCGCCGGTCGTTCGGGTCCTGCACATGGCCCCGCGCACCCGCACCCGCCGCCGCCGCCGCCATGATGAGAGCGCAGAACCGCAGCGCGCAGCCGCCGCCGCCGCCGCCGGGCCTGCCTGCCTGCCTGCCCGCTCGCTCGCCTGCCTCTGCTCTCCCTCTCCCCCACGGACGCCTGGCGGGGCGGGCCGAGGGCGGGCGGGAGGCGGCGCGCCAGGCGAGGCGAGTGGCCCGGCACAACGGCCCCGCGAGGTGGGCCCCTGGCCCGCCAGCCTCGCGTAGTCGCCCCCTCAGGCTTTGCGTCAGGGCCGCCGCGGCCTTGGAGGCGCCGGTGCCTCCGTTGGAGTCTTTGGGGAGGGGGGGAGAGGAGGAATCCCCTCAGCTGTGGGTCCTTGAAGCCCCCAGTCTCCGGGGAGGGGTGGATCTATTTGGGGTGTGTGTGTCCCCTCAGCTTTGATTTCCGTAACACGATTAATATTAT
Source organism: Natrix helvetica (assembly GCF_964273705.1). Lineage (NCBI taxonomy): Eukaryota > Metazoa > Chordata > Lepidosauria > Squamata > Natricidae > Natrix > Natrix helvetica. Next base: position 13,687,177 of record NC_138564.1, read on the forward strand.
TTATTAAAGTCATATATCTATGAAAACCATCAATTCCCAAATTTGGATGGGGTGTGTGTGTGTGTGGGCTGTCCCCTCAACTCTGATTACTATAACTAACAGTCATCAATAAAGCCCACTGACTCTTAAATTTGATTGTGAGGCATTCAACTTATTAAAGTACGAATAATATTTATGAAAGCCATCAATTCCCCAATGTGGCTGTGGGGTAGGTGGGTTTGTCCCCTCAACTCTTTGAGTATTATAATATTATAACTGTTCAACTAACAGGGATCAATGAAGGTCACCAACTCTTAAATTTGGGTCTGTGAGGAGTGATCCCTTCAACTATGGAATATTATTATTAATATTCAACTAATAGCAATATTTACAAAAGCCACCAACTGCTAATTTGGGGTTGTCCCCTTAGCTTTAACTTTTATTATTATTTATATTCAAACAATAGCAGTATTAACCAAAGCCACTAACTAACTAATTTGGAAATGTGAAGTATTATCCGTTCAGCTTTGACAATAATTACTATTATTTATGAAAGTTATTGATTCCTACGTTTTGATCTTTGAGGATGCATCTCCTCAGCTCCGGTTCTCCTTCCAAATCTTAAACCCAAAGGTTCTTAATTGAAGATCTGTGAGGGGTCATCCCCTCAACTCTGACTGTTATTTATATCCAAACAATAGCAATATTTATGAAAACCAACTCCTAAATTTTCAATAGCCACCGACTCTTATTTTGGATCTACAATGGATTATCCCAAATTGTCAGGTTATGCCAATGGTGGGCTCAATGGACAGAATATTAAAACAGTCTGATGAGAAATGGGCCCGCCCTGATCAATACTTCCAAAGTGATAACTTTGGACAACTGAGTTCAGAATAAGATTCAGAGATGTGGCATGGTCATTCCGATTTCTGCAGGGTGGATGCACTTGCTACTCTAGTGTTTCATGTTGTATGTTGAAAACTGTTCCAGCTTTTGGGGGTATGTGAGCCTTTCATGTTCACAGCTGGGTCCCAGGTCACGACAGTGAGAGAAAAATCCTTTATTAGGATAAATCTGCCAAGCAAAATGACTTCCTTTGGCTCTCTTGACATTTGCACAGGCAGTTTCTTTTTATTTCTTACATATTATATATACAAATTACATATATCAGCATTTTTTTTTGCTTTAGTTTTCTTTCAAATTAAAGAACTATGTTGTTTGGGAAAACAATTACAGAAATACTGAATTAAGCATGCTACTTGGTTAGGAGCCGGAAGGTAACACTAATTTGAGTTTGCTTTTTCCTTTTTCAGAATCTGTTCCAGTTGCATCTCGGTAAGGTCCAAGCTAAGATTTCTCCTGTGCGACAAGACAGGTAAGATGATCTGGCAGCCCAGATAAAATGGGCCATGTGAATTTAATAATTTACATGTTTCTCAGCCTTAAACTCTGGGAATTAAAGTCGGTGCAGTTTAAAGTGCCCAACAGGGCTGAGATCTTGTCTGGTCTCCAAAGGTTAATTCCAAGTAGTATAATTCCGAGTAAGGTGGCATCATATAGACTGGAGCTTCTGATACAGCAGGAAAATTTTCATCAAAATATAAAACAGCCTTTAAATGTGCAGGAAGGTCATCTTTTCTACCCAAACCTTTAAAAAATGCATTCAGAAGGTTAAAAAGTAAAGGATACAAAGGATGGCAACTCAGACAGCAGACAAAGCCAGGCTAAAGTGGGGAGGTATATATGCAGATTAGCTGCAACATAGCATTCTGGTAGCAAACCTGGGAGGAGTGAGAGGATGGGAGCAGAAGAGGAATTTCCTTCTTGGATCCCAAACAGCAAGTCTGCTCTATGATTACACTATGATTATGTCTGTTCTGGAGGACTGGAAGCTGCTGAGCTATAGTCACCGTGGGGTTTTACTGGTTCAAAAGACAGAAAAGTTGCTTTTATAATTTCTCCTTTGCTGGGGCTTTCGTGATAGCAATATCCTTCTCTGGCACTGAGCTGCATGGGAAAGTGACGCAGAGATTAAGAGGGCGATAGTTTCATCTTCAGTGTCTGCCTGGTTTTCCTAAAGATTTATGAAGCAGACACTCTGTCATTTCATGCCTCAAGAATCTTTACATAAATTGTCAGCAGCTAGGTGAATTGGAGATTTGAAGAAAAAAAGTAAGAATAAGAAGTTGTGCATAAATTCTCATCAAATACATTTTGTCACTTCAGTCTTTAGTTTAAAATAATCGAAAAACTAGCCATCTGACAATGGGAAGGTGTCAATAGCAACAGTTCTCTCTTTCTTCAAGAAGAAGCCAAATAAGCAAACAATTGTGTTGAACAATATTGTGTTGATTCAAAGATTCATTGAGCAGCGAGTAGAAGGAAAAAACCTGAACAGTGACATGTGCTTAATTTGTGATTTGTAGAGCCAATTCTGTTCCAGAGGGAAGAGGAAGTACAGAACATTCTCTGCAGAATCCCAGCACGTGAAGGGATTTCGGTGGTCCCTCCCTCCCCTCCTGTGGCTCCAATAGAAAGTCTACTTACACGCCAGAGGTGTGACGATTGCAAAAGGACCCAGATAGACATGCAAATGATTGCACACGAAGGCATTGTGGGATCAAAAACGGGGTGCAAATCCGAGCTGGCAAAGCACCCCAACACTCTGTGCAAGCAAACTGGGCAGGCAGGATCTCGGCTGAGGCTTCAGAAGCCAGCTGGAAATCTTTGGGCAAAGTCGCCATGGATTTGAGGGCAGAGGCGAGGAGGGGCAGGGAGGCAGCCGTGCAGCTCCAACTCATACTTACCTGGCAGGGGAGACACCATGATCACGAAGGTGGTTTTCCCAGGGTGAGGCTCATCCATTGCACTCCGGGTGTGCTGACCCCTGCGATTTCCCCAAATGCGGGAAACTCGACTGCATAATTTGTGGTAGTGGGGGACTGCGTTCGCGCTTTCCCCTGATTTCACTGGTTCAAAAGACAGAAAAGTTGCTTTTATAATTTCTCCTCTGCTGGGGCTTTCGTGATAGCAATATCCTTCTCTGGCACTGAGCTGCATGGGAGAGATTAAGAGGGTGATAGTGTTTCTTCATTTCTTATCAACAATATCTGCCTGGCTTTCAATTGGTGTCTTTTTCCCAAAGATTTCCAAAGGAGCCCCTCTCTTTAATTTCACGGCTCAAGAATCTTTGTATTGCATAAATGGCCAGCAGATAGGAAAATAGGAGAAAATAAGCAGAATAAAAAGGTGTAGATACATATTCATCACTTTTTGTTACATTCAGTGTGAAGCTTAAAAAAAAAGAATAGAAAATCAAGCAAAGAGAACAATCCAACAATGGAAATCTCCAATAGTAGCAGTTTCTTCTTAAAGAGGAAAGGCAAAGAAGAAAATTATTGTGCAGAATATTGTGTGGATGCAAAGATGAATAATAAAACACATGAAAAGTGACATTTGTTGAAGTAAACTCTTGTTCAATAATAAAGAGGGGGGGAGCTCGGCTCAATCTCAGCTCAACCCAGCACATGAAGGGATTTCGGTGGTCCCTCCCTCCCCTCCTGTGGCTCCAATAGAAAGTCTACTTACACGCCAGAGGCGTGACAATTGCAAAAGGACCCAGCTAGACATGTAAATGATTGCACACGAAGGCATTGTGGGATCAAAAACGGGGTGCAAATCCGAGCTGGCAAAGCACCCCAACACTCTGTGCAAGCAAACTGGGCAGGCAGGATCTCAGCTGAGGCTTCAGAAGCCAGCTGGAAATCTTTGGGCAAAGTCGCCATGGATTTGAGGGCAGAGGCGAGGAGGGGCAGGGAGGCAGCCGTGCAGCTCCAACTCATACTTACCTGGCAGGGGAGACACCATGATCACGAAGGTGGTTTTCCCAGGGTGAGGCTCATCCATTGCACTCCGGGTGTGCTGACCCCTGCGATTTCCCCAAATGCGGGAAACTCGACTGCATAATTTGTGGTAGTGGGGGACTGCGTTCGCGCTTTCCCCTGATTTCACTGGTTCAAAAGACAGAAAAGTTGCTTTTCTAATTTCTCCTCTGCTGGGGCTTTCTTTTCCTAAAGATTTATGAAGCAGCCACTCTGTCATTTCATGCCTCAAGAATCTTTACATAAATTGTAAAGTTCAAAAGACAGAAAAAGCTATTTGTTTTCATCAATGATTGTTAGCTAACTGATCCTTTTTTTCTGAATAGTTGCATTTCTGCTTTGCGTTGTCTGTTGTGTCTTCCTCACCCTGGAGAGGGAGGGCAGTTTCATTCCTTTCTGTGCTGTCAGCCTGTCACAGAGATAGTTGAAGTGTCAGAACTGCTAATAAGTTGATGTCAGAAGACGAATTCTGCATGCTTATAATATATAGTCTTAGAGATACAGAGATGAGTGTTGCTTATTTTGGGCACCTCCTGAAATCCCCCGTGATTCAAAGCACAAATGAGGCGTATTTTCAGCCCATGAGTTGTGGGGGCATTTTGTTTGCTTTGCTGTCCTGAAATGGCCGGATTGAGTGTGATGGGGAGAGGCTCTTTTAGTAAGAGGGAGGGATAATGGAAGGGAAGAGTAGCCTTAGCCATACCTGTGCCAGGTGCAACAGCCCTCGCTCACAATAAGCACAGCAAAGCCAGGTTGCCCCCTGGGCCAGAGAGGCCCCCACCTCTGAGCTCTTCTCTGCAAGGGGGGTGTCTCATCCGGGAGCTATTTTAGCAGCCTGATGCTGCCCACATCTGCCCCTTCCAGGAAGCCAAGGGCTAGGACTGACCCGTTTTCTCGGCCACACATTCTTACCCTTGGCCTCCTGCCCCTTGCCCCCATAGGGAATGGGGCAATGGATGCTTCATGGATTTATGAACGGACGGTCTGGACTCCGGATTCCGGTGGGCTCAGCAGCTGCTGCTATGTAGATTTTCCCCTTCTGGAGGACGGCTTGAAGGGCGGAGAGGAGACCCTCCTTCCCGGGGCATTCGAGGCCTTTGCAGCCCGTTTGCGGGAGGGAGAGGCGGGGGCTGGGCGTCGGGGGGGGTGTCGGTGGGCTGCGGTAAGGCAGAGAAGGGGCTCTGTGGCTCAGCTGGGGAGGGACCCCAAAGCCCCTGGGAAGGAAGAAGCAACAGGGGATGATGGGAGCTGCATCCGACTAGGGCAGGGGTTGGCTGGCTGGCTGGGGATTCGGGGAGTTGGAGTCCAGCCCGCTCTCAATCGCCGGGGATGGGGTGGGGTGGGGACAAATACAGGCGGTCCTCGCCTTGCGACCACCATCGAGACCAATCTCTCTTGCTGGGCTTTACCTCATTTTGCGACCTTTCTTGCCGCCCTGCATGCAGCTGCAGAGTGAGGAACCGTGTTCCGGGCGGGGTCGGTCAGCGAGGGGGTCCCTGGCGGCCCCTTGGACTGGCTGGGGCTGGGGCGGGGGGCGTGGCCTGCGCGCGTGACGTCGTGCGCGGAGGCCGATGACCCGAGGGAAGGGGGCGGGGAAGGAGGCGGGCGGGCAGCCAATCCATCCAGTCGGAGCCGGGTGGCCTCAACGGCGGCCAATCGCCGGGCGGGGGGGGCGGGGCACGGGAGGGCCGAGACGGCGCCGGGTGGCGGAGGAGAGCGAGGCGAGGCCGGCGGGTGAGCGGCGGGAGGGAGGCCCTTCGCGGGGTGGGGGCGCCCAAGGAAGGCCTCCCCTCCTCACAACAGCCCTGCGGGGAAGGCCCCCCCAGCCCCCCCCAGAGGAAATGGCCCCGAGGGTTTTCCCTGGAGGGGGGGGCTGCGCTTGGGGGGGGGTCCCCGAGGCCGTTAATTCCCATCAACGGGGCTTCCTGGCGGTTCCTTAGGAAAGGAGGCCAAGGAAGAGCCCCCAGAGGCCTTGAGCGGAGGGGAGACCGGGGAAGCGGCCTCCGTCTTCCGAGGCGGAGAAATGGACCTGCCGAGGCCCGGGAGGGAGGAGCGGGTGGGCGATGGGCTCCCTGGGCAGCGGGGCCTCAGCACAAGCCCCGTGCAGGGCCAGAAGGCCTGGCTGGATTCGAGAACCGCCAGGCAACGGGCAGCGGCCGTGCAGAGGTGGCAGGAAAGCGGCTCTGGCCCCGGCGGGAGCGCAGATTGACAGGCAGCGCTCCAGGCCTGCCAGGGGGTGTAAACTGGCTGCCTTCCTCGCCCCCCCCAGCCCCTGCCCCGCAATCAGAAGGCGAGGGGGGCTCTGGGAGGCAGGGAAGGGGAGAAACTCCGAGGAGCAGCAGCAGGAGTGAGCCTGCGAGAGGGAGACGCCAAGGGGGAAAACCGTCTCTTTTCTTTTCCTAATAGGTTCCTGGAACAGCAGAGAAATGGCTGCAGTGGCAGGACAGGAAAGTGAAACTCAACTGTGCAACAATTGGTGAGGGTTTTTGTTCTCTCTGCCAGTCTGTGTGCGGACACACACACACACACACACACACACTGAGCCACTCAAGCCCTGTGCTCTTTGGGATAGCAGAAGGGAGTTGGGTTTAAAAAAAGGGTGACTAGATTTTGTAAGAGTTTCTGATTGTCCCAATACCCTTTAAAAAAAAAGGAGAGTTTGGCATTGCAACGTGTCCTGGGCCTCTTTTAACAGCCGAAAAGATATTCCTCTGGCAAACTTCACCATCCATGAGATTCACTGCAGTCGGAACATCGGGGTCTGTCCCCTCTGCAAGGAGTCCTTCCCCAAAGCAGAGATGAGGGCCCACCAGGAGCAAGAGCACGCACAGGTGATCCAGCCTCCCCCTCCTCCCCTACGCCTTCGTCTCTCCTCTAGACGAGACAGACGCCATTCTGCCACCTTGACTCTGATCCGCATTTCTTTCGGACCTAGATTGTCTGTAAATGCAGCATGAGAATGGACAGCGGGCTCTTACAGGATCATGTAGTGAGTAAGCTAATTATTGCCTGATTTTGGGGGACAGAAGATTTGCTGTAGGATGATGGGATGTACCTCCTGGAACAGGTGCATAGAAGATTACGTTCCCAACCTACTTTTGGGGGTGACGGGCCACTTCTGCCTTCCTCTCTCGCAGGCTTTCGAGTGTCCCTTGCGGCCTGTTGCGTGTCAGCACTGTGACATTGAGCTGGCTTTCTGCAAGCTCCAGGATCACGAAGATTACTGTGGGGCCCGGACTGAGCGATGCGGCCGGTGCAACCGCAACATCATGCTGCGCGAACTGAAGACGCATCCCATTGACTGCGGGAAGAAGGCTGGGGTGGGGGAGCCGGCCGGCCAGGCGAAGCCGCCTTTCAACCCCGAGGCCCCTTGGCGCAACGTCCAGACCATCAGGAACGTCCTGCGGCCGGATTCTGCCGGAGAGTCTCCACTGAGGGGCAACAGGTTCCTGGAGAGCCAGCTGCACAGTTGGGTCTCGGGGGATCAGCTGCCCAGGGAACCTGGCTGGAGGAACCGAGGCCCATCCCAGCCAGATCGCAATCGAGGTAAAGGCCCGGAAGAAAACGGCCCCCAGGGCAGAACAATCCCCCTTGCTGCCCTCTTGCTCCCTGATGCCACTCGCATCCCTGGGCTCTCTTTGAAATACGCTGCCAGGGTTCCAAGTAGCGTCCAAAATAAAATAAGAGTCGGAGGCAAGAGATTCCTCAAAGTTCCAATTTATTAAAATTAGATTGAAGTCCCAAAAGGAAAGGTGGCTTGCAGGCAGGACCTTCGCCTCCTGAATTGAGGTGGTGGGCAGCTTCTGTCTTCGGAGGCTTTGAAAGCAGCTCTCTGCATCTTTGAGGTTGTGTTGTGTTGCCTGGGATGAAGGGGGGCAGCTTCGCTTCTCACGCTCTTCGGGGTTTGTTCCCTGAAGGCTGTCCGGAGAAGGCCGCCCCCCCGCTGCCCAGGGACGGAGAGTCGGACTACAACTTGGATTACCTCCTGGCGCTCAGCTTGCAGCAGGAAAACAGCTTCGGCCGACCCAGCGTGGCAGAGCTCCAGAGAGAACTCTGGAAGAACATCTGTCCCCCCCAGGCCGGGCCAGCTGACCACTGTGGCAAAGCAAAGAACTCCAGAGACCCCTCTCAAGATTTGCTGGTAGCAGCCAACAATCTGAACAGGCCCAAAAGTACGCCGGTATTCCTGGTTGCTTTACCCAGGGATTGCAGGGAGAGGAGTGGGCATGCTATAGAGAGAAGCCCCAGGACACTGCCCTACTCCTAAGCTCCTCTGGGCTTGGTTTCCTTTTTTTGGCTCACTGAAGAGCAGAGTAAACGGCTCTTGGGGGGCTTCCTCGTCCTTGGCGGAGGAGGAGTCTGTGTGAGGGAGCAGGTGGGCAAAGTGAGTGAGGAGCATTTTGGAGGAGGCGGCGGCAGCTGGATGGTTGTAACCCAGTTTGGAGTTGTGTGACTGTCTCTCTCTTATCCTTCAGCGGAGACCCTGCTGCCTTGCGAATTCTGCGAGGAGCTGTACCCCGAGGGAGACCTAATCCTTCACCAGGTGGGCCTGAGGGAGAGGAGGAGGGGAAGCTGACCAAGGCAGAGGACAGGAAGAGGGGCTGGGAAGATATCCCCCCTCCCCTTCCTCGTTGCCTCCTTAATTTTCCCGCTGCCGTCCGGGGCAATTTGACCAGAACGCTTTGCTTCTTTTTCTGCTGATGACAGACGGGCTGCAACCCCGCAAGTGCCTTGGCCTCCTTCAGCAAGAGGAGCAACCTGGTGCCACCGACAGAATGCCTGAGCAGCCTGTGGGGAGAGCTGCCCGGCAGCCGTTCTGTGGGCAGCGGAGAGACCCTTCCCCCCCAGCACGGCATGCAGGACAGCCTCCTGCTCCCTTGCGAGTTCTGTGGGGTCCAGCTGGAGGAGGAGATCCTCTTCCACCACCAGGTACGGAGAGCCACGAAGCCCCTGGGCTGAGCGATGGGAGGGCTGGCAAGGGAGGGGCAGTGACCGCAGCCCTTTCTCTCAACCCAGGACCAGTGTGATTTGCGCCCAGCCACCGCCCCCTCGAGCGGAAGAACACCTGCGCCGTCAGGGTCTCCGGTCCCGGAAAGCTCTCTGAGAACCGAGTCTCCGGATCTCCCCAGAAGACGCATCCGGCACCAAGGTACGCCGGCCAACTCTTGGCGGAGGCCAAACTGCAGGCCCTGCAGAGCAGGCGCAGCTCCTCTGGGCACCCACCAAGGAAGAGGGCAAAGGGCTGCCTCCCTCCCTCATCAGAACTGGGCTGTGGAGAAGAGGGCTGGGGGGGGGGGAATGATAATTGGGGTCTTCCGGCCCTCCTGGTGGAGTCCAGGCCCGGCGTGTTCCCTGCGCCTCCCTTTCCCTCATGGTCCCCGCAATGTCTTCCCTCTCCCCCTTCTGCGCCAGGTGAGCTCCCTCCTCAGTACCTGGAACAGCTTCAGCAGAAGCCGCCTTTCCAGCCTGCTCCAAGGAGCTACTCCCAGGCAGCAGCCAGGCGCATCCAGCTGGCCGCTCCCAACAACCGGAGGGAGGAGTCGGTTGCTCTTTCCAAGGCCAGGAAGCCTAAGAACCTGGGAGATGGCGAAGGAAGGAGCCCAGGCCAAAGCCCAGGTGACCCTGTGGCCGCCCCTCTGCCTGCCCGACAACCCCCCTCGGACTTTGCTCCCAGCACCTACATTCCAAGCTTCCCTCTGGCCCTCCCGACTCGCCCAAGGTAGGGCTTCCGGTATGGATTCGAATCTGGGCTGCTCCTTGTTAAGGTGGGTGGGAGGGACTCTCTACTCTTTGTGTACCTGGAACAGGCGGCTGTTGAAGGGGGAGCTTTAAAACAACCTTGAAAGATTTAAACCCTCCCTCTGTTTCTCTCCCCCAGCATAAGACAGGAAGGGGGACCGAGTCCTGCATCTCCGCCCCATTTCAATAACGCCGCCAAGGTAAGGTCTGCCTTTGTCCAGTGGCCTCTTGGGCAAGGAAGGTGGCAGAAAACCCAATTCCGCCACAGGAGCTTTGCAGAATCTGGATCCACCTCCAGTTGGTCAAAGATCCCTTCGTGAAATGTCCCCTGCGTTTCATGGGCTGTTTAGAAAAATCTGCCTTTAGAGGATGCGCTGTAGATCTCGACCGCCACCCCCTTCATGCTTTTGAGGCCGAGGTTTCTTGCTGTCCGTGGTTTTACTCCATGGTGTACTTGTAGGTGCCTTTCTCCATCGGCCTCCTTGAGCTCTTCTGCTCTCAATCATGAGGAGGTGAACTAACGCAGCGTCTTCTCTTTGAAAAATCCTCCTCCGCCCTCTTCAGGGTCTGGGAGCTCCCTTGTCCGGCAGGGCAGGAGACAGAAATACTTTCATTTTCCAAAGTGCCCCATTCACAGCTGCTCACATTGGGGTCTGGCCCCTCTCCCCGCCCCCCCTTCCTGAGCAGAGCCTCTGGCGTTTTCTCCCCTCCAGGCCAAACCCGACAGAGAATGAGGAGGAAATGTCCGGGGCCGCCTTTCCCTGCCTTCCGGCACCAAGACTCGGTTTCGTGACGCGATTTCCGCAGGAGTTGCGTGACCGGCACTCTGCAGCTCACAGGCGCGGTGGCAGCCAGTTCCTCTGATTACTTTGTCAGTTGTGCCATGTTTTGTTGCTGTTCGGGTGGGGGGGAACGGGGCTGTGTGTGTGTGTGTGTGTGTGTGTGTTCCGGGGCTCAAAACTTTTTGCTTGAGCAGATGTTTCCTCTTTGCAAGCGTAGAGAAACAACTACTCCCTGCCCAACTCAACTCCCCCCCCCCCCCGTTTCCAAAGGCCTAAGGAATAGAAAGGCTAGTTAGTAGTGGCTGAGTTTGAACTCGGTGCTTTTGCTGCTAGGAGTGTCCCTCCCTGCCCGCGGCCGCCTCTTCCTTCTCCTTCCCAGCCCAGTTTTTCAGTGAATGGGAACAGGGGGGAATCTCTCCCCCCAGGGGAGGGGGCTCCTTGTTCAGTCGCATGGCCTTGAGAGCTGAAACGGGGTCTCCAAGTGTGAGTAGCCGGAGGGCACGCGTGTTTTACGTGCTTGAGACTTTTAAATTTCTTACAATAAAGTTTGTATCTATTAGTCCACCTTGTCTTGATCTTTCGGTTCATTAAAACCAGGCTCTTACCAGGGGCTACTCAAACGAGGGCTTTGGGTGCGGATCCATCCACCCCAAAGCAGAAACAAGAGGTTGACTACTGCGATTGGTGGCTCTAACCTCCTTCCCGTTAGCTCCCTGGGCTAGTTTCCTTCCCACTGGGTCCCCCGCCCTGAACCCCCCCGGCCCCCCAAGAACAGAGCTGCCTCACGGAGGCTTCCACCAAATGTAAGCATTTATTAAATACAAGAAAAGCCAAAGAATTCTTAAAAACAAGTGGAGCCAACCTTGCACTCGTCTTCCCAAGGGCAAAGGGGCCGTTTTCACAAACTGCGCTGGTTGTTTTTTTTCCCCTTTTCTTAAATATTCGTGAGAAGGGGCAAGAGTTCTAGGGACTGGGGATTTGTGGGGGGGGACACCGTGGTGGTAGAATCGGGGTGTGTGTGGAAAGCGGAGAATAAATTAACGAAAGAAAATGGCAAACAAGCCTCGTCCGCTGGGCAGCCGGACTTCCTTGGGTCGGAGGAAACGCCGAGTCCTCCTGGCCCGAGAAAGGGGCAGCCCTCGGCTCACTTTTCTCTTCTATACAAAATATTTACATGTTTGCTTAAGTCAATATAAATAAATTAAAAAAAAAAACAGTGCAGTAAACCCATCCCGAAGTGAGCTGGAGCAGGGCGGCCGGTGGGTCTTTGCCCGAAGGAGCGCCTCCGCCTCCCAGCTGGACGCTTGGAAGCCCCTCCCGGAGGCAGAGTTCCACTCCGGCCCAGAGGCTGCAGGCCTGCCCCCCCCCTCAAGCTCTTCCAGGGGTCGATGGTGGGCAATAAATAGGAAAAACGGATACTGAAACAAAAAAGCTTCAACTGAAATGCCTCCAGGGTCTCCGCTGCCTTTTTTACATTCAGAACTACTATTCAAGTCAAAAGGAAGGAAAGTCACACAGTCAGTCAGTCCCGTGTTCTGGAGCAAGGGGCAGATTCGTACTTCGGACTGTTTGAGCAGCCGCCGCAGAGCGAGGCACAATGGGCCTGGCAGACTCCGGAAGCCCCCCCAGACCTATTGCCTTGATTCACAGTTTGCTCCCTCTTACTGAGCAGCTTCCTTCAGCCTGGCCCCCTGATCTGCTCTTGCCAAGGGATCCACCGGGCAGAGGGAGGGAGGGGTAAGACCTCGACCCCCTTCCCCCCCCCGAAGATCCATTTACAGTAAGTGGGGTGTGAACACTGTAGAAGACCATTCCCCCCCCTTAAATGCAACCATAAATAATTGGAATAAATATACATCAAGTCACTGGTACAGCACACACACTTGGGGCCCAGAATGAGGGTCACTCCGGACACCCTGCCGGCCTCGGGGAGGGAGCATCCGCCGAGGGGGCCACTGGAAGGTATCTGTGAGGTATTTGAACAAGAAGCCCCCTGAGGAGAAAAAAGGGGGGGGGTTCGGATCCATAAGCCCCCCCTCCCCCAAATCTCTGGAAAACAGGGCGTCTTTTGTGGATGGAACCAAGTCAGGTCCCTGCGTTTCTAACTGGGATTCTCTAGAAAGGTGCCCCCCCCACCTCTCCTTCACCCAAACACAAGGGGGGGTGCTCAAAGGGGTGACTGCACAAGGGGGGGGCGCTCTTCCTCCTCGACTCCCTGCCCTAGCAACAGCCACCCCCGTCTTCCCCATTGTCGCCAACCTCCATCCGCACGTCACTCAGGCCAAAGAATGAAGAGTATTCACAGAAATATACACTAGATACAGCCCCCCCCCCCCCCCCCGTGCCTACCGACAAGCGGGAGGAGGGAGGGGCTCCTGGGATGCCTTTGGAGAGGACAGCGTGCAACATCCTGGCTTGGGGGGTGGGGGAAGAAGGAAGCCAGCTGTTGAGTGCTGCGTCTCCCAGATAGCACCGGGGCCCTTGGAGTCTCGAGTTCGAAAGCGACCCCAAAACGGCTCGGTCGGGCACTCTTTCCGCTAGAGGTTTGACGGTGGTGCCTTGGCATGTCCTTTGAAATCAAGGCGCGCCCTGCGAGGGCCCTGGAGCTCCCAGGGCACCCGTCCGGGGAGTTCCCTCGTAAACTCCCGACTGAACTAAGAGCCAGAAAGCCAGGTGGATCCTTTCTGTCTTTGTTTGCCAAGGAAGAACCGGGGATCCTCCTCTCTAAAGGCAACAGGCAAATGGGAAGCTTGGAAGGGCCATTTCTGAGCGCAAGGCGGAACCAACTGGATCGGAGCCGATTAAGTGGGTGATCCCTCCCCCCCTCCCCCACCCCTTTCTTTAGACCCTCCCAGTTTAGGCTTCAGGCAGACAGGAAGGGATTGTCCTTTATCACCCTACAGCGGAATGTGTGAAGTTGCCACCTCTGGTTCAAACCAACCCTGGCCCAAAAAAGTGGGGGGGGGGGGGGAGGCGACTTCTGCTCTACTGAGTAACGTTAAACCCTGATTCCCCCCCCCCAAAAAAAAACGAATTGTGGTTGCTCCACCGATGCACTCAGAAACGGTGGTGGAAGATCTCCCCCTTGCACGGCCGATCCCCGAGTCTCCCTTCCGATGAGGACAAAATGGGGGGGGGGGGAATCCCCCAGGATTGCAAACCTTGTTCCCCAGACTGAGTTTTCTATAAGGCAGCAGCAGCAGCAGCAGACGGTTCCATCCACCCCAGAGGTCTACGGAGAGGACGTCTTCCACGCAGGCCGTCGCAAGAACGAAGGCGAGGACCAAATTCACCTGCCGCTCTTGCCTGGCCAGCGCTTGGCTCCTCCGGCGCGTCCTCTGAAGGGCCGACCCCCGGAGGGGAGCAGGTCAACCGCTGAGAGGGTCCTCGCGATAGTGGATGGCGTACCGGAGCTTCTCCAGCATGATCTCCAAGGAGGAATACTGAGGGAGTTTGATCATGAACATGCAGGTCTCCACCCGGATGTACCGTGAATCCGGGGAGCCTGTGGGGGGTCACAGGAAGGGGAGAGGCTCAGCACCTGCTACTGTAGGAGGGGGCTTTCTCCCGCGGACAGATCTCTCTCCTCCTCCTCCTCCTCTCCCAACTATCTGATTTCAGGTACCGTATTTTTCATAGTATAAGGCGCACCACGATTTTGTAGAGGCAATTTTTTAAAAAAAAGTTTTTGCACTCTGCAGAACTCCCAAACTTCATCAAAAAAGGGCATGCAGAGCCTTTAGGAGGCTTCCAGAGTGCTCCTGGGGGCTGGGGGTGGGGTGGGGACTGGCCCGTCTTTCGCTCATTTCTGCCCTCCCCAGCTCCCAGGAGCACTCAATAAGCCTCCCAAAGGCTATGCACGGCTATTTTTTCAAAGGGGGGAGGGTTTCGGGAGGCCAAAAATGCTTTATTCAGTGTAAAAGACGCACCCAGATTTTCAGCCTTTTTGAGGGAAAAAGGTGCGGCTTATACTCTGAAAAATACGGTAAGTGTGCTACTAGAGGTTGGAACAGCTGGCCCAAGTTGTTGCGCTTCAAATGACAAGGCCAAGAAAGGGCAAACGTCACACTGGCCTTCTACACCAAGCAGGCGTTAAGCCCTGCTTAATTGTTACGAGGGCCAAACCAATATCGAGGGCCTCCATCTTCTCGAGATAACCCCGTGGTTGGGCTCAGCCTCCCCCCCCCCAATTTTCTCCCCTTCATTTGTGCGCCAGGAAAATAAGGGTACCTGAAGTGCCATCCGGGGGTGCAATTTTCATGGGGTAGGGCGGCACGTGGGCTGTGTCTGGACCCCCGTCCTTGCAGGGACAGGTGAAGGGGATGCGCTCCTGGTTGCAGGCAAACTTAATGAATTTGCACAGCTCCTCCTGGGTGAACATCTCCAAGGCCCCCCAGAAAAATTCGATGTGCTGGTCGGTCTCCATCAGCCCAACTTGGTACATGGTGTGTGCCTGTGGGCGGCCAAGGGGGAAAGACGGGAGGAGGGAAGGAAGGGAAGCTGGTTAAGGGATGGAGAAACACTCTGAAACAGGCTCTCTCCAATCTTGGCCACTTTGAGGCTCCCAGAGTTGAAGCCCACAAGCCTTAAAGGTGCCAAGGTTGGAGGAGACTCTGCTCTAGGCCACCCTGGAGCTCCCAGCGCTCACTTTTCTCTTTCTGTTCAACCTCAATGTGAGTTTTCTCCGCTGGGGTCTACATCTAAGCCAGTTCTTGTTTCCCTCTCGGCTCCCCTGCGAAAATCTTGCCGTGATGAAAGGCGGATGGGCGGAAAGGAGGATGAGCAGCTGCTGTCTTCTTGGACCCTCCCTGCTTCCCGTCAGGCCGGAGGCCCTCAAATTACCTTGAGGAATTCCAGGTTGATGTAGGGGAGCCCACAAGTCCTCAGCTCCAACTCCAGGGGGGTCAGCAAGGTCAAAATCTGCAGTGGGATGATGGAGGCCAAGCCGGCTCGCACGGCCATCACACACTCAGCGGTCTGCAGCTCCTGGAGCCTCAGGTTGCGAATGGCGGCGGCATAGACGTCCTTGTTCTCCCACCTGGGAAGGAAGGAAGATGGGTTCAGGGGTGCAGGAGAGTCCTTTTCTTGGGGTGGGGAGCCCCGTGTGGCTTGTGTCCCGCATAACGCTTGGGCTTCTCCCTTCCCTTCGGGTTCCTCCTCCTGAGCCTTGCAAGGCCTTGCCACAAAGGAGAGGCTAAGGGAGTCTAAGGCTGGGCCATGTCAGCACTTGGCTGCCTTCAGAGGGGCTTCAAAGGCACCTCGGCTGGCGGGCCAAGAACCTTTAGAGCGGGTTTAATGTCAGGGTTCCAAGTAACGCCCCCATAGCAAGCAAAACTCCGAGGCAGGTAGATTCGTCAAAGAATAGGGTTCCCCCTCCCTTTTATAAAGAGTTTTATTTGCAAAAATAAACATTCTCATCATACCCATACTAACAGTTTTACATCTTATTTATATCTCTATCTAAGTGTATTATCTACTTATTTTTTTAGTTTTCTTCATTTCCAAAATACTTTCCCTAATATTATATGAATATTCAGTTTGCTCTTTCTCCTTAATTGCTAATGTTAGTCTATTCATTTCCGCACATTCTCATATTTTCCTTATCGCCTTCTCATCCGTAGGGATCTCTACAGAATAGTTTTATTGGGTATATCCCATTGGCATGGTTCTGGTGAAACCCGACTCTAAAGGTTCCCGCCGTTTTCACCTAATTGAAAGTAAACGTTTTCCCCCCTTCCCCAAACAATCAGTCACATGGTCCAATCACGGTGCCATCTGGTTGCCTGGTAACTTTGCTCCTCCTCTTTCCGGCCACCTGTGAGAATGTCCTTGGTTCCCAGGGGGAACGATTTTGTTTTGGCTACAAACCCCCAGCTGTCTCTATTCCCCCCTCCTCCCCCTATCCCTCTACTCAAGTGTGGCAACACGGAAGCCTCAAAATGGCCTTGGCCAGGCCAGCTTCACGGTCGACAGCGGCTGCTGCTACTCACACCACAGGGATGTGTCTGCCTCGGGCGCACAGCTCCACTTCTTCCCCGGTCATCGTTATATAGGTGAACTTGCAGCTGGGCTTGTTGGGGCTGTCCGGGCTCTCCATGGCCAGGTGCTGGGAGGCGATCTCCGCACACAGGGCCTCCAGCTCGGTTTCATCGTTCAGCTAAGCCAAAATGAAACGAAATGGGCCTTTTAATTTATTTCTCTGCTTTGCTCCTGAAGACGGACAGGCCTTGCAATTTATGACTAAGCTTGTGAATTGGCTAAATGGGTCATTAACACAAGAAGAATCCTACACGAATTTAAATTTTATTTACAACCCCCCATCAAGGCCGGGAGAGAGGATACGGCACCACAAAAGACTCACATTTTCAAATTTTTGGACGTAATTATAGGTTAGTACGTCAGCCTCCTGGAGGTCCACATCTGGCTCCAGCAGTTCTCCTACCAAGATCTTCCAGAAGGAGGGCAGGAGATCCAAAGGCAGAGGGACATCAGCCCGAATGGCAATGCCCAGGAGCTGCCCAAAGAAGTGCAGCAGCTGTTCCTCCCCGTAGCTGATGGGGCTGGGGGTCAAGATGTATTTGCCCTGGGGATGGAAAAAAACAGCATGGGTTTGGAAGCCCAGCTCTTCTGAGGAATGATGGTTTGCTGGCTTAGTTGGCAAGACCACTCAATGCTCCTCTGCTACAAGAAGGCTCGGGGTGAAGAGTCCCCACTGATGCCAATTGGCTGCAGCTTCACAACCAACCACAGGGCTCCTCTGTATGCCCTGGGCACCCGCTGGCGTACCTTGTTCTTGTTGACCGATGAGCTTGGACAGAGCAAGAGGAGGGACAGCAGCGTACTCTGGAGTTCCTTACAGACCTGCCAAAGAAAGTGACGGAAAGATCCACCTGGAAGACACATGGGTGACACTGGTCACAAAATGTTTCTTTTAACCAGATTTTATTTTTTATCCAATGGTCAAGAAGATAAATCTAGAAGTAAGAGGTGAGTACAATAATTCCTTCCCCAATGGTCAAAAACCAAACAACCATCCATCCATCCATCCATCCATCCATCCATCCATCCATCCATCCGAGCCTCAGCCTTCTGAAGAACTCAACTCAACTTATCCACCAGCCATTTTTTACAATCCGGTTGAAACGTTCCAGCAGTTACTCCCAACATTTGGAGCAGCCAGGCACCTCCCAGACGGTGGCTTACTTGTGCCGTGGACTTCCTCGCCAGTGAAGCGAATGTTGAAGGCGTATGTGGGGTCTCCTCCACTGGCCAACTTCACACAGAGCTGCGACGACGGGACGCAAGCCAGTTGCCGTGCAGCCTGGCAGAAGTAGGAGTTTTCTGAAGAGCGAATCTCTCCTGTGGGAGATGAGCGGAAAGAGAAGGCTGGTTGAAAACGGCCGTCGGCGGCTGTGACGTTCTGATGACCCCACCCGGCTCAGGAAGAAGAGAGCAGAAGGGGGGGCTTCCCCTGAAGCACCTACCTCCCACTATTTCGAGGGGGTCCAAGGTGATCTCTGGGGCTGCGTGGTCAGCCGTTCTCTGCACTGTGGCATTGAGGACGCGGTTCAAGACCGTCACTTTCGTGTCGTAAAAAATCAGCCCTGAAGGAAGAGAGCAAAGATCAGAGTCCTTCCGAGAGGGACCCCCTCACCACCCAGAAGACATGAGCCGTTTCTCCCCAGACAATCCATCCCCCTTTGCACGGCTGACGTTATTTTGTGTCCTCGGATTCTGTGTTGGGGGCCTGTAGATTAGCCAACCCGGAGAGAACGGAAAGCAAAGGAAGTTTGTTATTTTTCATTTGCTTTCCTTGACCCATCAATGAAATTATTCTGCCTTTTTGCAATATGAATGTTGGCTTCCTTCATAAAACAGAATATTTGCATCCTCTGCTTCAGGTGGTTTTCCAGAATCCACAATCCAAACGTAGCAGGTGGGTAAAAACTAAAACCCACTTCATTTCATCTCTGTCTAGAGCTAACTAAAATGAAATTAAACTAATCCAGTCATTCTCCTGTCCAGCATTATAAATTTGGCCTTGAGACACAGCCTGATAAGAAAGCCATCAAGTGGGCTCTCCACCGGCTTTATCCCTCCCCTCATCCGGCCAAGCACGGACCTTTGGCCTCTTGCAGAAGGGCGGCGATGCTGTTGGGGTACACCTTGGTCTGCCGGAGCTCCACCAGCGGAAGGAAGAAGGTCTCCAGGGTGGTGTTAAGGGACTGAAGCAAGGCGAAGCGCAGGCGGAGGCTTTCGACGGGGGTGTCTGCAACAGAGCAGGGCGGTCAGGAGTTGCCGAAAGACAGGGGGGAAGGAAGGGAAGAGACTGATCCCCCCATGGAAGAGGAGGAGGAATGGGGAGTCCTGGACATACTCAAGAGGCAGGAGACCTGGGGGTCGGCAGCATCGGCAGAGTCCAGGTACACTTCGTGGGGGTGCAGCCGTGCAGGGGTTATGGCCAGGTGGCGGCACAGCCGGTTGATGTACCGGACGAGGGCCACGTCCATCTCCAAGGACCACTTGCGGCAGGCTTTCTGGGCGTGCCTGGCGTCGAGGCAGGAGCACCTGGGGGAAAGAGGAGGAGGAGGAGGAAGAGAGGGCTCGGAGGAAGACGACCACCCTCTACGCGGCTGCAAGTGACCCCGACAGCTGCGCGTCCCCCTACCTTTCAAAATGGAGGTCGTAGCCGCAGGACAGAATGGCTCGCCAGACGCTCCGGATGTCCTGCTTTGCTCGGTCAATGACAAATCTGTGAAATCCCTCCAGGGTCAAATACTTCTCTTCGGGAGCTGGAAGCGTCGGCCGAAGGAAAGAAAAGGAAAAGGTCAGCAGGGATATATTTGCAGGGAAGGCTATAACCCCCCCCCCCCCCCCCCCCGAAAGCCGAGTTTGCTTTCTCCGTTACAGGCACTTCCTCTGATGTCAAAAACGTGCAACTCAAGGAGGACTTCTACTTATTTTGAATGGAAGTCCCTCTGGGGCAGCTTCCGGACAGGCCCTCAAAGCCCCCGCCAACTGGACTGCAGTTGTGGAACAAGGCTGTCCCCGGCCCTCTCTAGGCCAACCCAAAGCCCTGAGCGTCCCCCCCCCCAGCCTCAAGAGAGCGGGTGGAGCTACCCTCTGGCTTCTTGGTGGGGGACTTGTCGGGGTCCTTCTCCTCAGGCTTGCCCTTCTCCGTAGACCTGGCCTTCACCGTTGGTTTCTTCTCGCTCAGTGCCGTCCTGCTAAAGGAGGAAGACGCAGCGTCTTGGTCAACGGCCCTTCGGTGAGGAATTCTACACACCGCCATGTTTTGTGCTTTGGGTCACAATGTCCAGGCAGTTCCCCCGAGGACAGGAGGCTTCCTGGGATTGCCCCGTTTCCTCCTGGGGGGGGGGGGGGGGGGGGCTTCCAGGAAGCCAGAGCTCTCACCTGACGCTGTTCAGCACAGCCTTCTCCTTGGCCGGAGGTTTGGTGACCGGCCGCTTGGTGCTGACCACCTTCACAGGGTGCTGTTCTTTGCCCCCCTTGTTGTATTTGCTCTTGTCAAACTTCGGCTTGGGGACCCCGTATTTTCTGAGAATCTTGGGAGGGAGGAAGGGGAGAAGGGCAGCGTTTTAGGCTGGGAAGGGCAGCTTCTTCAGGTGGACGAAGGCCCAAGGCTGCCTCCCAAGGGCAGGGCAGAGCGCCCACCTGAGTCAGCTGGTCCTCCAGGGCCTTCTTTGGGGGACGGACGTGGGTGAAGAAGGTGTGCAGGAGATTGCCGGGCGCCTGGGTGTTGATCTGCTCTTTGCTCAGGTAAATCTCCATCACTTTGGGGGGCTTGGCCGGCAGCAGGCTGAGCATTTGCTCGGAATGGAGGCAGCTTTTGAATATGTCCGTCAGGACTTCGCGAGCTCCTGGCACCAGCTTGTCCCCTGGAGGGAGGAACAGCCCCGTCACAATCAAGAAGCATTTCCCGCTCTCGTACGTCGGAAACCACGTTGGTTTCAACTCTCACATAAAGTTGAGTCTTGGCTTTGCTTGCACTGGGGCTCCCCTTTGCGGAAGTGTCTGGTTCCAGCTGGAGCAGATCCAGCTGTTGGGACTGGAGAACTCCAGGATCACGGACACTAAGAAACCCACCAGGTCTCTGACTTGCTGGTCCTCCTCCCTCCTGTATGCACCGTGCGCACAAGGCAGCTGCAAAGGTGGAAGAACCCCCCCCCCCCCCCGAGAGACAGGACAGCACAGACCCACCTTTGATGGTTTTGTCACTGAAGTAGTCTTCCAGGGCGGGGCTCCCTTGCGTATCGAACAGACTCTGATTCACGGTCGAGACGGTCAAAATCTCCTCCGAGGACATTTCCATCAGCTCGTCCTCTCCGTCCAGGGTTGACAAGCCAATCAGATCGCTGCTGTTAAACAAACTGGCCCGGATCTTCTCGATCTTGGCCCGGGATCTGATCTGTGTGAAAGAGAAAACAAGGCGGGAGGCGATTTGGAAGACAGGCTGGGCAAGTCAAGCAGGGACTTTGGCTCTTGGGTCTGAAATAGATGCCAAGTTTGATTTGGACCCCCATGCAAGGTCCTCAGATGTTCCCCTGCCTTCCTGCCCTTCTTTCCTTTCCTTCCATTCCTCCCTATGTTCCTTCCCTCCTTCTTTCCTTTTCTTCCTTCTCTTCCCTTCCTCCCTTCCCCCTGCAATGCAGAGACAGGACAGGGGCCCCAGAGCCGCATCCGCCGCTCGCTGCCCGTTCTTCCCACTTCGGAAGGGCTGCTTTATGTCTGGGCTGCCCCCCTCCCCCTCCCCCCAGGCCCTTACCTCCACCACAGCAAAGCCCTTGATGGGCCTGGACGGGACGGTCTGACTGTCCAGGGACGTGACAGTGTAGAGAGAGCCCACGTCGGAGGCCGAGGCCGTCTCCCCATTATCCAGCTGCTCCCCAAGGCTGCCCAGGCTGCCCAGACTCCCGGTGCTACACAGCGACAAGTCCAAGCTCTCCTGGCTGGAGACCCCGTGTGGCTCCAGCAAGCCCGGCGGGACGGCCACCTCCAGGCCGCCTTGGAACTGGTCCACGGAGATGTCGCTGACCGTCCGGGAGATGCCCTGCGAGCTGCAGAGCGAGGCCTGGCTGGTAGAGGCGGAAGCGCTGACGCTCATGGCCGGCGTGACGCTGCTGGAGCTGCTGATGTCCAAGCTGTCCACGCTGCTGGACACCGCCGGCTTCTCCAGCTCGGTCCGGCACTCCCCGCCCTCCGCTTTGTCCTTGGCTTTCTTGGGCTCCTCCTCCTGCACCGGGATGTAGATCTCGTCTCTGAAGACGCCGCCGTGAGCGTTGCAGGCCTTGCGGATGGCGCTCCGCACCACCCCGTCCTCCAGGTGGGTGGGGATGCCTGAAATCACCAGCAGGCGGCTGTGAGCCGTCGCCCCCACCAGGGCCTGGCAGGCGTCCGCCACCGCGTCGTTGGTCACCCCCAGCCCCTGGGGGTCCTTCCTGGTGAGGTGCCGAAGGATGATGAGCAAGGTGAGGGCCCGATGGAACCACAGCATGTCCTCCGGCTTGCTGCCCCCCATGCTGAGCAGGGCCGGGTCCGTGTCGGCCGTGCGGGAGGAAGAGCGCTTCCCCGAGGGCGTGGCCTTCTCCCGTTTCATCTTCACCTTCTTCCTCTTGGAGAGAAGGCTGGGGCTCTGGGGGGTCTGCCCGGGGGAGGAGGAGGAGGAGGAGGAGGAGTCGCTCAGGTTGGGGCCGCTGGTGGAAGACATGACGTTGGCGGTGATGCCCATGTTGACCGGCAGGGTCACTTCGGCCACCGCCAGGCAGGCCTCCATCAGGGCGTGGAAGTAGGTGGAGAACCGGCCTTGGTCGGCTCCCCCCACCCCAGCCCCGCCACAGGCGTTCCCGGAGACCCAGCTCTGGGTCTCCTCGTCGTAGAGCTTGTGCAGCTCCGACTGCAGTGCCATCAGCATGGCCAGGCAGGGGTTGAGCTGCAGGGCGATGGAGGAGGAGAGGCCTGCCGGGCTCTTGCGCTGCTCCAGGCGGTGGACTTTGCGCAGCAGCTCAGCCAGGAGGTGGAAGAGCAGCTCCTTCACGCAGGGGGCCATGCTGGTGGTCCACAGGAAGTTCCCTGCGAGGGTTGAAAGGGGAACCGGGGGGGGGGGGGGGGGAGAAGAGACGCTCAGCTGGAGGGAGACGTCCTTCAGCAGCTTTTCCAGCCATCAATGTCTACATCCAGCTTTTCGTTTTTGTTTGGTAAAATATTTTTAATTTTGGTCTCATTCACAAGTATACATTCTCATAGGTATTGTTAATATTATATGTTGTCCTTTAATGTTTATAATTCCATTCTTCCCCTAAAGGTTTAATAGCTTAATCGAGATTAATTTCCTGCCATCCCATCCATCCATCTTATATTACAAGAACCTTCCTTCTTCTTCCCTCTCCTTTTCTCCTACCTTCCCTTCTTCTCCTTCTTCTTTCCTTCCTCCACTCTTACTTCCCCTCCATGTCTTCCTCTCTTTTATCATTTCTTCTTCCCCTCTCCTTTCTTCTCTTCCCCTCTCCTCCTCTTTCCCTTCCCTCCTTCTGCTATTGTATTTAGAGTCTATCCATTTCTGCACATTCATTTTTCAAGGGACGCAATATCTCCCCAAACCACGTTGCCCCCCCCACCCTTTCCTGGCTATCAAATGCATCAGCAGCCGCTTCTCTCTCACCTAGAATTTCCACCACTTGCAGGAAGACGGAGGCAGGGATGGCGTCCAGCTCATCGTCGGATCTCCCCTCGCCCTCCTCCTGCTTCCAGGTAAGCAGCTGCTCTGCAAAGGCCACGGCCAGAGGGAACTCGAGTGGGAGGGAGTGCAGGACCAGCACAGCACCAGGAGGAGGGGACACACCTGCAATGGAGACCCACAAAAGCAGAAGAGCCGATGGGCAGAATGTGGACTCTGGGTGTGTTATTTCCATAAGAGGCAGCTTACCCAGAGCCAAAGGATCTGACACACACCAAAAGTAAGACACCGGCTCCCAGCATCTTTCCTCCCGCATCTCTGCCTTCACCACACGACTGCAAAATCTGAGCCAAGGGGACGACCCTATTTTTCGGACTATAAGACGCACCCGAGTATAGGACGCACAAAGATTTCGAAGAGGTAAGTAAGGGGAAAAAAAAGGGGGTTCACCTCCCCGGCCCCCCAGGAGCACTCTGCAGATTCAGCAGGGCTGGGGGCCAGGCAAAAGCGCCCCAATATTTGTGAAAACAGTTTTTCACCCATTTTTCACAAAAATGGGATGCGGGGGCAGGGCTTCGGGAGGCCAAAAATGGCTGTATTCGGTGTGTAAGATGCACCAACATTTCCACTCTCTTTTGGGGAGGGGGAGATGGTGCATCTTATACTCCAAAAAATACGGTACTTGGCCCCTGAGCTTCAGCTGCATTCAGGACCCTCTCCTGGTACCAGGCTCAACTCTTAAGGGGCTAGAAGCAGAATTCCTGGCCAGCTTTGCAACCGTGATTCTAAGCACCTGCTTCCCAGTCGTACCCAGTTTGATGTGGACCTTGTCGGTGGAGATGATGGCCGAAGGATACTGGTTGGTGGTGGGGGGTGGGGTCAGGCCCGTGTTGGTTGGAGAAGCGTCCCGAGGGTAGCACACGGCCTCGATGAGGTTCAGCTGCCCGTTCTTCTTGACCTTGTGGCCCAGGCCGTAGAGCAGGATCCGGGCCCAGGGGGCCTTGTAGAGGGAGGAGCTGCAAAAGACAAGGACGGGTTAGACCTTTGGTCCCCCTTTCTGGAATCCCCACACAGTTGAAGGGGATCAGCTGGGGAAAGAAGAGGAGCTGGTCTATTCCGGGAGGCTGAGACGCAATTCCTCGCTCTCCGCCAGGGTCTCTTACTCTTTACGGAATCCGGACTGGCTTTCCTTGCAGGAGACGATGACGAAGGCAGCTCCGGGAAAATGGACGTCCATGTTGACTTTGGATTCCGAGATGGGGAACTCTTCGGAGGGGAACTGGTCCGGAGCGTTCTGAAAGCAGAAAGCAGAGACGGCCGCTGGAGGATTTCCAAAACCACGATACCCCGAAAGGCCCCCGGATGAGCAGGCAGAGAGGAAGCGAGGGGAGGCTTCTGCTGGCCCTGCAGCTTCCCTTCCGACTTGCCTGCAGGAAGTAGCAGACCTGCTTGGTCAGGTCGAGCAGGCTCTCCTCCCCCTGGTGCAGGGTGCGGGCGATGGCGATGGTGAGCCACTCCTGCACCGTCTGGGCGTTGCCCTGGTAGAAGAGCTCGGTGGCCGAGCAGCTCTGGGAGTGGATGGAGTGCTGGAGGGACTGGGCCAGGAGGATGGACGTGGAGCTGATGGTGCCATCTGGGAGGGAAGAAGAGGAAAGCAGCCCCTTCCACTCGCTTCTCGCTCAGTCACCAACTTTCCCCTTACAAAAACAAACTGGGTTGGCGGCCGCAGCCCAGACAGGACAGAGGACAGTCTCTTCCCATAAGCAGACGTGCGGTATTTTTCGGACTATAAGATGCACTTTTGTGTCTCCCAAAAGGGGCTGAAAATGTCTGTGCGTCTTATAGACCAAATATTGCCAAAGCACCACCCACCTGCGCAAGCTCTTTGGCCTCCGCAAGCCCTTTTTTCAGGCCTTCTTTCGGCCCATTTTCGAGGCTTTTTTGGCCCGAGCTGAAAAAAGCCTTGAAAACGGTCCGAAAAAAGCCTCACAACCGTACCAAAAAAAGCCCCCCGCCTCCCAAGGGCCCAAAATGAGGCGCTCAGAGGCCAAGACCCTTTTCTTTGTTTGTTTTCCTCTTCTAAATTTAGGTGCGTTTTATAGTCGGGTGTGTCTTAGAATCCGAAACATGCGGTGGTTATGGGCAGAGCCGCAGAGCCCCCTTCACTGGTACGTGGCAGAGGCTTGCCCCCTCCGAGGGCTGGGAGGGGAGGGGGGCTACCTGGGAGGGGCGGTGCCAAGAGCTGGTTGGAGAGCAGCTGCAGGTGTTCCAGAGTGATGTCCCTCACGCTGAAGAGCTGAGTGAAGAGGTGGGGCGTTTTGGGGGCAAAGATGTTGAGCAGAGCCATCCGGCAGTACAGGCAGGCCAGCACGGCTTCGCAGCGGAGGAGTTCCCTGAAAAGAGACCCAGGAGACGCTGAAGGGGGTCCAAGGCCTTTGAGAAGGGACTTTCGACCCCTTTTACGGCCTTCCTTGCCACGGTTCTTAAGTGAACGGCTGCAGTTGTTAAGTTAGTAACGGCCGTGTCAAGTGAACCTGCCTTCCGCATGGATTCGGCTTGTGCGAAGGTCCCCAAAAAGGGATTTTATTTTGTCTTTTAAAAAAAAAAGTTAGGGGGGGATCTCGTGACCCTGGGATGCTGCGACCGTCATAAATATGAAGCAGTAGTCGAGAGTGGGAATTTTGTTCCTGTCATCATAAGGATGCTGCCAAGGTCGTAACTCTGAGAAATGGTCGTAAGTCCCATTTTCAGTGCCGTCATAACTGTGAACGGTCACTAAGTGAACGGTCACTAAGTAAAGGACTCCCTGCAATTCAGTCAGCATTTGTTAGAAGCCGCTGGGCCTGGAGGCAAAGGCTCCTCCTGCCGACCGTCACCTCCGCTCACCTGTGAATCTGGATGTTGGAGTTGTCCAGAGAAACCAGCCCATTGGTGGCCGTCCTCCGGTAGCCGGAAGGTGGCCGCTCCAGCATGTCGATCGGGTACCAGTACCTGACCAGGACCCCCTCGCTCCGCAGGTACGTCTCCACCTGCACCAGCTCGTTCACCTGGAAGGACAAAGGCCGCCGTTGCCCAAGGCGCTTGGCCCGGGGTGCCATCCCAGCTGCCCCAATCTCCCCTCCCGGCTTCCACGGTGACTCTCTACTTGCCGAATCGACATCCAGGACCACGCCGTGCAGCCCGAAGGTCTTCAGCATCCCACGGATGGCAAACCTGGGCAGGGCGGTGGCTACAGCGTTGGTGGCCACATTGTTGCTTTCTGGGCAGCGGGTCACGACCGTCAGACCTGGAAGCAGGAGGAGGAGGGGTGGGGGGTGGGGGGCTTAGTGCCAGGACCTCGGAGTTCTCCCTGCTGGGTCCCTGGTATGCAGGCGGGCAGGGGTACTAGTGACCCCCGGTGTGTCAGCATATCAAGCCTTCAAGGCTGGCAAACCCAAGAGGCAAAAAAAGCCCTTCGGTCCCTGGCACAATCTTTGTTTCTGCTGGGGTCATGAAACCAAGTCTTGGGAGAGTGTCAAGGAATTCTACAACCAACTTACACTTAGTGGTTAAAGCGGAGTTACTCAGAAGTCACTCTTTCACACATTCTGCTCATCCCCAGACTAGGAAATCTTTTCTCTCTGATTCCTGCTCCTCCTCCTTCCCACCTGTTAAGACTTTCCGTCTACCAGGCGTACCTGGTAACCCCCCCCCCCCACTGGGCTCTGGCTGTTCCTTCATTCGTCCTTTGTGGCAGGGGAGGAGAGGGAGGAGCCGGGAATAGACGGGTTGCAGGACATAAGAAGGACTGGGTTTTCCTTGCGTAGGGCAGGCTAATGGCATCACAACTTGCTACCTCAAATGTCCACTTCTCTCTCTCTCTCTCTCTCTCTCTCTCTCCACAAGTCCCCAGGTGGCCAGAGATGGCTGGATCCTTCGTGGGAAGCCCCAAGCCCCTTTCCAATCAGTAAGCAGGCAGGCGTACCTTTCCGGA
Source organism: Natrix helvetica (assembly GCF_964273705.1). Taxonomy (NCBI): domain Eukaryota; kingdom Metazoa; phylum Chordata; class Lepidosauria; order Squamata; family Natricidae; genus Natrix; species Natrix helvetica. The sequence continues at coordinate 13,714,228 of NC_138564.1, forward strand.
CTTTATCGATGGTGAACTTGTTGGCCTCGTCTTTGATGTCCTCGATGGTGGGGAGATACAGGTCACGAGGGATGCCCCCGTTTTCCTCGTAGAGGAACTCCACGGTCTGCCGAGCTATGTCGACCATCCCTGAAACGCAAACCAGCCTCTGGATTGGCCTCCGGTCAAGGATCGGTAAGGGATGGAGCGGGCCGAGGGAAGGGTCTCCCTGCCCAGAACTGCCAGCAGACGCAGCAAAACCTCTCGTGAAACTTCTTGAACAGCCATGAGAAAGGAGGAAGGGGCAGGGAAGCCGAGGAAGGAACCAGGGTCAAAGTTCAAAGAGAAATGTTCTACATTTACCTAACTGCAAAGCTCCCTTAATTTGATCCAGGCCGGATTTCCTCTCAGCTTCGTTGCGGAAACGCCTCCTAATGGTGGGGAAGACCTTGGTCTCCCAGGCCTTCACCAGCAGGGCGTAGTGGTCCTCCTGCAGGGGAAGGCAGGGGTTTGCTGAGGGGGAAAGGCATCTGCCCAGCCACGAACGAGGACGGGACGGAGGGTCCTTCTCCTTCACCCCAAAGCCACCACATGGCTGCTCCAGCATGGGGCGGCCCCCTCTGCTTACCCGCGGGACGTCGTCGTCGTCATCATCGTCGCTCTCGTCATCTGCAATGGGCGGAGGGTGAAGATCTGGACCAGAGATGATGAAGTTCTCATAGCTGCGCTCCGTTTTGTAATGGCAAGAGGAGTCGCTGTCATATTCTGGAAAGAAAGAGGGAGGGCGGACGGGCTCAGCAAGAGGCACTTCTCTTCCCCCATTAGCCACCCCTTTAGCCTCTTAAGACGGTTGCTTTGGATCTTGCGATCTATGATTTATCACTCCTCGCTTGTATTTACCCTGAGAGCTTCTGCACCCGAGACAAATTCCTTGTGCGTCCAATCACATTTGGCCAATAAAGAATTCTATTCTATTCATTCTAATTCTAATTCTATTATTCCCATCTCTATCCTATCCTATCCTTATCCCTATTCCAGTTTCTGTTTGTTTCCATTTCTATTCCGATTCTATCCTGTCCTGTCCTACATTTTGGTCAGGCTGGTTAGCAGGTATTAGATATATGTTGATGATGCACTGATAAAGTGGGACACCTTGTCTCCAAATTTGCATGGAAGTAAAAGGAAACAATGCAGCGTTCCTTTCGTAAAAGGCCAGGGATGTCGGTTGGGACAACCCTTCTACTCTTTTCAGACTTTCCCCCAGCTAAGCAAGTCCTTCTTGCGCTGTTCTGACTTTGCCAGGGAGGCCGCGGAGGGGAGGGAGAGGCGGAAGACACAGCGGGCCCAGGGGAGCCTCACGTTGCTGAGCGGTGGCCACAGCTGCGATCCTACAGGGAGGCCCGTGAGGCCCAGGATCGGAGGCGCTGCTGGTGCCGGCATCATTGTCGCTATCGGAGGCCATGGCGAAAGGCAGCACTTCGAAGTTGGCACTGATCTCCTCTGCCAGGTCGATACAGAGGTCTGCAGCATTCCGGTGCGCTTGTCCTTCCAGGTAGGCAAACTGATGGGAGCCAAAGTTGGCCCGGACTTTGGTGTTCTAGAAGGAAACCATGACAAGAAAGAGTTGAGCTCTTGTAGACCTTTTGGGGTGTCCTTGCTCTCTGCGAGGAAACATTTCAGGATGATTATCTTGTTTTACAAAGTAATGCTATTCATTGTATTAGAGAAAGGGAAAAAGGCTTGTTTTCTCTCTGTGTGTGTGTGTGTGTGTGTGTGTGTGTGTGTGTGATGCAGCATAACTCTGGAATGCCTCTAGCAATTTCAACCAAACTTGGTACATAGATGACTTAATCTCTGGAAAGAACTAATGTAAGACACCCCTAAAAGCCCTCGGGAGTGTGCATTCTGTTAAGATACAGCCTGTTGTGCCTAAAGCCTAAAGTGGCTTCTGCTGCCGTAAAATGGCTTCTACTGTGCAGCTCAGTGGAGTTCCCATGGTAACGGCTTCACCACAAGGGGGCTCCCTCTGGTAAGGGTGGAAATCTAACATTAGAAATTATCTTCGGTCTGGACATTTTCCCCCTTTAAATAAATATCCAGGCAACATGCGGTTATTGGCCAGTCGCAAGTAAATGCTGGGTGATGTTATTCTCAGAGCTGCGTTTCCCTTTTGTCAAGATTTTCAGAGCAAGACCAAAGAGTCTTCCATCTGTTCAGGGTTCTTGTGATTGCACAGCAGGGAGAGAGGGCGGCACTCCACCCGAGCTTCACATACAGGACGTTGAAATCAAGGGCGAGGACTCGGCCCTGGAGCAGCTGAACAGGAAGAGAGGGTTGAGGTTCAACCTGCCTTCTTCTGGATATGGACCACCGGCCACATTCCTCCTGACACGTCTTCCAGATACGGCCCCAGCCGCTGTCCGTAGTAGGTGAAGTAGACCCTGCCTTTGGCCGGCTGCCCCGGAGGAGGAGGGGTCCCTTCTGTCCGCTCCCAGCCAATGCCTGCCACGTCACCTGGGGAGAAGGCCGAGGGACCAGAGAGGGACTGAGTGGGGTCTTCCACTGCTCCCCCACCCCTCCCCGAAGGACGCTTTCTGCCTAACAACAGGCCGGAGTGGGCTTACCAGGCGAGAGGGCCACATCTAGGCGCACGCTCTTCCACTGCAGCAAACTGGAACCGTTATAATGGACGGCTCGTCCGTTGCTGGAAATGCAGGAAGGGAGAAATTCACAGCGGAAGCAGCCCAGGCTCTCTCCTGGAGTGTCCCAGGCTTAGCAGCCACAGTTGGCCATGGCAGGTGAGCAAATGTGTGTGTTGGTTATCGGGACAAGAATGAACCGATTCTAGGCACAGCCTCTGAAAGTCGGTTTATCTTCTTTAGGGAATCCCTGCTGTCCTGTTCCTCTTTTATTTATATTCAATGCAAGAGACACCCCACCCTGGCCCCCCATTTTTGCTCTCACATCCCCAAAACCTACTTGTGGAAGAGGCAAGTGCCCACGGGGTTGGTCCACGCCCCGTCACGTTTCTCAGCTTCCGTGGCAAAGCCGAACGAGACAATCGGCCCCGTGTCGTCATCTGCATCTCCATAGGACACGATTTCAATCTCCCAGTAGAAAGAGGGGGCCTGGGAAAGGAGCGTCCGAGGGTGAGCCAAGCGCTTCACGGCGGCCTTCCAGAACGGTAGCGGTGCCCGCTGTGAATGCTCACCTGCACAGGAACTGCCGAGGTGGCGTAAATGAAGGTGCCCCGAGGAAGCCCTCCCCCTGCGCTGGGGTCCGCCAGGAAGGTCACCGCAGTGAGATGGGAGGAGAACATGCAGGCTCGCACAGGTGGAAAGACCCTTGAGGGGCTCCAGGTGATTTCTTTAGGCTGAACCAAGAAGACACGGAGCTGCGTTTAATCATAATGGTCAAGATTATACGATCTGGTGACCACAACACCCGAGGAACCATATCCTTGCCCAGTGGCAGTCTTGAATCCAGAGCGTGTGATGGCTTATGGCTGGGGGTGGGTGGGTTTGACTTTGCCCTGGCCCAGAGAAGGCATTAGTCCAACCTCCTTGCTCTGTATTTACCTGTCTTCGGTCTGCCTGGAGGGGGGGTGGAGGGGGGCGAGCGCTATCACGGTAGAGCATCCGTAACCTTTCGCACTGCGCTTCGACAACAAGGAGCCGCTCTCCTAGAAGGTTGCAAAGAAAGCCAGAAGGAGGCCTCTTCAGACTGGCCGGGCCCAACTCTCTCCTGTCAGGAGGTCCCTAAAGCTACATTTCTAGCATCAGCTGCTATTAATACACCAACTGCTTCTTCCAAAGGGCCAAGTGCTGCCCAACCCACAGAGGGAAGTGATGCCTAGCTGCTTTTTTCCTGCTTGTCCTTGAAGTAACTATGGAGAGGACCAAAGTTTTGCCTCATCCTCCCTGCTACTCTTTATAATCACCAAGGAAACTAGGTAAGGTTGAGGATGGCAAATCGGCTTGGTAGCCTTCACACCCAGGAGGGATTTGAATTGGGATCACGACAGTCTGGTCCTGTCCTTTTAATCCACAATATTTTCCAGGTCGCCTCTTCTTTATTCCCATCAGAATAATATTTGTTTCGGTCACAATAATCCAGCCTAAACACCTGAGAAGACTTGGCTCTTACCAGGGCTGCATTCTTGGGCTACAAGGTTGAGAACCTCCACAGCAGCTGGACACTGTTGGATGAATTCTTCACAGAAGGAGGTGTCCTCCAAGAGTTGGGCCATCACCAGACATGACCTTGGGGGTGGGGGTCAGAGAGACAGAGAGAGAGAGAGAGAGAGAGAGAGAGAGAGAGAGAGAGAGAGAGGAAGGAAAAGCATGTCTTTAGGAGTTCTTGGGGAAGGTCAATGATTTCTAGAGACCCCCCATGCTGATAAAACAAGCAATTAGGAAACAGAACTCTGGCTCCCAGGTTCCTCAGTTCTGTTGCCCTGAAGGAAAATGTTGGGTCATTTTGCTTGCTGGAACGCTCACCCAGCAGAAAGGACTCTACTCAACTCCCCCAGGCAAACAGGCACGGGGAATGGCCTTCTGGGAACAAACCAGAATGGCTGGCCCAGAACTCCACTTTGATCTGGCACCCAAGACACGGGATCCGTCTCTACTCACCTGGTCCGGATTTCAGCCAGGAGCCGGACCACTGCCATGACTGGTGTCGAGCCATCTCCCGTGGCAGGAAGCGAGGTGTGGATAGACAGACTGCCCTCCTGAGGAAGCAGCATGGACTGGACGGCTTGCACCACCTTCTCGGTGATGGACAGCTTCTGCAGAGGCAAGGCCTGAGGAGCACAGGAAAAGTCCAAAGGGGTCAGTTTCTGGAAAACAAAGGAAGGACCTGGTCTCCTTACGACACGGGCGTCTTCCGAACCGGAAGTGAATGACTGCCAACCAACCAACAAGAAGGATCAAGCCGGGCACTTTCAGGGGTTTACTGCAGTTGACTTCGTAAATGCCTTCTTGGATATAGAAAACTTACAATTCTCCCCTCCACGTTATTTTTGGAATTGGCCTTTTTAAGGATGTAAACCCTGGGACTAACTGTTTAGCCTGAAGATAGAATTCTCTATTGGCCAAACATAAGGAATTCGTTTCCGGTGCATAAGCTCTCAGTGTTCCGTCTTTCCCCGAAAAGAAGACAGGGACTTATTTTCTTTTGACCCCCAAAATAAGCGCTTTGCCTTATTTCCAGGGAGGGCTTATTTCAGTGCATGCGCTCAAAAGCCCCAGTGAGCTTCTTATCCAGTGAGGTCTTTTTTCCCCAGAAAACAGGGTACATACAAGTGATAAGCAACTAAGTTACAGAAACTACACCTTCAGTGTAAACATTCAGACACATATAATATACCTGCTCTGTTCTGGGTGTTAGAATGGACTCACCTCTGACCGTGGAATGCAGAGGCGCGATAACGGAATGGTTAGAATGTCTGAGGCCTGGGAGGTCTTCCTAGAGTCTATATTCATAGGTGGAAATTTGACGGTGGCGATCCCTTCCTGTTCGTTTATGGAGGCCACCACGCCAACGCTCCTGGCAATTCCTCTACCCAACACCTATTAACAGGAGAAAGGGAACGTTGAGGAATGCCTTTAAGATCCACCCAGGGCTGCTCCCAATTGGCTACGTGCTAAGATTGCAGGGACAATGCAGGGGCCAGAAGACACGGTAGCAAAAATGTAAGTCTCTTCTGGATTTGATGGGCTACAAGAGGCCCACCTGAACCTCTGAGCCGATTTTGATGGTCTCCTTGAAGCCCCCCAGGGCACACAGGGCAGCCACTGCTTGGCGAGCGATCCTCTGGAGCTTGGCAAGCTTCCTTCCGTTGCTGCTGCCGTTCTCCAAGATGCTCTCGGCGTATTTTCCCAGCTGGGGAATGTACATCAGAGCCCGAGACAAGACCTGGGAACAGAGAGAGGCCCAAGCGGGTGGGCAGGTCCACATAGGGGGGGTTTATGAAGCAAATCAGGATCAGGCGAAAATGCCTTAGGCATGGCCTATTCATCCATTCATCCCCAGGGGGCTTTTTGTGGCAATGCTGCTATTTCAGGCTCCAAACATTTAAAGCTTTCTCACCAACACGAGGTGCTAAGAGGCCTTGTGCCAGTTGCCTGCAGAGAATGAAGAAGCCCCCCCCCTCCCCCCAATTCCACCCGGAGTCATGCAGCCCTGGGGAGGCAAAGGAAGGAGCTTCTGTTGCCCACCAAATGCTGGGCACTGCTCTCAGCCCAAACCAGCAGAGGCAGGAAGCAACCAGGAGAGCCAGGTGCCCTCGTTCGTGTGCAGAAACCCCAGAACGACAAGCTTGGGGAAATTTTTTTTAAAACCCAGGACAGGGCGAAAGGGAGGAGCGAGATTGTGAGTCCTTCCCCCGCTTACTTTCTCAGCGGTGGTGGTCCATATCTGAGCTGCGTTCGACTCGGGTGCCATGAGCAAGCTGTGAAGCAGAGCGATCACCTCTGCCGCCATGCTGTTGGCCACATGCCCGCTGATGAAGGGCCGCACGGGGTCAGTCCTGATTTGAGGGAGGGGAGTCAGGCGATACCCAAGTCAGCCCTGCCCAGAGGACTTCACCGGCCCCCTGCCCACCACCTTCGGGGCGTCATTCTGCACAGCTGCTTCCCAGATCCAGGAGCCCCCGCCCCAAGGCTAGCTTTTCGGAAGGTCAGAGGGCAGCCTACCTGGCCAGCTCCGAATTCCGCTCCCTGCAGATGGAGGTCTGGGCCGTCTTCTTCTTGTCCCCAGTGGAGAGGCCGCTGGTGCTTTCGGGACTGACCGTTTCCACCGGGGGCCCCACGCTCACAATCAGCCCGGATTGGGCCCACTTGGTGGCCTTCCGCAAAGCCGCAGCCGCCTCCTCTGTGATCACCTCGCAGCAGCCGCTCTGGGGAAAAAACGCCTGGGTTGCCATGGGCCCGTCCCACATCGTCCGCGCGGATCCCCGTGGGAGGTTCCTCGCTCGTAGGGCAGCATGTGGCATCCCTGGGGCACCTCTCAAGGTTTGGAGAGAGCAATGGAGCCATTTACAAAACCCTCCCAGAGGTTCCTCTTACTTTGGTCATGTCTCGGTCCATCTTCACCACCTTCTCCATGTTGGCACCTGTGCCGAGGCGAAAGGGGCGGCCTTCTGAGCTACTGCGAAGAGAAGGACCACAGAGGGTGGGAACATGGCAGGGCAACAGGTGGCTCTTCATGGCGCCTCCCCCTGGCCCCCCCATTACCTTAAGAGCGGCTGGAGGACCTCGTGAGACGACTGATCTTCCCGCTTGTGGATAAATATAGAAAGCTTGCCGTCCACGGCCTCGCTCTCTTCTCCTGGGTCTTTGTCCCCCTTGAGGGAACTTTTGGGGTTCGCTTTCGTAAGGGACATATCTGGCTCCGAAGCGGTTGGAGAGAGAACCGTCTGGCATCCTGTTGGGGAGGGGGTGGGGGTGGAGAATGGATTTGGAGTTCAACGAGGAAATGTCCTCTACCAGCCTAACTTAACCTGCAGCTCATTCGCCGTAGATTATGGGGCAGAGTCACCAAACACAGAACTTGAAATAACTCCTCAACCCCGAGATGCTGGCTGGGGAATTCTGGGAGTTGGAGTCCACACATCTCACAGCTGCCAAGGTGAATAAGGGACTATTTCACGGATGCTTAGAAAGGAAACGCCGCTTTCTGAATCCTCCATATTGATCCAGAGGAATCTCGGCCAATGGCTACCTGGAACGACGTAATCTGCCAGCTTGGCCAAGAGCAGGGAAGCGATCTTGGAAGCCGGGTCGCTGGGATCGTCTTGCTCGCTGTTCAGGGAAGGCACGGAGTAGCTCCAAGGGGGCAGCTCCACGTTCCCACAGTCCTCCACGCTCATGAGGGGAAGGGCGGCACGACAGAGCTGAAGGATGATGAGGACCAGCTTGGGGGAGGGGCGCTGGTCCAGGAGCAGAGAGAGGAGTTTGGACACGCAGGCCGGCTGGCTGAGGATGGCTTTGCCAATGTGGCTCCTGGGGGGGAAGGAAGGAAGGAAGGAATGGATGGAAGGAAGGAAGGAAGGGAACAAAAGAGAGGATGGACGGAAGGGAGGGAGGGAGGGAAGAAGGGAGGAAGGAAGGATCCCATATCATGATTTGCTCAGTAACACCCCAAATTTGACCCAGCTGTAAATCAGCCCTCAAATCGGAGACTGTCTAGCAAACCATTGTTTCTCAACCTTGGTAACTTGAAGATGTCTGGACTTCAACTGTCAGAATTCCCCAAGAGAATTCCGGGAGTCCAGGCATCTTTTAACTTGCCATGGGTTGGGAGACACTGGTCTGCTAGCAGCTCAGCTGGCTGGGGAATTCTGGGAATTGAAGTCCAGGTGCCACAGTGGAGAAACACTCTACCTGGAAAGATCGTTCAGAAGGCTGAGGACGTCTTGCAGGGCATCGTTGCCGGCTGCCTGGTTGCCGCAGCACTCGGTGGCCCGGGCCAGGTGATTGGTTAAGAGGCTGGAGACCTGGCGAGCGAGGCCCGAATGCACCGCCTCCGTGGATCCCCCTGCGAAAGGGTCGGCTCCGATGAGAGCAGCAAAAAGTGGCCGTGGCCCCTCCTGCATCAGGGTGACCCTCTTCCCCCCCACCCCCCTGACAAGCACGAGCATCTCACCAAGGAGGAAGGAAGACCTAAGGTGAAAAGCTGGGAAGCCATGCTGTTTTTGGCCTTCCAGTACAACGATTAATTTTTGCACAAAGGACTGGACCCAAGGGGGCTTTACACACACACACCCTCAAAGCCCCCCTGCTCCCACTGGACTCGCCATCCAGCCTTGCTCTTCCTGCAGAGAGAGCCTCCTAATGTTGTGGCTGGGAGGCAGAGCTGGCAGCAGAGTCGGACAATGAGGAGGGTTGGGGAGGAACCTGGGCCGGTCCTGGAGTCTGGGGGAGGCTCTGAGGAGGGCTCTGTGTCAGAGGCAGAGAGGGGGGAAAGAGCCATCCAACAGTTATCAGCTGCCTTCAGAGTCAGACATCAGTTGGGCAGATGAACAGCTGGAGCCTGTTCCCAGTGTGAGCATGTGCAGAGCTGCCAGACAAAGGGACCATCTAAAGAACAGGGGTCGACTTGGGAGTAAGGCCACAGGTGGACGATGAATGGCCCCTCCCAGGGGAAATAAAAGAGGAGGGAAAGGGGAGTGGTGTTTGCAGGAGACAATCAGTTCACTTCATTGGTTCCTGACTCTCCGAGGTTCCTTGCCACATTTTGAAGATCTCGGGCTGCCAGTTCTCCAAGCCAGAGAAAGTCTGTAACCGTAAATCCTCCCTTGCAAGACTTTGCTGGATGTGAATGAGTGGAATTCACAGTGAAATAATAAAAGGGGGAGGGGGGTGTTGGGAAAAGGAGTTTCAGAACACCTACCTTCCTCCTTCTCCCACTCGACACAACGGTTGGCCAGCACTTGGAAAGCGGCCCAAGCCATGATGGCCACCTTCTGCTTCTTGGTCTGCTTCTCGCTGGAGCTGGATTCCGTCTGGCTGCTCAAGCTGCAGAGGCGGTCCATCAGCTGCACCAGGCCGCTCCTCACCAGGCACTTCTCTTCGCTCCTGGGGATTTGGGGGGGGGGAGGGAGGAAGCAGCAGCAGCAGCCGGTCACATTTGGGTCTGGGGGAGACTGGAGTGGGCAAAGGCTAACGGAAACCCTGAGGCCGGCCCTCTCCCACTCACCTGGTGTATGGGATGGTGCACAGGAGGCCGATGCTGTTGGCGCAAGCGATGGGGTAGCGCGCGCACAGGGCCACCACCGAAGTCATGGTCTCCCCAAAGGCCTCCTGCACTTGCTCTACCATCCCTCCGCAGGTGAGCTCCTCGATTCTGTGGAGAGGGAAAAGCTCAGAGGCTCCCAAGCACCAGACACCCACTGGAGGCTGTGAGATGGTTACATGCGGACTCAAATCATCCCAGAACGTGGGAATCCTCTTGCTGGGATTTTTCAAAGAAGCTTTTCTCAAAGCTTCTCTGGCTGGGGAATTCTGGCAGTTGAAGTCCACCATTCTTCAAGTTTCCAAAGTTACGAAGTACCAATTTAGAGAGTAGCTTCAGGGACTTTGCTAACAAAAACAGTGCAATGGCCTGGGAACCTTATCCTGCAGGAATCCCCAGCCACAGCCTCCCTTCTCTGCCCTCCCCCCCCCCACCGCCCCAGTCCTCTCTGCGGGAACTGACCGTGGGCCTCCCTGGAGCACCATCGTGACGGGGCCCACCAGGTGCGTCACTCCGCCCACACGAACTGCCGCCGTCAGCAGCTCCCTCATGTGCACCAGGGCCTGCTTCCGGGTGTTTCCACGCCGCCATCGCATCTGAGCGGCCAACAGGAAGTTGCTGCTGGACACCTAGGAGAAAAGGGGAGGGGGAGAGAGGTGAGTGGACTGCAGAGTCCACTGACCCATTCGCTGGAGCGAGCTCAGGGTGTAACCTTTTAACAGCCTGGTGGATTTTAAATATTCATCCATAACTGGGGTGGGCTCTTTTTCCTGCTGGTTACTGGAGAATTCAGCTGCGCGTGGCCAGGTGAAGCGGTTGCCTTGGATTGGGCAAGCCCAAGAGGCGGGACTTACTGCTTGCTCGGGATTGGTTCCGATGAAGGCAAAGAGCTGTCCCAGGAGGACACTGTAGGTGGGCTTGTCCCGGCTGTCTTCTATGGCCAGCGACTGCAGGAGGGTGAAGGAGCTGCTCCTGTGGCTTGGAACATGGCGCCGCCTGCATGGGGACGGGGACGGGGGTGATCAGGGGGGGCTGCTCCTGCACTCCTATCCCGAAAGGCTGGCTAAGGCAGCCCGGACTTTAATTCCAGGGAGGTGGATGCCGACCTCTGGCTCGACCTGGTGAACTCCAGATCTTCGTTTGCGATCATTTCCAGATCGGAGGGTGCCGACATGCTGCGCAGGAAAACTGGCTGGCGAACAGCGTGGGAGATGACCTTGGTTTCCGAGGCGGACTTGCACGCTGAGCGTTAAGGAGCAGAAAGAGGGAGGACGACCCTTCGTGGCCCCTGTTCAGAAAACCCACGGAGGACCAGGGGACGGGGAGCTTCTCGGTCTCGGTTGCCCAGAAAGGCGCCCAAAGGCGAGCGCTTCTGAGAAGGGCAGACCGGCCCCTCCCCTCCCTCCTTACCTGGCGTCTCTGCCGGGGTGCCGGAGATGCTCCGGGTGAGGCCCGACTGGGCAGCGATGGTGACGTGCAGGAGCAGCTCTGCTCGGTTCATCAGGCTCTTGACCAGGATTTTGGTCTTGGCCATGGGATGCGAAGGCTTCTGGATCACCGAGTTGACCTCCTGGAAGAATTTCTCCCTAGAGAGCCGGGAAGGGAGAAGCCCAGGTTGGTAGCTCCAGAAAGAGGCAATGGGTCAGACAGACTCAGCTTCTGAGGCTGGGGAGCAACACACACACACACACACACACACACACACACACACAGGAAGGAGCGGAGGTGGCCAAACAGGCTTCCCATCCCAAACTCGCCACCGTGGCACCAACCTCAGGGAAAGGACCAAGTTCTCGAGATCTCCTCCATCGAAAGAAATCTCCTTCATTGAGCACAGCAGTTCCAATTCTTTCATTTTGCTCTAAAAGGAAGGGATGCAACTGTGACGGAGACCCTTCCCCAGATATCTGGAAGAACTGAAACCCCGAGAGACGCTATTTGCGACATTCCCTTCCCCCAAGACCCCTTTCCTGGCATACACGCCTGGAGAAACCAGCCGTTCCCAGGACCACCGGCAGAGATCTAATTTCCAGCAGAGAATCAGGCCGTCAGTTTCAAAGCTGCGTGTGGCTTGTCCAGGAGCCGTGAAAAACACAGCATTTTATGGGAATGGAGAGAAAGGAAAGAGGAATTCGGGAAGAAGCCAACCCAAAACCAGTCCAGCGTAACGGGAGATTCTTGGCCTTTACCTCATTAAAGTGATAATCGTAAAAGAAGGGCACGTTATTCTCCAGCTTTCCATGCAGGGCGTCTTCCACCTCGCTTTGCCATTTCTGCTCCAGTTCAGCCACACTCTGCCCCAAAAGGGAAAAAGCAGCATGAAAAAGCTGGACCCCTTCAGGAGAAACAATTCACGTTCAGCCCACCTTGAGCTTCCCGGGAGGCACATCCGAAAGCAGATGCCGGATTCTCATGGCAGCCTTTACCTGCAGTTGCCTTTCCATGGCGTTCAGTTTCTTGAAGGTTTCCCCCATAATTTTGCAGAGCAGGTCGTATTCCTCCGCGTGCTCCTCCTGATACTGGAAGTTGATGAGGGACTGGAGAGCATCGACTAGGTTCAAGTGCTTGATCACGCACGAGACCACCATTTCTTCCATCACATCTGGCTGGATCACTTCTCTGTTGAGGGTGAACCCCCCCCCAAAAGACTCAGAGGATATCAACGCTGGACAAACGGACCCCCTGACGAATACCTGAGCAATGTTCTGACCGAGGCTTCTTCCCAAGAGCCTGAAGGAAACTCCTGGTCCCGACAAAAACCCCTTTTATTCACTAACTGTGAATTCTGCTCCTTCACCTCCAGCAAAGTCTCTCAAGGGAGGATTTACGGTCACAGATCTTCTCTGGCTTGGAGAGCTGCCAGGCCGAGATCTGCAGAACTAGGCAAGGAGCCTCAGAGAGTCACGAACCAATGAAGTGAACTCATGGTCTCCTGCAAACTCCACTCCCCTTTCCCCCCTCTTTTATTTACCCTTCATCCTCCACCTGTGGCCTCACTCCCAAGTCGGCCCCTGTTCTTTAGCTATTCCCTTCGTCTGGCAACTCTGCGCATGCGCACCCAGCTGTTCTTCTGCCTCACTGAAGTCTGACTCTGAAGGCAGCTGATAACTGTCAGACGTCCCTGGCCCCCTCTTTGCCTCTGACACAGAGCCCTCATCAGAGCCTTCCCCAGACTCCAGGACTGGCCCAGGTTCCTCCCCAACCTCTTCACTGCCCGAATTGGCTGCCAGCTCCGCAGGCGGGCCACAACAAGCGAGGCAAGAGTTTTCTCCAGCTACAGATCTGGAGAAAGCAAAGGTGACCAATAGAAGTTCACACACACACACACCTACCTTATGCTGGGTCGAAACTGAGGTCGAGCACGGCCGGATATTTCCCTGAGCTTGATCATGATTCCGGGTGGGAGTCGGATGCGGGGCAGGTCAAAGTAGTGACCCACAGGTGGGACAAGGACGTCTGATGGGTAAGTGAACTCCTGGTCCTCCTCAATGGTGAGAGGCAGTGGGGAAGGGCTGGGCGTGAGGGCTGGGGAGATCACACCGTTGGCTTCCACTTGCCACTGGCACCTGAAACAACAAAACCACACAAAGGACCACTTGGCGTTTTGCCTCAGGAAGGTTCGTGCTCTCCTTCACCCTGCTGCGAATAGGAGGCTTCGCTTCTGGCGGGGGATCCATGGGGCTGGCCTCCTCCTTCCCACCCACCCCCTCCCGGTTCGGGCTGCCCACCTCTGCAAAAGTTTGGACCGCAGGAGCTCTTGACACGTTTCCTCATCCTTGGTGATCTCCGGCCCGTTGTACAGGATCCTCAGCATCGAGCAGGCCAAGACGGACAAGCCCAGTGCCAGGTCGACCAGGAAGGGCAAGCCGCCCGAGACGTCTTCCGAGGATTCCTGAGTCCGCCGAGGGGAAGCAGAGAGAACGCAGAGAGAGTTACGGCCTCGGCGCCTGGTCTGTACCCAGGTGATTGTCCCACGTGAGTGAAAATAAAAACCACAAGCACCAAGAGAGCCAACCCGGCAGAATACAAATCCGTAAAAAGCCGGCTCTAACGCAAGGAAATTGGAAGGAGTTGCGCCTACATTTACTAGGCGAATACTTTGACTTCTTTCCTTTGGGGAGCCGTGAATTAACGGTGAGCTGTCTCCGTAAGCACAACCTGTGCTCAGCCTCCCCACCATCACCCTGCCACCCCTTGTAACTGGAAGAAGGATTAAGCCGTGTTGGGACGCTGCCGGGATGGAGTTCAGTTGCTCCCCCAGCTGAAATCCTGCAGCCCATACCTGCGCCCGGACCGTGCAGGCGAAGCCCCACATGGCTTTATCTGGGGTGTTGTGTTCTCGGCCACTCCGCATTTCGAAAGAGAAGGTGACGGTGTCTCCCTCCACCTGACGGTTTGGATGAGAAGAAAGCCCATTAAACAAGCGAGCGAAAGGCAAGGCTCCGCCTGCTATTATCCCAAGATACAGAAGGAAATCTGGGAACGGCCTTCCCCTCCTCCTCCTCCTCTGCGTAGTCTGCCCGTCATCCAGGAAATCTATTTTTTTCTACAGTTTGAGAGTCAGTGGCTTCTTTTTTTTCTTTGAGTTGAAATTTCGTCAGCAGGGACGGGAAAGGGCTACTCAGTACCTTGACTAAATCTTTAGGCCACCCCGTGCCCAAGACGCTGCGGCTGCCGTATCCCAAGGTGTTGCCTCCGTATTCGGCAACCTTCCGGCTGTTCGTGTTGGGCCCGGCGTAGATCACCAGCTGCAGCGGAAACGCAACAGACACAGGAGAATGGCACGGGGGCAGATCAAAGCCGCAGGAGCGTTTCTTAAGAGCTCCTCAGAGGGGAGCAAGCAAATAAATGGCACCACGTTGGATCTTCCGACCACGCAGACATCCTAGCGGTAAGAGAGCACCAAGGGAAGCTTCTCCCAAGCCACCGCTTCAAATTTTTAAATTTTTATTCTCTTATATATAGTTACAGGTACATATTCACATAGTTATTGTTCTCCTATTCCCTTTTCTTCACTATCATGTCCTAACTATTTCCCCCCCTCTATATCTCATTCTTGAACATCTACTTATATATTAATACTTTCATTTCTATTTCGCCCCCTTTTCCATTTAATAGTGTCTTGTCGGGTTCTATTTCTCTCTCTTGCTTTCTTTTCTAGATTCCTTTCTCTAACCCATCATAAAAACTGAAGCTACCACTTCGGAAGGGGCTTCGAGGCTGCTCCATCTTTCCTCACGGCCCACCCAGGCTGGAGTTGAACTGGCCCCGACTGACCTTATCGTAATCGTACTGGGAAGAGCATCGGCTGTCGAATCTCAGGTACAAGCAGCGGGCGCCAGGAATGTGCACCGTCTCCTTAAATTTGTAGTTATCCCTGACGGGATGGAGGGTCTCTACCGTCTTGCCGGCGGCCCAAGGAGCTGGGATTTTCAAGCCAGTGAGGAACCCTGGCTCTTCTTTCTCTTCCAGCATCCTGGCATTAAATGTAGAAAAGGAAAAAAGGTTACTGAAGGAGTATCTTTGTAGGGCACATTAAGCTTCACCCAAAAGAATTGTGGAAGCCAAATACTGGCATTGCTACCACCATGCGACACGGGGCGCAAACTATCCCCTGTCCCACACGTGGGTTTAAAGATGTCGCTTTTGGAACTCATTTATTCATTTATGTGCTGATATGGGCCTTAAGGTTGCTGAATTCATGGAGGTAAGGAAAACGTTGGTTCCTTCACCAAGGGCTGCCCCTCCTTGGCAACTTTAAGCGTGTGGACTTCAAGTTCACAGGTTTTAAAGTTGGTAAGGTTGGATACTCCTGGCTTAGAGACGAGGTGGCACAGTGGTCAGAGTGCAGTACTGCAGGCTACTTCAGCTGACTGCAGTTTGGCAGTTAGAATCTCACCAGGATCAAGGTTGACTCAGCCTCCCATCCTTCTGAGGTGGGTAAAATGAGGACCCAAATTGTTGGGGGCAAAAGGCTGACTCTGTAAAACTGCTTAGAGGGGCCTGTGAAGCACTGAGAAGCGGTATATAAGTCCAAGTGCTATTGCTAGTGCTGTTATACTTCCAGCTCTTCACAAGTTGACAAATTGCTTTTCCATGTAAGCCTAAGTCTTTATCTTTCGATGATCCCCTAAAGGCAATCACTCCAGGCACAAAATCTCCAGGGAGTGAACGAGAGAGAGAGAGAGAGAGAGAAAGAGAGAGAGAAAGAGAGAAAGAAAAAGAAAGAGAGAACTCAGGGAAGATTAACAGAAGGGACGCTCTGCTGCTTAGGCCAGTCACCTCTCATCAGGGAAGAGCTTGCTCCTCGCTTCAGAGGCCCCTGCAGGAGAACCGTTGACGTCCGAGAAAATCGGAGACTGAGTTTTCAGCAACAAGGCCGTCTGCAACACAACACCAGACCAATGGGTCACAAGGCACGGGGGGTCTAGGGGAGGATGGGGGAGGGGGGGATTGAGAAGCCCAAAGGGAGGGGAGGGAGGGGAAGCAGGCAGTACCTGGCTGGTGTAGAGGACCAGCTGCACCAGCTGAGGCATGAGTGGATCGGCCACCATCAACGTCTGGAGATTTGGATGCATCAGGGAGGTCAGCAACACGGGAAGTAGATGGCCCAGGATGGTTGCTTTGGTCACCTGCTCCAGGCCTTTCAATCTGCAAGGAGAGTTCCCCACCACCACCATTTGGCTTTGTGAGGGAGGGACCTTCTCAAGAAAAGCCCCCTCAGCCCTGGGTCCTCCCTCCTTGCACCTCAGAGTTGGACCTTGGACCGGAGTCTTCTGAAACGGCCTGCCCAATGATTGCTAACTTGGGAATGTCCACGCTTGGCCGCTTGAAGACCTGTGGACTTCAACTCCCAGAAGACCACAGGTCTTCAAGCAGCCAAGCTTGGCCACCTCTGTGCTAGCTGCTGTTTGATGCCTCAAGGCACTGTCAGATCTCACCTCCTCCCTGATGGACACATCTATTCAGCTGGAGGCATCTTCTTTATATATATATATTATCTATCTATCTATCATCTATCATCTATCTATCTATCTATCTATCATCTATCTATCTATCTATCTATCTATCTATCTATCTATCTATCTATCTATCTATCTATCTATCATCTATCTATCTATCTAGTACAAAGGTTTTTTTTATATTTTTTGTTGCATATTTTAACTTCGTTATAAACAAAGTGTTGTCCTGGTATTCCCCCCCCCCCCTTTACATCTTCTATTTAGTACATTTTACATCATATTTCCATTTTACATTTCAGTCATCTTATTTTCATTCCATAGTTTCCTGCTTAATTTTAATTTCTTCTTAATATATTGACAATATCATTATTTGCCTCCCCAAATTAATCAAATTTAACATTATTCCCATCTATTATTCTTTTTTACTGTTAATAGCATAGATCCTCAAATTTAATTTTATATAGTAAACATTTCATTTAGTTAGTTATCCACAAGTAATAGTTTTGATTCCATTTCCCACACATTGTATTGAATATATACCATTGGCTATATTTGCTAAATTTCATTCTATTCTACTAGTAAATCCTTTTCTTTCTTTCCTCCTTTCAACCATTTTCTCTTAGTCTCTCAGAACTTCATTTCTCTTATGTTCTCTTTTTAAATATATTTTTATTATTTACATACAAGTATATCGAACACAGTGTGAGCATCCTGATGTTCGCCATAGAAACCAAAGTGAAAGACAAATAATGTATATACTACTTACACAGTGCTGGTCTTGTACAATTATTTTTGACCAACGTATTCATTCCAATACATATAAAATATCTCCTCCCGGATCTACTTAGCCTAATTTTTTTTGTGTTCCGACTCCCACCTCGTATTTCCAACCATTGATAAAATCTGTTCCATGTGTCATAATGTTCTGTCTCTCCTTTGTTTTTTTAATTCTAACATCAATCTATCCATTTCTGCGCATGTTAATATCTTCCTTATTATCTCCTTTTCTGAAGGGACATTTTCACTTTTCCATTTGCTGTGCACGCTCCATTCTCGTTGCTGTTAGGATGTGAAGTATTAGGTACAGCCTGTTTCCCCCACAATAAGCCCTCCCCAGATAATAAGCCCCATCGGGCTTTTGAGCGCATGCACTAAAATAAGCCCTCCCCGAAAATACTGCAACACAGCAGCAGCCATGAAGTGACCACGCTCGCCGCCTCCTGCACCTCAAAAAATAAGACGACCTCCCTGAAAATAAGGCCAAGCGCTTATTTTGGGGCTCCAAAGAAAATAAGTCCCTTCTTATTTTTGGGGAAACACGGTGTTGACCCTTTGCTCTAGCCTTCTGTTATACTGCCTAACAGAAATAATTCTGGCTTGAATTCTACAGCATTTTTTCTAGCCACATCTGAATTTGTAACCAACATTTCCTAGTTGGAGGAATTTTCATGGTGGTCCTTTGGCCTCCTTCTGGAGGCAGCTTTGACAGAGGGGCCTGACCTCTGTTCTCTGTCTGGGACGTCGCTGTTGATCAGGGCAGTGGTGACCTGCTGCAGCTTCTCCAGGACCTCGTCGCACCCTGTGAGGATCTGCATGGCCAGAGCCAAGATGCTGGTCTTGAGCTCCTGCAAGGAGACAAACCAAATTTCAGGGCTGCGTTTCAACAGGCCCCCACAGAACAATTTGCTTCTAAATCCAACACAGAGGCTCATGCAAAAGAAAGACGGGCTTCCAAAGTCAATGGGATGAGCGTGATAACAAGCCAGGCGAGGTTTGAGGAGCAGCAGGACCTGTGGGGGATCTACCAGCCCAGCCCTCCCCACTCAGGACTCTCGTGCCATGGGTCAACAACCTGGGGCAGGAGTGGCAGGACAGGTTTAACAAAAGAAACCCCCCTTATGTGCCTATCACTCCACCTCTGCCTGTAAAATCAATAGCAATAGCACTTAGACTTATATACCGTTTCACAGTGCCCTCTATCTGGTTTACAGAGTCAGCCTCTTGCCCCCAACCATCTGGGTCCTCGTTTTACCGACCTTGGAAGGCGGAAGGCTGAGTCAACCTGGAGCTGGTGAGAATCGAACTGCAGTCGGCAGAATCAGCCTGCAGTGCCGCATTCTAACCACTGCACCACCAAGGCCTTTTGTATGTAAGGAAACCTCCTTGTTAAACTACTTGAGCACTTCACTGATTCTGGAGGCCACTTAATTGAAAGACCACGTTTCTCACCAGGCCACAGATGAACCTTCCTAAATCAGTCCAATTGAGACAGAGAGGCTGATCTCCAGAGCGGCTGGGGGGGAAAGCGCTCAGCCACATTTGGCCCAGGGGTCAACGTGGGTTTCCCGACCAGGCCTGGAAGGCTGAATTAAACACACTTTTCGCGGGAGACTCACTTAGTGGTTCTCTAAACCACAAGATCCCAACACGAAGGTTCTTCGGACTGACCTTTCCCTGAAAAACCTGCTCTAGAATCTAAATGGGATCCTTCTGTTCAACTATTCCCACTTCCCCAATTCCCATCATGAGAAAAGCTCCTTTTTTCCTTGGCTGCCAAGAAGGGTTTGCTTTTTGAGGAAACCGGAGGGGCAGAACCAAGACAGGAAATTCCAGCCAGCTGGATGCTAAGCAGGCCGGGACCCAACTCCGCCGGTACTTATCAGAACGATTAATCCAGCCTGCTTGTTGGGCCGGACAAGGAGCGAAACCGTCCTAGAAAGGAAGAGAGGATGAGAGCAACTGCAGAGAGAAACGGAAGAAAACAAACAGAAACGAAACAATGGGGGTGGCTGGATGAGACGTGGCGCGGACACATTCAGCATCTACTCCAGACGGTGACGGACATATCCGGGTGAGGACAAAGAATGAGCCACAAGGAACTTCCTGAACAGCAAGACGGAAACGGACAGAAGTCATCCCGGGCCCATTTGGGGGCTCAGCCAAGCAGAGGGCACAACGGACCAAGCCACACCCCTCCCTCATCTTAAAACAGTTCAGACAACAGAGACAGAGCCAACCAGGGTGGTGGTGGTGGAAATCACGACATCCCTTTGGAGAGCGTTAGCATTCCCTGATGGGTACGGAAGGAATTCGGGAACTCTTACTTTTATACTGGCTGAATTTTACAGAAAAGAGGGGAAGCACCCGAGGGAGCCAGCCAGGGACATGGGACCTCCTTGACAGGGAGATTTTCCAGACAAAGCTGAGAGGAGCTAGCCAAGGTGAGCACAGAACTCTTCTGGAGGGGGGGGGGCGCACTCATCCCTCCCCCAGGGGTAAACTGCAAAGCATTCCCCACCCGCCGGGATGAGTGTCCTAAGCTGGAGGAGGAGCTGGGGGGAGCCTGGAAATCTCACTTGGCCCGATGGGAGGATTCTGCCAGGAGCAGCTTTTAGCCAGTGCAGAGGCCCTTTGGGGGGAGTTCCAGCTGAAGCAGCTGGTCGCAGCACCACGGCCACAGACGGTGAGCACAGAGAGGGCCATACCCGTCGGCTGAAGAGGCGGCAACACCGGGGCCAGGAGGAAGCGAGGGCAGTGGCGTTTCAGACGTGGTGTTTACCTGTACCTTCAAGGTCTCTCCCTGCAAGGAGCTGTCACTGTCATCGCTTTCGTCAGGTTTAATCAAAACGGTATTACTCAGAAGGTGGTTCTGTACAGCCATCAGGTACCGCAGGCAGGCGGAGGCGGCCTTGAAGACAAACGGGGACGTTGGCCCAATTCCCTCACAAAGCAGCAAAGAAAAGCCAGCAGGTGACTGCTGAGCTCCGAGGGAAACTCACACGCAGGGGAAAGGCTCAGTCCCCTTCCTTCTCCTGCTGCAGAGGTCACAGCGTGGCCAGGAAGGCCCAGAAAACGTGGACACCTTCATTCAAGCTAAAATTGGGCAGACGTATGGCAAGTTCCTGGACCTTACCAAACTGAAAGACGCGTTAGCATGAAGCGATCCCCGTTATACTAAAAGCAACGATGGCCTTGAGAGCCTCAAATGTTAACCTCCTGGACCAGGAACAAGAGAAGGAGGAGGGCCAGGTTGACAGAGATCTCTGCCACCAATTCCAAGGATGGCCGAGGCTCCTCGATTCCCCAAAAGGAGAAATCGTCCCCCCCTTCCCCTCATTCTCCTCACTGCAGCCCCCTAAGAGAGCCGATTTGGGGGGGGGGGGCATGGTTACTCACAGGCACAGTGGAGAGAAGCCTCTGGAACTCATCTCGAGGGACGATTTGGCACTTGGTGATTAAGATGCAAGATTCCCGGACCACGATCTTGAGGATGTAGTGCAAAAGCTCATCGTTCAGCCTTCAGAGGCAGGAGAGACGGGGGCAAAGGAGGAAAGGTTAGGAGGGAAGATTCAAGTACGAAGCGCAATGCATCCTGTCAGCCGGCCATGAGAGCCACCTTGGCCTCCGCTACCGATCTTCGCTGCCCAAACCCCCGGATTCATTCAATCACTGTGCACAGCCCCCGCTTTGTGTGTGTGTGCATGTGTGTGTTGTTTACCTCCAGTGCTCATCATCTTCACTTCCAAATCTGTTGTTCTGGAGTTGCTCAGCCATGTTGGTCAGGATCACATCTCGAAGCTGAGCCAGGCCGCTGTTCCTCTCTCCTAGAACGGGCCAATTCAAGGAAGAAGGTACCGTATTTTTCCAAGTATAAGACGCACCAAGATTTTGAAGAGGCAAATTTAAAAAAAAAACTTTTCGCACTCTGCAGAACTCCCAAAAACCAATTTTTCACAAAAACGTGCCCGTTTTATGTCAAAAAAGGGCATGCATAGCATTTAGGAGGCTTATAGAGTGCTGCTGGGGGCTGGGGTGGGGTAAAAAATGGCCTGTTTTTTGCTCATTTCTGCCCTCCTGAGCCCCCAGGAGCGCCCTGGAAGCCTCCTAAAGGCTCTGCACGGCCATTTTTGCAAAGGGGGTGGGGTTTTGGGAGACAAAAAATGCTGTATTCAGTGTATAAGACACACCCAGATTTTCAGCCTCTTTTTTGAGGAAAAAAGGTGCTGCTCATACTCTGAAAAATACGGTAAGTAAAGAGGCCTGGGATTGGGCTGCAAAACTCTCATTGACACCAACTTCACCTGATGCACGCAGCAAAGTGTACATTCTGATTTTGTTTTTAATGTACAAATTAATTTGCACTCCAGCACCTTGAAAACTCTTACCTTCCGTTAAGACCAGTTTCAGTAGGTTATTAATTTCTGTTTCTCCAGGATACAGGATGCTTAGACCAGAACTTAAAAGGACAAAGAAAGGCAACACTTAGCATTTGTGCAAAAACATATTAAAAAAGAGCGCTGCGTTCTGAGGATAATTCTGATTTTACTCTAGCGTATGCGTTGAACTGTTGGTAATATTATTTGATATGATACCCGTCTGGAAATCTGCAGCACTTGTTTGGTTAAAGTAAGAGTATTTTGTTTTTCAATGTGCTGAAGCTTGATATACAGCACAGCAAATTCATGCGTCCTGGTAAACAAAGCCAAGAGCAGCTGCTTTGTGATCGTTATGCCCTTAATTTCATGAGGAATGAACTTTCCCATCAATGAGAGGCCTTTTGGTCTTGTGAGGTGAGGCCAGGTGACATACCTGATGGCCAAGCAGACCTCCTTCTGAATTTCAGGGCTGATCTGGTCAACGGGGGCCATCAGGAGCTGCCAAAGCAAAAGGCCCGATCGCCTTACGATCTCCCAATTCTTCTCTGTTTGGGGGCTGAAGAAAAATTTAAAAACCACCTGCAAGACAAGCGTTGCAATGCGAGATGGGAGGAAGAAATATAGGCTTAGTCATTGAAGTGACACACGCTCCGCTTATCTGCCTTCTGTCTGAATTTATTGAAATAACCAGGTTGGTTCATATTACTGAGATTGGTGAAGAAGAGTTGAGGAAAACAGGGCAAGAGGTCGATATGTTCAAATGCTCTGATTTTGGTTTTTATGAACCTCCAAAAAATAGGCCAAATTACCCCACAGAACATAGACGTTTTTCAACTTGACAACTTTACGATGGGTGGACTTCAAGGATTCCCCAGCCACTCATGAACTCTGGGAGTTGAAGTTCTCCTATCTGAAGGTCTGCCAATATTTGAAAAATATTGCCACAGATGATCAGGCTTGGATTTCGTTCACTTTCTGGTGAACAAGAACGATATTCAGCCTAGAGACTCTAAATTGTTGCCTTCTTTGATCCAGAGCACATCTCGGATCAATCAAGGATTCAGAATCGGCCAAGGAGTGGCAGCCAATGAGAACTCTCCAGTGGGCTGCCCCATTGCTTTCCAAAATACAAAACAGACTGGCACTGATGATGTTACCTAGTTTGGGTAATTAAATGTCTGCAAGAAAACAACCAAGTGCATAATGGAGACACACCAAGGTGGTAGTCTTCTCCTCCTCCTCCTCCTCCTCCTCAACACATTAGGACCTGAGCTGTCGGGGTAACCTCAGGTGACCAAAGGTGTGAGGTATAGATACCTGGAAAACCACCAGGGTGCAGCGTATGATGCAGGTGTCCCCGTTGACCATGGCTTTCTCCATGATGTCGCAGATGCTGCTGAGGTGATGGGCTTCGATCGGGTGCTGCTTGGCCAGGAAGTTTGTGATTGGCATATTGTTACTGGCGGCCAGCAGGTTGAGCTGATGGATGGACATGGCGCCCACGTGGTGCAGCAACTGATTGATAACCTCGTTTGTGGCTATGGCATCTCCTGGGGGAGGGGGGGGGAATCGTCAAGTCGTTTTTAAATTTGCCTGGCCAAGAGGATCAATTGCCTCCGACGAAGGAGAGGAGAGAGGGGAGGCCAATTCTTGTCAGAAATAAGTTCAAATCAAGGGGCTACGGGAATTTCGGGTTATTCCCAGTGCTGACAGCACCTCTGGCCTCCTACCTTGTGGCTCCAAGATGACATGGCTGACTCCCAGCCTCTGGCAGATGTAATGGAAGGCCTGGTTCCCAGGGTTGCACCACTGGTCAATGTAGTCGTTGGAGCAGGTCCAGATCATGTTGTTCATGGCATCATAGCATGCGCCTGGACAGAAACATTGGGAGCTCCCTTCATCAAAAGGGGACTGGGACGCAAAGCGAGCAGAAATCCAGAGATACCGGTTGTTAAAATAGCCTCTTCGTGGAACAACTGCCCACCAGAGGTCATGGATGCTCCAGCCCTGGAGGGTTTGAAGAAGAGACTGGACAACCATTTATCTGATATGGCGTAGGGTCTCCTGCTTGAGCAGGGCGGGAGGTTGGACTGGATGACCCCTAAGGTCCCTGGTGATAAATTGGTCTTCTTTCTCTGCATCCATTCCCACCAACAGCAGAACGTTGCTGTTTTTTTGAACTATTCAGGAGTTATAACGTTTAAAGAAAGCCACCCTTGTGGAGATCAAAATCCAGAGGGTGCCGGGAGCAGCCTGCGTCTAGGGCAGGCATTCGGGGCTTACCTAGGCCAGGGACAAGGGCACCACGTCCAAGGGAGCTCCCAGCAGCATCAATCAGGTCTGCTCGGCTTGCAAACTGCCCGTCTGAGAGATTGTACACCAAACTGGAAGCTAGGACTTTAAAGAAGGAATCTGCCATCAATCCCTCAGGGAATTCTAAGGACAAACTGCACTTAAGGCAGACAGGCCAACGGTTAACCTTCTGGGGCCAAAACCGCCTCTTGGAACAGTCCAACCGGCCGCCTTCGTGGAAAAGTGCCCAAGTCAGCAGAGCCAGCCCAGGCTCTTTCCCTCTCCCAAGGCCGAGAGGGGAAAGGACTTACTTTTCAAGGATGACAAACCGCTGCTTCCCCCAAAGAGAGACCGCGTGGCAGAACTGCCGGAGCCTCCTGGAGGAGGGATTAGCATCACCAGGTACGTCCCGCAGGTGTAGATCGGGGTCTTCCGGAGCATTTTGAGAGGTAGACCACAACTCGTGTTAGCAGCTGGGGGGGAGGGGGGAGTAGAAGAAGAGGAGGGGAATTGTGAGAAGCATAAGGAGATCTTTAGGCCCAGCAACCTCAAGCAGAAGACGACGTGAAGATGAACCTGGGCCAATGCAGGACCATAAGAAGAGGCACTGCCCCCCACCCACCAGGGAAGTTCTTCACAAGACACCTCAGACAAGCAGGTGTTGTACCTGCTTTCTGACGTGTTTCGCCCTGTTCAACAAGGCGGCTCAGCTTCCCCCTTGGACAAGGAAGCTACAAAAGGGGGGAGATTCCTGGGCACAATTTGCCCCTTACCTGCCTGGTCCTCTTTCAGCGTATTGGAGATGGTGGAGCCAGTCAGCGCAGCCAGGGTGGCCGAGGGGGAGGCTCTGTACCTGGAAAGCCGGCTGAGCAGCATCTCGTTAATGCTTTTGGCCGAGTCCCCCTCTTTCCTCATCAGGATGATGCGCTCCTGGAGGGGCCTGGCGACGCAGAGGCCATTGTCCACCTGGGCCAAAGAACCAAAACAAGGAGACAGCTTTCACCTGTCTGTGTGACGTTCACTGCCGTACGGAGGACATCTGGCACCCCTGTTTGTGCCCGTCTTCTTGGGACAAGACTCACCTTGAGTTCAAAGATGTCCATGAAGACGGAGTGGCCCTTGGGGGTTTTTTCATTCAAGCTTGCGGGAGACCAGATCCAGTAGAAGTAGGTCCCGTCCGAAGAGAGGTGGACGGTGGTCATGGTGCTGCCCATGGGAAGGTGATCGGGGGGCATTGGGAGAAGCTGGCACACCTGTGCAGAGAAACGGGGCAGGGGACGGAAGGGAGGAGAAATCCGGTTTTACTGGCATTTATTATGACACGCTGATCCCAAAAGTATCAAGACTAAGTGGTTCTGCATACTGATATGCTGGCCTGACATTTGCAATTAAAATCAATATTTATATTTCAAACAGGCGCCACAAAGAGATTGAGCTGCTTCTCCTCCTCGTTGTTTTAAGAGAGAGGAGCGCTGGAAACAAAACAAAAGTTGTTCTCATCATGGCAAAACAAAAGCATCACAACTTGCAAGGTCACACTTGCTGAACAAGCACTTTGGAAAGTGAATGAGATGAAAAAAATGGCTTCCGTCCGTAGGCACACCGTGGAAGGACTTCCTGCCCCCCCCCCCCCCCACTGGCCGTTTCCCCCAAGGTTGAATTCTTCTCAAAATTGAAAGAAGCTTTACTCTCACGGCATTTCCCCATCAGAAACACCCAAGTACCGTATTACTGTATTAAGACACATCAGAGTATAAGACGCACCAAGATTTTGAAGAGGCAAATTTAAAAAACAGTTTTTGCACTCTGCAGACCTTTTTTCAAAAAAAGGGCATGCATAGCCTTTAGGAGGCTTGTAGAGTGCCCCCGGGGGAGGCAAAACTAAGGAATTGTTTGCTCATTTCTGCCCTCCCCAGCCCCCAGGAGCACCCTGAAAGCCTCCTAAAGGCTATGTATGGCCATTTTGGTGAAGGGGGCGGGGGTTTCAGGAGGCAAAAAAAAATGCTGTATTCAGTGTGAAGACGCACACAGATTTTCAGCCTCTTTTTTGAGGGAAAAAGGTGTGTCTTATACTCCAAAAAATACGGTAAGTCCTCATGTGTGGACAGGATGGGAGAAAGGGCTTCCCCAACATGTTCCATGAGTTCTAATTGGGACTCTGTAGTTTCCTTCATCCTGCCCGCCATTCCTAGCAGCTCCATTGGCTAAACCGTCCTCAGATTCCTTTGTATAACCACCCGGTTGTGACACTGAGGAGCTCAAGGTTTGCCTGCTGCCGTCTCAGCTCTTGGCCGGAGCCTCAGATGCAGCCAGCAGACAATATTGTGCTCATCCTCGGACATCCTCAGTAATGGATTCCTTCCTTTCCAAGGGAGACCGAGAGCCTGAGTCACTTGGGAAGCCTCCAGGGCAGAGTTTCATCTCTTGAGTTGGCTGGCACAGATCTCAGATCCTAAGCCAGTCTGAGCACTTGTGGACGGAGGACAAAGCTGCCCAGGAAAAGACAGCAGGTGCACAAGGGACTTTTCTGACCACCGGGCTCCCCAAGAGACAAGGGCGAAAGGCCGGGGGGGGGGGGGGGGGGGGCTGGACCACTTGGCTCAACCACAAGCCGGGCCCTGGAACAGACAGTCAATCTAAAGACGGCTCTGATTTTACCTGAAGTGTGTTCCGATCGATGACCTGGAAAAGGGAGTGAGGTTTACTGTCGAAAGAGACCGGCCTGTGGAGCAGGCGGCCGTTGCCGAAGGCCACCCAGCCGGATTCCAGCTCCTCGTTGCGGGAATACACAAAGCCCCTGAAAGGAAGAGCAGGAGAGCTCGGACTCAGGCGCTCCCATCCCTCCTGAAAGCCCCCCAGTATTGTCTTTCTCTCCATTGCCATTCCTCTCTCGGAGGCCTTGCTTTGGTGCGGGGCTTACCGTAAAGTACCGTGTAATCCGGAGCCCAATTTGCTGATTCCCCGGCCAACGGAGTTGGTGGTATAAAGATAAAGTCCATCCACTGCCAGGTAGCGTCCTAAGTCTGCATCTGCAAGAGGCGTCCAGTGGGAGGAAGAGGTGACTTTCAAAGCCACAGAATTTGGGGAAAGAAATGTTTCTTTCAGCCACCACCAACCGTCATCTGCCTACTAGGGAGGACTTTCTCTATGGCTGCCACCCTTGTTAGGTCTACCAAAGGCCAACGGATTTCTTTCCATCAGGGGCAAAAAAAGCGTGATGCGCTCGTGTCCCTGGACGGTTAAATCTTTCACCATGTCCAGTTCTGAGCACTGACCAGCGTTTGATCTGTCCCTCACTCTGAAGAAGGTGAATTCCCCGTGGAATAAAACCTCCTGACTTCCTCTACCCGGCTATCATTTTAGCCATGGCTTCTGCCTGCCCTGAAAGGATCAAATCTCAGGTAGTCGAATGCAGGGATGTCCAGCCTTCCCGCGTTCTTACCTTTATTTTCCGGGCCAGAGCCAGGATTAGCATCAGGTGCCGGCAACATGTCCTCAAAGCCCCAGGACACCATGTGTTTGCCCCCAAGTAGGCAGGAGGGCGATCCAGGTCCCCCTTCTAAAAGCAGCAGCCTTCAGGGAACAGATGTGGACATGGACACACACACACATAAATACAGACTTCTATGAAATAGAAACAATTAACTACAAAAAAATACAGAGTTAGCGGGCTTTAGGGGCTTTTAAGGGAAGAGGGCTGATGCATGTTGACATACTTTGTACTATCGGGAGAAAAGAATGAACTTGGCATGGCTGAAGTGATGCATGTGGTTTAGAGCCATAGGTGGGGTGCTCCCCATCCACTCCCCCACCACCTTCCTCCTCACCTGTACAACACATCAGCCACAGGCAGGGATCCTAAGTCAGTCTGCTTTTGCAGGAGATGGACAGTGTGGACAAAGGTCTTGAGGGATCCCCTGGGAAAGAGAGGAGAAGGCAGTGGTCACTCTTCAGGTACTGCAAGAGACCAATGGAGGCGACAGAGCTCTCTCAACGGAGAAGGACCGGACACTAATGCCCAGATAAATCAATCCATCAAAAGACTTGGGGACTGATACCCATATATTACATATAGTTCCGTTTCCAATCAGCGGACATGTAGCAGTGAGTGAAAGATTGTTTAAATCCAGTGGAGGGAGAGAAAGCAGCCCAGGTGGGAAAGGCAGGAAAATCTAGCAAGGTGAGGCTAGCAAGAGCATTCTTGAACTGTTCTGCACGGTGGTCAGAGTGCAAAAGGAGGCTCTGCTTTGGGACTGTCCCCAAACTCAGGGGCAGGAGGAGCCCCACCACTTCAGTAGGAAGGAGACGGACACACGCCCTGATCCTGCTCAGGAGGCTTCTTCTCCTTGGCAGAACCTTCCCTCAATGCCCACTCAAGACCGGGAGCTGCAGAGACCCTTCATGAGTGGGAAGGAGCTTGCCTTCTGTCCTCAGGGATCAACCCATAAAGCCACTAGGCCTGTGGACAGGGACAAGCCCCCCCCCACCCCGGCAGTTTGCTCTCCTGCCGGGCAACATATATATATACACACACACACACACATCACAAAAGTGAGTACATCCCCACACATTTTGTAAATATTTAAATATATCTTGCCAGCCGTTGAGACCTTACTGGCTGTGTGCTGTGTCATTTTGAGGGGACAGCACATTTACACTGTTATACAAGCGATATCCTCACTACTTTACATTGTAGCCAAGTGTCATTTCTTCAGTGTTGCCACATGAAAAGATATCCTTAAGAAGGACAAAATGTGAGGAGGTGTACTCACTTCTGAGGTATACTGTACGTGGGTCAGAAAAAATGAGGGGAGTGGGCTTTTCTTAGCGTCGCAAAGGCGAGGAGAGCCGGGAGCCAAACAGAGGCTTCCTGCCCTGGGTGCCAGCCCTGCCCCGAAGGACACCAGAAGACCCCACTGCCCCGCCCTTCCTCTACCTGGCGCAAGCCAAGGCCACCAGGGCGGCGGCGGCGTTCTCCTTCTGCCTGTGGGGGATCTGCTGGCCGCAGGGCGAGGCCTCCTCCAGCCAGGAGCAGAGCAGAGCCTCGATGCCGTTCAGGCAGTCGGCAGGCTCCTTGGTCAGGCTCAACGGCTGGCAGTCCCGGAGGCACGTCAGGAGCACCTCGGCGGTGACGTTACCCAAGGAAGGGTCTGTCCTGCTCTGGGACTCGATCAAGGGGAAGACCAGGAGCAGCCCCATGCGGGAGGTGAAGGGCGCCTGCTCTGACTGCTGCAGGAGGCCCTGCCGCTTGAGCAGAGCCAGGGCCTCCTCATCGCCCGAGCTCTCCCGCTCGTGCTGCTCCTCCAAGGCCAGCTGGCGCTGGGCGTTCCAGAGGCCCCGCAGCGCGTTCAGGCGGTACTCCAGCAAGCGGGCGTAGGCATTGCTCTGGTTGCCGCAGATGGCGCGCAGGCGCTCCGACAGCTCCGTGGGGTTCTTGGTCTCGAAGGTTAAGATCTGGAGGGGACAGAAAGGAGACCTTCAGGCTCAGCAGAAACGCCACCCACCCACCCGCGACTCTGAGATGACCTTCTCCACATCCCTTCAATGAGGAAAGCCCAAAGCCACGCAGGAGAGGTTGGGCTCCAAATTCATCATTCAAAAGGGGTAGAATAACTGCAGCTCTGCGGGCTTTAGAACAGGTATTCTCAACCACGGCTGCTTTAAGATGGGGGGACTTCAGCTCCCAGAATTCCCCAGCCAGCTTTGCTGAAGTCCCGCCCCCCCCCCAGTCTTAAAGTGGCCATGGCTGAGAATATACAGTTTTCCAGAAAGGCCGCCAGGAACCAATATCCAAGCTACTGTCTTTTCCCGTTATAAAATCCATGCTGGCCCCTGGCATTAATTTACCTCTGGTCAGAATCCTGCTGCTATTTAATGGCTACCCTAAGAAAAAACACAAAGCTTGATTCACTTCTGAGTTTCGTCACTGCCATAACTGCTTAAAAGCCGGAGCTTTTAAGCGGGGGAAGAAATACTATCGATTCCATCATTTTACCCCATCTTGCAAGAACATGCATCTCTCTCTGTCTCTCTCTCTCTCTCACACACACACACACAAAAGAGTGGTTTGAATAACGACCGACTGTCAAATTTGTGTTGTGCCAAGGCACCATTAAAGCAAAAGCGCTATCTAGACGGATTTAAAATTTTGGATAATGTTACAAAATTCGCTTTACGATCGGTATCAGATATTTATGAATTCACAACCTTTTCTTGGTTGCTTTATATGGCTTGTAGGTGACGTTAGATGACATATAAAACCAGGGCTGTGTCTTTTGAGCAACTTTTAACGGCAAAGAGCAAGAAATAGGATTACCGAGAAAGGATTCCAAGGCCACTTAGCCAAATAAATACAAGCAGACATACGTAGTTAGCTAAATGCTGCAAACATTGATTTAACAGGGTTCAAACTCACAATGGTTTTTTTTAAAAAATCCATTCGGTTTTCCAGCATTACAAATTCACCGTGGCATCCCACAACTAAGACCGTGCAAAATTTAACAGTGGCAGTTTCTGCATTTTCATAGGGAAAATGATGTGATTTCATGCAAGGAAATAAGTACTAGCAATACATTTAAAAGTGAACGCACTTCCACTCCCAGAATTCCCCGGCCAGCATGAAGTTGAAAGCCACTCATCTTAAAAGTTGCCAAGGCTGAGAACAGGGCTCTAAGGACGAGGCTTCCACGGAGTGGATCCCAAGAGAATAAGGAAGAGCCCCGATCTGGGTCGAACCTTTTAGAGAACTTGCACCCATGTCTCCTTCTTCTCCTGGGTCTATTATTTCTCTCATCTGACTCAAGATGATTGAGGATAGGAACCCCTTGTTATTTGGGGTTAATTCCCCTTGTTTTTAAGAACAGAAAAATAACGGAAGTTCACAGCCAGTCCAGAGGCTTCTTGGGAATAAAGGAGAGCTGGTGCACGATCCCCCCCCCCCATAAATAAATAAATGACTAAGCAGCTCTCGCAGCCGAGATGCTTGCTGTATTGGCAAAATCTATATCCAGGTAAGCGCAGCAGAAAGACTGAAGTCTGAGAATACGCCAGTCACGGGCCGAGGGGTTCTTTCCCATTGTGCGGCCAGCAAAGGGGCCTCTAAAGAACAGGGGCTTCTAGATTCCCAACAGTCAACCGAAAGCAACGGGGGCCTGCTAGAACAATCAGTGTCAGTCATGAAAACGGCCGTGCTGCACACAAAGCAAGGGCAGGACAATCACAACCGTTTGTGTGACCCTGATAATGGGTGGCACACACTGAGCCTCCGAGAAGGGCCGGGGGGCGGGCGGGCACCTTTGGGGGTGCTTCTCATGGCCGATGGCCTTTGGTCCTCTGAATGAGGACTTCTGTCACCAGCAGGTACCCTGTAAGTCCTGTTACTGCTGCGGGTACCGTGTCCCCACCTGTGCTGCATTCTTCAGGCAGTCCTCGACTTACAACAGTTCATTTAGTGACAGTTCAAAGTTACCACGGCACTGGATAAAGCAGTGTTTCTCTACCTTGGCAACTTGAAGATGTCCGGACTTCAACTCCCAGAATTCCGCAGCCAGGGGAATTCTGGGAGTTGAAGTCCGGACATCAAGTTTCCAAGGTTGAGAAACACTGGGTGGGATAAGGGGACTTAGGAGTGGTTTTTTTCAGAGTTACCCCCTCTGCAGCACGTGGTCGGTCACGTGACCAAAATTCGGATGCTGGGAAACCAGCTCCTATTTATGACGGTTGCTGCGTCTCAAGGTCATGGCGGGTCCCTTTTGCGACCTTCCGTTCGCTTAACAACCGGATTACTAACTTATCACCTGCAGTGATTTGCTTAACAACCGCGGCGAGAAAAGTCGTACGATGGGGAGGGGGGCAAACCTCGCTTAACAAATGTTTCACTTAGCGGTAGTTGAGGACTACCGGTATAATCACTGCCCTGATTTTGTTATGACCCTCCCACTTTCTGGTGTCGTACGAGGGTTTTTCTCTACCAGAATTCCTAACCCTTTGGAGAAGGCTTGCGACAGACTCCGATGGCCGCTCGTATCACCACCAAGCAGGACAATCCGATGACACACCGCATCCATTTACACTTTGCCAGCATCTGGGTCGTTTATCACGGCAACCACATGTGCAAGAGAGGAAAAGAAGGCGAGTTCCTGAATTAGCTCTACCAACACAACGACACCATCCGCCTTTGTTTGAACGAATTTCTCAACTTTGTCATCCCATTTAAATCGTTTTTATACTAAAATTACTGGGCAGCCTGCAAAGAGCTCTCATATAATCATCTCCTCTCTAAGGCAGGGGTCAGCAACCCGTGGCTTTGGAGATGCACACGGGTCTTTCATGCCTCTGCTGCAGCTCCTTGTCGCTCAAAATATGCGCCACAATCGCCAATGGGTGATACCTGCCAGCAGACAATTTATTGAGCTTTTCCACCCAACCATGGTGAACTCAAAGAAAAGTTTCAGAAGAAAAAAGAACGTTTAATTCAACTGCATAGGCTAGTTCTGTGGCCGCTCAGGAAATAGTCAGGCACGGGAAGAGTTTTGTGGCTCCCGGTGTTTTCTCTTTTGTGGGAAACGGGTCCAAATGGCTCTTTGAGTGCTTAAGGCTGCCGACCCCTGCTCTAGAAAAAGCAGTACCCCTAACGTCTTTAACTGTGTTTGAGGAGCAATGGGATCTAAAATTCTGCAGAAACAGCAAACAGGCTGCCTATCAAAGAAGTTGGAATGGTCAGTGCTTGCTTTTTTAATATTTATTTAAATAAAAACTCTGAAGTCAAAGGGTTCGGAGTGATTTCCAGGCTGATCTTGAGCAGCGGAATAAAGGTAAGAGTTGTTTAGCACCAGGATGGGAGACCATGAGGAAATCCCAGGGCTGTCGAATAAACTGAGAAGTCCATCCCAGAAGAATGCAATAAGAAATCATCTCCGTACAGATGACGGTGCAGTTGAAAAGAAGGCTGCCAACAATGGGAAGCTCTTATTGCAGATCTATATAGCATGGAATAGTATGCTCGGTTTTAGTCATCACATTTGAAAAGGATATGAAGAACTTGGGGGGGGGGGGGGGGATGCAGACAAGGACAACCAAAACTATCAAGAGCTGAGAAAAAGCTGGAACATCTGAGAGGGACGGGAACAAAATGCAGAAAGGTAAAAAGAAAAGAAAAGAAAAAGAAAGAATAATGCCCTGGGTGGAGAAAAGAGGGCTGGGGGCTGCTTTCTTCCCCCCTCTCCATCCCTAGCGGCAGGGGCCATTCAGTGAAGCCGTTGAGACAAAAGAAAGCTCCTTCACACTGTGGCCAATTAATCTGCGGAATTCATTACCGCAAGATATGATGAGGGTGTGCTATGAAGAGGACCAGGGACCGGATGAAGTCAGGGAGGTTTGTCTCAAAGGCCCAGGGCTGCCTCTGTGTGGGGGCGACCAGTTGAAGGGACCCACAGGAGGAAAGAGCACTGGGTCCCTTCCTCTCTTGGGAACCCCAGAAGCGTCCAATGGATGCTAAGAGACACAGGTGAATGTTGGCCTTCAGGAGCCAAACGGAAACTCAAGAAACTTTACACCTTTTGAGCTCAATGGGCAAAGCTGCCACATGTAATCTGGGGTGTCCCTCACCCCACCAAAAGCATTTGGGACAAGAGTCTGTAGAGATTCTCAGCCATCCAGGTCACGGTTGTCCCAAAAGTGCTTTTTTTTTTTCAAGAGGCAACAGGACTTCCTTGTTTTATCTTTTGAAGGCATTTCCCTTCTCATCCAAGAAGCTTCTTCAGCTCTGACCGGATGGTGGGCAATGGAATGACTATCCTGTCAGAGATGAAGAAGAACAG
Source organism: Natrix helvetica (assembly GCF_964273705.1). Lineage (NCBI taxonomy): Eukaryota > Metazoa > Chordata > Lepidosauria > Squamata > Natricidae > Natrix > Natrix helvetica. Next base: position 13,748,173 of record NC_138564.1, read on the forward strand.
GACTTCCTTGTTTTATCTTTTGAAGGCGTTTCGCTTCTTGGATGAAAAGCGAAACGCCTTCAAAAGGTAAAACAAGGAAGTCCGGTTGCCTCCTCCTGAAAAAAAAGCACCTCTGGGACATTTGGGATGATCCACTGCATTTTTACGTGGGAGAAATGTAAATTTAGAGTCACTCGATTGTGAGATGGGAAGCATATAAATTTAATAAGTCAGTTCGATCCTAACCAGCTGAAGGTTGGCTCAGCCTTCCACCTTTCTGAGAGGTGGGTAAAATGAAAACCCAGATTGTTAGGGGCAATATGCAGACTCCGTGAACCGCTTAAAGAAAACTGCAAAGCACTGTGAAGTGGCATATAAGTCTAAGTGCTACAAATAAGTAAACAGTAAAAATAGGAAGGGGAGCTATCAGCTGTATGCAGCAGCAGCAGCAGCAGCTTTTCCACCTGAGTGCTCCTGGGCTGCACCTGTATCCTGCCCAGCTCCTGGGGCCTTGTGGGCTCTGCTGGCCTTTGGCCTCCCATTTATAGGTTGAACATCGTTTGGGGAGAGCAAAGGCTTATCAATTGCTATTTACATTTCAGGAACCCCAAACATCCACATTATCAGCTTCCATTCCACAACATGTTTTCTAAACAATTGTAGAGATTGTACAATTACCTTGAAAGTACAGCATGCTCTCCGAGCAATTACTGCACAGGGCTGTCATGCGATTAATCATCATTTAAAGCAGGCTTGCAGAACTAATGGGCTCAATTCTATTTCTGGATGCAAACTATAGTGATGCAAAAAAAAAAAAAAAAGCCCCACCCCCCAAAAGGACCACTGCCTTCTGGACCACAAGACCCACGAAGCATTCCACGTTCTTCGACAGATCACAACAAAAACAAGTAAAAATAAAAAGGGCCATCAGCATTTATTCTAACAAAAGGCTTACGATGTGCGGGCCAGTGGCATTTCCACCCCCTTAGAAAATACTCCATTCCTTGTCCCCACAAAGCCCAAAGAATTGCCGGCAGCCTGGGCTCCTTCCCGGCAACACAATAGCGTCCCTTCAAGCTCCTGACACAAACGCAGGTGACCGAGCATAAGCCTCCAATGCGGTGCCTGCTGAACCGTCCCAGTTTGGTTCACACCACCCAGCTTCTGACAAAGAACCTGTGTCACCAAGAGCCACCCGGCTGGGGAAGAGGGCGGAGTGACGGAGGGAGGCGCATCAGAGAAGCCGTGGCAGAAAAGACATTGGCGGCCCTGGGCTCGGCTGCCCCTATTTTTAGGGAGAAAGAAGCCGAGGTAGGCAAACATCATGGTTCCTCTCCCTCGGCTCCTGGACCATAAACTGGAGTAAACCGCAGGTGCATGTCAGAACCAGGTGGGCCATTCCGCAGAAAAACCGGGATCAGAGGATCCCCCTGGTTTGGGGGAAAGGGTTCCCCAGGAGAAAAAGAGAGGAGAGCTGCCCAACCACTGCTGCTTCCTTACTGCTGAATCACCTTTGCGACAGGCAGCCTATCAAGCAATGTGGATGTGGCCAGACCTGCCCCAGTGTTTACATGCTCCTTCCTGTTCTCGGATGGGCATTGGACTTCCTACCCGCATCTCCATCCTGCTGGGATCCCTCAAGCACGCCAGGAGAGAAAGCAGAGCTGCTCTCTTGCCCCCCTCCTCATTGCCCACCCCCACTTGCCATCTCCCAGTACCCAGCTTCTCCTCCTTCATCTTCTGGCCTTTCAGAGGTTGTCCTTCAAGCACACTCGCTCGGTCCTCCTCCTCCTCCTCCCACCTGTTTCTCCTCACTTGGGACGCCAGGCATCACTCCAAGGGCAGCTTCCCCCGTCCTGTCCCTTGGCCACTTTCTCCCCTTGACCTTCCCCAGCCCCCAGTTCTTCTTTCTTGCCTGCCTTCCTTGGCTGTTATCCCACATCTTCCACTGGTCTCCCCCCCCCCTTCCCGGGCCCATCCTTCCCCATCCCATCACCTTCATTTCAGTAGCTTACAATGGGAAGGCTCCTTCCAGGACAGGATTTTGATGACCCACCATTTCCAGTAGGTCGGTTCCCCATGTGGACAGCCTCCCTTCATTCAACCCCTGACCCAGGTGCCTCCTGCCTTCTCTCACCTCTTCCTTCCTTCCATTTCTCTCCCCCCCCATTCTTTCCATCTCTCACCAATCTACTTTTCACCTTTCTCCTTCCTTCCTTCCTCTCTAATCCTTCTTTCCTTCTCTCACCTATCTACCTTCCTCTGTAATCTTTCCTTCCCTCACTTTCCTTCCTTCCACCTCTCCCTTCCTTCTCTCACCTATCCAGCTTCCTTCCATCCTCCCCATCCTCTCTATTCCTTCCCTGCCTGCCTTCTTTCCTTCCTCCTTTCTCTCCTTCCTTCCACCTCTAATCTTTCCCTCCTTCCCTGCCTCAGTAGCACCCCCAGGGTCCCTGGGGGAGGGGAGACAAGCCAAGGCCCAGCCCCCCCCTCCCTTCAGCCTGTCCCCTTATTAGCCCCCTCCCCCACCCGGCCTAACGAGGGGGGCGGCAGAGGCCGAGGCGATGCTGGGAGCCAGGCCAGGGCCTTCCTTGGGGCGGGGGGGGGGCGCAGCGACTCCCCTCAGGTAAAGGCCTGGCGACCCCCCCTCACCCGCCATTGTCCGAGCCCCCCCCTTCTTCCCCCTCCCTCCCTCCCTCACCTCCAGCTCGGTGTCTCCGGGCTCGGCCACGCCGATGATCTCGCTGGGCAGCTCGGCCAGGTCGGTGACCCGGATCAGCCCGTCGTGGAGGAAGATGGTCTCCTCCTTCACCGACAGCCACTGCGCCGAGTCGGCGGCGGCGGCGGCAGCGGCGGCCGCCGCAGAGCCCGAGGCTCCCGCCGGGGAGCCCATCCAGGAGGCCGGGCGGGGACGGCTGAGGGGAAGCCGGGATGCTCCGGCAGGCAGGCAGGCAGGCCGGGCGAGGCGGGAGGGGGAGGAGGAGGAGGAGGAGCGGCGGAGGCGGCGCCCTCAACCCCCCGCCATGATGGGCGGGGCCCGGCGGGAGCAGGAGGCGGAGCCTCCTCACGCGCCCGGCTGACGGCGCCACGCCATCTTGGAGGCGCGCGAGCCAGCACCTCAGGCGAGAGGGGAGGGGGGCCCGGCATGCCCCGCGCCGCCGAGGAGGGAAGAGCGCGCGCGTTGCCCCGCCCCCCCGGCGCCGCTCATTGGCTGGCCCACCATGGAGCCGCGGCCGCCCTGGATCGCCTCAGAGCGGCGGTTGTCACCGCTGGGGAAGGAGGTGAGGGTCGCCGGCCCTTAAGGGCGGGGAAGCGCAAAGGGGAGCGGGCTGTTCTGCCTTCTTGGTGGCGGTTCTTATCCGTTTCTCAGCCGTGGTCGCTTTAAACAGAGGTGGACTTCAATTCCCAGAATTCTGGGAGTTGAAGTCCACAAGCCTCAAAAGTGACTAAGGTCGACAAACAGTAAAGAGCACCAGACCCAAAACCAGGAGACTGGGAGTTCTAGTCCTACCTTAGGCATGAAAGGCAGCCTTAGGGTGATTTTTTTTAACAGTAACAGAGTTGGAAGGGACCTTGGAGGTCATCTAGTCCAACCCCCTGCTGACGCAGAAAACCTATACTAGGGATTCGAACTGCTGACCTTTCCGATCAACAAGCTCGGTGTCTTTGGGCTACTTCATCCCTCCCAGACATGCCTACCTCACAGGGTTGTTGTGGGGGAGGGAGGATTGTTGCACCTATTCCCCACCTTGATTTATTTATAAAAATAACATTTAAAAAAATCTAAGCATAAAATGGGTTTGTGCGTGTGTGTAGCAATACTATTTTTTTTTAATTGGAAAAATATTGCTGATACTATAATGGAAGAAAATATTGATATTCCCCGGTGTCTTGTTTTTAAAAATGCTCAGGATGGTGGCTAGGAATATGAAATTAAAAATGGTTTCTTTCCCTTGGGTGCAGGGAAGAAACACGATTTTATCATTTTGCACTGTTTTTTGGTTGCATGGAGCAAATGGGCTTGCAGTGGTTCCCAACTTTTGGCCATGTCCCACCTAAGCATCTTTAAAATCCTGATGCCCCCAACATGTAATTATTTTACTCAAAACGTGAACTCATGTGTAGAAAGCCTAAAAGGCCATTAACTTGGTTTAAACAAGGTTCAAATTGCCCCCATTAAAAATCAAATTGCCCTCCTGTGGGGCCTGTGCCCCACATTGGGAACCACAGGCTTAAGGTGATCTGTGAGGTGCACTGCATATCATATAATATCCAGCTGATGTTTTATCAGAGACCTTCATTTGCAGCAGGATAAACTGGAAAAACAAACCTTGCTTAAAAGTGGAGACCGGTGTGGTCCCTTCCTTTTCATGGCGGTGCCATGTCTTCAGAGAATGGACGTTTTATCAAGGTCAGAGGCATGCAAGACTAGTGCAACAGGGTGAGATCCTTGGTTCAACCCAGCATTGTCATCTCTTTCAACTCTGACACAGAGATGTCAAAACAGATATTGTCCAAACTCATAAATCAGTCCGTCTCCGCCCAAGGATGAACAATAGCAATAGCCACACAAGGCAGATTCAGGAACCATCCTTTGAAGTAAAGCAATGAAACTGACAAGCTGAAATGAAGGTGTTGCTGTCCACTTCTGGAAGAGACTATCAATAGGATGACTGCTATGCAAAGGGTTAAAAGCAGACACACAGAATTCTGCCCTTTGAAAACTTTTGTTATGAATTATGCGAAGGCAGGACCTCTCTGGAATCAGCTTCTCAGTAAAGAAGCCGTTGAAATCGTTTTAAATAACCAGGGGGGGGGTCTAAATGGACTCTGTGGTACTTTTAGGGTATTATCTAGGAAATAATTCTGGATGTTAACAAAAGTATGTATTATTTGTCTTACCAGTTAATTTGGGCAGTTCTGGTGGGATAGCGCGAAGTCGTGGCCGCAGAAGCTACAGTGAGTAAATTTGGTAAGCTTTCTCTTGCAATTTTATCTCACAAAAGCATAATTTAAGGAACATTGGGGCCTATCAAAGTGCAGTGTTCAAAATAGAATAATGAGTATGCAGGCTTCCCACTAAATCAACACTTATCTTATAATCAAAGCCTTAAACAGTCATTTAAACAATCAACAAGGCCTGCTGGAATATGCAAATTTTCCTGAGAGGATTGGGCTGGTTGAGCAATACAAGAGAACATCTGGTCAGCTGTAGTGTATTTTTATTTCGGCGATTAAAATAACTCAGCTGCATAAGTCTAACACACCACCCAATTAATTTTTTATATAGTTTAACGCTACTTAATTAGCATAGGAAAAATATCCATTTACATGCTTGGAACTGTTTTGTTTGTAATGTTCATTATGATCAGAGGTGTGGGAGAGGGGGGAAGGGAAGCACATAATGCTGGCTGGGGAATTCTGGGACTTGAAGTCCACAAGTATTAAAGTTGCCAAGGTTGGACATCCCTGCTTTACACCATACCATATGTTGCCCCCAGAAAACAGGAAAGGGCACTTGTGAATATACAGAGCCGATCCTCCTCTAAGGTGGTCTGATTGGTTTTCTTTGATTTAGAATGGTTCTCAAGAATTTGTTTTCCAATTTAAATTGTTTTGCCAATCACTTTCTGCTTGTTTCCCTTCTGATTTTTAGCTCGGCTTCACACACGTTTTAGCTGTTTTAATCCCTGAACTGTATCGTTAATGGAAAGCTATGTAGATTGACACTAAATTAAGATACATTTACATAAGGTGAAATATCATTGTACAATGGGATCAAGGATGATTTCAGGGATGTGTATTTGGGGCTGATCTCACAGTTGATAAAATTGGGCAGGGCTGAAATCTCATCATCCATACTCCTTTGACTATGACTCTACCCTTGATTACACTGAAATGACAGGATATATAACCTCCCTCTAAAGATCATCTCAACATAAAGAATGATACAACACATCAACATTTAGTAAGACCAGTCTTGGGAGGAAGTAGTTCACAACCTTGTGATCTTGATTAGTCCTACCTAGGACACCCAAAAGAAAACAATATACTGGAGGACTACAATGTGTTTTAGCAGTGAGAAGCTAGTATAATATTGATCTAATGTTACATAATTTGACAGTGTGACTCCTTATTCTGGCAATTGGCTGTTGCCATTCTACCTGTTTGCACCAATACAGGTAATGACTCAATCCTCCATTCATAGGCCTTGGAAGAGACCCAACAAATCCAAAGAACTTCCTAAGTAAACATACATGGATGGTTTTTCCAAAACAACCGAATATGAATTGATTTGATGGGAACTAAGTTATATGTAAATTTCCCCTTATTTTTAGTTTTAGGGATTATGTTGTTTATTTTGTACCCATTTACACTGCACTAAGCCTTAAATTGTGATCTACTAATCACTGGGTTCGGCCAACATAGCACAGGAATCCTGAATCAAGGATTATCTTTTTTTCATCCTGTTTTGACTTAAAATGCTTTGCTAATGGCTCAGCACTGCCTGATCTATGGCAAAACCCTGCCGGTGGGGATAAATGCTACCTTTCTATGGCCTTTGCTTAAAGCCGAAATATGCACAATTCTTTGTATATATATCAAAGATAAATTCAATACAAAAATAAATAAGCACTAAATAAACTTGCTTCCACTGTCCTTGATTTCCTCTACAATAAATCAATAAATCAAGCTTGGTTATTATGGCAAATGCTTCCCAAGAGTCTCTGGTTTAGGTCAGTGCTTTGGGGATGTAAAAAACACAACAACCCTCCCCTAAACCACGATTCTCTTTTACTGCAATCCAGCCATTTTTCATTCCAGGATAATTTCCAAAATATAGGAACCAAGATATTTTCAATTAGTGTTCATTACTTTAACATAGCTGAGGTGGCTGGAATACACTGTGAAATACTTGTATTAATTACTGAACATCTCGCATACTTTAATGAAGCTCACTTCCAGTGTAATCAAAGAGAAATGTTTAAATTGCCTCAGGATACATTTTCCTCTAATGTTTGTGCTTTGGGAGTGAGGGAGAAGTGTGAGTGAACCCCAACATTAATGGAAAATATATTGCTTTCCACTGCCCTATAGACATTTTAGGGGATATAATGACATGCTTTTTCAAACAAAATACTAGAGGGTAACTCCAAAGGTGCTTTTTCAAGAGGCTGAAGAAGCTTCTTGGATGAGAAGCGAAATCTCTTCAAAGAAAAACCAGAAAGTCCAGTTGCCTTGAAAAAAGCACCTTTGGGACAGCGCTGACCTGGATGGCTGAGAATCTCCATAGACAACTAGGGTGTAACATCACGGAGTCAATTTTGTTGACACCAAGCGCATTCATCCTACTCGTCTAACCTCATGCCAGTGGGGCAATTAGCCCTACCAACAGCCAACCACACGGCTTGGTCCAATTCACCCTGTGTCCTTCCTCACTGTTGACCGGCCTCCAGGATACCAACGGGTGATTTCCTGTCATTTCCAAATTGTTTTGCTGAGCATTCCTCCGCACAAAGCAGCCAAACAGGCTCTGCTATCTGGGGAGGCAGCTTGCCGGGTGCAGCCTTCAGAAGAAAGGTGCTGTGGCTTTCTTTTAAGCACTTTTGCAAAGGTCTCCGTAAGGACTGAATAGCTAATTTTAGCATCTCAATCAACCTGCGTTTTGTAACTTTGCTGAATCCATGGGGCAGCAAATGTACACTGCAAGCCCTAAATAAGCAGCTGTTTGAACCACGATGCTCATTTTAACCCAGTTTATTCCGACCAGAGACTTGAGCAAGCAGGAGCCTTGGCCTCTGTGGGACCCCAGCCTGATTTAAAGCCCAAACTGCCCACCACCTGGTGCGCCTGACTTGATGGGAACCCAAACGGGATCAAACTCCTTGCAGCCTTTCATCACACTTCCCAAAAGGAATCACAAGTCGTTTGCTTGGCAAGCCTCCCACCCTCCGCAGGCTCTTCTGCAGAACCAGAGGGGGAGCTGCCCGGAGGTTGGTATAAAATGGGCGGTTATAGAAATGCTCTGAATAAAAGAGAAACACACTCAAGGGTTGCCATGGTCCTGAGGCTTTGTGAAACTGACAGCTAGCTGGAGGGGTCATCAGTCCCAAATTCTTTATCATGATGTCTACACCAGAACGGCTGGTCCTGCCCCACACCCCCGTCTTCTAAATGGTGGCCTGTTGATCAACTGGATTCACACAACCTTCTAAATCACAATCCAATAAAAACACACAGTAGCTTGGCGTGATACATGAAATGAGCTAGAGATCCAGCCAACTGGAGCCCAGAAAGTGAGATTCAGACCTGACCTCTGTCAAGGGGACACCTAGCTGGGGAAAGCTGGATTAGATGCTTCTTAATGCTTGTGGTGTTGTGGCTTTTCTCAAACCACAACATTTTTAATTAATGCAATTGCCTAAGACTTAGTGCCTTTGTAAGGCTGTGATTCAAACACTGCACACCAGCTCCCTCTCCTGACCAAAAGGGGAAAAAAAGCCACCGCACCATTTATTTACAAAGCAAACACGCCAGTTGAACATGGACCCACGAATACCGCAAGCGGTCCAAGGCTGGGCTCAGGTCTTCAGCACAGCTATAGCTTTGCCCCACTGGCACTGAAGGCCACGCAGGCCAGCAGCTAGCGAAGCCTAGGGACGAGCTCTGAAGCAGGCGCCTGCAAAGTTTCCTCCCATTAACCAAACTGAGTAGATGCAACATTTGGCTTCAAACCGATCCCGAGTACTGAAAGATGAGAAGGAACCTCCCCGTAAAGATGGCAAATTCTCATTGACAGAGAAAATCTGCAAATGTTCCATTGCATCTGGGTAGACCAAAATCACTACTCATCTGAGGACACAGATAGACCCCCAAGTGGCCTTAAGGATTCCCTAAAAAGGAGGCAAATGACCAGCTGTCTGCAAGGAGTATCAATCCTTCTGTTCCCATCTCAAGAAAGGAAGCTACAGATCAGACACAGAACTTTGGCAAATGCCCCAGCACGTTTTCAGCCATCGAAGGTTCTGCCTGCACGCAGACAAACCAATGTACAACACTAGACAATAAAACCAGCAGAGCTTTTAGTACTTTTTTCTCCCAAAACTTTTACTGCGCAATTTTCAGACTATTTAGAAGACCAATTTGTGAGGATAAACTCCATTGGAGAGTGAAAAGGTCGAACGCAGGTACCCCCGGAGCTGAGGAACCTTCTTGATGACGGGCAGAAGCTGAGAGTCCACAGTCTTCTGGTCTGCCTTGCGCTGATCTGCAATCTCGTATTTCTGAAAAAAACGGATATGCTACTTCAGCCATTTATTCCTTTTCCCGCATTCTGTCGTACTCGGGCCAGCGGTTCCTTCCCCGTTGCCATTTCTTAACAGCAAACCCTGCCAACATTATTTTCCAAAGTGGATCTATTTTGCTCTCCCCTCCTGGAAGAGGTTCTTTGGACTGTGACTCTGTCACCTACACATCATTTTGCAGATTCTGACAGAAAAGTTAGGAAAAAGGTCATCAAGACAGGTATGATGCCATTCACGTTTCTACAGAAGCAAGCAATATAGAAAGTTCCTATGTAATCTGCTTTCTTAAATGAAAAGACACTGAAATGGTCTTGAAAATCTGTCTACAGATTCATAAATCAGGACGGGCTTCAGTTACCCCTTCCTTGCTGGCTTTTGAGTTATGCAGAAAGCAACTCTATTGAAGCCCACGGAGGGCTAGAAGCTCTATACATACCGCTTTCTCAGTATCAAAAATTTCGCCCTCTTGATGTTTGGGCTTACGCAGCTTCTTCTTCTTGAAGTAAACGTCACTGAGATGCTTTGGAACTTTGACCCCCGAGATATCAACCTTAGTCGAAGTGGCAATGACAAACTTTTGGTGAGCTCTGCGCAGAGGGACACGGTTGATAGCCAGGGGCCCTGAAAAGAGAAGACCAAACTATGTACACGGAGACCTCAGAAAGCCCCAAAACACTTATTCCTTCTAACTTGTGAAGATGCTCCACCTCTTGGAGACTATTTTACTACTGATTATTTGCTACCCTTCTTTTGCTTTTTATACCAAGACTCATTATACGCAACGGTATACAATTTTAAAAAAAGGAACGTTAACAAGGATCACAGAAAAGAAACACAGGCTATGAACGTGAGACGAGCTTACCTGTCACAAGCAACAGTCCACTTCCAAGCTGCTTCAAGAAAACCACCCGCTGGAAACACAAAGACAGAGGGGAGAGAGTCAGTCGTTGGAATCTCTGCCTGCCTCCTGAATGCCCCTAACGAGAGGAGCCCCCAAGGCCTCCTTACCTTGCCCCTGTGGCGGCCAGTGAGAAGGATCACCACTGTTCCTGGGGAGATGGAAGCCCGCAGCCGCCTCTTGTGGAGGGCAAAAGTTTTTTTGCCATGGCTCAGGAGTTTGCGGGGAACATCCTCCGTGGGGTAGTATCTGGGCTGCAAGGAAGAAAAGAATTAAGGATCTTTGTTAAGCATCAGAGCAGCCTCTGGAATGCAGAGGAGGATAGCAGCTCCCTCGGCCGCATCATTTTGGCCACAGGCTCTTACCATCTTGCGAAGTTTGACTACCCGGGTGCCTCCGTTCTTATCACCCCCGACGGGCTTTGTAACAGTGGCTGCCTCCTTCTCTTTCTTCTTTTTTTCTATCTAGGGTAAAAAAAACCACACCAAAATTGTACCCTGTCATTCCTTCGCCAATTTGACTCCATCACAGCCCTGGTGGATAGCCTGGGCAAGATTGACCGGCCAAAATCCCCCCACCCCTCAGTGAGGTCCCTGGTATCCCCAACACTTATCGTTTATCTCCAGCAGGATTAAGGCAGATCAAGAAAGGTTTGTCCATGAATTATGGCAGATTAGAACCAATTGCTTTTGAAACACTCATTTTCCATAGATTGTTTCTCAACCATAGCAGCTTGAAGATGGTGGACTTCAACTCCCAGAATCCCCTAGCCAGCATGGCTGACTGGAGAATTGTGGGAAATCTTCAAGCTGCCAAGCAGTTTATACCAATCCATACCCCCCATCCACTGTGCCAATTATCCAGCCTCAACACCAAGAGTTGCAAAGTCTCCCCCTTCTCCTTGTACCTTTGTCTCCGGCGCGTTGTATTTCCGCTTGTACATGGCCTTCCGGGCAAACATGGCTGACCGGGAATATTTCCCGATCCCTCGGGCCAGCACCGGATTGCGGCTGGCATGGACCTTCCGGACCCTCCTGGTTTTCTTCTCGCCTGCCATCTAACCCAAAATAGAAAAGGGAAAATCCATCCATTTGCAATTCGAAACCCAAGAAAAGCCACAGAGGGCTCCAGGACCCTGCGTCTCAGACACAGTTCTCCACTTCCAAAGCGTTGCAAACCGGTTGCACAGCTACACCAGATAAATCTTTTTTTTTTTGCAAACATATAGTTTTCAAGGAAAAGTAACTTTAAGGTAGACCCCACTCACTCTAGTCAGGAAGCATCAAGGAATTATTGGGACCTCGAGCTACATTTCAATGAGCAAAATCTTGCACTTTGTAATAGTCCCTCAATGGAGGCAAGCCTGCATTCCGATTAACGACTTGAACATCCCAACGTTTTTGGACAATATAGAAAACTTCTCCGCCCCGGGTTCAGAAGCCACCCGATGCACGAGACTTCCAGGGCGGTTGCAAGGTTGGGGGATCTGCCACTGGGGGGGGGGGGGGGGGGGGGCTGGATCCGCTTCCCCGGCCAGGGAAGGAGGCTATTCCAAAGGCCGAGGAGTCGCTCCAGGCCAAAAACCTTCCTCTTTGGAATGGGCATTCCTGGGGCGCCCCCTCGTCGCTTTCAGGGGCCTAGGTAGAGCGGCTCCGGTTTGGAGTGATAGGGTAGCCCGGGGAGAGCCGGCCGGCCTTCTCGCCGGCCTAATCTTTCGCTCGACCCTAGCAGAAGCAGCCCGGCGCCGCCCGCCCAAAGCCCCCGGAGCATCCCCGCTCGGCCTATGCCCGGGCCGGCGCTTCTCCAAGGCGGATGGCGATAGATGCGAAGGCCGGGCCCCGGGAGGACAGCGCCGCGGCCGCACCATCCTTACCTTGGGCAGAAGGCAAAAGAGGCAATATCCGGGGCCTCGGCGCTGAAGAGCAGGCGCGTGACGTCACCGGACGTGCCCCTAAGCACTCTGGGAGAGGTAGTTCACTTCGTACTATGCGCCCTCCCTAGAGCCAAACTCAGAATTCAAAGCGGTTTTCCTCCGTCATTCGTGCCATTCACGTTTTGTCCCCTACAGGCCTTATTAAGGGTTCCTCGATTCCTGTGCTGGCTGGAGAATTGTGGGAATTTAAAAAGTTTGAGAAACACTAATTTAAAGGCTGCTTATCATAACAGAAAAGCTTTCCCCTATCTTGGTAAAATAGTTAAGATTCCTGCGGTGCAATAATAATAAAAATGATGATGATGATGATGATGATGATGATGAAGAAGAAGAATACATATTATATTTTATTTCTTTCCTGACAAAGGCCGCCCAGGACAGGGCAGCGCAACGGGCTGGAGAAGACGAGGTTCATTGGGCACCGAAAGGGTGCTTGCTACATAGACGCCGCAGCCTAGAGCGGAAAGCGCGTTCCCACCATGTCGGCCGTCCTAGGCAGCGCCTGCCTCTATGCTCAGAAAGACTAGCGAGCCTGCCCCTTGCTTGCCATCCCGAGGGGGAGGGGGGAGCTGGTCGCGCGGCAATGACGTCTTAGGCATCGCGACGGATCGCTCCTCAGGGCTCTTTCTGCCTTCCCCTCTCCCGGGCCTGGATGCGGCCGGGCCCGGGCCGACTTCGGTTCGCCTCCTCCCGGGCCGGGCTCCCCGCGAGACCCAGGGGCCCCATGTGAGGAAGACGGAGGCGGGAAGATGACCTCGAGGAGGTGAGTAGTGGGGGGGAGGGGAGGAAGGCTCAGGCCCCGCCCCTTCGGGGGGAGGGGTGCCCAGCTTGTGTCCCTCCCCAGTGCCATTACCATGGGAATGAGGTGGGCGCGGGGCCCCGAGGAGGGTCTGGCGCTGACCTTCTGGTTCCAGATGTGCGAGGACTACAGTTCCCATCCTCCCCTTCCAGAGGAGCCTTTGCAGCCTGCTTTGGCTCCTTCTCAGAGCAGCCGCCTATTGCAAAGCGATCACAGCTGCCATCTTCCCCAGCCAGCAGGTCCCAACACGGTTTTCCCCCTGGTGTGGCAGCCTGTAGCTTCCCAAACCCTGCTGGCTGGGGACAATGGGGGCTGGGATCCAAAAGGACCAGCTTGTGGTCGGGGAGAGCCTGAGACCACAAGGAAGTAGAGGATGGAGGCCACTGCCTCCAGTTCAGGCCAGCAGGAGAGAAAGGGCCTCCTCGGACACGGCAGCCGCACGACAGAGGTTCCAGAGGGGATAAAACCTTCCAGCCTCGGTTGCTGAGGCTGGGGTGGGAGGGGGCTGCAGCCCTTTCAGAAACACGGCCAAGCCGAAACCTTCGTTTCAGTGTCCCAAGATGTGGCCGGGTAGTGATTAAGGGGGGGAGAGAGCTGACCGAAGCCACTCACGGGAGCTCAAAAGAGGAGCCAAGGTGAGCGGAAGAGGATGGCCGAGATACGGTACAATGAGACTCCTTCTCTGTTACCTTTAAGCCTGGGATGAGTAACCTCTGACCCCAGCTGCCAAAACCCTATGTTGAATTTTGAGCTAAAATTATCCCCTAAATTATTTTGCAGTAGGAAGCAGGAAAAGTGCAAATCTAAAACAGCCACATCGCAGTGGGGAAGAAAAACCCCTCAAAGCTTCCTTATAAACCTGGTGTAAGGTAAATAAACAAATTTAAGAAACTGTAGGTAGCTACTATAAAATAATAAATAACATAAGATTATAAAATAAACAATTCTGGGAACACGATAAGCAAAACTGAAGCTCTGCACAGAAGTACTCTGATGCTGAGGGAATGGGGTGCAGCAGTGTCCTTTTTTAACTGTACAAGACGAATCAAGAAATCAGGAATAACTTTTCAGCAGTGTTCCAATTATGATAAAGCACACTTCTCAACCAAATACATCAGAACATTCTACTCCATTCTAATTGAGTACCAATTAGGAGAAAAAACGACTTAAAGTAACACATTCTTTTAAGAACAGCCCAATTATTTTTCTTTTCAAAAATTCACAGTGAACTCACCTCTTTCATTACTTCATTAAGAGGCTTTCAGTAAAGTAATTGCAGGAGATTTTCCTTTATAAAATCCCATCCAGACTTGTCAAAAGTAGGATCCCCCTTTTTTCTGGAAAAAGACTTATTTCCTGCATTTTCTGCGCCTAATTATCCAGTACCAGTTTTGCTAGTTTAGTGTTAGAGTTCATCTATTAGCATAGGGAGTGCTCGTCATATATTTTGAGATGCAACTATTTCAGCGTGACTTAACATAAGTTCTGATCTATGAATAATTAACGCTGGATCCTGTTTCTTTTTTTATTAATAGCCTCCTTTATATTTTGCTAAACATCCAAATACTGGATCTCAGAAAAGCTAGCTCTACCATTCTTTTAACACGTTTCTGTTGGAACATTTTTAATTTGCTGGAATCCCAGCACCGTCTTTCTCTGCAAGGGCTGAAAAAAAAAAACTTCGGCCACCCCCAACTATAGAATTGGATAGACTTGTCAGCATAAAATGTGTGTGTTCCATTTTGTTGGCTGCTTTGATCCTGTCTCCGGAAGCACTTGGCATAACTGGCCGGCCTACAGCTGACTTGAGACACCCCCGGAGCCTTCTATTTCCAACTGGTGACAAAATGCTGCTTCCCACTTGGTGACAAATATACCCAGAGCGCCAGGGAGCCTTGCCACCCGTGCTGGAAATAGAATCCTCACCTGGATCGGCCGTCCCCGGAAGTTGCTCTCGGCCCCTGTGCTCTGCCGAAAGGTCGCAGGACGGTGCTTTTTCTGGCCCCCACCTTCGCCCTTCCGCAGTGGCTCTGCTCAGCCTAAACTCCCTTCGAAATTCTGAGCTGGTCATCAGTGGGTAACCTGAAGAATTCCGAGGGTGATCCCTAAAAGTTGTTACTTGTTGTTAACTCAGTTGGTCCTTACTTTACGACTGCGGTTGACCCCGAAGTTTTCATGATTAAGCAAGACGGTTGAGGTTGTTAAGCCATGCGCTGCCCTTGCTAAGGGAATCGTGCGGTCGTTAAGTGAATCTTGTTTCCCCCCATTGACTTTGCTTGTCGGAAGGTGGTTGGGAAGGTCACAAGTGGGGATCCCATGACCCCGGGACCCTGAAACTGTCACAAGTACATGCCAGTTGCCAAAAGCCCAGATTTTGACCACATGATCCTGCCCAGCACTGTCCTGTCCCTCTGTCAACCGCATGTCTTTATGGAAGAATATAAATATGCCCATTACCCGTTCTAGTTGACTCCCTGGGCCTTTGAAAAACGTCAGGCTTTCCCCCCCAAGTGGGAGAGTACAGATTTAGCCAAAATGTTGACTTAGTTAACCAGAGTTCTAAAAATAAGCCAGATCGGGTGGATGGGAGAGGAGGCGAACGAAGGTTCGGCCCCTTGGGACACCTTCAACCAGCAAGGTGCTGGCTTAATTGCCAAGAAGGGTATGGCTGTGGGTGGCTGGGTCTGCGAAGATATATGGAGCCCCTTTTCACCAGAGTGAAGAGAGGGGCCAGGCTCAGCTAAACACCCCCCCCCCCCACCTCTCCTCCTGCTCACCCTCCAGCAGAATCCAGAATCGGATCAATTTCCAGGAGGGGAGCAGATTCTTGGTTTCAAGGCAGCAATGAGGTGGTAGCTGCCTTCTCAGTTTCTCTTGCTGGTTATGTGGGAGCAGGTGGTGGTCTTTATCAGCTTCGCAGGGACGAGGAGATGTCTCTCTATTTGGATTGTTTCATCCCACTTTGATCCTGGTTTGCAAGCGGCCGGTTCTTACTCCCTTCTGGTTTTCCCTGCTCCCTGAAAGGGGGAGAAATCATGGCAGGACAGCAGGAAGCCCACCTGTTCTGCTACAAAAGGTTTCTGGTCCAAATGAAATGGACTGAATCCTTGGGGGCTCCTTCATTGCCGTTATCCACATAGTAGACATGTAGCATCCTTGTAGTAATGTTTTATGGGGAAGGTGTACGTTTTGCACTTGAGTATTGCTTCCCACGTCGTCTTCTGTATTCTTTTTTCCTTTTTTCTAGTCTGTTTTTCTCTACGTGTTTTCATGTTTATCTTTTACTTCTGGAAAAGCTTTCAATCAAAACAATGTCTTTTTTTAAAAAAGGAAACCCTTTTCTCTTAACTGAAAGTGGTCTTTTGAAACCCCCTCCTCCTTTTCTCTTTCCCCAGGTGGTTTCACCCCAACATTACCGGAGTGGAAGCAGAGAACCTGCTCCTGACCAGAGGAGTTGATGGCAGTTTTCTGGCTCGGCCCAGTAAAAGCAACCCTGGGGACTTCACACTTTCGGTCCGGTAAGTCCACTGAGGAGAACCTGAGAGCTGCCTTGGAATTTTTGAAAATTTAATGTAATTTTACAGAAAGGATTTAAAAAACAAAAGTAAATGGTTTAACTAGCTAAGTCTCTATTTTTGGGGAGGCTGCCTTAACAGCAAGTGAGAGCAGTGAATAACATCCATCTTTGCAAGCTGTTCTTAGCTAAGACCTTCCTTCCTTTCTTTCTTCGCTCCCTCCCTCCCTTATCCTTCCTTCCCTCCTCCCTTCCTTCTTCCCTCCCGATTCAAGAATGTTCCTTCCTCTCCTTCACTTCCCCCTCCCTTTTCCTCCCTTCTCTCCTTCCTCTCTTCTTCACTGCCCCCTCCCTTATCCTCCCTCCCTTCTGATCCAAGAATGTTAAATGGGGAGGCTTGGAGTCAGTCCTGCTCTCCGTCCCCAGGCGGCTAGCAGTAGAAGGCAGTTTTCTGTTCATTGCCATCAGCTCTCTTTTCCCTTCTCTTTTCCTCTTGACCGTCTGGACCGGCCAGGCGCAATGGGGCGGTCACACACATCAAGATCCAGAACACGGGCGACTACTATGACCTCTACGGGGGGGAGAAGTTTGCCACCTTGGCGGAGCTGGTCCAGTACTACATGGAACACCACGGGCAGCTCAAGGAGAAGAACGGGGACGTGATCGAGTTGAAGTACCCCCTCAACTGTGCAGATCCCACTTCAGAAAGGTGAGCAAGGGGGCGACATCAGGGAGTCCAGCTTGGGTGTGGTCCATCCTGGACGGAGGCCATGGCGTTCCTTCCCTCCGCTCTGTCTGCAGACGGCTGCCATTCGGCTGTTTGGTACAGGAATTGCTCAACTTAAAACCATTCATTTAGTGACTGTTTGAAGTGACTTAGCCCTGAAACAAGTGACTGATGACCGTTTTTCACACGACCACAGCAGCACGCCCCTGGCCGCTGATCAACATTCGGGGGCTTGGCAACTGGCATGTATTTATGACGGTCGCCGTATCTCATGGTCATGTTCATCCCCTTTTGCGACCGTCTGACAAGCAACGGGGAAGCCTGATTCACTTAACCCTGTTACTGACTTAATAACTGCAGTGGCTCAATTCATAACTGTGGCAAGGAAGGTCGTAAAATGGGGCAAAACAACGGAAATGTTAGGCTCAATTGTGGTCGTAAGTCAGGGACCGAATTTTCTGGACTCCTGCAGTTCCCAGCCTCTGGAAGGAAAGGGATTTGCGGGCAGAGCAGCAGCTCCTACCTTAATTGCCTTAATAGGAGCTCCTTTTGAAAATCATTCCCTTTACCTCTTAATGTGCCCTCAATGGCTTCCTCTGCTGTGGGAGCGAGGGAACTTTCGCCCTTCCAAAGTTGCCCCGAGAAAGCTTCCCAAGGCAGCTCTGGTTTTTGTGGAGCCTCCATCTCTTCTCGCGAAAGGCCAGGGAAGTGACTCGAAGCGCCCTGACTCTCTCCGCTGCACCCCCCCCCAGGTGGTTCCATGGTCACCTGTCAGGAAAGGAAGCAGAAAAGTTGCTGACGGAGAAAGGGAAACATGGCAGCTTTTTAGTCCGCGAGAGCCAAAGCCACCCAGGAGACTTCGTGCTTTCTGTCCGGACCGGGGACGACAAAGGCGAGAGCAACGATGGGAAGTCCAAAGTCACACACGTCATGATCCGTTGCCAGGTAACAGCACCAGGTTGGAGGTGAAATAAGGCTGGTGGGTCGGAAGCCTTTGTGGTGGTGGGGTTTCTGCATCTGTCCAGAGGTGGGAAAGGAGGGGGCCCGTTCTCCTGATGGCTGGCCTTGGTTGGGAGAGAGCTTGCTAAAGGCCAGGGCCTCATTAAATCAGAACCTGATGATTTATTGTCCCCTTCGTTGAATGAAAAGCTGCCCAATTCATCACCCAGACAGCTCGGGCTTTTCCTTATGAAGGAGGTGTCCAACCATTAAACTTTAGGACTTGTGGGCTTCATTTCCCAGAATTCCCCAGTCAGCATGAGGAATTTTTTCCCCAGCTGGGGAATTCTGGGAGTTGAAGTCCACAGGTCTTAAAAGTTGCCAAGATTGCACACCCCTGGCTTAAGGAAACGGCAACTACAAGACCTGCCTGGTACCTCTGCAGCAGGTGGGAAAGTGGATTGAATGAAGGCCCCAGGTAAGTTGGAATTGTGTATCCACCATCTCAAAAGTGAGGGTGGCATTTATTTTGGCCAATACTTTTTTCAAAAAATATTAAAACAGTTTTTTTTTTAAAAAAAGACAAAGAAAAATATTTTTTTGCAATTTCCTTCTGTACACTGTTTCCACCTCAGTATACATCCATTGTAAATGTACTTCTCCCCCCTTATTTCAGTTTCTCTACGTCTGTACATATGATGCCATTATATACAGTCCTTAATTTACAATCCTCCTTTCCATTTATGTATGCGTGTTCATCTCTACCTATACATTGTTAATTTCTAAGACTGTTTCTAATCACTGCCATGGTGATGTAACTCAGTCAGCCAGTGGATGAAGAAGAAATGAGAGAAGTTTAGGCTCTTTAGAAAGCTAGATCTTAGCATCCTGGAGTAGCTCAAATAAAAAACCCTCCCATGAATCCCGCTATCCCCCTTCCCTCCCTCCCTCCCTCCCCCCCTCCTTAGGATATGAAGTATGACGTTGGAGGAGGGGAGAAGTTTGACTCCTTGACAGACCTGGTGGAGCATTACAAGAAGAACCCGATGGTGGAGACCCTGGGGACCGTCCTTCAGCTGAAGCAGGTGAGGGAGCCCAGCCACGGTTGACTTTTGCTCCTCCAGCTCAGAAACCAGCTTTGGTCAGACACCAGCTGCGGTCTCTGCCGATGGTCAGCTTCCGTTCAGGTGAAGAACACAACACGACTAAACTGGTAGTTCATGATAAGTATAATCTGTATAAGTCTCTTCCGGTACTTCTAACCATCATACAACGTACCGTATTTTTCAGAGTATAAGACGCACCAAGATTTTGAAGAGGCAAGTTAAAAAAAAAAGTTTTTGCACTCTGCAGACCTCCCCAAAACACCCTGTTTTTCGTGAAAACAGACCCGTTTTTTGTCAAAGGGCATGCATAGCCTTTAGGAAGCTTCCAGAGTGCTTCTGGGGTGGTGGTGGGGGGAAACGGACTTTTTCATTTATTTCTGCCTTCCTGAGCCTCCAGGAGCACTCTGGAAGCCTCCTAAAGGCTCTGCATGGCCATTTGTGCAAATGGGTGGGGTTTCGGGAGGCCAAAAATGCTGCATTCAGTGTATAAGACAAACCCAGATTTTCAGCCTCTTTTTTTGAGGGAAAAAGGTGCATCTTATACTCTGAAAAATACAAGTGAAATAAAGTCAAGCCTGTAATTCCGTACTTAAAACCCTCCTGTGCCCACCCTCCTACGCACACACAATACACGCAATACACCTAATGTACTCCAATGACGTGACCGACCATGCGGGTTTACATTGCCACGCATGTGCTGGTGCCGCTCCGTATGAAAGGCATTGCAGGGTCACTGCGCATAGGCCTGCCCGCCTATCAGCTGGGAGATGCCACCCACATAGCGCTCGTGGCCAAGGATCTGGCGGGGAGAGATCCGAAGGCCCTTCAAGCTCTTGGCGTGGCAGGGGAACAAGTGTGGCACAGCAGTGGTCCAAGGCACGAAACACCCCATTTGTGAATCTCCCCACGAGCCTCTGAGAGCACCCAGGGCTCATAACGGCCGGGCATTTGCGTTGTCCTTGCTCCTCCCTTTCTCCCACTGTCTTGTTGGTAGGAATCGCTTGAGGTTCACTGCCACCTGCCTTAGGCCGAGCGTGGCAGCATCTCTGCTGTAGTGAATGGGGAATCTGCTTTGCAAGCTGCATAATTCACAGCCTTCCTGGAAAGTCTGCAGCTGGATGTGGTCCCGTTCAGAGGCTTTAGAGCCCAGTTTGGCTTCCAGCTGAACCTGGGATGGGTTCCGTGTTTGGGGGCTGCTCGGCTCTTCCTTCCGGTGTGTTGTTGTGGAATCGGGTTGAGATGCAGGAGGGAGAGGCTTTTCCCAAGGAGCTCAAAGACAGATCAGCCTCCAGTCCTTGATTCGGAGGATCCTCCCTAGAGCTTCACTGGCATTGTTTGATAGTCACGCAGAGTGTGCTTTACTCTGGCAAGAGTCCTATCCACGGGCAAACGGCAACAAACTACTGCGAGCAACCCGTCATGTCGTTCTTGATTCCTTGTGCCTGACATTCGTGCATTATTTGACCCCTCTCTGCCCCTCCCTCTCCCCCCCCCCACCAGCCTCTCAACACCACACGCATCAACGCAGCTGAGATTGAGAGCCGGGTGCGAGAACTGAGCAAGTTGGCCGAAACGACCGACAAAGTGAAGCAAGGCTTTTGGGAAGAATTTGAGGTACTTTCGGGAGAGGATCTGTGCTGTCCTCATCCAGGACTTGCTTGCTGGCCTTGGGTGGGATTGAGAAGTATGAATGTCCCTTTGGCAGCTGGGGAGGGGCCAAAGGCATCTAGGTGCCCCCCCCTGGGGGAGGGGTAACAGAATGTGAGTTCTTCAGGAAATCTCCGGAGCAGGTGGGAAGCCAAGATAATATTGAACAGATAAGACCCTTTTGGGTTGCAGGGAAAGAACTGGGCGTAGGTCCTCAACTCCCAGCATTCCCCAGTTGAAAAACACCTCCTAGTGGGAGGAGCTGGGTGAATCCATATGCAAATGTCCGCGCGCTCAACCTTAGGGATTGATTTGGCTTGTGAATTTGGCTGCTGGCAGTCTAGGACTCGGAGCCTTTAATTTCTGGGAGCCAGAATGAGCTGCTCTTGGGCAGAAAAGGGGCCCCTCAAGAGGAGACTGGCAACGTTTTCTCTCTCTGGGGCACAACTGAATCCCCCCCCCTGCTTTTCCCACAAGAGGGCCAGAGCCGGTCTCTGTGTTATACTGGGAGAGGAGCACTAGGGGAGCCCCAGTTCCATTTGATCAACTTGCGAAGCTCACCTGGTTTAACCTGGTGGGCCAGAAGCCACGAGCATCGTAATCCAGATGGGGAAGAGGCTCCTGGGTGGGAAGGGGGGGATGCCTTCTGGCTCTCTTCCCCTGGTTGAGGAGGGGGTCAGGAGGCGGTTCCCGGACCCTCTTCCTTGTTTTTCCAGACTCTCCAGCAGCAGGAATGTAAGCTCCTCTACAGCCGGAAAGAAGGACAGCGGCAGGAAAATAAGAACAAGAACCGATACAAAAACATTTTGCCTTGTGAGCAGAGATCTCTTTCCCAATTTTAACCCCGGGGGAGGGGGGGAATGACCCACTAGCAAGTAGACATTTGGGGTGGGCAGAGAAGTTTTCCATCCAACTGCTCTCCCCATTTTTAAAGGCGCAATACCATTTTTTTCTCGGCCTTTATGCAAATGGCAGAGGGATATCCTGCTTCTGCATTGCTGGGATTTGACCAGACCTTTGAGGCAACTGGGTCTGATGGGGGGGAGGAAGCCCAGGGAGTTCTCTGCAGCCTGCTGGTTGCACGCACCTTTCCTAAAAGGTGGAATTTTGCTGGAACCTTTGTTTCCTGCAACTGAATTTCCCCTTAGTAACGTGGAGCTGCTGGCATCTGCTGTGGGGCAGTTTGGGACCCCTGACAGAGGCCCGAGGTGCTGGGGGCAGGGGGGGGGAGACAATGACGGATATTTGCAGCCTGATTGGGCTGCAGGGAATCAATGGCTTTGTTTGCAGAAATTTGCAGGCTCCCTTTTAGCATCTGGAGCTCAAGCATCTCCACGGCTGCCAAGGACTCTTAATTCCTGCCCTCCTCCCGGCAGCTGCCTGAATGGCTGCTGGCAAGTCAAGAGTTTGCGGTTGCTGCTTGACAACCGTTCCCTGGATTAGGAGTGTGTCTTTGTTCTCGCTTTCTAGTTGACCACACCCGGGTCGTCCTTCACGACGGGGATCCCAACGAGCCGGTTTCAGATTACATCAATGCCAACATCATCATGGTAGGGAGGGCATCCCTCTCTCGGTCTCCCACTGCAGGAGTTGAGTGGACCACTGCTTTCTCCTCTGGTGGGGCAGGAGGACTTCGCTCGGAATTCTCCCAAACAGAGCAGGAGGGGCCCCCGGAGCTTTTCCTCCGGGGGAGGGGGAGATTGGGCCTCAAGAGCGTCCCAAGGACCCCCGCCTCCCTCCACGAGCGAGTCTCGCCCACTGACCCTCCCGTTGTTCCACAGCCTGAATTTGAAAGCAAGTGCAACAACGCCAAGGCCAAGAAGAGCTACATCGCCACCCAGGGCTGCCTGCAGAACACGGTGAACGACTTCTGGCGGATGGTCTTCCAGGAGAACTCCCGCGTGATCGTCATGACCACAAAGGAAGTGGAGAGGGGGAAGGTAAGGCCGGGGGAGAGGATCACCCAGGATCGAGGAGAGAATGGCAGCCCAGCCTGGGAATTTGAATCCAAGGCCTTGTTGGGCCCAGTGTGATTGGACACCCGAGGGATTTGCCTCGGGTGCAAAAGCTCTCCGTGGGCATTCGAAGCAGCAACAGAATAATGGTAACAATCGCTCTCAGTCCAAATATGCCACTTGAATTAAACCTGAGTTCCCATAAGCCTTTGCTCTCCTCCTTCCCTTGCTAGCTCAAGATCAGGTGAGGTACTAATGCCACTCTATAAAGCCTTAGTAAGACCACACCTAGAATGCTGCATCCAGTTTTGGTCACCACACTGTAAAAAAGATGTTGAGACTCTAGAAAGGGTGCAAGAAGAGCAACCAGGATGATGAGGGGACTGGAGGCTAAAACATACGATGAACAGGAACTGGACATGGCTAGTCTAGGGAAGAGAAGGTCCAGGGGAGACAGGAGAGCAGTCTTCCAATATTTGAGGAGCTGCCACAGAGAGGAGGAAGAGGGGGTCAAGCTATTTTCCAAAGCACCCAAAGGCCAGAGAAGGAATAACAGATGGAAACTGACCAAGGAGAGATTCAACCTGGAAATAAGGAGGAATTTCCTGACAGTGAGGACAATTAACCAGTGGAACAGAAGTTTCCTTTAGAAGTTGTGGGAGCTTCATCACTGGAGGCTTTCAAGAAGATACTAGACTGCCATCTGTCAGAAATGGTGTAGGGTTTCCTGCTGGGGGGGGGGAGTTTGGACTAGATGACCTCCAAGGTCCCTTCCAACTCTATTAATCTGTTAATCCCACCCGCCCCCCTTCCTGGTCTTCCAGAGCAAATGCGTGAAGTACTGGCCGGATGAGCACGCCCTGAAGGAATACGGCGTGATGCGCGTCCGTAACGTCAAAGAGAGCACGGCTCACGACTACACGCTTCGTGAACTCAAGCTCTCCAAAGTTGGGCAGGTACGTTTCCGGGAGACGCCGAGTGACCATCGGACGGGCATCTCGGCCATGCGGTGGAGGGGGGGAGCTGACCTGCTAGCCATGGTGGTAGGACTCTGGAGAAGGAGCTTGGATGGAGGGGTGGAAGGAGGACTGAGGGAAGCCTCCTCGCTCTTGGGTCGCCTTCTGCTGTGCTTTCTCCCACACTGCTGCTGAGTTTTGCGATGGGCCTGTGGGTCTTCCCCACTTCTGCTGATTTTGGAGGCGAAGGCAGCTCCTCCAACCTCTGAGAGGCTCATCAAAGCACCTCTGGGGTGGGGGCTCTCCTCCAGGGCAACACTGAGCGGACGGTCTGGCAGTATCACTTCCGGGCTTGGCCTGACCACGGGGTGCCCAGCGATCCTGGCGGCGTCCTGGATTTCCTAGAGGAGGTGCACCACAAGCAGGAGAACATCGCAGAGGCCGGTCCGGTCGTTGTCCATTGCAGGTATCAGGTCTTTCTCACCCGTGGTAACTTTTAAGAACTGTGGACTTCAACCCCCAGAATTCCCCACCTAGCTTTCCTGGTTGGAGTTGAAATCCACCCAGCCTCAGTTGGCCAAAGGTTGAGAAATGCTGCAGGAAAAAACTGAAAGCATCTGTGACGATGGGCAAGGATGCTCAGCTTGAGAAGGAGCAACGGGGCTCGAACCCGTGTGACGCTCTCTCTCTCTCTCTCTCTCTCTCTCTCTCTCTCTCTCTCTCCCTCTCTCCCTCTCTCCCTCTCTCCCTCTCTCCCTCTCCTCCCACCCCACAGTGCCGGAATCGGTCGGACTGGGACGTTCATTGTGATCGACATTCTCATTGATGTCATCCGTGAGAAAGGTGAGTCCCAGCAGACCGACTGCTTCACCACCTCACAGGTTGAGAAGAAGACCACGGCCGGTGGTTGTGTGTGGAGTGCACACATCTCTTTATCCCCCCCCCCCAACCCCCAAGTAGGCTAGTTGTCACCTTGCAAAGCAATCATGGTCTGCTCTTGAGATGCCATGGGCAGGAAGAAGGGGAGAAGTGATGGAGCAGCCAGGTTCAGAAGCACATTCCACGCGTACCTTTCTCAAGGTTGGGGTGCCTCATTGGACAATGTGATTAACGACACCCTCTGGGAGGAGGGGGGGAAACAGGGTCAACAGTTGAACCATAAATCCACATGCGGCAGAGTTGACTTCACTCGGGATCAGTACTGACGTGTTGCGCCTAATAAGTAACTGGATTTCTTTTGAAATTTGGTTTGAAGCTCATGAGTTACCGTATTTTTCAGAGTATAAGGCGCACCAGGATTTTGAAGAGGTAATTTTTTTTTTAAAAAAAAGGTTTTGCATTCTGTGGCCCTCTGCACGCCTCATTTTTTGTGGAAAACGGGGCATGCAGAGAGTTTGAGAGGCCTGCAAAGTGCTCCTGGGGGGCAAAAACGAGCAAAAAACCGGCCCGTTTTTCATGAAAACGGGCCCGTGTTCTGCCAAAAACGGGGCATGGATAGGCTTTTGGAGGCTTGTAGAGTGATCCTGGGGCCCCCCAAAAAATGAGCAATAAAGGCCCATTTTTCGCTCGTGTTTGCCCTCCCCAGCCCCCAGGAGCACTTTCAGGCCTCCCAAACCCTCTGCATGTCCATTTTTGCAAAGGGGGCGGGGTTTTGGGAGGCCAAAAATGCTGTATTCAGTGTATAAGACGCACTCAGATTTTCTCCCTCTTTGGGGGAAAAAGGTGTGTCTTACACTCCAAAAAATACAGTAATCAGGGCATCCGTGGGACCGTGATGCTAGGTTTCCTGGGAGTGGCAGTCTCACAACCGGTGGAGGAGCCCAGGGCTGATGGGGGCAGTGTACCTCTTGCCCTGAGCGTGATCGGGGCTTTTGAGCGTTGGGCATTAAGTGAGGCCAGCCGTGGTGCTTTCTGGATCAGCCTTTATGGGACGGACATGCCACAAACACGATGGCTTCTGTGGAAGCCACAAGTCAAACCGATGCCTGTGGTTGCCCCAGAGGGACTTTTTTCCCAGAAGGCAGCTGGAGTTTCCTGGGGGTTTTTCCCTTTGAGAACTGAAGAAGACTCTTGGGTGAGAAAAGCGAAAGGTTTTCAAACCAGGATCCGGATGAGTGAGAAGCTCCGTAGACAAATCCGTGTGGGAACCTCCGTGACCCTGCCTGTCCTCCGAAGGGGCCCTTCCTCCTGCTCCCCCGCTGAGCCCGCCTCCCTCCCTCTCTTCTCCCCTCCAGGGGTGGACTGCGACATTGACGTCCCAAAGACCATCCAGATGGTGAGGTCACAGCGGTCAGGGATGGTGCAGACCGAGGCCCAGTACCGCTTCATTTACATGGCCGTCCAGCACTACATCGAGACATTGCAACGCCGGATTGAGGAGGAGCAGGTACCCAAAAAGGGAAACCTTTCTAGCTCAGGGATGACACGAGGGGTCCTTGGCTCTCTCTGAGCTTGGTGGTTTTCTTGCAGACTTCTCATGGAGAAGTGGTGGAATTAAAGGGGGGGGGCTCTCTGAGAAGAACCAAGAGCGCAGTGCTTGCCGGGAGGGACGTGACAATGATTCTCTCCTCCCTCCCTCCCTTTCAGAAGAGCAAGCGGAAAGGACATGAGTACACCAACATCAAATACTCCTTAGCGGATCAGGCCAGCGGAGACCAAAGTCCTCTCCCGCCGTGTACTCCCACCCCGGCCTGTCCCGAGTGAGTAGTGAGCTGGCCGCCCGTCCCCTCCTTCGATGGCTGGAACTCCTCTCCCAGATCCAAAAGGACGGCAGGGAGAACCTTGGTCGGACACGGCTCGGGGTTCTGAATTTCTCGCCCCACTTTGCAGGATGAGGGAGGACAATGCCATGCGAGTCTACGAGAACGTCGGTCTGATGCACCAGCAGAAAAGCTTCAGATGAGACGGCGGCCGGAGTTTCCGCGTGAGGAAGGCAAGTCTAGATGGCCGGGTTCCTACGTGGGTCACTTGAAGCAGCCAGGGAGGGTAGCTCAGCAGCAAGGGGCAAGTCTAGGGGACAGTTTTCGCTGTCTCCAAGGGAAAAAATCCCAGGAAGAGGAAAATTTAATAAACCCAAGTTGCTAGTCTGCAGGAAAAGGGAATATTAGTCTGGTTTGAGATCTTATTAGAGGGTGGGGCTTAATAAACCCAAGCTGCTAGTCCTCAAGAAAGGGAATATCAATCTGGTGTGAGGGTGATCATCTTAAATCTCCCGAGTGAGGCTTCCTGTGTCAAGAGATCTCCTCAAGATTCTATCTGAATTGGAGGGAGAGGAGATTTTAGGAAGGTTTCCACCATCTGGTAATTTTTCCCTTTTGGGCTTCTGCCCAACCCAGTCCTCTTTATTTCATTTATTTATCATATTTAAGGACCTCCCTCCAGAGCAGAGGGACAAAGTAAGTCATTAAAATGGTTGTTGAGAGCCGAGCTGGAGGCAGGAAACAAAAGTGGGATGCTTGGGGAAACCCAGCCGTCCAAGGATTGTGACTTGAGTTTCCGTCCCCGGCGGCTACTCGCTCTGGCCGGCTTGGAAGGCAGCGTGTCAGGCCTGCAGCCATCTTTTCTCTTGGGTCTTTGCCCTGCCACACTTTCTATTATTCCGCTATGCATTTTCTATTATGGTGGGGAAAACGTGAAAGGGGGATTGTACGGAGTGAGATGCTATGTAGCCATAACAACATTCTTTCTTGAAAGCCAAGGTCATCCTTTGTCTTTGCACCTCTGCACCTGACAGGATCTGAATGGGTGGAAGCTGCCAGCGTGGCAGTGGGAGATTGGACCCTGGGATGGACTTGTGGGTGTGGAGGGCAAGATCCGGTCGGGGAGCCTCTCGCCTAAAAGGCCGTTCTCTTCCTGTCCCCTTTGCAGAATGGAAAGGCCGCTCTCTCGCTCTCTCTGTGCCTCGTTTGTTTTAAAAAAAAACACAAGGAAGCGAAACGAGCTGGGGGTCCGTCCCGCGAAGACCGCTGCCCAGAGCCTCCTTTTTATTTATGACGTTTTAACCCTTCGATAATAAGCGGAACTTAAGATCTCTTTTCAAAGAAACTCCTAATTCATTTTCTTTTTTTATAAAAAAAAAAGTCTTGTTTTTACAACCGATTTTCGTTTCTCATCGATGCCGTTTTCCCTCTTGAAGTTATGATTATTGTTTTTATTTTTTGCCTCCAATGCAGACCAATACTTTGTTGTACTTGAACATTGTTGTTGTTTTTTCCCCTTCTCCCCTTTTCTTTCTGTCCTGGATTTAAGAGGCTTTTTGTATTATTATTTTTTGAACTGTTCCAAATTTGTTTTTGTTTTTTTCAAAGTGATCGCTTTCCCTTAAAAAAAAAAATACATCGATCAGAAAAATTAAGTTGTGGGAAAACTGATACTTGGGGGGGAAGAAACCAGTTATGTTAATCAGGAGGAATCCAGGGCCAGTTTCCAAGCCAACCAACTCTCTGGAACGAGGTCTGGCTGTCCACAGATTTGATCAAGTTTCTAGTCCTCATGAAATTCCCACTCTTGGGGGGTGGGTGGCTTGGTTGTTGTTTTTTTCCTTAAAACGATAAATTCTAGAACTTCCAATGATGCGTTTTTGCACCAGATTAAACCGGTTTGTTTAGAGCCTGTTCCGTCAGCTGGCTCTTTGCTGTCAGGGAGGGGGAGGGAGAGGAAACATGGGGGTGGGGGAGATTTCAGCCAGGAGGAATCTCCTGACCCCCCCCGCCCCTCCTCCCTTCCCCTCGGATGCTTAGTGAATTCTCATGGCCTCTCCACGAATCCGTTGTGAGCATTCCTGGATTCAAGCAGGCCTCCGCCATATCAACAAGATGAAGAAGGATGAAGATGATTTGTTTTGAGGTGGGGGGGGGATGTCTGAATGGAGCTCTGGAACGACCCATCCTGGCTGCTTTTCCCGTTTCCACCCCAGCAGCTTCTGAGGACAGATGGGGGTGGGGTGGGGGGGCATCCAGCTTTTAAAAGAGAGCCTGGGTAGGAAGAGGGGGGCTTAAGCTACGTCTCCTTCAACCCTTGGCTTCCCTTGGTGGGTCAGATCTGGCTGGTGTAGCAATGGCCAGCCTAGGCGTGGACGGCAGAGTGGGGAAGGGGATTTGAAATGGCTGAGGAATCCAGGGGTCTCTCTTGGCTGGTTGGGCTGTTGAAAGAGCAGGAAGCCACAATCTCTTGAGGGCTTTGGGGGGGAGGGTCCGCAGGGGGCTTGCTTTTCCCTTGGCGCCTGGGCAGTCTGATAAGGAGGAACCGGGCTCCGTGGTGATTTAAGGCAGGGGTCCTCAACTTTGGCCACATTTACGACGTGTGGACTTTGGCTCCCACAAGTCTCCATGCTGGCTGGGGGATTCTGGGAGTTGAAGTCCACAATCCTTAAAGGAGCCACGGTTGGGGAGCCCTGCTTGCGAGGATGCGCGCTTGTCCTTGAAGTCAACGCTGCTTCAGTCGGCTTCTTTTCTGGGCTGCTCCCCACAATAGTCACAAACCTCCCTTGGGCCCTCGGGCAGGGAGGGGGGGGAGCCTCAAAGGCCATTTGTGTTTCTCGCTTGCTTCTGCTCTAACTTTCCTGCAGAAGTGGGGTATTATTTCCCCTTCTTTTGTTCCAGCTCCTGTAATCTAATCATGGGAGGGTCGAGAGCCCCAGTTATGGCTGGAGGGGAGTCCCTGTAGTTCTTCTGCCTCCTCTTTTCTTCTGGTTCCTTTCTCCTTTCCTTCCTTTTTAATTTATGAATCCCCTCCGTGACCTAAAAAGAAAAAAGAAAGCAGGCGCAGAGGCCTCCGCGAGGGGAGACCTGGGTCCCTTTTTTTAACCTGGCTAGAAGTAGCTCTTCCCCTTTTCTCCTTCCTCCTCCTTTCCGAGCTGCGTATGAAGTATCCTACCCAGAGTATTACATGAAATGTAAAAGTAAATGGAGACCTTTTTTAAAAAAAAGAGAGAGAGAGAGACAACTCTTTCCTTGAAAAGGACCTGCCTGTAAAGAACATGGTTGGTTTGTAGACGTTCAGGGCAGGGAGGGTTTCCCAGCTGATGGGAGACCTGCTGGAATTGGTGTCTCGGCATAAGGAGGTCGGGGGTCTTCCGGGCTCTGCCCCCCCCCCCGGTAGTCCCCCTCCGCTGCCTTTCGACCGCTGATTCCCTAGGCCGTTCCATGGTGGTTTGGCGCGTGGCGTTGGCCAGACGACCGACCGATCATGTCCACACACTCAAAACGTGAGCTGTCTCTTTGCGGACTCTATTTATGGGTGTGGAGTGTAGCTGCGTTGCTGGCTGTGCTGAGAAATTTTTCTTTTTTAAAACAAAATTGCGGAGTAAAAAGAAAAAGCGCTGTTTGTAAAACACCAGAACTTAAGAAATGAATAAATAAATAAATACATTTTTCTTAAACCCCCCCCCTGCTTCCTGAATGCTTTTCTCCAGCGCGGCTGGCTTTCATCGGAACCGGGGAATAACCAGGGCTCAAATTTGGCTTTGTTAAAACTTCACAAGTCCTGATAAGCAGGGGGAGATATCAGTGATGCCAGGCTGGGCCGCTTGCATGTCTCCTTCAGCAGCCCTGGGTTTTTTCCCCCAGAGTTCTGCGTCTGCACCAGAAACGGGAGGGGAAGCCGGAAAGCGAGGCCTTTCTCGAAACGCACCCATCTACCTGGAGAAGAACATGATGGGAGAGGGTCCCGGAAGCCCATTGGCTGGGCTTTTCAATCAGTGAGGAGTAGAGTATTGCAAACGTCAAGCTGTCTTGTTTGATCAATCCGTCTTTGGAGCCAAGGTGGCTTAGTAGCGTTGTGTTCTTATTTTGGGGGGGGAAGAAGAAGGAGAAGTTGGTTGGACCAGGTTCTCTTCTGAAAGACTGTTAGATCTTGACATCCAGAAGGATGAACAATGTGATTTTTCGGAGAGAGAGAGAGAGGGTGGTGGTGGTAACAAGTGGATGGTTTTCAAGGCAATGAAGAGTGGGGGGTTATCCGAAACCCCCCCCCCCCAGCCTCAGGAGTTGAGCCCACTAGCTGAGCCCCCAGATCGATTTCCCTGGACTCCTGGCCTTCTTCCTCTCTCTTTACTACTCTCGTCCCTGAGCTGCTTTCCTTTGTATCTGAAGAGTAGTTTTGGTTGGGCAAGTCTTGTGCCCTTGGCTTCCCCTCGGCCTGACCGACACATCCAAGCGTCAGCAAGGACCAGTGGCAGCCCAGCCATCTCACAGTTACCATGGCGATGCTCCTGTTTCTGCTCTGCCTCTTCCCCCCCCTCACCTTGATCCCCCATTTCTCATCTGGGCTGCTTAACCTGGAACCGATGCCCCCCTCCCCATTTATCTAGAAGACAGGCAGGGCATCGTAAGCCCACCCCCCACCCCCGTATCCTCCAGCTGGGCAGGGCGAGCGGAGCAGGATCCTAGGATGCCAGGCCAACGTGGGTTGATGCATCGTGGCAGCCTTCCACCCCTGCAGTCCTGCACCAGTGAATGCATCTGTCTTTCCAGCAAGCGAGGGAGTCTCGTCCGCGCTCCCTGCCTGCGTCCGTCCGCTCCCCTTGTCAGGAAATTGCAAATTTGCTGGGATGCAGATCAGCCTCCCCCATCCCCTCACCCCAAGCAGGAAGGCAACAGAGTTAGCAAAAAGAGAGGCTGCGCTGCAATCAGCTGGCCATCCTTCTGCTCTTCCCTCCACCACTCTCGCTTGGAAGGCTGGGAGGGTGGGGGGAGATTACTTAACACCCCCCCTGCCGCCCTGTCTTCTGCACCAGATTGGCTCTCCCGCTCTTTGCCCCTTCTAGTCCGTGCCCTGCAAACAGTATCAGCAGGGTAACCTCGGCTCATGATGGGCCTTTGAATCCCTTCGCCTTGCTGGCCTGGGCAGAGAAGGAAGGGGTGCTCCCATGGTTTACAACACCCACTCAGGAGTTGCGGGGAGTCCAGACAGCTTCAACTCCGGTTGTCGCCCCCACCGCCAAGTTTGAAAGGCTTATGATGGTCTCATTGCTTGGAAGTCATGGAAGCTTCAATCTCCACTTCTGATTTGAGGGGAGGTAGTTCATGAATTGCACTTCGTGTTATCTCAGCAGACACACACACACACATGGGGGAGGGGGGGGAAGCTTCAGGAGAGAATGTGGATTTGCTCTTGTTAAGATGCCAACTGAAGCTCTCGAGTGACCCTTCTGGACACTGATGGACACTGAAGACGTAGAGGGCATCGGGACATCAGTGGCAGGTTCCTTCAAGAAACCGATGCTTCAGACCAACGTGCGACACCCGCACTGCCTCCAGACGAGACTAATGAGGTCGTTCTGCCCACCAGCCAGGATACCCACAAGACGCATCCACAATTGGTGGCATCTCCTTGGAGCGACAGGGATCCCGCTAACTTCCTTTGAGTTTTCCTAAGACCTCGGGTGGCTCAGTGGCTAAGACGCTGAGCTTGTCGATCAGAAAGGTCGGCAGTTGGGCGGTTCAAATCCCTAGCGCCGCATAACGGAGTGAGCCCCTGTGACTTGTCCCAGCTTCTGCCAACCTAGCAGTTCTAAAGCAGGTAAAAAATGCAAGTAGAAAAATAGGAGCCACCTTTGGTGGGAAGGTAACAGCCTTCCATGCGCCTTCGGCATTTAGTCATGCCAGCCACGTCTTCGGACAGCGCTGGCTCTTCGGTTTTGAAACGGAAACCTTTGCCTTTAGAACTCAGGAAGAAATTCTGCCCAGAAACCTGATCTTAAGCAGGTTTGCTTCCCCGTAGCAGCATCTTAAAATTCGTCTAGTAGCATTCAGATGTTTCTCGGGGGCCGCACTCCCGTCTGTCATGGCTCATTCTTCCTTTTTGTTGCATAGAAGCTGCTTTACAAGGAGGACGAGAGCGAAGAAGAGCTGGCTCTGGGCTTTGGCGAGGCGTGTTGTGAACAACAAAGCTGCTTAATTGGCTCTCCTAATTGCCTTCTTCCCGTCTGCCCGGGGAATTAACATATAAGCAAAAACAGCCTGGGTGTTATCAGAGGCGCCTGCCTTTCACCCAAAAAGAGAGCGGGGGGGGGGGGATGCACAGAGAAAAAGGACCCTTAAGTTCCCCCCCCCCCCAAGCAGCATTTTCCTTCTTTTCAAAGTCTCCCCCCTCCGAAGCTTCCTGCTCCCCCCTTTGGACCAAGCCATTAAAATGCAAGCCTGCCCCAGAACACAGTGTCCTCTCCTCCTGCATCTCTTAAGCATTTTGGGAGGGGGGGGACGGAGAAGAGGTCCTTAGAAAACAGTCCAAGCCCACGCCCAAATCTCTTTTGGCACAAACTCTCAGGGCCCTGGCACCTTGCCCAGAGCTGTTAGAAGAGTGGATCTCACCCCTGCTTCTGGCCCTCATCTAGGCTAGCATTGGCCTGCTTGGGTACTCCAGGGAGTCTCTGGAATTGGGGCAGGGAGTTTTGAAGCCACTCCCAGCATGGCCAGGGGTGGAAATGCTCCCCTCTGGGAGGCCTTACACGGCCCCAAACCTCAGCCAGTTCAAGGCCTGGAGCCACGAGGGTTTTTTCCGTTTCTTTTTAGCCTCCAGCCAGGTCCATTTTGGCCTTGTCAGTCGCACAATTTGTTGGCTTCTGACAGCTGTGCGTTGGCTCATCTACTGGCTGGTGGGGAGGGGAGACGCCATGGTTGACCTCCCCTCCACTGCCTCCTCTCAGGCTTTCCATTAGGAGAGTGGCAGGCTTTCCAATTAATTGCAGGCCATCGGCCGTTGGCGCTCTGCTGGGAGCTGCAGTTGCTTTGCCAGGCACATGCCAAAAGGGGGGGGCTGGCAGTCCGCAGGGAAGGTTCTCACCCCCCCCCCTCAATGAAGCCAGCCGTTCATCAGGTGCTGGATGGGGCCTTTCCGGAGGGCAGGCCAAAGAAGGAGCTCCGCGTTCCTTTTTTTTGCTAGCTCATCTTTAGTCTTGGTCATCCGCCAGGATGCCCGTGTCGGGGATCGGTTGATCTCCGAACAAGTGTTGGAAGGAAGGAAGCCATCGGTGTTTCCGAGAGAGCCACGGGGAGGAAAAGGTGGCGCAACCCATCATTCTCCTTGGATCCCGAAATGTCTCGTCTTTGGAGGAAGACGCCTCTCTTCCCCCTCTCCTGAAGGTGAATTCGGGAAGATCACCCGATAGCGTTAGCAACAGATGCTCCCAGATGCTCCCGCCAGGCGCTTCCCGGGCGCAGGAATCCTCTCCCAGCCAGCCCAGCCTTTGCTGGCTCACCTGATGAAAATGCGCCTTTTATTTATGAACGGGGTCGGCTATAAATATACTTGTTGCCAATGTTTTTACCTTCTGCATTGTAGCACTTTGTCTTCCGTGGCATCTATTGGTTCCGTTCCTGAACAAATGAAACCGCACCCACCCACCCACCCCAATTCCCCACAGGGAGAGCCCAGCCCCTGCCTCTTTCCTCTTAGGTACAACGCAATGGCATAGCACAATTCTCTTGCAGGGCTAATTAGGCCTTGGTTAATTAAAAGCACACATTCTTTCCAGTAACAACTCCCTCCTTCTCTCTCTCTCTCCCTCCCTCCCTCCCTTTGTTTTCTTTCTCTCCCCCTCTCTCCCTCGTTCTCTTCCCCTCTTTCTGTTTTCTTTCTCTCCCTCTTTCTCCCCCCCTCTCTCCCTCTCCCTCTCTCTTTTGTCTCCCCCTCTTTCTGTTTTCTTTCTCTCCCTCTCTCTTCCTCTCCTCTCCTTTTCTCTCTCGCCCTCCATCCCTCCCTCTTTCTGTTCTTTCCCTCTTTCTCTCCCCCTTCTTTTCTCTCTATCCCTCTCCTTCCCTACCTCTTTTTGTTCTCTTTCTCCCCCCCCCCCTTTCTTAGAACAAGCAGGAGCAGGAGATGAAAACATGTCCCTTTTAAAAACAGAGGGTAAGGTGTTGCAGGAAGGTGTTCCTATCCAAAGGTTTTCCTCCCAGCCATCAGGGTGAACACCCCCTCCCCTTCTCCTCCTTCCCCCAGGAAACTGAGCAGATCTTCGCATGCATGAAGGCAGAATGGGGACACGGCTGAATTCCAGGCTCTGCTTTCGCAGTCATGCGTACCTGCTGAAGGCTGCCTGCAGTTAAGTTGCGGGCAGAGGGAGAGGCTCACACCCCAGCTTCCTCCTCCTCCTCCTCCTCCTCCTCCGCCTCCTCCTCCTCCTCCGCCTCCTCCTCCTCCTCCTTTCTTCTTCTTCTTCCCATCTGGAGTTACTAGAAACCTGCAGTCTTGGAATTCTGCCTGGAAGGGAGCCTAGATAGATAGATGATAGATAGATAGATAGATAGATAGATAGATAGATAGATAGATAGATAGATAGATAGATAGATAGATAGATAGATGATAGATAGATAGATAGATAGATAGATAGATAGATAGATAGATAGATAGATAGATAGATAGATATTATTTCCTGGAACCTTGATTGAACAGACCTGCAGGCGGGGAGACAGGAGGATTATCGCTCCCAAATACCCATCCCATTTATATCTTAACAGACCTTGTGGTGAATTGTGTCAGCTGTAGGTGTGAAATGACCATAGATTCGGTTTTGAATGCACCGGGACGTGCTGGGGCTTTGGGAGAAGCTGCTCAGACAGAACTGGGGTCCTTTGGGGCTCGGTTGTGGTCTTCAGCCGAGGATTGTGTTGGAATGAAGCCGGCCTCCGTCACTTAGGAGGGGGCACCGTGGCCCGCCCTTCCGCCCTGTGGAACCGCTGTCCTTGGTGCTGACCATCCAGGCTTCCCTCCATCCACGGCTTGTTTTGAATTGATGCAGGCAGGAAAAGAATAACAGGATAAGAGAGCTGGAAGGGACCTTGGAGGCCTTCTAGTCCAACCCCCTCCTCAAGCAGTAGACCCTATACCGTTTCAGACAAATGGCTCTCTTCTTGAAGCCCTCCACTGAGGGAGCATCCACAACTTCCGTTCCACTGGTTAATTGTCCTCACTGTCGGGGAATTCCTCCTCAGTTCTAGGTTGCTTCTCTCCTTGATTAGCTTCCATCCATTGCTTCTTGTCCTGCCCTCGGGGGCTTTGGGGAATAGCTGGACTCCCTTTTCTTTGTGGCAGCCCCTCAGATATTGGAACATTGCTGTTATCTCACCCCATTCCTTCCCCCCCCCCACTAAACTAGACATGCCCGATACCTGCAGCCGTTCTTTGTAAGGTTTAGCCTCCAGTCCCCTAATCCTCTTTGTTGCTCTTCCCAGCACTCTTTCCAGAGTCTCCACATCTTTTTTATAGTGACCAAAGCTGGTATTCCAAGGGTGGCCTTACTAAGGCTTTATAAAGCGGTACTAGAGCTTCACACGATCTTGATTCTAGCCCTCTGTTAACAGAGCCTAGGATTGAGGGGGGGGGGGTTCTGTAAAAGGCATGTTCCAAAGGAAGAGGGGGTGCAGAAAACCCTGCCCCTCCCCCTTAAAACACCAGGAAGAGACCTAGAGAATCCTTGTTGTGTTTGCGCAGGTGACCTAGACGTTAAGACTGCGCCCTTGACAGCTGAAAGAGGCTTAATGTTTATATTGTTTGAATGTGGACATACTGTCTTCCTCCCATATAGCCCTGACTTTGCCAGCTCTCCGGAGAAGCCCCTTTGAATACCTCTGGCTGGTTTATAATTGCCTTTCAAATAGAATTTCACTTTCTCTCTCTGGATCAAACAGTCTAGTTGAGTATCGATACAGTTATTTTGTTCTGTATTTCAAACGCTGCCCGGGGAATATTTTATCGATGGGTGAGGTTTAAATGTAATTGTCTTCCCAGTCTCCATTGCCCTCACGTAGGCGCATATATTTAGATTAAATTTTGAAGAGAGGAATCCTACCAAGCACCAAAATCTCGTGAAGCCACAGAGAGTTGTTCCGTTCCAGTTAATTTTGAGGCGAGCGCCGTCCTTCTTCCAGTATAATTTACAAGAACATAGATCTCCTCTCCCCTTTCGCGGTCTAATTTGATCAGAATGCCTCACGCTGTAAGTTTACGCCGCCAGAGAGCTACAGGTTCTGTTTAAATAAATGTCAAGACTTTTTTCCTTTCTTTTTTTAAAAAAGAAAACCTTCCTTCCCATTCTGAGCAAGGCTTCCTTCAGGGATCAGGCATTTTGTGCCTTGCCTGGAAGGTCCCAGCTTCTCTGAACGGAATTGGATGGGTGGAACTGCCAGCATGGCAGTGGGAGATTGGACCATGGGATGGACTTGTGGGTGTGGGGGCAGGATCTTGAAATTTCAACTGGGTGGGGAAAACTGGGAGGCTTTCAGATTCTGGTTTTCCCAGATGTGCCAACGTGGCTCTCTTCATCAATTGGAACTTTGCGGAATCCTTTGCCTCGGACTCTGATTTAATTTTGGATGCTGTTTGGAATCCACTGTATTTTGAAGGACCCAGAGCGGATAAATCCAAGTTCAGAAGCTGTGGGCTTCTATCGGTTGCTGGGAAAACATCTGGAAAGAGAAGTCTCCTTGGGGAAGAAAATCCAGGGGTCGATCCCAACCCTGTCATTTCAGCAGCTGCATTGAGACCCCTCCTCCAGATTGGAGCTTCAAGCCTTGCCCACCAGCAACTTCCTCTCCTTGACTTAGATTTTACTACTCCGTGGTGAATTATTCCACTTCCCCCTCTGGCGTTTCTCTCCCCCCCCCCCCCCCCGTAATTGTTAGTGTTTGACACACATTATTAATGGCGTTGTAGAGGCTGGAAATAGCAGCAGGGCTGAAATAATTTGCTTAGCATTAAAACCGGAGGCGTCGGGGAAATCAAGGGTCTTGATCAGAGCTGAAGGACAAGAAAATTTGGGGGAGGGGAGGTTTCGGGTTTTTTTAAAAAAAAGACAAGGAAGGAAATCGGGCTGCAGTCGCCACACTGGTCCAGTTTCAAGCGTGTCTGGAATGCCGCCTCCTGCCGCTTGCAGGATTCCTTGGCTGGTCACCCTCTGCTCTTTTTCTCCGAGATTGGTCACCTTGTG
Organism: Natrix helvetica; assembly: GCF_964273705.1. Taxonomy (NCBI): domain Eukaryota; kingdom Metazoa; phylum Chordata; class Lepidosauria; order Squamata; family Natricidae; genus Natrix; species Natrix helvetica. The sequence continues at coordinate 13,785,855 of NC_138564.1, forward strand.
GCCTCTGGGCTGGAAAGGCCCCACCCCCGGCTTTCCTGGCCCCTTCTGCCCCAAGGGAGATGCCCCAAGCTAACTGCCGTGGGGCCCGGGGCGAGGCTGTGGATGAAGAAGAGGCGCACGCAAGAATCCTTCCAGGGGACGCTTTGTGCCTTTGCATTGGTCAGAGACGTTTCGATCCCCAAGTGGGGCTATTCTGGAGCGAAGGGGGGGGAGGAAGGGGCGGCCTGTGCCAGGGCGTTTCAGACACCGCGTTCTTGGGGGAAAGGACGTGGGCCCATGGAGGATGCTGGCTGAATGCTGATGCTGGAGCAGAGAGACAGAGAGATGCTGAGGTGGAGTTTGGATGAGCAGGAGAGGGGAGGGGGGAAGCTGGGAGAAAGGGGCTTTGCCAGGAGGCCATTTGGATGAGGGGCAAAGCGCCTTCCAAGGAACACAAGGAAGCCTCTTGGAAAAGCAGCTTTGGGGAGAATCTCCCTCCTGGGCCAGTCCTGGGCCTTAACTGGGGAGCGGATCCAGTGCTCAGCACCTCACCTTTTTGTGTCTCGGGCGTTGCAAGCTGGAGCCAGCGCAGAGCTGGGATTTTTCTCTCCGGTTTGTCGGTAACCCCAGTTTCCCTTCCGGCTTGGGCTCCCCGGCCTGGTCCAGATTGGCTTTCCAAGTTTGCTCATTTTGTAAGCCTGCAATGAGAAGTTGACTTTGACCCTTGATGCCGAGGCCCCGAGAGAGATTTCCTGCCCGGTTTTAAGACCGAACAGAGGTTGCAGGCTGCCACATCCCTCCTGGAAAATGGGGCCAGGGCGGGGCAGGTCCGATGTGCCAAGCATGCCGCCTGCCTGGCTCCCCATGTGCGGCGAATGACATTTTCTCTCCATGGGCCCTGCCAACCTGCTCCTTCGGAAGCCACCTGGTAGAATGTCATCCATCAAAGCAGCTCAGGGCACGCAGGGCCCTCGGACTCCCCAGGGGCCCCCTCACGCTCCACTAGTCACACCACAAACATGGTTGGATTGAGGTCAGCCTCTGGCTGTTCCCTCCCCTCCCCTCCCTCTTTGCCCCAAGCCTTCGGCTCTTGCGTTCCAGTTCCCCCTTCCCTCCCTCCCAGTCCAGCCATTCTCGGACAAAGCTATAATGGTATTGATCATCGGGCCAGCAGCCTTGCGCATGCCGACCGAGGGAGGGGAGCGCTTCACTCCACAGCTGCACCACGGAAAGGCGTTGAGTGACAGACAAGCACGCATATGTGCGTGATCCCTCCCTCCCTCCCTCCTTCCTTCCTTCCCTCCTTCCCTCTGTCACTCCTTGGCCAGGCGTTCTCGGCGCTGGCTGGAAATACAGCCGAGAGACCTGCGTGCATCCTGGTCCTTTCGAGCTCTTTTGTTCCGCCGACAAGCAGCCTTGGTGGCAGAGCTCAGGAGGAGCTCCGTGCCGTCTCTTGCAGACCCTCTGGGGGAAATTCCTGTGGCGGCATCGCAGGGAACGCTTTGCTTGTCCTCAGGTAAGGCTGACTGGGGGGGGGGGCGCAAAATGCAACTCCCCGGGAGAGAGGTGGGCTGGCCTGGAGGGACCTGCTTTGAAAGGACCTGTGGGGGGGGGGGGGGGGAAGATGATGGCCAGCCTGCCTCCCCTGTGAAAAAGCCGCCACTGTCCTGTTTTCGGACACACTGCCCGGTCACTCCTGCCATCAGCACCGCCGGCTTTCCAGTGGAGGTGGTGCACTCGGGCCGGGCAAAGTTGGGCACGTGCTCCAGCTGACCGACCGGTTCAGGTTCCTTTGTCCTGGGCGCATCCGGGCCACGCTGGAGCCAGGAGAAAGAGGGGGCAGCCTTCCGTGTGCAGAGAAAGCCAGGTCCGATCTCTGCAAGGGGCAGGAGGGCCCTCCGGCAAAGGCTGGAGCCAAGGAGCCGAAGCCCAGCAGAGCCTTAAAGAGGGGCTCAAGCAGCGACTTCTGGAGCTCCACTGGCTGCTCGGTCTCCTCCTGTGGAAGCGAAGCACATGGGCTTTGGTGGGGCGGTCTTGGGAGAAAGCAGGAGCTGCTTCCCTCTCGGAAACTCCTTCAGAGCCCCAACTGCTCTGCAATAATTGGGGGGAGGGGGCTTTGCCCTGGGCTAATTCGGAGAACCTCTGCTGCTTCGGAGAGGGGTCCTTTCCTGCAGCCCCTCCCATCTGTGGGAGGAAAAGAGGCACTGCAGGGTTGAGGGGGGGGGGTAGATAGAGCCCTGGCTGGGCCATCCTGAACCAGTCGGGCTTCCGGGTGGAGCGACAGGCCAGAGTGCCGTGTCCCCGTTTTCTGTGGGGCCGGATGAAAACTTTTGTGGGGAGAGCTGCGTCTCGACTGGGGTGTGGCAATGTGGAAGGTTTGGGGGTGTCTGCCAGGAGGAGGAGGAGGACGACGACAAGCGATGGGGTCTGTTTTGGTGCCCAGCGAGAGTGCCTGAAACTCCCAGGTGGAAGATTTTTAGATGGGACCATGACTGTCCCCACCCCGGGGGTCCCTCTTCTCCCCCCCTCCCCGTGAGGGAGCTCCTATGGGGAGAAGTGAGTTTGGTGAGAGGGTGAAGGAGACAGCAATTTGGGGGGCATGAAATGCAGGAGCGAAAGGGTGGCCATGCAATCCCTCCCCACCACGTTCCTACAGGGCAGGGGTGCTAGGAGCACAGGACCCAGAATTCCCAGCCAGCAGGAATGAGATAGACTTGCTTCTTGTGCGAAGGGGCTGCCTGGATGGGGAGGGGGGTTCCAGGCAGCTTTGGTCCCTAAAGTCCTTTCGATTTTGATGCTGTTTTGACGTCTGGGACGGGCAACAGTTTTCCAAACGTCATAGAGTTTTAGGTGGCTTCTGCCTTGCAAAGGCCTCTGAACATGTGCAGAGAGCTTTTGCCTCACGCACCTTTGCTCCCTGATGCCTCAGAACATAGTTCCTCAGCCGTGGCAACTTTAAGCGCTAGGGACTCCAACCCCCAGAATTCCCCAGCCAGCCAGGTGGAGAAACGCTGAATGCCGTAGAGGCTGGCGATCAGAATCGTCCCCTGCTCTCTCTCCTTGTTCCCATCGGCAGGACTTCTCCGTGTGCAGTTTGAGGAGGGGGCAAAGGGAGCCCTCCGAACTGCCTTTCCCAGCCAGCGGTGGGGCTGTTTGCCCTGCCTGCCCCAAGACCGGCCGGAGACAGGTTGCATCAGCTTTTAAATGGCCGCCTGCTGCCCCCCCGCCCCCCCCCCCGTCCTCTTTGAACTCCGGCAAACTTCACCCTTTTCACCAGGAGCCAAACCCGCTTTTTTCATTTCCTTTTTTTTTTTTAAAGGGAGGGGGAAAGTCCTGCAACGCCGCCCCTTAGCCAAGAGCAGGGCTCAAGCCCATTTCTAAATGAGCAGTGACATTTTCACTCCAGCTAGTTGCCCCAGAGGTTCCGGCATGTCGGGTGGTTGAAACGGAGGAAGCTTGTTAGCTAGTGCTGGGCATCCCCCACCCTGTCAAAGTCTCCCCCCTCAGTCTTCCAAAGGGCTTTTTCCTGGAGGCGAATCCTTAAAATCCCTCGGAGTCTATCCTGGCTGCGTGTTCCCATCAGTCAAAACCACTTCGTTTGCTGAGCCTTGAGAAGAGAGGACGGAAAAGCTCTTTAGTTTCCACTGAGTTGCCAGAGGACCACGTCACCGTTTTACAGACGGGGCAACTGAGGCTAAGAGCAGGGCAGTGGGATGGACGCACAGGACGGTCCGTGCTTTTCTGGACCCAAAAGAAGGCTCAACTCACCCCATTGGGGGTCAGGGGGGTCTGCCTTGACCAGAAGAGCAGAAAATGCCAGCCGCTGCTGAACTAACTCAGTTTCCCCTTCGGCTGAGACCGCTGGTGTTTAGACCCATCGGAGGAAGCCTTGTGCTGGTTTTATCTTGGCTACTTCTGAGATCGTTCTGCCTTTAGCTTCCACTGACTTGTTTCACTTTATAGAGCTCTTTTCCGCAAATAAATCCCCTCCTTTAGAGGAAGGGTCAACTTATGCTTGCAAGATGGGAGTCGCCATCTAGCGTTTGGAACCCTGGACTCCTCGCTTGACCGCTGGGGTCGCAAGGGCAGCTGTCCGAAGCAGGCCTGGGGTCAGAGGTAGTGGGGGTATCTACCCCACCTTCCCCGTCACGAGAAATGGAAACTCGGTGGGCCGAGAAGCCACAGGCCGAGCTGAAAGGTTCAGGATGCGACCCGGGGCCACTCAGAGACACCCTCCCTCTGGCTCAGAACAAGGCACCCTCTTCCGTGGCTGAATTCAGGGAGAGCCGCCCGGTGTTGTTTCCTGCAAAATACACCCCCAAGAAGCCCATTTTGGCCCGGGTGGATTTGGACTTTCCTCCTCAGGGCCGGTGCGTCAGTTTGGAAGCAGATTCCGGCGCTTGGTTGGCTTCCTTAAAACCCCCATCGCACCCAGAAGGTGTGAGGAGCAAGGACAAAAATAATCTTCCAGGACTGGAGCTGAAAAATGTAGACAGGACGGGAGAAGAACAGCCGCTTCTGCCCCAAAACCCCCGGGACAAGGGGATCTCCCAACTCAAGAGGAAGGAAGAGCTGGTTCCTCCTCTATTTCTGCAGGCTGGGCCAGCTGAAGTGTAAAAAAAAGGATAACCGCCACCTGATTTGGGAGGCCCGAGTATTTCATCCCAGGGAGGGATGGGAGAAGCTTTTGGCTTTGGGAGGAGAGAAATGCAGGCGCGAAGGCAGAATTGGTGCAGAGGAAGCTGCAAAAGGGGGGGGGGAGGAAACCGCCACACAAACAGGTGGCCTCTTTTCAGCCAACTGCAAAATCTCACCCGGGGCTATTAAACGTGGAATTTGCAAGAGGGATTTGTGCCTGTCAGCAAGTTTATTGTTTCTGACAGCTTTTCCATCAGCCTGGTGGTGGAGCCGAGGCATCTTCCCGGAGGGGACGTTGCCATGGTGAGGCTGCTGGGAGGGCCCTTCCCCACGGGGGGGGGGGGGGGGAGAGAATGAATGCCCGTCTGGGTGAGGGGCAGAAATGCAGAGGAGCTGGCAAGGGGCAAAGGGGACCCAGCGCACGAGAGGCCTGGGACAAGGATCGGAAAGGATTGAGTGGCTAGTTTAGGCGCTTCCATTGGTTGAACCTGGATCCAGAACCTATAGAGAAATTTGGGGAAAGAAGAGAGGGGTCTTGCCTGTTCTTTAGAAGAAGCCCCCTTTGAGGACAGTTCAGGCCAGCTCAGCCCCCCCCCCCCAAGTGGACAGAGTCCTGTTGCGAAGGCAGCTTGCTTGGTGGGTAGACTGGTTGGCGCCCCCCAACTCCTTTTCCAAGTGGGTCTTTGGGGCAGCTGAAAGGAGCAGCCTTGGTGGGGATGGTGGTTGGGGAGGGCATAGGCCCTGAGGGCGGACTCTTGTCTTGGCCATGGAAGGCTTCAGGGTCAACCCCGAGGCCTGTTGAAGGCTGCTCAAGCCACAGCAGCCAGGACCGAGGGGAAGGGGCCAGGTAACGCAAGAGGCTCTCCCAGATCAAGTTAGCCTTCTGGGCAGAGCTTCTCTTGCTTGAATGAAGGCGCTTGGGAGATGCCACCTGCAAAGGGAGCCCTTGCTCCATGGAGCCTCCGTCCCCAGGGCTGAAGCACCCAGTTGTTCTGGGGTCCAAGACGTTGCCCACCGCTGCCTCAGTGCTCAATTGTTAGGCCTACTGCTGTGTGAGCTTCTGCTACCTCAGGATAACACAGGAGGAAAGGACCTTGGAGGTCTCGTAGTCGGTCCCTTCTTGGTCGCTTGGCCACGATGACCTGGCGAGCCAGTTGTAGAGTCCGCGCCCGGCTGGATCTCTTGCCCCAGGCGAGTTCCTTAGAGGAGGGAGGGGGGAGCACTGGGGAGCCTCTGCCGGGCTCTTCTCTTCCCGTCTCACAGGAGGAAGAGAATAACAGAGTCGGAAGGGACTTTGGAGGTCGTCTAGTCCAACCCCCTGCCTAGGCAGGGAACCCTACACCACTTCAGACTGCAAAGCCTTCCTTCCTCCCCTGACAATTCTTGGGGTCTAAAAGGTTTGCCATTCCTGCCCTGAGTGCCCACACTGAACGGTGTGCAATGGGCGCAGACCCATGGACACGCGCATGTGAATGCAGCAGGGACCGAAGGCCAGCTGGCCGGTGGGAGGCAGGGCAAGAGGTCGGATCTTTTTCTTCCCTGAGCAGGGAAACAGAAGCTCACGAAAGAAACACCACGGAGATCTGGCCTGGGCCGATGGCGCAAGTGCCAGCAGGGAGGGCTGTGCATGCCATGGGTTTGCCATCATGGTCTTGGGATGGTTTGGTAAGGTCAAAAAGGCTCAGCGCTCGTCTCCGTTTCTCTGAGGGGCTCTAACTCTTGGGCAGGGGATACGGGGTGATAGTTGGGGTGCAGAGCCAGCATCCAGCCCATGCGTCAGCCGCAAGGGCCCTTTGCTCCCATCCTCCCCTTTCCTCCACCCCAAATGGCTGCAGTGCTCCCAATCCTGCTCCGTAACCGAAGGTGGAGGTGGGTGAAATTGGGAGAAGGGGGGTTTGGCCGCTGGGCAGAGCCCAGGATGCAACTCTCCTTCTGACCTGTCCGTTTGTCCGTCTTTCCCCTGTGAGTAGCCTCCGCAATTTCAGGGGAAGGGATGAGTTGGCGGATGCCGTCTCTGCATCGCAGGGTTTGCAGGGCGTTGCAGTGGCTGGCTGCTTTTTCGGATTTGCTGAGATCCAGGCAGCCCTGAATCTGACAAGTGGAATCCAAAGGGGATCACTTGGGCCCCTGCCTAAAATGCAGAAATGCAACAGGAAGACAAGCGAGATCCTTCTGGGGGGGGGTGGATGATCGGGGATTTTGCCCTGCAATGGGGAAGGGAGACATTTCCCTGCTGCAGGAGGTGACAGCCTGCAAACAAACTCAAGGGTTCTCTCCTGAAGGGGAGGAAATACTCTTTCGATGCTTCCAGGGCTGACCTGCTGGTGACCTGTTTCTCCCACCACCTGTCCACACACACACACTGCCAAGAGAGCTGCTCTAGACAGGACGGGGGGATAGCAAGAAAGGGGAAACAGGACAGGTGCGGAACAGGGAGGAGAAAGGTCTGCGGGGGGGATGGTGGATGCATGGGGGGTTGGGACGGGTACCTCCCGGAATGGAAATGTTGAGATTGGAAGGTCCCTGATGGGAGGAAGGCGAAAGGTGGACTGGAGTGATGACTGGTTGGGATGAGGGATTGAAGAAGGAGAATTGGAGAAAGCAGGGTTGAATTCTTCATGGGGTGTGTGAAGGGAAGGGAAGGAAAAGGAGGAGAAGGAAGGAGGGAGGGAGGGAGCAGGGGGGAAAGGAAAGGGAGAACGGTGGAAGAAAGGAAAGAGAAGAAAGAGGAGGAATGGATTTGTTGTGAAACAGCCATCCTAGGCGACTGTTGCTTAGAATTTTCTTGGTTTGGGCAGCGCGAAGCATGCTGAGTTTGTGTCCAGCTGGAGTTCTCCTCCCTCTCCGGCAAACGAGCATGGCTACCAGTTTGATGCCCTCTTCCTGAAGGCAAAACAACGGAGGCCAACAAGCTCTTGGGGCGAAGGCAGGCCAAGGGAGGCTCTCTTCCGCAGAGAAACTGGGCCACTGGATTTAATTTCTTCCCCTCTCTGGAAGCAGCTCAGTTTTCAGAGCTCCTGCAGCTGAAGGCAGAGCAACTTTTCAGGAATGGGTAATTAGGCAGATGATGAGATTTTGGCATGCCTCGCCAGCCTTGAGTGTAGCTTCCGCAGGCGGACTTGTGGGAAAGGGGATGGGGGGGGGCAGCCAGCCCGAATGCCAACAGAGGAGGCTGCCATGGAAAGGGGGGGGCTCTCCAGAAGAGGGTGGGGACTGTTTGAGATCTGGGTACCTGAGGAAGTGTGGAAGGAGCTGCCACTGATTGCAGATATTCTATTCTTGGCTACCTTGGACAGCTCCCCTCTGATTCAGCCATGGGGGCCTCCATTATTCTCATCCTGGCCTTTCCCTCTGCCCCGAGGCACCATTACCTTGCTGACCCCCTTCCCAAGTCCCTTCCCGGGTTTGTGGAGAGGCAAAAAAGAGAGCCTGGTTTCTCTCTCATCCTGCCTTCTTCCTCCCCTTCGTCTTGCATTCCTTCTCCATCTGCTGTTGCAAGGAAGGAAGAACTGTTGACTCTCCACAGAAGCTCCGCAGAAGAACGCAGAGCAGGCAAGACTCCCCCCTCCCCTTTGTCACTGAGCAAAGCTTGGCTGCGGCACCTCTGCCCTTTTCTCTTGGGGGGAGAGGAAGAAGAGGACTTTCCGGATGGGGTGAATGAAGTGATGAGTTGGGGGAAGAAATGCATCTCGTATCCCAAGTCGCTTCTCTGGCGAATTGGGTCTCATTGACAGTGCAATTAACTCCGTGCTTCTCTTCCTTGTCAGCATCCTGCAAAAGGGGGTTAGGGGATAGTGGGGTGGGGGGGTTCTCATGTTGGTTTTAATTGGGATGTCTGAGCCAGAGAGAGAAGCAGAGAGCAGCCTGGTTTAAAGAAAGAGACTTTCGAAATCATGAATGGAGAACAGCAGGGTGCCTTTAGGACAATGGCGGTGGCTCCTTCGGGGGGGGGGGGGGGAAGAGAATCAAAGTGTTTAAGAGTTAGCAAGGAAGGGGAGGGGAGGGGGACTCAGAAGCGAATCCCCTCCCTCCGCAAACAGCAGAAGCTTTACAGGTGACTTCCTGGCCACGTGTTTGAAAGAGCCTTGAATGCTGGTCTGCCCTGGTGGAAGGAAAAAACTGGGATGGTTTGAACTGAGTCACAGAAGAAGAAGAGGGGGGCGGAGGGATGCCTCTTCCCTCCCCCCCCCCACATCTCTTGTGTTATGTAAATAAATGTGATCTGAATCTGTCCATCTCTGTCTCTCTCTTCTAACAAGGAAAGGACCCGCCTGTCATTAATTCTGAAATGCGCTCGGGAAACAGGAAGGGGGAAGAAAGAGGAGGAAAGGGGGAGGGAGAGAAATCTCCCTCTTTCTTTCCCTCCCCTCCCTCTTTCTTTCTTCCTCTTCTGCCTTCCATCCATCTCCCCCTTCCCATCCTTTCAGATCCGTGGTATTTTGAAGTTTCTCCGTGGTTTCCCCCCCCTCTTTTTTTAAAAAAAAAGAGAATTCAGGAAGGAAAGAAGCCAAACGTCCGACTTCCTCTTCGTGGCATTCGTGGCCACTTTCTCTGCCCCCACCCCCAATTAGGACGGAAGAGAGCTGCATTGCAGAGCCGGCCCTGCCTTTCTCCAAGCTCTGGATCTTCTGCCTGGCGCTGCCTCCCTCGCCGGAGCACCAGCCCTTCCGCCCGCCTCCCACGCCCCTTTCCCGTCTCTTGGTTCAGCTTTGAGGGATGCCAGGGAAAGCTGGGCAAAAGGTGGAGGCTGAGGGCCTCTGGGTCCGAGCTGATCCTGGGTGCCAGCTGCCCTCCGTGCCTGGCAGCCTGCATCGATCCTGTAGAGTCACAAGTGTATCGCTTCAATGGATCTTTTTCTGTGTAGTTTTTTTCTTTTGATGGTAGGCGGTCCCCAGTCACATGCTCAAACAGGGAGTGCCCCCTAACTCTTCTGCAGGAGCCCCCCCCCCCGTGTCTCTTTCCTTCTCCCCCTCTCCCCCTCCAGAGGCAGAGAGAAGGGCCCCTGGCCCTCGAGGTGGACATGGTCAGGCGGCAGGTGTGGCTTTTTTTAGGACCAGCCAGGTCTAAAAGTCCCGCATAGCCCCGAGGTCTACTATTTTGTCATTCTGGTGGGGGGCGAAGAGGGCGTTTAAGACGGGCGGTTCCATTGGAATCTGGGCCAAAGTAGAAATGGCGTCGGAAGACAGAGACATTCCGAGCCATTTAGAAAATTAACCGTTGGGAGAAAGGGCTGTGGGAGTTCTGCTGAGGCACCAGAACCGGAGAATGATGGATGACGGAAGGGAGCAGGAGCCATCTCCATCTTCGGGCCATCTCCACGGGTGCCTGTTCCAACTCTCCCACTTTGATTGCTAAAGTGCCGTGCCGTTGGCCAGTTTCCAGTTGCAAGTTGGCATGCAGCAAGAATCCATTTGCAAGAGTACTCTACCGGGAAACTTTTGCCAGGAAACTTGCAATGGCTGGATGCCTTGATGCAGGCGGAGGAGCTTCGGTTCTTGGCCCATAGAACGGCCCCTCGCGTTCAAGCGACTCTCGGTGGCACCCGGGATATTTCCACATGGCCCCCAGAAGGACAGGTGGAGTGACGTCCGAGGAGCTTCTTCGTTGTTCTTCAGAAGGTTGCCAGACTCAAAGCAACTCTTGATCGTCTCCGGGAGCTGCTGGGGATGAACCGCCTTAAGCCTTTTCCTTCCGACCGAATTCTCCATGCTTTGCTGCCTCTTTGCCCTCTGGAAGGCAGCCCCCCCCCCCTCCGGGAACCCAGACCACCTTCCAGCTCAACATCCGTGAGGTTTGGGTGCCCGGGAAGTAGAGAGAACTAGATACGCCTTTCCTGGAATTGCCAACTTCTCCTCCTCCTCCTCCTTTTCCAACTCCTCCCTCCTCCTCTTCCTCCCCCTCCCATCTCAAACTTGCAAATCTTTTGTGTTTCAGGCTGTCCTGACTTAAACCATGACGGACGCGGCAGTCAGCAGCAGTCCCGGTCAGTGGGGGTACCAGAGTGATCGGCAGATGGCGCTTCCGAGCAGGTGAGCCTGTTCCGTCCATAGAGTTCCCTTGGATGTCCATGGCACACTTAGGCTTGGTTTGTGTAATCCTGGTTTCCTGAATAAGCCTTCATCGGGCGCCTTCACACGATGTGCTCACCACGGTTATGCACAGCACACCAACACCAAAGGGGTTGTGAGGCCACGGGTGATTTCATGGGGACTGTGGCTCTTCCCAGGCACAGAGAGCTGGAGGTGCCGGCACCAGAGAATTGGGGGGGGGGGGGTTCTCCTACGCTGGATGTTTCCAAGGAAGGAGGAGAATACAATACAATAGCAGAGTTGGAAGGGACCTTGGAGGCCTTCTAGTCCAACCCCCTCCTGCCTAGGCAGGAAACCCTATACCGTTTCAGACAAATGGTTTATCCAACTTCTTCTTAAAGACTTCCAGTGTTGGGGCATTCACAACTTCTGGAGGCAACTTCTGTTCCACTGATTAATTGTTCTCACTGTCAGGAAATTTCTCCTCAGTTCTAAGTTGCTTCTCTCCTTGATTAGTTTCCACCCATTGCTTCTTGTTCTACCCTCAGGTGCCTTGGAAAATAGTTGACTCCCTCTTCTTTGTGGCATGTCTCCCCTAGTCCTTCTCTTCATTAAACTAGACATACCCGTTCTTCCTATGTTTTAGCCTCCAGACCTCTAATCCTCTTTGTTGCTCTTCTCTGCACTCTTTCCAGAGTCTCCACATCTTTTCTACATCGTGGTGACCAAAACTGAATGCAGGATTCCAAGGGTGGCCTTATCAAGGCCTTATAAAGTGGTATTAACCCTTCATGGGATCTTGATTCTATCCTCTCTCAGGGGTGGGCGATGACAGCAACTTCAGGACTTCAGGACTCAGGAATTCTGGGAGTTGAAGTCCACAGGTCCTAAAGTTGCCCTCATGCCCCCCCTCGCTTTAGATGCTCTAGCTATGTCCCTGCACCAAACAGAAGGCTGGACCCGATGACCTCAAGAAGCCCTTCCACCCCAGGATTGTCAGCCAGGGAATTCAGACACTCTTTCCATTCCCCCACCCACCCACCCACCCCCGTGGCACCTCCTCCTCCTTTCCCATGGTGAGATGGGTGTCTGCCCCCCCCCCCCAGGCTGTCTCCCAGCCCAGGGCTTGTCTACGCATGAATCAAAAAGCTCCTCATTTGACCTCCGCATCTCGCTGACCGGCTTTGCCCCACGTAATTGAATTCAGCCTGTTAATTTCCACCCCGAAGCGCCTGTTCTCTCTCTCGCTTCGCTCCTCGGTTTAGTGCCTGAATTCAATTCCAGGAATTTAAATAATATATGCATCTCTTGCTCCGCACCAGAAGTCTTTTGCTCCTTATCAACTGCCTGGATGCTAATGGCCTGCGGAGAAGGAAAGGGGAGGGGGAGGGGGAGAGGGAATTCATTAGGGCTTAAATTGCTTGCAGGTCACTTGGGGTGGGGGGTGGGCACAGCCCAGAGGGATTTGGCTGCTGTGGCCACAGCTCTGCGGGTATCTTTTTTTTAAAAGTTTTTATTTTATTTTTATTCTCTTATATATAGTTGCAGATATACATTCACATAGTTATTATTCTTATTTATCTTTTACATATTTGTTTTTCCGTATAAAAGGTTAAAATATACTTTCTGGGTCGCTTTGCTTATCATCCCGTACACTTATTTTGTCTTATTCACCACCCTATTTTTTTCTTTTCTCTTCACCCTCCCTCCCTTCTCTACTTTCCCCCTTCCTCCTCTCCTTTCCCTTTCCTTACCTCTTCCCTACTCCTCTCTTCCTTCTCCTGTCCGCTCTCCTTCTCTTTCTATCCCTTCCCCCCTTCCTCTTTCTTCCTTCTCTCCCCTTCCCTCTCTTCTCCTCTCCTCCTCTCCTCATTTCCTTTTCTGTTATCGTGGTTATCTCTTTTCAACTCTGAACTGGTGTATTTTCGGGATGGCATTCCCGCAAACCCTGTTATAATTGTATGCTTATCCGTTCCTATTCCCTTTTCTTCACTATCATGTCCTATTTTTTTTTCTCTATACCTCATTCTTGAACATATACTTACATATCAACGCTTTCTTTTCTATGTTTCCCCCCCCCCCCATTTCCATTTAATTGTGTCTAGCTCTGTGGGTATCTTGATGTTCGTTGCTGGTGAGTTTTGGCACACCAAAAGATCCAATCTATTTTATCCTTATTTTAATGTTGCTGTTCCTTTGCCACGCATCCCCAATGCTTTTGTGATTTGGCTTTAGTTCCTGCACTCTGGATCCGGGTCTTTTCCCGTGTAGGATTACACGGGAATCTTACATGGGAAAAGACCCGAATGCAACAAGACCAGCATACCTACACACCCCGTGAAAATCTCCTGATTCACTTGAATTGCAGCGAACTTCTTTTCTGCATCTCCTTTTATTATTTAGCCAAATACAGCCTGCCACCGTCAGGAAACCAAGACCGGCTGATTCATACAACACCGCGAGCCAAAAATGCCAGCTTATTATTTGAGGAGGACAAACAGATTATTAAAGGAGCTGGCTTCGAAGACACAGCCCTTATTTTTCCACTTTGCTCTTCCTTGGCAAAGCTAAGGGAGCGTTTTCCTGTTTCAGTGGATACACCACTACACTGCAGTGGATAGCAGCCTGATGGTTCGGCGATACCAGTGGTTGGATCTATTTTTATACATATATAAAGGTTTATATTAGATAAACATAAAAAACATTGGACATAGTGCGACCTTTCTAACATAAACATTTCCATAGAGTGATTGGATCTTACAACAATTGCATTTTATATCCGTTACATAGGTCGTCAGTCAGGTTACCTGTCCGTTGATCCTTTCTTTTATATAATTACTAATCCTACAAATACATATCCGATTCCTACCTATCACACATTCTTAATAACATATATTCCAATTCTTAACTTGTCTGTGTTTTTCTGTTCCGCCTTTTCCAAGGGTGGTTAAGAAGATGAAATTGAATAAGTAAATAAATAAGTGACTCTCAATGGGAACGCTCGCTCGATGGCGACACATTTTGCCCGACCCTTTGGTTCTGAACGAGGCTTCCCAAGAGCATGAAGCAAACTCCTGGTCCCTTTTATTAATTGACTGTGAATTCCGCTCCTTCACCTCCAGCAAAGTCTTTCAAGGGAGGATTTACAGTCACAGACCTTCTCTGGCTTGGAGAGCTGCCAGGCCGATCTCTGCAGAACTTGGCAAGGAGTCTCAGAGAGTCACAAACCAATGAAGCGAACTGATGGTCTCCTGCAAACTCCACTCCCCTTCCGCTCCTCTTTTATTTCCTCTGGGAGGGGCCATTCATCGTCCACCCAAGTCAACCCCTGCTCTTTAGCTGTTCCCTTTGTCAGGCAACTCTGCGCATGCGCACACTGGGAACAGGCACCAGCTGTTATTCTGCCTCACTGATGTCTGACTCCGAAGGCAGCTGATAACAGTCAGACGGCCCTGGCCCCATCTCTGCCTCCGACACAGAGCCCTCATCAGAGCCTTCCCCAACCTCCTCACTGTCCGAATCTGCTGCCGGCTCCGCCGGCTACTGGTGGGCCACAACACTTTCAAGACTTGGCGTAGAGTCCTCCTTTATGGGGTGATGTGTGCTTTTTTCCTCCCCAGAGCTCCTGAGGGTCACTCGGCCCATGGAAAGCAGCCAGAACGTGGCCGGAAGGGCGAAGAACTGACAGATGAAGAGAAAGAGATCATCAACCGTGTCATCGCGAGAGCCGAGAAGATGGAGGAGATGGAGCAGGACAGGATCCGGTGAGGACGGAGGGACCTTCGTGCTCTTGGCATTCATTAGTGTCCTTCGGCCTCTGACACCCCACCCCACCCAGGCCGGGAGCCCCCTCCTCAAGGGAAGTAGGCCCAACTGGGGGCGGGGGGAGAGGAAGGTAGTTCGTGGTTCTGCTTTCTCGTTTCTTTCCCTGCGTTGGGTGAGCGGAGCCGCAGAGAAAAATCCCCTTCCCAGGTTTAGCCGTAACGGCTGGGCAACTTCGGAAAGGTTTCTCTTTCATTCTTATGATGATTATGCTTATTATTTTCTTTGAATCCCTGCTGCTCTTCCCTTTACTAGCCCTGCGGGGAGGGGAGGAAAGAGTTCAGCCGACTTAGTTGCTCTCCTCCGCGGTGCTGCACTGCACCAATTCTATCCAGGGGAAGAGAAGAAAGGAACGTATCTCATCACCAGGAGCGGCTGACAGCAGCTGCAAATCCTATGCAAAATGAGAAGGGAGGAAGCATCCAGTTTTCCAGAGAGGAAGGAGGGGGTGGGGGGGAGGCAACATTTCCCACCTTCCTAGCATCCTCTAGATCAGACCGTGTGGCCTTGCAGGTAGATTTGGGTTCAGAATTGGGCACTGGGGGAGGGGGGGGTGACACCCAGGCTGGACAAGGAAGAGGAGGTCTTTTGAAGTTCTCCCAGACTTGGGCAGGAGGGCGAAGCAGGAAGAGAGAGAAAGCTGGGTTTAGCCTCATCAGGGCAGCCATCAGTGGGAAGTGGCCACGATCCACGTTGCAGGAAGTTCAGACGTCCTGTCAGCCTTAGGTGGGAGTGGGCTGGGGGAAGGGGTTTCTTTGCTGGAGGCTGAGCTCTGGCCGAGGAGATTTCTCTCTGGCTGCCTTGTGGACACCCCCTCCCCAGGCCCCCTCCCCACGCCGCTCCCCCTCCCTCTGCTGAATTGTCCCAGGGGACCCAGAAGAAAATGGCTGATGAACACGGAGGAGGGGTTTCTTGGAATCCTGCGGCTGAGTTTGGAAGCTCACAAGGATTAGGACTCTGGGTGGCTGTGGTTGCACTCCGCCCTCCGAGATTAGCTGAGAATTCGGGTAGTCCTTGACTTACAACAGACCGTTCACAGTTACGACTGCATGGTATAACGTCACTTAGGGCCGCTTTTCACACTTACAACTGTTGCGGTCGCCCTGTGATCATGCAATCAAAATTTGCACGCTTGGCAACCACCGGGATACTAACTCAACAGCTGCAATGATTCACTTAACAACTGTGGCTAGAACGGTCGTAAGATGGGGCAAATGTCTTATATTTTAGGCAGCCTGTCTCCTAGGCTGCATTCACAACCTTCCTGTGTCCCGGGGGTTTGTTTGTGTCTTGGCCGAAGCCCCTCCCCAGCATTCCTGCTGCTAGTCCACACAATTGGGGTCTTGCTTGCCTCAATTATCTGTCCCCGTGTGTGGTTGTGGTTGTGGTTGTGGTTGTGTCTGTGTGTGTGTGTGTGACTGCTAAAGAGAATAGGCAGTCCTGTTCCCACCGTTGATCTCTCTTGAGATACTGCAGTCTGTGGTCTTGGAACTGCTGTGGCTTTAAGCCAGGAGTCTCCAAACTTTGGCCACTTAAAGACATGTGGACTTCAACTCCCAGAATTTGCACTTTGCAAATGTCTCGCTTAACCACAAAAATTCTGGGCTCAATTGCAGTCGTAAGTCGAGGACTGCCTGTCAGGTGGGGTTTGGTGGTTGGGGTTCATTTGATGCATCGCTGCCTTCCTTGAGGCCGTGTTACTTTTAAAAAATGAGCACCGGGGTGTCCGAACTCCATTTCTGCAGGGACGGCTCAGCCCGGCTTCGTTCCCGCGTGTCCTGCCTTCCGTTTCACCCGTGAACCCAGGCCGATGGCTGCTCAGCGGTAGCTTCCCTGGGAAGCCCTCGCAAAGCAGCCCACCCCTCTTCCGTGTGGTTGCCTGCCAAATCGGGATGCGTATGCATAGCTCTCCCTGGGGAGGTGTGGTGGCTTGCCAAAGATGGCAGGAGAAATATTGAGATCTTGCTGCGATCCGCCCACCAGATTGGCTGCCTGGCAGCCAGCAGACACGCTGAAGCGCCACTCGCTCTGCCAGCCCAAACAACAGAGGATGACAGGGCATCATCTTTTGGCACCCCGAAAGAGCGGGGGCTTTAAGTGGGAGCAGGGGGGGAGGGGGCTGGTTTGGTTTGGTTTTCCCGAAGCCTGGACTTTCCCAACTTCTCTGGGTCGCCAGCGGTTGGGGCCCAAAATCCCAGGTTTGGAGGGGAAAAATCATCTCAAAGTGACCGCAGTTAATAATAATGATAAATATTTAAACATGGAACTCTCTTGCAAAGTGGAGGTCTGAAGAAATCAAGGGGATTTGAGTTGTCCAAGTTGAGAAACGCAGATTCTCACACCCTGATTTATATACACACCTTGATATATATGCACAAATACATATATACTGTATGTTGCATTTGTGCTGATAAATATAAAAAAAATCGTAATAAACGGTAGAGAGAACCTAACCTGCAAGAAGGCAGCAAAGCTCATTAGAAAGAAAAACTCGGTTTAGAGGCCTTTGATTTATTGGTTAGATTAGTCACAAAGCTGGAAAACAGACCAGGTCCATCCAAATAACTCTAAAACTCTTATGCCGGTAAGGTTAGATCAGGGCCGTCAGCCTATCGAGGGAGTGAATGAAATTCCCTCTGGGTCTGATGTCCTGAGCTTTCTCCGTAGCTGGCACTTCCCTTGCCTTGGCACAGGACAAACCATGCTCTTATTATTTTTATTGCACCTGCTATTTTTAATCTCTCTCATATTTTAGGCAGCCTGTCTCCTGGGCTGCATTCACAACCTTCCTGTGTCATGGGGGTTTGTTTGTGTCTTGGTCGAGGCCCCTCCCCAGTATTCCTGCTGCTAGGGGATGAGTCCATGCAATCGGGGTCTTGCTTGCCTCAATTATCTGTCCCCGTGTGTGGTTGTGGTTGTGGTTGTGGTTGTGTCTGTGTGTGTGTGTGTGACTGCTAAAGAGAATAGGCAGTCCTGTTCCCACCGTTGATCTCTCTTGAGATACTGCAGTCTGTGGTCTTGGAACTGCTGTGGCTTTAAGCCAGGGGTCTCCAAACTTTGGCCACTTAAGGACATGTGGGCTGGGGAATTCTGGGAATTGAAGTCCACACGTCTTAAAGTTTGGAGTCCCAAGCATTGGCCATGGGCGCTGTGATTTTCTCAGACGGGCTCTACGCAGGCAGTCCTCGACTTAAGGACCGCTCAAACTTCCTGAGAGAAGCATGGCACATGGATCAATAAACGCTTCCACCTTTTGGCAAAACTCTCTGCCTTTAGTGAATCGTTGTGTGGTTGGCTTAATGACCGCCGGGGCGACTTTACATCTGCAATGTTTGCTTAACGACCACTGCAAAAAAAAAAGGTGGTAAAAATCAGGTGGGTCAGTCATTGATGATTGCCATGGAACCCTAACTGCAGCCTCCGTCGTAACTTGAGGACCACCTATAAGCCTTTCCGAGGCACCTTCTCGCCTGATATCATCTGCTGGCAGCCCCCTCTTTCCTTTCCCCCGGGCCGTCTGCCTCTCCTCCGTGCACCTGAAGGGCCCACCTGGAGGGGGGAGGGGGGGAGGGTGCAAAGGGGAGGGGGGCTGGGCCTGGCCTGGGAGGAGGGGGCTTCACTAGACCTCAGGCGTCTCCCTTGCTTTAGGCGCCTCATGAATCGCCTGGACGACATGCGGCGTAACATCGCGGGGGACGGAGTGGAGCGATGCGTCTTGTGCGGAGAACAGCTGGGTCCCCCAGGCTCCGCTCGCCTGCTGTGCGAAGGCTGCAAAAAGGTGAGGGGGGGGGTTTCTTGGGCCCCCTGCATGAGGGGTCTTCTTTCTGCCTTCCGCTTCCATGTAGCATCTCTCTTTCTCTCTCTTTTTCTCTCTCTCTTTCTCTCGCTCTCATTTGCAAAGTGGCTTGCTTTCTGCCTTTCCCTGCCGTTGTTAAGACTTATTTTTAAAATTAATCTTCTTCATTAATTAAGTCTGTTAATTAAGTGAACTGAATGGGAGGAAGCCAGGCTGGTGGCATCTTGACTGCAGACGTGACTAACGAAATACTGCTCTGGAAACTGGCAACTTTGAACCCGGAGCCTTCTCCGCTGCCCCTCCCACCCACCCCCCCGGGACAGGTGCCATCCTTGCGTCTTTCTCTTCCCTGCAGAACGTTTGCACCAAGTGCAGCATCCAGACCACCAACAACCGGCCCCACTCCGTCTGGCTGTGCAAGATCTGCACCGAGCAGAGAGAGGTGGGCTCTGGAAACGCCCCTCGCCCCTCTGGCAGAGGCCCAGGCTGGGGATCTGCCTCCTTTGGGCTGCAAAGCGAGAGCGGAGCTGTGGGGAGCGGCTGCTGGTTCCTTCCTGCAGCTGGGCCCCCTTTTCAAGCCGAAGGCCGCCCTTAAGCGATGGAAGTCTGGAGGAGGGGAAAATCCCCCTTTCAGGGTCCATAGTAGAAACCCTGCAGAGTGTTTGGCTCTGAGAATAGGATAGGATAGAATAAAGAAAGAAGGAAGGAGAATAGAATAGGAATAGGAATAGGAATGGGAATAGAATAGAGAAAGAAGGAAAGAAGGAGAATAGAATAGAAATAGAAATAGAATACAATAGAAATATAGAATAAAAGAATAGAATAGAACAGAGTAGAATGGAATAGAAATATAGAATAGAAATATAGAATAGAATAGGAATAGAAATAGAATAAAAATGGAATGGAGTAGAGTAGAGTAGGATAGAATAGAAATATAGAATAATAGAATAGAAAAGAAGAGAAGAGAATTCTTAATTGGCCAAGGGTGATTGGAGACACAAGGAGTTTGTCTATGGGGCATAAGCTCTCAGTGTACATAAAAAGACAAGATCCATTCACCAAGAAAGAGCGAGAGAGATCTCTGATGCTTTCCTGCAATTGCCACTGGAAGGCCACTGTGTGTGGGGGGGGGGGGGGAATCCAGAGGGTTAGAAGTCCTTTGAGCCCCAGGAGTGGCTCATAGGACGATTGTCCCCCTCCCGTCCCATTGACCAGACCCCTTTCATCGGGACTCCCCTTTCGTGCCCCACGGAACCCCTCATTCTCCTCCGCTCTCCAGGTATGGAAGCGCTCCGGGGCCTGGTTCTTCAAGGGTTTGCCCAAGCAGACGCTTCCCCAGCCCATGCCCATTGCCAAGAAGCCCCAGCTGGCCACCAGCAGACCTGCTCCCCCCATGCAGGAGTCAGCAGCACCGTATTCCCACCGGTGGACCCCTGGTGAGCCCTCCGGGTTTGGCCCTCGGACTTTGGAGGGGTTGCAGGGAGGCAGGGAGGCCAGGCCAGCCTCATCTCAGAATGGCAGGGTTGCAAGCCTTCCAGTCCAACCCCCGGCTCAAGGCAGGAGGCTGTATACCAGAGGTGGGTGTCAGTTTTTTTTTACTACCTGTTCGGAGGGCGTGGCTGGATGGGGCATGTGACCGAGGGGGCGTGGCCAGCTGTCACTCACGCACACTCAGTCACATGACCCCCCCCACCAAGCCATGCCCACCGAAACAGTGGAGGAAAGCTTTGACGGGGGGTGGTGGATGGGGGATGCCTCCAGCCTCGCTAGAGCTAAGGGAGCGCCTGCAAGAGAGTTTGGGTTGAGAGGCTGAAGGCTTAACCCAGCAGCCCAAAGCCGGCCACCCTTGGGTCAAATCTCCCGCCTGGAGAAGACCTTTCCAACCAAAGGGGCCTCAAGCGTGACCCAAGCGAAGCCATCCACCCAAGGTTTTGAGGGCCCCCATTAGGGGTCTGGCCAAGGGATCACGCCCTGCAACCTTTACCAAAGAAAAGAGGGGGCTTTTTGGGGTGGGGGGGCAGAGGGGTTGTGCCCAGGTACCAGAGGAGCCTTTGGGAGCAAATTTCAGCCTCCCATAATAATAAGGCTCGCAGGCGGGCTCAGGGGGCAGCCTCCGCCCTCCTCTGTCCCGTAGCGTCTTTTTGGCATCTGCAGAGTTGCCTTTGCGGAAGAGGTGGATCAGTTCGCAAATAAAGGGAAGCCACACCAATAATTATCCCTCCGTTTTCTGCTTCGGTGACCTGAAATCTCCTTTTTTTCTCTCCCCGAGACCAAGCTGCAGCTGCTGCTGCTTCGGCCCAACCAGGCTCATACGGTAAGACTTCCCTGCCATGGTTGCGTTCTCTCCCTTTGCCTTTCAAGTGAGGTTCTATTTCGGGGGGGGGGGGGGGCTGGTTTTGGGGAGGTTCCAGGCTGACGCACACATACACACACACACCTGCCATCCCCCACCCCCAAAGGATTCTGCAGCTTCTGCAGATCTTGCTGTGCCCCAGCCTGGCCTTGGCTGCTGCCCCCCTCCCCGAAGCTGTGGTTGTCAGCTGCTCATCCGGAACGGCTCATTTTGAGTGATTGGGCCATTATTAAAATCTGAATTACTCTGTCAATTGCCTGGAATTGCCAAGCCCACCGGGAACGCCAGGCCGGGCTGGCTGATTGAAGCTGGCTGAACACTCATTAGCTGGCTCCCCAGAACAGCTGATCCAGGCAGCCAAAGGGGGGGGGTTCAGGAGAGAGAGTGGAGAGAGAGAGAGAGAGAGAAGGAGAGAGAAGGAGAGAGAGAGAGAGAGAAGAGAGAAAGAGAAAATAGGACAGAGAGAAAGGGGGGAGAGAGAGAAAGGGAGAAGAGAAAGAAAGAGAAGAGGGAGAGAGAACAGAAAGAGGGAGAGAGAGAGGACAGAGAGAAGAGGAAGAAAAGAGAGGAAGAGGGAAATAGGGAGAGAGAGGAAAGAGAAGAGAAAAGAGAGAGAGAAGAGCATTTACCTTCCTTTTCTCTTTGCTGATTCCTCGGCTGTCCCCAAACCCTATTTATTCATGGGCCAAAAACCACGGGGGTACCTGGAGCTTTCTAGTTATTTCATTTCCTCCCCTCCCCCAAAAAACAGGAGCTGAGCCAGCAGCCCCCACTTCCAATCGAGGAAATTACCCCCCACTTCACCGAAAACCTTCTGAGGCCCGGATGGCACCAAGTGGCAGTGAATACCCCAGAGAGACCCGGCCCAGCCAGGATTATCCAGCTGAGGATGAAGTCACTCGGAGCCCTGGAGGTGAGGGGGAGCAGAGGAAGACGGGGGGGGGGGGGGCGTGGGGGGGGGTTGTGTACGGATAGCCGGCTGTCCTATCTGGCAGCCCTGCAGAAGGATTGCGTTTCGCAATCTTGGCAATTTTAAGAGGGGTGGACTTCGTCTCCCAGAATTCCCCAGGCATCCTGGGTGAACGTAGTCTCCCAGAATTCCCTGCCCAGCCTGGGTGGACTTCATCCCCCAGAATTCCCCAGGCATCCTGATCCTCTGAGCTTATTTCAACTGCCCTTCTTCTCCATCCTCATCTCGGTGGATCTTCCCCCGGCAGATTCCATCCGATCTCTGCAGCTGGATCCCTTCTGTTCACGTGTTCTCTGTCTTCTTTTCCCCTCCCAGGGATGAAGCGAGCGAGCGCGGCCCCAGCTGCTGGCCCCAGAGACCCCGCTGTGCCTCCCCAGCCGAGTCCCTCTGCCCGGGGGGCAGGACCAGGTCCAGTACGGGGGCTGCGTCACTTCAGGGACCCCCCGCCCAGCAGAGCCTGCGTGGGAAGGGGTGGAGGGCCGGGCTGTGAGATTCAGCCACTTTCCCACAACCCAGCTGGTCCCATGAGGTCAAAGTTGAGCTGAGGAAGACCCTCCCTCACCTCCGCTGGGCTCCTCTCCTCACTCGGCCCGTGGCAAACAGTTGGACCTGATTATGTCCATGTCAGTTTCCAGAGAAAAAGGTGGCTCTGTGCCAGCTATTCTCTGCTGCTCTCTCTCCTCTGCTTTCACAGGCGCCTCCTCCGCGGCTCTCCCCCAGGCGGAGCCCCCAGCCTCTCTTCCTGCCACACTCCCCAGGGATGAGAGTACCGGGTACCCCTCAGTGGGAGCAGAGAGACCCCCGCGGCAGGGGGCTCCATACGGCCAGGCCGTGGTTCCGCCTGCTGCCCCTGCGGCCCCCCTGCCCCCTCCTGCCGACGATGATGACGAAGAGGAAGCCAACAGCTACGACTCAGATGAGACAAGTAGGTGACTGGACCCTCGTCCGCTTTAAGGCCTCTGGACTCCAACTCCCAGAATTCCCCAGCCGGCATCCTCCAGTTTGGCCACCTTGAGGACCGGTAGCTTACTTTTCTGACGCAAAGTGTGGCTCAGCTGGGGAACCTGACCTTCCTTGGCATCCTCTTCTCCATCTCCTCTCTCTCCCCCTGTTGCACAGGTAGTCCTCAACTTACAACCACTCCTTTAGTGACCGTTAGAAGTGACAACGGCACCGGAAAAGCGACTCACAGCCGTTTTTCACACTTAACGCCCGTTGCCGCATCCCCAGGGTCACAGGGTCAAAATCCAGATGTTGGCTTGGCAACTGACTCGTATTTACGACGGTCGCACTGTCTGGGGGTCATGTGATCCCCTTTTGCGACCTTCTGACAAGCAGAGTCCTGGGGTACAAATAAGCAATCAGGAAAGGATTAATGATTAGTATAAATCGTGAGGATACAAGCAATAAAGTCACCGTCCTGCCGTCATAAGTGGGAGGAGAGGGGGGACAGGAACGAGGAGAAGACGGATAGTAAGGCAGCCTTAATGAATACTTAGCAGAGCGAGGAGGGAATTCTTGGTTTAGCAGAGGGAGGGCATTCAGGGAAAAACTCTCCTTGTGTCTTGGGGTGCAGTGTCCCCCTATAAGCGTCCTTTTGGGGGTAGGAGCTGAAACAATTTATGTCCAGGATGCGAGGAGTCTGTCGGTATTTTCACAGCCCTCTTTTTGACTTAATGTCCCTGACTTTTAACCATTGTCCCTCCTTTCCTCTGCTTCCCTCTTCCCTCTCTCCTTGTGTGCCTTGCCTTTTACAACGCAAGCGGAGGGCCTGGTGCTCCCCACTGTGGCTATTTTCAGACTGCTTGGGGGGGTGTTTGTCTTTTGGGCTGAACAGGGACCCCCCCCCACCTCCCAATTCACCCTTTGCTCCTTTCCCAACAGCCACCCTGGGGGCCTTGGACTTCAGCCTCTTCTACAACCAAGACAACAGCTCCTTGCAATGCGCCATCATTAAGGCCAAGGTACGCCCCTCCCCCCTTCTTTTTCCCCCCGTTGGGTCTTTGCCTCCTGAACGGGTGGGGCACCTGGATTTCAAGTCATGGCTAAAACTGGCCAAATGAAGAAACATTTTTTTCTTTCTGTCAAGCCCTAGTAAGGCCACACCTAGAGTCCTGCGTCCAGTTTTGGTCACCACACTATAAAAAGGATGTTGAGATTCTAGAAAGGTTGCAGAGAAGAGCAACCGGGATGATGGGGGGACTGGAGGCTCAAACATAGGATGGACTGGGCCTGGCTGGTCTAGGGAAGAGAAGGACCAGGGGAGGCAGGAGAGCAGACTTCCAATATTGGAGGGGCTTCCCCGGAGAGGAGTTAGTGGGTCAAGCTGTTCTCCAAAGCACCTGAAGGCCAGACAAGGAATCATGGATGGAAACTGACCAAGGAGAGGTTCAACCTGGAAATAAGGAGGAATTTTCTGACAGTGAGAACAATCAACCAAAGGAACAGAAGTTGCCTTTGGAAGTTGTGGGAGCTTCATCCCTGGAGGCTTTCAAGAAGAGACTGGGCTGTCATTGGTCAGGAATGGGGCTCCTGCTTGGATTGGGGGGTTGGACTGGATGACCTCCAAGGTCCCTTCCAACTCTGCTAATCTGCAATTCTCTCTGCCCCATTTCCTCCTCTCATTGACCTCTGCTGGGATCTTTTTTCTACCAGGGCTTGAAGCCAATGGATTCCAACGGACTGGCGGATCCCTACGTCAAACTCCACCTGTTGCCGGGGGCCAGCAAGGTAAAGGGGGGGGGAAGGGTCTGGGGTCCAGCGTGGCTCAGTCCGGCCTCTGAAATGGGACGTTTTGGATTCGAGGGAGAGAAAGATGCCTTTCCCCCCCCTCCCCTCCCCCCCCCCCCCCCCGTTTCATCCAGTCCAACAAACTGAGGACAAAGACGCTGAGAAACACTCGTAATCCGGTGTGGAACGAAACGCTAGTCTACCACGGCATCACCGATGAGGACATGCAGAGGAAGACCTTAAGGCAAGGGGCTCTGGGGGGGGGGACTTCAACTCCCAGAATCCCCCTAAGGCAGGGGCTTGGTCTACAGGTAGTCCTCGACTTACGACAATTCATTTAGCAACCAAAGCTACGAGGCCACTGAAAAAAGTGGCTGAAGACTGCTGACAACCATGTTACCGACTCAGCAACTGTCCTGATTCACTTAACAAAGGTGGCGAGGAAGGTCATAAAACGAGGCAAAATTTGGGGCTCAGTTGTGGTCGTAAGTCGAGGACTGCCTGGGTTTGCAGAGCGTGCAGGGCTTTCCTGATTCTCCCACTGATGTGGGGCAGGGGGGACCTCCCACCCGAGAGGCCAGCTGGGTTCTCCCTTCTCCTGCCGCTTAGGATCTCGGTCTGCGACGAAGACAAATTCGGCCACAACGAGTTCATCGGGGAGACGAGGGTGGCCCTCAAGAAGCTGAAAGTCAACCAGAAGAAGAACTTCAACATCTGCCTGGAAAGAGTCGCCCCGGTGGGTGTCTCCATCTCCAGCTGTTGGTCGGCTGGTTGGTTGGTTGGCTCTGCTCGCCCAAACTGTGCCACCTTGTGCCAGGAGAAGGGGGGCGAAGGCGGGCGGCAGAGGCAGGAACGGTTTCAAGAGCAGCTTCAGGTATCAGAAAGGCGGTTAAAGAGCCGAGGTGGCGCAGTGGTTAGAGTGAAGCACAGCAGTTCAGATCTCACCAGGCTGAAGGTCGACTCAGCCTTCCCTCCTTCCCAGGTGGGTCAAAGGAGGACCCAGATTGTTGGGGGCAAGAGACTGGCTCCGTCAACCGCTTAGAGAGGGCTGTAGGAACACTGCAAAGCGGTATATAAGTCTAAGTGCTTGTAACCAATTCGGATGGCTGCTTATAAGCCAGGGGGACTCTGGCCAACAAAAGGAAACCAAGACACAATACAATCTAAAACACACACAGAGAGAAAACCCATTTAAGGCAAAAAAACAGCCCTGACGAGACTTAAATCCTGTTCAGTTGGGAGAGAGAGTGCAGCGGGAGGGGGAAAATACAGAATCTGGGAGGTTCCCTCTTATATATTAATTTTTAAAAAAAAGCACAGCCTTGAATTGCTTTCTGGGTGGTGACTCTGCTTCTCCTCTGCTCCCCCCAGATGAAGCGGGCAGGAACCACCGGCTCCTCGCGAGGAATGGCCTTATACGAAGACGAGGTAAGGTGCGGTTGGGCCATCATTGATGGAGAAGCCAAGAGTTGGAGCTTTCCATTTCTTTGGGCAGTGCGCCCCCTTGTGGCCCAAATGCAGCATTGATCCCAGCTGTCATTACTTCCAGATGAAGGGTCTTCCATTAAGGGCTGAGCCTCCCCTGCCCCAGCGTGGGTGGGAGAGAGGGTGGTCTCTCCGGAGCTGCTGAGGATGATGAAGGTGACGGGACGACTCAGGGACGACTAGCAAGGGGAATCTTTTTCTTTCAGCTTTGAGGGTGGTGAAGCATATGCACAAGTGCCCCCCCCCCTTTCTCTTCCCCACAGATGGACCAAGGCGGAGAGGTGGAAGAACGCGGGAAGATCCTGGTCTCCCTCATGTACAACACCCAGAAAGGGGGCCTGGTGGTGGGCGTGGTGCGCTGCGTCCACTTAGCTGCCATGGACGCCAATGGCTACTCAGACCCCTTTGTCAAAATGTAGGTTTGCCTCTGTAGGAAGCCTGGCAAAGAAAAGGCACTGCTTTTGGGGGGGGGAGGGGGCCGTGTAATCTGGGCCTAGGGGGTAGAGAGGGGTCCAGGGGTTGCAGAGTTGGGGGCCAACCTCGTTCCTGTGGCTGGTCTGGCACCCTCACCCTCACCCTCACCCTGGGCCAGCCAAAGAGCAAAAGGGGAAAGAAACTGACTCCTCCCATCGTCTGCAGCCATCGGTGGTGCTCTCAGGAGTCCTACACCAATGGGTTGGCACAATTGGTTGGCACCAATATTGGCACGGTCACCGTTTATTCCATGGGTCTTTTCCTTGGAGCCCTTATACTTCTTTCCCCTCGGGCTGAAGCTTCTACCCCCACCCCCCGGCCACCCCCCCACGTCACCCTCGATTTATTTTGCGGGTGGGTTTTGCCCCCCCTTGAAGGCTCCTGCTAAGGAGACATTTCCTGGCAGTGAGAACAATGAAGCCGTGGAGCAGAAGTTGCCCCCAGATGTTGAGAGAGTTTTCAAGAAGAGGCAGGACAACCACTTGTCTGACGTGGTGAAGGGCCGTGATGGCAAACCTATTGCCCGCATGGCACAGGTGGCACCCAGAGCCCTCTTTATGGGCGTGTCCTCGGCTGCTTTTCGGGTTTCTGGTGCATGCATGAGCAGCGGCCAGCTTGTCTTCACATGGGCCGGAGCATGGAAACCCACAGACTAGCTGGCCGGGGTGCTCGTGCGCTCCAGCCAACTGGCATCCGGGTTTCCAGCCATCCTGTTTGGACCCTCGCTGCCGAAAAGGTTCGCCATCCCTGGTGTAGGGTCTCCTGCTTGGTCAGGGGGTTGGACTAGAAGACCTCCATGGTCCCTTCCACCTCTGCAATTCTGTCATTCTTCCTCTCTGCTTTCCACTTTCCCTCTTTCCCCCTCCCGCAGTTGCTTAAAACCCGACATGGGCAAGAAAGCCAAGCAAAAGACGCAGATTAAGAAGAAGACGCTGAACCCCGAATTCAACGAGGTGAGGCAGGAGCCGGATTTCTACTGCCCCCCCTCCCAAAGTTTTTCCTGACCTCGATGCCCCCACCAGCCTGTTTGCCTTTTTTCTGTTTGGCACCTGGTTCAGGCAGGTGGTGGGCAAACGGTTTAAATATATATTTTCAAAAATAACGTGTATTCTTTTTTTTTATAAAAAAAAAACACCTGGATGCCAAAAGAGAGAGAGAGAGAGAGAGATATGGAAAGAAAGAAAGAAAGAAAGAAAGAAAGAGAGGTAGAGAAATGGAAAGAAAGAAAGAGAAAAAGAAAGAAAAGAAAGAAAGACAGTGAGAGAAAGAAAGAGAGAGAGATGGAAAGAAAGGAAAGAGAGAGAGAGATGGAAAGAAAGAACAAAAGAGAAAAAGAAAGAAAGAGGGGGGGAGGAAGGGAGGGGCACAAATCAATTCCCTTCTTCAAAGGTTGAAACACACACATTCACAGGCCTTTTGTGTTGTTGTGCTTGTTGATCTTGATCCCTTTTGTCTTTTGGGATAGGAATTTTTCTACACTATCAAGCACAGCGACCTGGCCAAGAAGTCCCTGGACATCTCCGTCTGGGATTACGACATTGGCAAGTCCAACGATTACATTGGTGAGTGGCTGCAGGGAGCCCGACAGGAAGACTTTGGGGAGGGGTCTGCTGGCTTGTTTTGCGGGGGGGGGGGTGTTCCAGGAAGGAGGCTCCTCCTGCCTGTCTGTCTTGTGGGGAGGATGGTGGGATTCCACCTTAAAGCAGGGGTCTCTCACCTTTTAAGACCTGTGGACTTCAACTCCCAGAATCCCCCAGCCAGCTAGGAATTCTGGGAGTTGAGTTGAAGTCCACAAGTCTTAAAGTTGCAAAGTTGTGGCCTCTTCCAGTCTAGAATGAGGACAATTTCATGTCATTTAATCTGAAAGGAGAATTCCCGGGGAGGAGGTCTTAACGCTGGCAAGGTTGGAGACCCCTGCCTTAAAGGACTTGCCCCAACGTTCGGGTTTCTGGCTCAAGGGGGTGGAGTGGTGGTGGTCTTCAGTGGCCCCTTTCATTGAAGGCAAAAGAGCTGGGGAAGGGCTTAGGTGACCTCATCCGGGGGGAGGGGGGCTCTGTGCTGTTCCTGAGCCCCTCCCACTTTCTCTCTCTGCCACAGGCGGCTGCCAGCTGGGCATCACAGCGAAAGGCGAGCGCTTGAAACACTGGTACGAGTGTCTAAAAAACAAGGATAAGAGGATCGAACGCTGGCACGCCCTACAGAACGAGCACCACGTGGCCAGCGATTAAGGGGGCTGTGCCCCCCACCCCCCATCTCCAGCCCATCTCATCTTCCACCACCACCCCCTGTGTCCCTTTTGCTCTCGGGAAACCCACGGCTGCGCTCCCTGCAGGGTCCCCCTCCCTGCAGGAGCCCTCCCCTCCCTCGGCCCAGGTCATCTCCCCTGCCACCTCTCTGCTTGGCTCTGGGCCTCTCATGGGCTCCCTCAAAGGGGGGGGGGGGCTCCCAGGTTTTCAAGCAATAGCCCAGCATTGAGCACCCCAGTTCGGCTCAGCTTCTTGGCAGCTAAATTATCTCCACACACCTCCCACCCTCCCCGTCTGATGCCATCTTGATCTCCCCCCTTTGGCTGAAGAGACTTCTGCTCCCAAGTGTTCTTGAAATTCCCTTCCTTCCCTCCCTCCCTTCTCTTCATTTCGGTTCCTTCCTTCCCTCCCTCCTTTCCTGGCCGCCCGGCTGAGGGTCCCCTGGCTGCTTGGCGGACGGAGGCAGTAGCTCAAGGGAAGAGACGCCAGGGGCAGCAGCCGGTACCCCCAGGGAGGCCACATGATGCCCCAGGGACCCTCCCTCTGCCCCAGAGCGGCCATGGACAAATGGACAAAAATGGAGACAAGCAAGACCCCCCTTTTCTTTCACGGCTCCTCTCCCACCCTGCTCTGCCCCTTCCCCCCACCGAGAACCCCCTCCCCAAAGCTCTTCGAACCTTTCCCCCCCCCAATACTGTTTTGTAGGTACAGTATGAACGTACCTGTTGGCTGAGAACTAATCGTCCTTTCCGGTTGATTTGAAGACCCCCACCCCCCATTTGCAATGAAGGTGCCCTTCCTTCCTTCTCTCTTTGTAATTAAAGCATGCACTTAAGAGACAGCCCCCCCACCCCAAAGACCCCACTCCTGCCTCCCTCCCTCCCTCCCTCCCCCGCCTTCTTTTCTCTCTTCACAGTTGCATTCAATTCAGCATGCAATGACTCTGCCAGGGCAAACCAATGTTGGCAACTTATTCTCACGGGCAAACGGGTCACCCAGGATAGAGGGGGCCTGCCTGGTTTTCCACTGCATGCTCTTGTAACCCTCCCGTCCTCCCCCCCCCAAACTCCCCGCCAAGCCGCCCTTCTCATACCCGACGTAATAAAGAACCGTAGGAGAAGCTGGGCTGGTCTCTGTTCGTTCCATCCCTTCCTCAAGAACGCGCCTTCCAGCTGAGCTAAAGGACAGAAGGGATTGAGAAGTTCATTCGGATTCGGATTTGATTGTGAGGCTGGTGTGGGTGGAGGGAGGGTCTTTGCTGGTTTTTCTTCCCTGCATCAGGTAAGAGAGAGAGAGAGACCTTTCCTTTGTCGACTGGGTGAAGCCAGAGATCTGCATATGAGCAAAATGCCCACCGAAGTCTTTGGGACTCTCCAGAGATCTGACCATCTCCCCGAACGACAATGGTTCCAAAACGGGGGTGCCATTGTCATTGGAAGGGGAGTGACAAACTGGGCTTCACCCAGAGTCGAGTCTTAAGATGCCTCAAAGCAAACCCTCCAGCTCTGGCGAAAGGGAAAGAGGCCTTTTTCTGAGGGTCCTGAAAAAAAAACCTTCTGCAGAAGTCAAAAGAATCTCCTTCTCTTTGCAATCACCCAACTCAAAGCTTCCTTTGGAAGGGAGAAATTTTAAAAAAGCAACTTGCTGTACTTCTCAGAATGGGCAGCAGATGGCAGTAGCAGCCCAGCGATGCTAAGACTGGACCCAACACTTGGGTGCATTTTTAGAGGCTGCGGAGGGGCGGGGCTTTTTATTCGTTTATTTTTTCCCTTGGCTGAGATTGTGCCCAGAGAATTCTGGGAGTTGAAGTCTCCCCCCTCTTCCCCCATCATGCGCCAAGCTTCTCCAGAATATAATCTTTCTTTTATGGATTCTTTTTTTAACCACGAAACAGGGTAGTTTTGTCGATGGCAAAATAGATGAGTAAACTGCTCAGCCTACCTTGGAGAATCAATAACTCTGCATGTTTGTGCGTGTGTAATTGTATATATTTGTTTGTGTGTGTGTTGCATTTTTGCTGATGTATGCATGTATGTATATACACATACATATATATTCATTTATCAGCAAAAATGCAACATACATACATACATACGTACATACACACACACGTCTATATGAAACCTATTTCTATTAGAAGACTGGTGTGCAGCACAAACACAACCACAAGCCATGACCAGCAGGGAGTGTAGCTTTCTGCCAGCCTCGTAAATCCTGGGCTCTGCTATCGACTCCATCTGCATTTTTATAAGCCAAGGTGGGGCAGCCAAAGATGAAGGTCAAATATAATTGGAAAAGGGGGGAGGGGACGGAGTCTTTTGGGGCTACCAGACCTTGAATATGGATGACGCTTGATGCTGACTTTCTTGAAACGATGGCCAGCAGGCAGAGCTCCCCTGCCAAAAAAGCGCCTGGTTTTCAGACCGTATTATTACATGGATACGCTGCGTTTTCCCCAGGAGCTCCCGGGAGCTTCCCTGCAGCTATCCCACCCTCCATCCTCCCCCACCTCCATTCCCAAACAACAGCCTTGTGAAGTAGGCTGGGCTGAGAGTAAATAAAAGTCCCAAAATCACTCAGAGAGTTTGTGTAGCTGCTGGTGGATTTGAACTCAGTTCTCCCCTGTTTTATTCCAGATCCTTTCGCTGCTAGATGTGGAGATAGAGGAAGCTGCAGGATTTGTGCGTTCATTGAGAAGCGAACTTACAAAAACAATGTGTCCCCCCCTCCCCTGCAAAACCATTCTTGGATGGACAGTTTATTTATTTATTTTTTAAAAACCCAGAAAGGAAGGTAAAAATAACACATCTCCTTGCCAAGAATCAGGAGCAGCTTATTTAATATTTCTCTGTTTGTAAGGAAGATTTTTAGGGGCCCTTTGGAGCAAATGATCTTCCTAGGGTCAGAAAATGTGGGGCCTTAAAAGTGGGATCAAACTACAGGGACCATGGTGTCTGCAGGAAGGGGGGGGGTCAAAAAAATCAATATGGCAGCGACAATCCCCTCTTCTTCTTTTTTTTTACATGTGCAGCCCCCATAAAGAGTGGTGCGGCTTTGATTGCACAGCTGCTCTAATGACATATTTGACCGCCTGAGAAATAGATTTCTGGTGTCAGAAGTGGGATAAAAATCTATAAGGCGCCATTCCACCAATAGCAAGGGATAGGCTCCCTCAATAAAATAACTCCGATGCCAGAGGGAAGGTAACACTCTCCTTGAGATGCTAGATTTCTAGATTTGGGGATTTCCCCCCAAACTCCCTGCTCCCCCCCAGATCCCCATAGATATTCAAAATACACGCCTGAATAAGAATTCACCTCTTATCTAAGGGAAGAAAAACAGACTTTATAATAGTCTGACCTCGGCTACATAAACTTCGAGCTTCAGTCCATTAAACTCTGCGATATCTGGTGAATTTAGCTCCAATTCCTTCTTAGAATCTGGGCGCATCCTGTAAATGGAGGGTGATGGCGATTTGATGTTAGGGTGGTTGGTTTTTTTGCTGACCGTGACTCAACTTTCAAAACAGAAGGCATTTTTTAAAAAGTTAATAATAATAATAACAACAACAACAACAACATTTAGTTCCCTTTCATCAGCAAATTCAGCTGCAGAGAAAAAACAGATGTGTGTGGGGGTGTCTCCCCATTAACCCATCATTCCGTAATATTCCTTTTCGCAGCCCATCCGTCCCCTTAACTGATGTTGTCAGGGCCCTGATTAACTTTGTTTATCTCTTAATTAGGTGGAGCGTCTCCTGTCTCCTGCTTAAGAAGTAATTGTCTGATTAATGCCTCCGTATTTGCATTTTCATTAAGCGCCCCAAATAACTTTGGCAGCAATTAGCTGCCATGTGAGGCGCAGATCGGGAGGAACTCCAGAATGACAGGTTTTAAGCTCGTTAAAGTAATAACTGGTAGTATCGATCGGTGATAATGGGGCACGGATGTTAAATATCAGAAGGGGAAGCCGAGTGGTGGGCTTGGGAAGGTTCAGAAAGTGGTATCAGAATGGCAGAGCTGGAAGGGACCTTGGAGGTCTTCTAGTCCAGCCCCCTGCTCAAGCAAGAGACCCTATATAGTCCTCAAACATCTTCTTAAAAACCCCAGTGATGGAACACTCACAATTTCTGGAGGGAAGCTGTTCCTCTGATTGATTGTTCTCACTGTCAGGAAATTTCTCCTTAACTCTAAGGTGGATTTCTCCTTGATTAGTTTCCATCCATTGCTTCTTGTCCTGCCTTCAGGTAATTTGGAGAATAATTTGACCCCCTCTTCTTTATGGCAGCCCCTCAAATATTTGAAACCTGCTATCATGTCACCCCTAGTCCTTCTTTTCATTAAACTAGTCCTACCCAATCCCTGCAAACGTTCTTTATATGTTTTCACCTCCAGTCCCTGAATTGGCTGCAGTGAATCCTCCCCTTTCCTTTATCCTGGGATCTTCTGAGGCACAAGGACTGGATCCCAGAGGTCCATCTGTTTCCAAAGTAGGACTGATCAATAACCCCCAGATCAATAATCCCCTTGTCAAGCAGGTTCTTGCTGAACCAGCTTTGCTTCCGATGTTCGGTACCCAAAAGTACATTGCTGGTGAAAATAGCTTTGTGTCCAGGCCACAGAGAAGATCGGCGTCCATCAATTCATTCTAGTATGGATCAGAATTTGGACTGCATACACCTCTCCTTCGTTTATTTTTATTTTTTTCCCTGAAATCTCCAGGGAATCTTTCTGTGTTTCATCCAAACTTCAGCACTTGTTTTCTCCAATCTTTAGTGGCAGGAAATGCAACCTGCTGAGATTTTTAAAAAACGCATCTGGGCTTAGCGTGTCTTCAGGGTTTGTTATGGCAATGAAAACAACAAGCAAAGAAAATCCCCCCCCCTCCCCAAAAGAAAAAACAACCCCCTTCTCCTCCCCTTTTTAGAGTTTCTGCCACTCTCAATTTTCTCACAGGTAGAAAATGCTGCAGTCATTTCAAGCGAAGGCCGGAGAAAATTGGAGCATTTAACCAGAACGCTGCTCAGCTTCTGCTTGGCCACTTTCAGTAATCGCAGGCTGAATGCCGGGAGTATTTCTTCTCCGCTACTCCAAGATTTTTCCTCTCCCCACCCCCCCACCCCCGTCCAAAGGAAAGAGGCTTTGTTTGCAGCAGATGGGCAGCTCGGAATATCGTGGTGTGGGCGGTGAGTGCCAGAATACCCGTGGTCAGTGGAAGCTGCGGGCAGGATGACACAGCCAATATCCGTGCAATTCTTCTGCAGAGGCTCCTCAAAATTGCTCTGCAACCACACAGATTTGGGGATGGGGGCAATGGAAGACCCCAAACCCACTCAGCCAGATGCTGGAGAAAGCCAAACACGACTGGTGTGGCCATTTGTGCAACATCAAATCTCCCCCAGAGTTTTTGATTTGTCCTTGGAATTTTGCCTTCTCCCATTGATCTCTGATGCCCAGGAAGCTGGTCCTGACAGCTGGAAAAATGTGCATGAGCCTTAGGGAGAGTCAGCAGCCACCCCTGCCCTGCCAGTTTTCAAAAGCCCTGTTTGGCTGGTGAACCATTTCTGCCCAAGGCCTTGAGAAATGGAGGGAACCAATTTACCTGTCCGGGAAGGTGTCTCCTGTTCACCTTCCGAGGGGGAAGATTCAGCACCAAGGACAGCTTCCAAGGCTGGGCATGATCCAAGCAGCTAAAGATGTTGTCCAAGCAATTGGCAGCCAGCAGGGTTGGGCCCTGGAAGTGTTTGCAAAGTTTAAGGTTTCTGGTGGGTCAGGTGTGGCTATCTTCTCCAAGCTGACATTCTTCTGCCACAGGAGCCGGGTTGCTCCTGAATCTATGGGTCTAGCAAGAGGTCGACTCAGATGCCAATCAAGCCCCACTTTTGCCCATCCAATACTGCCCCTGCGTGTTTCTCGGTCTACTTATTTTGGGGGCTCATGGCAAATGGAGTATCCGTGTTTGATCTGCGCCTTAAAGTGGCCTCCTTTCTAAAATAGTAGGGATTAAGCCCCAGATTTCACCTGAATTTTGGCTACTTCGAACACAGGGAAACCTTCGTTCATATTTGACACATTTGAGGTCCTGAGGAAGCCAACTGGCCCCAGGAGGTGTGCTCCTAATTCCAGGTTCTGCATTTTTGGAGATGCCTGTCCTCGGCTCAGCTGAATTTGCTTCCTGGCAGGGGGGAAATATGTGGTTGTTACGACTCTGACCTGGTGCTCCCAATTCCAAAATTCCACTCTGTCCTGGCTCTCAAATGCGGTCTTCTCCATCCGATAGAAATGGCCAGAAGAGTTCTGATGGCCGATGACCTTGTTAACTGGCTCCCCAGGACAGCCAGTGGGCCCATGATGGCGAACCTATGGCATGCGTGTCACAGGTGGCACACGGGGCCCTCTCTGCAGGCATGCGAGCCAGCTCCACTGTACATGACCATGTGCCTCCTGCTGGCCAGCTGATTTTCAGGTCTCTGCTGTGAAGGTGCAGGGCGCATTCCCCTCCCCCACACCCGCAGCCCATTTCTGGTCCCAGGAGGCTTCAGGGAGGCCTGCTAGGCCCAAAATGGGGCACAGGAGGGGTTGTGCACGCATGCGTGTGCCAGAATAATGTTGCAAGAACCAATCTGGGTCTGTCCCCACGGGGGAACAGAGGTTTACTGAAGAGCCAGATTGGATCTTGCTGTCAGAAAGACAAATCTGCAGTTAGGAAAATCCAAGGGATCAGCTGCCTTGAGCTGGAGTGAAGAATTGGTTGCTTTTCCTTCACAGCTGACACCTGGCCACAGTTTGGCCTAAGCTGATCCTGATTGTGGTCACCCAAAGCCATAAAGGGCTTTGAAGGGGATTGGCCTAATTAAGGGAGGAAGTCCAGGCTAGCTGTGATTACCTCTTGTGACGGCTGGACTTTAATTCCTCTGGAATGCCAGATGTTGGGGAAGGAAATAAGATCTTCCTGCAAGCCTTCTCTCATCTTTGGGGAGGAATATTGTCCCAGGAGAGGCGAGATAAAGATTTGAGCTAAGGTCTCTCCCAAATTTATTTACTTAATTTTTATGTATTTGATTTGTGAATCGTTTACAATAGGAGTGTGCAAACTTGGGAACTTTAAGACTTGTGGACTTCAACTCCCCAGCTGGCTGGGGAATTCTGGGAGTTGAAGTCCACAAGTCTTAAAGTTCCCAAGTTTGCACACCCCTGGTTTACAAGACAATAGGAATAAGAATAAACATGATTATGAATACAGGAAATAGATAGGAATAAGTGGGGACAGTAGGACAGGGACGAGGGGAAGTCACGCTGGTGTGCTTATGCACGTCCCCTTACAGATCTCTTAGGAATGGGGTGAGGTCAACAGTAGACAGTTTAAGGTTAAAGTTATGGGGGGTTGAGGATGTAACAACAGAGTCAGGTAGAGCATTCCAGGCATTGTCCACTCTGTTGCTGAAGTTGTATTTTCTGCAATCAAGTTTGGAACGGTTTACATTATGTTTGTATCTGTTGTATTATTAAGGTTGAAGCTGAAGTAGTCATTGACCGGTAGGATGGTGTGGTGGATGATTTTGTGTACTACGCTTAAGTCCGACCATTGGTGGCCTAGTTCTAGGTTATCCAAGGCCAAAATTCGAAGCCTGGTGGTGTAGGGTATTCTGTTTGGGCTGGGGGAATATCGCCCTGAAAAGCCAAGGTCAGATCCCTATAGGTCAAGGGGTATTTGTAAGGCTGGACATCCAACAGAATCCCTTAAGGGAAGCAGGGCTGGTTCTAATATGGACCCTGAGATGGTCTCCAAAAAGCTGCCTTCAAGTTGGGACAACAGCTGTCCTGGATTCTGCCCCCTTGGGCTTCAGTCCTGCCTCGTGTTGGGCAGTTAAACTGAGTCACTGCCACTTTTGTCTAGCCCTGTTTTGGGCTGCTGGTTGCCAGAGTTGTAATTAGGTTGAACCTAAGGAAGGAGGCTTGGAGTTCAGTTGCCCCTAAAGCAGTCACAGAGCAGGTCAGAACCTGAGCAGGCAGCTTGGTTTCCTTCTGGGAGACCCTCCGCCCATCCTGTTGATGCAGGAAGGATGTTTCTAGAAACACAGAGGGGCAGGGGAGGGAGGGAGGGAGGGAGGGGGTGATTTGGTCCATTACAGCAGGCTTATCCCAGACTTTGGGGCAGAAAGCTGCAAGCAAATTGTCGAAAGAAATGAGAAAGAAAGGCTGTTTTCCATCTCGTGGACTCGTTTCCCCTTTAATCTTTTAATCTCCTTGCTCCTGGCATTAATCTGCAAGATTCCTTTTGTCTTTATCCCCCAACTACTAAAACAATAGGAGTTAATTCGGGAGAAAGCAGCCATTATCTAATAATTCTGTGGGTCTGAAATCTTCTTACAGGACGTATTTAGCAGATAGGTCTTTTTTCCGGGGACAAGCGATAAAATGGGGAGGGGGGAAGGAGTAACAGGAGGGAGGTTTTATCTTAGATCAGCATGGGGACAATGGCCCCCTCTGGCTAAATCAGGCAAACCTTGGTCGGTCTGCCTCTCCCTGTCTTGCTAGGAGGGTGAGAGATTGGAGGGAGGGACCCATCCCAGGTATAACTGGCACAAGAGGATGGTGACAGCTTGTGGAATGTGCTGGTGACAAATGAGTTTTCTGGTAGATCCCCAAGTCTGCAGGGCTGAGGGATGGATGCTATGTTGAGGTCCTTCCTCTTAGCCATTCTTTCCTTCCTCCCCTTACTTCCTCCCTTCCCTCTCCTCCCTTCCACCCTCTC
This sequence comes from Natrix helvetica, assembly GCF_964273705.1. Classification (NCBI taxonomy): domain Eukaryota; kingdom Metazoa; phylum Chordata; class Lepidosauria; order Squamata; family Natricidae; genus Natrix; species Natrix helvetica. The sequence continues at coordinate 13,823,131 of NC_138564.1, forward strand.
TTCCTTCCTTCCTTTTCCTTCTTTCCTCCCCTTCCTTCCTCCCCTTTCTCTCTCCTCCCTTCCTTCCCTCTCCTTCCTTCCTTCCCTCTCCTTCCTTCCTTTCCCCTCCTTCCTTTCTTCCCTTCCTCCCTTCTTCCCCTCTTTCCCTCTCCTCCCTTCTCCTTCCTCACCTTTCCTTCCTTCCTTCCTTCCTTCCTTCCTTCCTTCCTTCCTTCCTTCCGCTCTCCTTTCTTCCATTCCCACTTTTCATTCTCTTTCTAACCCAAATCTTTCTCTCCAGCCCTCCATTTGATATCTTTCCCTCTCTTTCTCTCTGCAACCTTTTCTGACTGAAAAGCACTCCTGGCCCCTGGAGAAAAGTCACTTGTGGGTGGCAAGAAGTATCAGCCGAGAAGGCAAAGGCCCAACCCCATAGACCCACACCTACCATTCATGGCAACAGGGCCGTCGGCCGGGCTGTTCACAAAACATCTGTCTTTCTGTCCTCAAAAGAGCCGATTCACCCATTAAGTCTGATTTTTAGAACATTAAGATCTCTGTTGTCCTTCGCAGCACAAGAGATACGGAATTCAGCCTTGTCCCAAAGGGGAGCTGGAAGTTTCCTTTCCTAGAACGGAAGCATTTCCCCTAAATAAACCTCCTCCAGATGTTCTGGGTTCTCCCCGCGAGTGTCTCTCTCTGCTACTGTTATGGAGCCCCTGGGTTAACCTCCCAGCTCCCTTTCATCCTGGGCTGCTGCACCTCTCCTTTTGCAAGCCTCCCTCCTTCACCCACTCCTTCTTTCCACCTCTCCGAGCGGCCTCCTCTGGGGCTCCCTGTCAAGCAGCCTTCTGCCCATCACGAAGGGCCCCGAAGGCACCCAGAGAGCTCCATGTTTCCCTTAACCTTGGCTGAAAGGCTTGGAGAAGGGGAAAGGCCTTGGGTTTCCCAGCCTCTCTCTCTCTCTCTCTCTCTCTCTCTCTCTCCTGGAAAGCCCCCACCTGCCACCTGCCTGGGAAGACGGAGCCTCTCCTCTGGCAGCTCCTTGCAGGAAGGGGCGACGTTGGCAGCCCCGGCAGAGGAGGGGTTAAGCAGGAGGCAGTGCTGTAGGCTGGCCAGCGGAGCAGCGGAGCAGCGGAGCTCAGTCGGAGCTTCAGCAGAGGCAGGGAAGGAGGGAGGGAAGCCGAGGCTCCTGCTGGAAGCGGGCACCAAGCGAGGGCAGCCCTGGCAGGAGTTGGAGCTGCCGCCATCCAGGACAGGACGGTCCTCTCCGGCCTGGTGAATCCTTGGAGACCAGGAGCTTCTTCTCCGGTTGCTCGGAACCTGCAGGGTGCCAGCATGTGAGACCCGAGGACGGAGCCAGCCTGCCATGACTGCGGCTTTCGCCTCTGCCAGCCAGCCCAGAGCGCTGCAGCCTCCGAGGGGCAGGATTGGAAGGGAGGACGGCTCCGTCTGCCTGCAGCCCGCTGGCTTTGAGGAAGACCCCGCTAGGCTGCCCAGGGGGCTTCTCCTCCTTTCAATGCCCCGGTGATCCCCAAGCGTCCCTCCAGGATCGGGCATTTCCCCAGGGATTCCCAGGGGAGCCTGGAGGTGCCCTCAGAAGCTGCCAAGGCGGAGGAGGAAGAGGAGGAGGAGGAAGAGGAGGAAAGGGTTTGACCTCAGATGACCTCCGGAAGGTGATTTCTCCCAGGTAAGAAGCTCAGGTGCCTTTGGATGCCTGGGGTCATCTGGGAGAGGCAGACGGGGGTGGGGGTTCCTTGCGCAGCCATTGGGGTGAAGCTTTGCTCTGGCAAAGAGGACAGGGGTCTTCTCACATCTCCCCTTCCCCTTTTACTGCCAGCCGGAGAGGAAGGCAGGTTGTCCTTTCTTCCATGGAACCAAAGAGCCTCTCTCTGTCCCCTGGGGTCTTCCATCGCCCAGTGGGCATTTTCTCTCGGGAGGGGGGGGGTGAAGGGTTCCTTTAACCTTCCTTCCCAATGAGCCTTCCGAGACCCTCCTCACATCTCCTTTTGGAGGGGGAGAGGGAGACAGAGAGAGACAGAGAGGGAGGTCCTAGGAAAGATTTTGGGCCCTTCGTGCTTCGGGAGGGGGTCCTGTTGGGGGGTCAAGGGGGGATTTTTTGTGCAGAGGGAAAGGAGACCTTAACCCCCCCATCTTCTGGGGACGCGAGAACGAAGGGGGCCTTTCATAGCTCAGAACAAGAGAGGGCGTCTTCGCTGTTATCTCCTGAAATCTCAGATTAATTACCTGCTAATGACTTTTCGGCATCCTCTTGGGGGGAGGGGGGTTCTGCCCACATTTTGGAGGCCCCTGGTGGTTGCGTGGGGGGGGGAGCAGGAAGGCGCCCTGTGGCTGCCCTTGTACCCACCATGGCATTCAACTGGTGGCATTCAAGGCCAATTAGCCCCCAAGGGAAAAAAACCCAGGACATCCCAGGCCTTGGAGGCAGGACAGAGGGTTCGAAGCAGGGAAGAGACTTCCTGAAGAGATTTTCTTCAAAGTTCCATGAGGGACTGAGTTGGATGGGGGCATCTTAAGGAAGGAACAGGGTGGATCAACTCCCTGGAGCTGATACTGAAGGAGAAAAAGCAAGAATTTTCCTTCCTTCCCTCCCTCCCTCCCTCCACCTCCCTCCTTCCTTCTTTCTTTCCTTCCTTCCTTTCTTTCCTCCCTCCCTCTCTCCTTCCTCCCTCCCTCCCTGTCTTCCTCCCTCCCTTCCCTCCTTCCTTGTAACGCTGATAAAAAACCAAATAGGTAAGGGTTGCGTCAGAGGTCTTAGTTTAGTTTAGCCACACCTTGGAGCCTGAATGGACACCAGATGTTCTCCTTGAGGTCCCGACTGTAAGCAGGGTCCTCTTGGCTGGAGCTAAAGTACCTTTGGAGGTCAAGAGCACCAAGCCCCCTTCCCACCTGTTGGGCTGCTCCAACTCCATTGGGCAACATCTGGGGCTAGAGAGTGTGCGCCACCTGAGCAGCTGTGCCATGTGGGGAGAAGACGCTCGTCCAAAGACCTGGGATATTGGGCAAGCAGGAAAGACATTTGGGGCATGGATAGCTGGCCATAACTTCAACCCGGCTGCCTGAGGCAGATCCAGGGGAAATGGGCCCATCATTCCCTCCTCGTGCCTTCCAGCTTCCCTTGCTGCCTTTTGACATCCATGTGTGACAGGCCTTCTCCTCCAGAGAAGATTCTGCACCCAGCATCCCATTAGAAGGTCAGCCCCAACGCTGGAGCTGGGCCAAAGGGCTTATCCAGATGGGCTGAGATCCAGCAAGGCTGAGCTGGGGGGACGGACGGACGGACGGACGGACTGCTGGGGGTTATTTATGAGTGGCCACATCCACGTTGCCTCCAATCCACCAATTACGGCTGTGGCTTGGATGGGAAGAGATGGGTGGAACAGGAGGTCCCATAGCTTCATCCACAGGTGGGATCCTGTGAAGGGCTGCACCCCCAAAGTGCAGGTAGGAAGAAGCCCAGCACAAATGGGCCTCCTTAGGGGGCTTCTGGAAATGCCCTGCACAGCCCCCACCCCACCCCCGTTGCGAGCAGAGGAACAGCTGGTCGCTCTGGGATTAAGTTGCCCTGTCCTAACTTCCAATTTCCAGAGTGAATAATCTATAGAGGCCACATGTCACATGCTGGGAGAGGAAGCAGTTATTGTATCAGTAACCGGCAAATGGGATCAAGGGGCTTTGATCCCTTTACTCGCTCATCTGCCTCCTTTGCACCCCCCCCAGCCCCCCCCCAGTCCAGCAGCTAGTTAATTTTTTTAAGTGCATCTGTTGCAGGGATTTTTTTTAAACCTCCTTTTCCTCATCCGTTTGTTCCCTTGTCTTTTGCAAAGGGCTTCTCTCTCTCTCTCGTTCCCTCCCTCCCTTCTTTCTTTCTCCCTCCCTCCCTCCCTCCCTTCTTTCCTTCCTTCCTCTCTCTCTCCCCCTCCCTCCCTTTGTTTTCTTTCTTTCTTCTTTTTCTTTCCTTCCTTCCTCTCTCTCCCCCTCTCTCTCACTCCCTTCTTTTTATTTCTCTCTCCCTCACTCCCTCCTTCCTTCCTTCCTTCCTTTTCTTTCTTTCTTCTTTTTCTTTCCTTTCTTCCTCCCTCCCTCTCTCCCTCCCTCCCTCTAACTGCCAGAATCACAAATGCAGCTTGAAGGTTGTGGTGGAAGAGAGGAGGAGAAGGCAATGGGCCTCTCCCAGGATAACTGCACTGCAGCAGGAGGAAGCCTCTGGGGCCTGTCTCCCAGGGCCTTTCCTTCAATGGGGAGACTTCAACTGGTACCATTCCCAACCAGCATGCAATAGCCAGGCCCACCCTGGGGGCCCTGCAGCTGCTCCTGAGAAGGCCACCTCCTCTGTTGGGGCAAAAGGAAGTGGATGTGTGTTGAGAGGGAGTGAAGCTCAAGGTTTGTTTTTTAACCTTCCTTGTATCTTCAGAGTAGGGGTAGCTGTGGCCTTTGGCAGACCCCTCCAGCAGGAGAGATTTGGGGGAGCTTCTGTTAGAACCTGGAGGCCTCGCTCGGTTTCCATCTTGGTCACCGAAGGTTATGATCTGTGTGAATTTAACATTCTTTCGGGAAAAGAGCCACGGGTGACCAAAAACGGGCATTCTTCTCCTGATCAGATGGTTTGGATCCAGGAGAGTTGTGGACCAAATCTGAAGATCACTTGGAGAAGGTCTTTTGAAGCCCAGCTGGAGATGCAGGGAGATGCATCTTCCCACCAGAAATGAAACTACAGCTGTTCCCACCAGTCTTGGGGACAAATTCTCTAGTGGTGACCACGTTGTGTGATCACGTCTTCCTTTGGTCTGCCCCGAAAGTGCCACCAAGGAAAACCAGCTGACGCCGCTCTCCCAAATTAGAAAAGAGAGAACAAACGTCTCTTTTTAGTTCTTCCAACATATGTTCATAATTTTAATTGGCTTCCCTCGTCCGCCCTGGCCACACGCATATTCCAGTGCCTCTTTTCCCCCAGATCTAAATCTTCCGGCTTTTCTTTGACCGTTGAACTCAGACGGAGAAGACGAGCCTGTCATTGAAGGGAGAAATGTTGGGCAGTCACATTTGGAGAACTTTCCCAACCTGGTTACTGAACAAGCCCATTTTCTGAGCTTGCAGGAGATGAAATAGCTTAAATACACCTAACTTGGATACTTGACGGGTGCCAAACCAAGGTTGGCTGTGTTGTGCCAAGGCATTCCCAAGGATTGTGGGCTGTTTTGAGTTTAGTGTTTAAACATATTGTGGGAAAGGCCTTTTGTAGATCAGAGTCCCCCTTCAGACGACTCCTGGGTTCCTTATGGAGCCTCCTTGTGCACCTCGGTTGTGTGTGTGTGTTCCTTCCTTCTCTGAAGCTCTTCCCCAGAATAACATCTCCCTTTCCTTGGGTCAACCGAGGCCTTGGTGGTGGGACAATTTTCTTGCTCTCGAGGCTCTTCCGGTTTTCAAAAAAGCAGTAGAGGAAAACTTTCCTTTTCTTTTTTACCCTCCTTCCTCCAGCTTTAAGGGAAGGAAGCCAAACAATATTACAGGCTAATGTTGGCTTTTTCCGGGGTTTTTTTCCCCCTGTTCAATTTTTAAAAGAATATTGAAACAAGGAAGAAAAATAGACTTGTAAGCCTCAGTTATGGCTTTTGTGACAAAACAGCCATAACCACCCAGGGGGGAATCCGAAAGAGGCCCAATTTGACGACTCCTGGGGTCTCACCACCTCTGGCTGCCCCCTTCCAGAAGGGCCCCCATTCCCCGTCTTGGCTGACAGATTTCGGCCTCTGTCGAAAAACAGCTGTTCCTTTGGGCGGAGGGCATTTCTCAAAAGCGAAAAAACCCAATCACCTTGATCTCTTAGAAACAACAACATGACAATCTGTAGCGATGCCAAATGCATTAAATTTGCATCAAGGCGAGTCACAATTAATTAGAGGCCCGATTAATACTTGATGCTTGGCGCTTTCCTTCCTCTGCAAACATATTGAAAGTTGGCAGCCTCCAAAGTCACCTGGGCGTGGGTTAGGGTTACGAGCTTTTCCTCCACATTTATTTATTTATTTTGGTCCCCTTCCTTCTCCTGTCCGCCTGTTGCAAAACCTTCCCGGGGGAGCAATTTTAATCTTTGTCTGGAGGCGGTTGTGGTGGCTTTGAAGGGGGAACAGGCAGGGTGGGGTTAAAATTTCCATGGTGTCAAATTCCTTTCATCAGGTCTAATCCTGCTGGGGTTTTGTGTGGCCAAGGGCGTCCCCGTCCCCCCAGACATGGGGTGGAGTGCCTAAAAAGCCCTGGGAACTGAGGTCCCTTCCCCTTCTTAGGCATGTTGGATATGTGATGCCTGTAAAACGGGGTGGGATTATAATCCTGTGGTTGTGGTTGTGTCTTTTTTTTTTTTACTTCCTTTGAAGATGGAGCTGCTTTCTTATTTATTTCTGGGGGGGGGGGGGGGAGAGAGGAGAGTGCTGGCAACTACCCAAACTTCACTTCCCCTTCTTGGAGGGAGTATCTGGCAAGGCTGCCATCTTTGAGGCTCGGTGGAGCAGCCCCCAGACTCTACCTACCTTGTCTAAAGTAGACTTTATGACCGGTGGAGGAGAAAATTCCTCCTTCGTTCTGTGAACAAAAGCTGAGCGGCCCCTTAGCCAGGCCGTGTCCTTGAAGCAAAATTCCTTTTGTTGGCTGTTCAGGGCTGCTGATATATCACCTTATGAAGGGAAGAAGGGGGCTTTCTTGGGCTGCCTGGGGTCTCCTATTACCCCCTGAGACAACCACCTCCCCAAGAAACCCCAGAACAGACATCCCCTCCCCCCCCAGGGGTAGATCAGCCTCGTGCATGAAGGAAGCTCTTCTCTTCTCCAGGTCTTTCTCTGTGTTCTCTTTCCTCTCTTCAATTACGGTCCCCATCCTGCCCTGTGCACAGGTTGGGTTTTAAGGGAGAATTCCTGCCTTTGGGGTGAACCAGCCAGGGCAAATCTCTCGGGGTGCAGAAGATGGAGAAGGCCAGAGACCCTCTTTAATTGCAACCTCCTGGTCCTATAGCTCACCTTTTGGCTTATGGCCTTTTCATCTAGGGGGCAACGATGTGTCAGGCCTGCAGCTATCTTTTCTTTCGGATCTTTGGCCTGCTACACTTTCTATTATTCTACTATGCACTTTCTATGGTGGGAAAATGGCAGGGGGGATTGTATGGAGTTAGATAATACGTAGCCATAACAACATTCTTTCTAGGAAGCCAAGGTCATCCTTTGTCTCTGTACCTCTGCGTCTGACTGGAACTGGATGGGTGGAAGCTGTCAGCATGGCAGTGGGAGATTGGACCACGGGATGGGCTTGTGGGTGTGGGAGCAAGATCTTGAACTTTCAACTGGGTGGGGAAAACCGGGAAGCTTTCAGATTCTGGTTTTCCCAGATGTGCCAACGTGGCTCTCTTCATCAATTGGAACTTTGAGCAATACTTTGCCTCGGACTCTGATTTAATTTTGGAACCCCGACACGAAGCCTCCTAGTCTTTGGGAGGGCAGTCCTGCAACCCTTGGACCCCTGAGAATTGTGACTGTGACTGCCTCCCTCCTGGGATGACCTGGTCTGTAGCCCCAGCCAGCTGTGCAGAGGGGAACTTCATTTATCACCAGATGTTGGGCTTCTCTTTGCAACCCCATCTTAACAGCTTCTACTGGTTGCAATTTCACATAAGAAGAAAAGTTAGAGATGGGAAAAAAAAACTCTAGTTAACCAGGGGAATCACAAGCCGACAATCTTAAGACATTCCGCCCCCCCCCCTCCTTCGACCTCTGCCGTCAGGAGCAATCATGACAGGGCCCTCGCTCCCTTCTGGGTTCTCAATCATCTTTTCTTGGCTTGTCTCATCTTCCTGGACCTTTCCTGAATTCGTAACTTTTCTCAGGCTCTGCCGGTTCCTCTCGGGATGCTGCCCATCCCTTCCAAAAAGTTCAGCTTTCTTTCAGAGCAAAAGGTGCTCCCTGCCCACGTTTGAAGAGGCTGAATATGCAGGAATGCCAGCCTGGGCCAGAGGAAGGGGGGGAAAGAATGAATGCCATCCTTCATCTGATTGGGGGGGGGGGGGCGTCAGCACTGGGAGATTGGCAGGTGGTTCTCCATCCTTGCAGTAACTTTCCAGACCCTCCTCCTCCTCCTCCTCCTCCTCCTTGGCTGGGAACTCTAGCCACAATAGAGACATTGTCTTTGCTCAGTTGCGCTTCTCTTCTCTTCTTTTCTCTCCCTTGTCCGAGGAATCTGGGGTTTCCACAGACGCTGGGTAGCACTCGGGCGGGCACACTTTACAAAAAAGAGAGAGAGAGCCACCACTGCTCCGAAGAGAAAGCAGGCTTGTTCTACTCCTCGCTGGTAACCGAGCAATTGAGGGAACTGAATAATTTAGTGTCCCTTGTGTTTCCTTGCCAAGCTTATTGTGACTTTACAAAACTGACCCATTAAATCCCGCTGAAGGAGAAGAGGAAAAGGCCAGGCACGGGTACATTATCCTGGGTTATTGTTTTTCATTTTTCCGCTTTGCTATTTGGAGGCAACCCCCAGGTTGAGAGGTTGGCATCGGTGTGTTGGCTGCACAGCTTTTATTTCCAGAGCAAGAATAAGAGAAGGCAAGAGAAGCATTTTATTTTCCTACCAGCAATACCCTGTGTAGCCCACTGCCCCAAATGCTTGACTCTGCCGTGCCCTGGTTTTCTTTCAGCCGGTTCTGGGTTCAGCTCCTGCGGCCCCTGCTGGAGGTGGCAGGATGGCTTCCAGGCCTCACCTAAAGGACTTCCAGAGAATCTCTTCAGGTTCTTAGGGCCTTCGTTACGAAACCTTATACTCCTTGACTTACGCCCACAATTGAGCCTGACATTTCTGTCGTTAAGCAAGACAGGGAAGTGAGTTTTGCCCTGTTTTACAACCATACTTGCCACGGCTGTTATCCCTGCCATGGTAACCCAGTTGTTAAGTGAATCTGGCTTCCCTGTGCTTGTCAGAAAGTCCTAAAAAATGAAACCATCATGAATGGGACCCTGTTGCCATGCATCTTAATTTCGATCGCGTCTTGTATTTCCCTACTTCTTGTTTCTATCTTGTCCCATATTAAATAATATTCTGGTGCAGACGATGGTTTTGAACGGTGCAACAAACATGGAATCAGGAATGGCAAAGTGGGACAAAGGTGCCCAAGGACTCAAGGTGGCAGATTAGAAGTAAAAGATAAAAAAGGCTTGTTTAAAAGCATCATTTTTCTCTCTCTTTCAAATTGCTCCCTTCCCTGGAACCACAGAAGGTCCACCAGCCCTCCCTTGATTGCCATAAACTCCACACTTCAGGGACCAAGACGTGTTTGGATAGTTATACGAGGAAGCAGAATTGAAGCATTTATTTATACTCCATGCCGTCTGCCCCGGTGATATTTTTTACTTAATCATCTCAAGACAGATGGTAGTAGGAACATTAGAGCCCATTAAGCAAACGGCATTCAGTCTTTCCCCGTTTCTTTGCTTCTTCCTTATTCCTGGGGTTTTTGGTCATCTTTGTCTTTGTCTCCACTTGCAAGGAAGACCCTCCCTCAGCTCTGAGAGCAGAGGGCGACCCTGCAATGCAGCCACGGCCGTGAATCTCTCTAACCCAGAAGAAAGCAGGTGAGAGGCAAGGTTTTATCCCTGTTAGGAGATCTTGCCTCTCTCCTGGGCTCCTTACAGTATCCACTTGGTTGTAGGAGAACAAGGGCCTCTTCTGGTAGGCCACGATGGTTTTAGATCCTTAAGATGAGCCAGGATAATAAGAAATTGTTAGATTGGGTAATGGAGAGGCACACACAGGCTTAACGGTAACAACAGCTCTTTATTGAGTACAACAAGTGAGAAGGTTGAGTCTGACAGCAGCCCTTTTATAGGGAGCTGTCAGACCCTTCGAGCAATAGGATTAAACCTCTGTTCCCGCCAGAACGGAGGACCTTGGTGGAAACCACTGAAGTTAGAGCAAGTATCTAACAGAAATGATACTAAATTATATCTGGGTTTGCGGAAATGCCATCCAAAGGAAATATAAACTGAGTTTTGAAATAGACACCAACAACGTTCTTGCTTTCTGAAGCCTCCCTTGGCTGGGAGGGGGCTATGGGGCAGTGTATGTCAACCTTGGCCACTTTAAGATATGTGGACTTCAACTCCCAGAATCCCCCAGCCAGCCATGCTTGCGACTGGCCCCAGTAGCCAATCAGCGGTGTCCGTGTGATGATGTCATAAAGGTCCCCCCAGCCTGTTTTTCAGCCCTTGCTCTGAGATCGACTTTTGTGAAATAGCAACCGGGATCCGGGATCCTTCCTAGATCATGTTAACTCTCCTAAAATCTGGGAAAGAGAATGGAAACTGTAGGAGTCCTGTCCCTTTCCCCATCTCCCCTTCAAGCATGGTTTGAAATCATGGATGGAGAGCCCCTTTGGTGCCTAGCTGAAAGAGAAATGTCTTTTCTGTCCTAATATTGTCTTTTCTGTTGATTTCTAGGTTCAGTTTTCTTCCCACCCTGGGACAATGAGTGGCAGTTGGTCCAGATGTGTCCCTGGACATTATCGGGTACCTCAAAACTCCTCGGATGCGTCTCCATTTTGGTGAATGTTGGTGAACTTCCCTTCCAGGGCAGGTGGGCCTGCCAGGTTAAAAGCAGCAGCAGCAGCAACTCCTGATCTCCAGGTTGACGATGGTAACTTCACCGTTGGCTGCTCTGTGGCAGGAGAAGAACTAGCGCAAAGGAGCAACTCTGCAACCTCCTCCTTTTGAATCAATGCATGAACAGGAGTCTCCAAGCTGGGCCGATTTATTGAGAGTACGGCACTGAGGACCCAGCCGTGGCACCGGATTCGTAGCATCAGACCCGTGGCCTCTCAGACGGCAGAAAGAGGTGTCCTCCTCTCCACTCAGAAGGTTGTTTTCCTTTGCTCGTTTCTCCAGACGGACCCCGTGAAAATCCGTAATGAGGTTGACATGGCCAAGCTCTTGCTGAAATTCCAAAGATACTTCCGGCGGAAACCCATCCGTTTCTTCACCTTGATTGCGCTCTACCTGACGGCTGGCAGTCTGGTCTTCCTCCATGCCGGCTTCAGCGGGGAGACGACGGTCCCGGGGGCTGCCCCCCGGCCCAGCAACGGTGCTGCGGAAGGGACCGAAGCCCAGTCGCTGGGGGCGCTGCCACTTGGCAGGGAGTTTAGGGCAATGCCGGAGTCTGTGGTCTTGGCCCGGAGGTACGGGACTTGGTTCAAGAACCCCCCGAAGGACGCAGCTGGGAGGAGCAGAGGTGATTATGGGGAGGCCTGGAGCAGAGTGCTCAAGGGGAGGAGGAGCGCTCATGAGAAGGAGGAAGAGAGAGGTAACGTCCCTTCAGGGAAGAATGAACTTGGTTCAGGATGAATTGGGAATAGCATGCAGAGAATGGAAATTAAAGCCTTCTTTTTATCCCGGGTCCTCGGAAGGTCCTCGGGTTTTGGGAAAGGCTGCCACTTAAGATCGCATTGGTCTTTTTTTAAGAAAGGTTTTTTTGTTTGTGTGTTTCGAATCCATTCACAAATATACACTCTTATAATTACTTTTAACATTTATCTATTCATCGTTAATTTTTATCATTATTTTCTTACAAATATATAGAATGCAGTTTGGATCACTTTCTTGCCACCCCCATGCCTCCATCTTATTTTGCAACAACCTTACTCCTTCTCTCTTCTCTGCCTTCTTCTTCCCCTCTCTTTCCCCCTCCTCCTCTCTTCTCCTCTTCCTTACCCTCTTAATCCCCCTCCCTTACCTCCTCTGCTTTACCCTTTCTTCCCTTCCCTCCTCATCCTTCCTCCTTTCCATTGTGGCCTTTGCTTATTTACTTTGTGTGACGGATTCTCCGAGTGGCATTTCAGCAATCCCAACTTTACAGTTTCATACAAAATAATTTTCTCTGTTACATTTTATTTCTAATAATAATTCCACTTGTATTTTTTTTAAACTTGTATCGTTGCATTTTAATACTTAAGATCGCATTGGTCTTTTTTAGCTGCCACATCACACGGTTGTCTCGTTCTGTTGCACACTTGTGTTGCTCCAACCCAAATCCTTTCCTTGTGTCTTTACATTTTTTCACACCTTTCCACCCATTCATTCCAAAATGCCCTCGGTTTGCTTCAGAGGTTCTCTTAGGGGGACTTGATCTGTTACCCACTCATCTCACAGTTGAGTCCTTCTGATCGCTTTATAAGAAGGTTCTTTTAGCAGCTTTGTCAGGTTTTACTGTGTTCCTGACATACCCCTTATCTATCAACGGGGTGAATTTACTGACAGTGGGGTGTGGGGGAGGTAAACTAGTCCTCCCTTATTCTTGATCATCTGCTGCTGCCCAAAATAAATGAATTATTTCCTTGCTGTCCATTAAAGGATTGCTTAATCTTTCTCCCGGAATTTTACCTGCTTCCGAAATCAGGTGGATTTCAAACTGCCCCTCTCAACCTCCATCTTAAGGATGGGAACAATATTTGGACATTTTCATGGTCTCAATTCCTCATCTATTCCCGCTAGAGCCTCCTAGGATTGCAGCTAGCAGGTAGAAGCAGCCCATCTAAATGATTAATCTTTCTCTTTCTCTCTCTCTCTTTTTAATATACTTCAAAGAACATAACTTTATTTCCAGGGGAAAAACAACAAGAGCAAAGCACAAGACAGTTCCCTGTTAGAAATCGGGTGGGGAGGAATAAATCACTGCATTCCCTTGCCCCCACCAAGGTGGCTTTGGGGCCTCCTCTAGGGTGTTGTTGCTTTTTCCAGCGAAGGTGATGGGCCCGTTCTGGAAACCCGTTCAGCCAGGCTCATTAGCCTAATTTGATTTGACATTCCGAGAATTTCTAGCAGATGGCGAGGGAGATCCGATTGCCACCGATGGCAGCGATTGTTTGGCAGGCCCAGCTGTATGCAAGGCATCCCCCACAATTAACCTCCAGGAAGGTGGCGCTCTGCTTGGGGAGGGAGGCCCAGCCTGGAAATCATCAGAACAACCTGGGGGTGTCTGTCCTGGACCCCCTCTATCCTCCCTCCCTCGACTGGTGCTCCACAGGGTGCGAGAGCAGAGGGGGGTCCCCGTTCGTCCTGTGCCCATCTCACCCCTCCACTCCTTTCCTTTGGCCAGGAGCCCCGTCTGGATCAGGGGGAGGGGACCTCATTGGGGAGGGGGGTGAGCAGACCTTTGAACAACCCCCTGGACAGGAGTGGGTGGGCGGGAGCTGGGGGACCATCCCCAAGACTGAAGTGAAAGGACTTTGCTATCAATTGCCAACCTCTTTCTCCTCCCTTCTACATCTTCTAAATCCCAGAGTTAGGGACAGGATTTGCAGTGTCCACGCAATTGACTTTTTTTAAAAAAAAAATAATTCTCAATTTCTCCCAAAGGCTAAAGCAAAAGGATAGGATGTTTCGGGGCCCTCCCTTCTCAGATGTTGCCTGTGACACAAAGATGGTTTGTCACACGCTCAGCCAGATGTTCAGACTGGAGGTGGCATTTTTATCCACCTATGGGGTCCTTCCCAAAGACCCGGGATGGGCAGATGTGGTGGTTTGATGGTGTGGAAGGCATCGTTGTAGGATGTCAGCTGTTCCCATTGCAATTGACGGGTGGGGATTTTGTCAATGCCGACGGTGTTTATTATAAAGCCGCATTGTTATTATTTGCCTTATTATTAGAGTTTGCCTTGTTAGCGCGTTAGAAAGCCGAGGGAAGAAACCCTGCTGGCTGGGGATGATGGGAGTGGTAGTTCAGCACCCCAGTCCAGCCCAGATGGATCCCTGGACTAACTTGGTCTTCTTTCAGATTCAAGACTGAAAAATCAGAGCTGGGGAGTTGAAGCACCTCTTCCCCAGTTGTGTAGGTAACTCACCTTGGCAAACTGAAGGCTGAAGGTGGACTGGCGGTGCCACCTCTTTCTTCCCCTTGCCGTGCCAGAAAGAGGCACACCCAACAGGTCTCCTTGCGCCAAGTCTGGTCTCGTAAATTGAAAGAGCCAGCGGGATGCAGGCGAGTGTGCTTTGAATTCCCATCCAGGCACTAGCAAAGCCAGCTTGTCAGGCTGACGGATGGCTCCCTGACAGGCATTGCAAATCTTGGTGGGAGGAGAATCCTGCTAGGTACAGCAGCTTTCGGATGGGGTCTCGTAGGTCTTAGAAGAATTTTTTTAAAAGGCAGAATCTGAAAAACAGCCTGGGAATTCTCCCCAGGCCCAGTTAGTGCTGAGAATTGTCACTCTGGATCACCCCTTTGGCCCCATGACTCCCTGACTCAAGATCTGGGGTGCTAATGTTTCTTCTCCTTTCACCAGCAAAGTACATCGGCTGTTATGTCGACAACACCCACCAGAGAGCCCTCCGCGGAGTGTCCTTCTTTGACTACAAAAAAATGACATTGTTCCGTTGCCAGGACAACTGCGCCGAACGGTAGGGTGGCAAATGACACCAGGACTTCATTAACTCCAGGCACCGAGTGCGTTTCCTTCTTTTGGGGATTGGGAGAACTTTCAGGTTCTCCCTGGGACTCTTTGCCATAAGGGCAGCCGGCCCAGGTCTTGGGCAGGGCCTACCCTTGGACTCCTGTGGCAACAACTGCCTGGTGTTTGAGGACCAGGGAGAGCTCCTGGGGAAGGCAGGCATTGATCCGTCCCATTTTATCAATTGTAAGGAAGGTCTTGATGCCTCGGGGGTTACCTTGCGTTGGATGGTTGGGGAGGGGGGGGAGCGAAGAACATGACACCAAATGGTTGGAGCCAAATCATGCTGAATTGAGGTTATCAGGGAGACCTTTTTGTAACTGGAGGATGGGACAGAGGAAAAAAGAAATGCTCAGCCCTACACACGTATTTCCAGGTTGTCTCCTTCCCTGGAGAACATCCATGAACTTCCTTCTTCTCCAATTTCTTGGCCCACAAACGCTTTGCAATTCTGCTGTGGGGCAGAACTTCCTCCTCTGACTGCTCCCTGCTGGAGATTTCCCCCTTAGTTATTGCTTCAAAGGAGAACAGCAGTGGCAAAACACACATATCACTACCCCTGTAGACAACATCACACTATCCAGCCAGACGTGGCTGTCTACAATCCATGTGGTGATGGGATCTTTTCCTCTTGGGAAATACAGTATTTTTCGGACTATAAGACGCACCAAGATTTTGAAGAGGTAAATTTAAAATAAAGTTTTTGCCCTCTGCAGGCCTTTCAAACCCTCACACGTCCATTTTTGCAAAAAACAGGATGAACGGAGGTTTAAGGAGACTAAAAATGCTGTATTCAGTGTATAAGACGCACCCAGATTTTCGCCCTCTTTTCTGAGGGGAAAAGGTGCGTCTTATACTCCGAAAAATACGGTAGATGTTTTTTTCCCTGCCTGGAGTAAATTTTGTGATCCGGAGTCACATTTGACAAAGGCAACAAATCGCGTTTCCCTCCCGACTAGAGAGGAAGAGTAGAGGCCACTTTGATTTTCTCTACTTGCTGAATTTATTCCTCGTCAAGCTAATGGTTGGGGTGGCAAATGATGAGATGTAGTTAAAGCTGAAAGGGGATGGGATCCGTGCTCAGAAATCCATCCTGGTTTGGTCCCTTTCTCCTGCCCTGTAAATCTCCGTGCAATTGCTCAGAATTCCTCAAGTGAATCGTAACCCAGTTAGTGTACAATGAAGACACGTCCCAGGCCCATCGTTCAGGACTTCAGCCGCTGTGCAAGGTCGTTGTCTGGGGAGGGACATTTGGCCACTGCGCCTGGAGGATTCCCACATTCAGGGTGCCTTCGTCTGTGGCAGGGGCTACCTCTACGCGGGGCTGGAGTTCGGGGCGGAGTGCTACTGTGGGCACAAGATCCTGGCCGCGAACGTGAGTGACGCCGAATGCAACATGGAGTGCAAAGGAGAGAAGAGCAGCTTTTGTGGGGGGCCCAACCGGCTGTCCATCTACCGCCTGGATCTGGCCCAGGAATCCACCAGGAGGTGTGAGTGTGGCCTCCTTTTTTAAGGGCCTTGGCACCGCGTCGTTCTTTGGGCTAACTGGATGGGTGGAAGGAGGAGGAAGGGTCCTGTGCCCAGAGCATCTTTGGGATCTCTCTCTCTCTCTGAATTCTAGCAAAGAAACCTCCCTCTGCTTCTCTCCCCAGATGGCAGTGCCATCTTCCGTGGCTGCTTCCGCCGGCCAGAGAACCTCTCCTTGGCTTTGTTGGCAAGCAGGCCTATGAAGAACATGTCTGTGGGCCGATGCGTTGATCTCTGCACAGGAAAGGTGAGCAGAAAGGGGGTTGGCACAAGGATGTGGCACAAGGCCCCTGGGCTGGACCACCAGGTCCATAGGCCTTGACTCTTCCTGGGTACCAATGCAGGCTCCATAGAGGCATCCTTTGGCCACCAGCTGGCACTACTTGACTCTCGGGTGGGGCAGCAGCTCATCTCCAAGGGCTGCCAGGGAGGCTAGCAGACAACAGGGGCTGGGCCATGGGGGGAGCCACACAGCGCAGAATCCCTTCCCATGGTCTGCATGAGAGTGCCAGGACCTCTGCATCCGCCCTTCCGCTTGATGGGCAGGAGCTGACCTCCGTCCTGCTCTGCTCCCAAGGTATTTGCCCCATGCCTAGCAGTGAATTCTCCCTCCCTCCTAGGAATACCCTCTGGCAGCTCTGGCTGGCACCTTCTGCCACTGCGGTTTCCCCACCACTCTTTTCTCCTTGCATGAACGAGAAGGAGAGCATCTTTGCGCCCAGAGATGCAACGGGGAGGAGTTTGAAAGCTGCGGCACTTCAGACTATTTCATTGTATACCAGACCCAAGTGCAAGGTATCAGGGGAGGGGGAGGGGCTGGGAAAGTGGGGCTGGGGGCATTCAGACCTCCTGGGCACCCTGGCAGTCTCCTGTTCCATCACCTGGAAGTCCTGGCTACACTGTGTCCATCACCTCTTGCAACTGACCTTCATGCCCATTTCTCTGCTTATTAATGTGTAAAAAGCCATACCTCAGTCCCTGCTTTTGGGGGGGGGGGGAGAGTTACAGACCCTCTAGTGTTTCTCCACCTAGGCCACTTCCAGAACTGCAGCAGGATGAGAGAGAACATTTCTCTTCCCATGGTCTGAAGGTCAAAGAAGGAAGGTGCCCTCCCTCCATCACTTAAGAGCTGGAGAAGGCTTCAGATGTAAATCTTGGAGTGTGGCAAACTCCCAGCTGACAATCTGAGTCTTGGCTTCCATGTAAACCCATGTGAAA
Source organism: Natrix helvetica (assembly GCF_964273705.1). Taxonomy (NCBI): domain Eukaryota; kingdom Metazoa; phylum Chordata; class Lepidosauria; order Squamata; family Natricidae; genus Natrix; species Natrix helvetica. Next base: position 13,840,346 of record NC_138564.1, read on the forward strand.
TAAGTAAATAAATACATTTTTTAAGCCAACTGTCTTTTCTGGAAGCTCAATGAGATACCTTCAAAACCTTCTGCTTTGCAGAACTGCCAGTCCGCCTGGGCTGGGCAACCAAGAGAAGGCCACCAGACTGAGTGGCCTGGGGTGAGCAAAGGCTCTTGAAAACCCTTCTCCTCCCACCAGGCCACCCAGGACACCTTGAGAGGTGGGGGTGGCACCAGTGGCCCTCAAAAACATCCCCTCCATGGCCTCAGGAACCTTCTCTTGTTCTCTGCTTCACAGATAACCGATGTATGGACCGGAGATTTCTCACAGCTCGTACAAAACAATTGGTGGCCCTCGCCAGCTTTCCCGGAGCGGGCAACACGTGGGCACGGCATCTGATTGAGCTGGCCACGGGCTTCTATACCGGGAGTTATTATTTTGATGGCTCTCTTTATAACAAAGGTGATGGCATGGCTTCCTTGGGAGTTGAAATGGGGAAGGGGATGGAGAGGGGGGCGGGCTTGCTCCGAGCCATTGGAGGAGCACTCAACTGAAAATCTCACTCAGCTATGAATTTGACCCTCTCTATCTCAGCAGCTTCCACCACGGAAGTCCAACCAGCGTGCCTCTTCTCTGTAGTCCAAATCAGGGGTTTCCAACCCCTGAGACTTGTGGACTTCACCTCCCAGAATTCCCCAGCCCGGAAGTCCACAGGTTGCCAACGTTGGAGGCCCCTGGCCTAGGCTGCCCTGTTGGCACCAGAAGAGGCTGGCAATCCCTTTATCATCTTTCTTTCTTTCTTTCTTTCTTTCTTTCTTTCTTTCTTTCTCTCTTTCTCTCTTTCTCTCTTTCTCTCTCTCTCTCTCTCTCTCTCTCTCTCTCTCTCTCTCTTTCCCTCCCTCTGTTCCTTTCAAATTGCCAAGCCAGCTTCATATCCTTTTCCTGGAATTTGCAGTTGCCTGGAGACCAAACCTTGGTAGTTCTGGCTCATTATAGCTTTAAAAGGATCTGTGGGAGGAAAAAAAGACAAATTGGTTAACAAGCAGCCACTTCTCAGAGGAAAACCCCAGTAAATTTTCAAGGGTAGCTTGGCATCCCACGGAAATCTCTGTTGCAGCAATTGGCCTCTGATCGCCTCACCAGGGAAAGGAGGGAAGGGCTGAGATTTAAGGTGGGGAAAAACTTGTGTGGATCTCCTGTCTGTCAAGCATCCCTTAAGTTGACCTGGGAGGAGGGAAGGCAGAGAGGATGCCCTGAAGCCAACCGGCACAAGAACAGGAAGAGTAAAGCAGAAAAGCAAAGGACAGAGTTGGAAGGGACCTTGGAGGTCTTCTAGTCCAACCCCCTGATCAAACAGGGGACCCGAGACCATTTTGGACAAGCGATTGTCCCATCTCTTCTAGGAAACCTCCAGTGATGCAGCGAGAGAGTGGGGGGGGGGGGAGAGAATAGATTAATTAGATTAATCCTTCCTTCCTTTCCCCATATCTGCTGCTCGGGGCTCACTCTTTCTTTTCCTCCCTCTCCCTCTCTCCTCCCCCCACTTGGCCAAAGGGTTCAAAGGCGAACGGGACCACTGGCGCAGCGGCCGGACGATATGCATCAAAACCCACGAGAGTGGGCAGAAGGAGATCGAGGCCTTTGACTCGGCCATTCTCCTGGTTCGCAACCCCTTCAAAGCACTGATGGCGGAGTTCAACCGGAAGTACGGGGGTCACATCGGCTTCGCTTCTCACGCCCACTGGAAGGGCAAGGGTAGGTCTGTCTGCCCCACTGGGAGGAGTTTCTGCAGCTCCTCCACCTTCCTTGGACTTCAAGACCCAGAAGCTCAGGGGCCAGGAGATAGCTTTGAGAGAAGCTACGTTGATTGCAGGCTTTAGAAGAGCCACAACTGACCAGGAGAAGCCTCCACCTTCATCGATAGGCCTTCTCCTGCTTCTTCCCACCTGTGGGCTCTGAGGGATAACCTGGGTGTGTGTGTGTATGTCCATACTTTGTGACTGCCATGCGACTGCCATGGACCTCCTAGGACCTTCACCTTTCTACCTTCATAGTTCTTAGCTGTAGGCAGGCAGGAAGGCAGGCAGGCTGTCTATCTAACTAACTAACTATATTATCTATATCTATCTCTATCATCTATCTATCTATCTATTTATCTTCTATCTATCTATCTATCTATCTATCTATCTATCTATCTATCTATCTATCTATTTATCTTCTATCTATCTATCTATCTATCTATCTATCTATCTATCTATCTATCTATCTATCTATCTATCATCTATCTGTTTTGCTGTATGGCAGTAATTTTAAGATGGCCTTAGGAAAGTTTTATGAGATAGGAGTTTACAAGAGGTGCTACACTGTTGATGTTTAACGAAGCAAAGAGGCTATTTAAAGCTTTTATCTCTGCTTGGGAGTGGGGAAAGATGGGATAAAAGTCCAGACAGACCCTGAAGAGGCCAAGAAAAGGTTTCACGAATAACCTATTTCCTTCCTTCCTTCGTTCAGAATGGCCGGAGTTCGTCAAGAACTATGCTCCGTGGTGGGTGACACATACGCTCGACTGGTTGAAATTTGGCAAGAAGGTCTTGGTGGTTCATTTTGAGGACCTGAAGCAAGATCTCTTTGTCCAGCTGAAGAGGATGGTCAGCCTGCTGGGCATCGCCGTTCAGGAGGACCGCTTGCTGTGCGTCGAGGGACAGAAGGATGGAAACTTCAAGCGATCAGGGCTGAGGAAACTGGAGTACGACCCTTACACCCCAGAGATGAAGAAAATGATCAATGGCTACATCAAGACGGTGGACATGGCCCTGAAGCTCAGGAATCTCACTGGTGTCCCCAAAGACTACTATCCCAGGTGATGGACAGCTGCTGGGGCCGAGGAACTGGTCTCCTTGGGAGGTGCAAATTCGCTTCCTCCCGGCCAGGAACCATTTCCACCCAGTGGGTGGTGTAGGAGGACTCATCCTGCCGGGCTCGCTTTTAAAGGACTCTTTTGCATGAGCAAAGATGGCAAAATTCATGGTTGAGCGAAGATGTTTTGGCCAACCTGTCTCCAGAAAATGAGGTCCATTGGTGGGAGATATTTGCTGCTGCTGCTGCTTCTGCTGCTGCTTCCCCCCTGCCCCCCCCCCCCAGGAGTTTTGTGTTCCTTCCTACTCTGCTCTTCCTTAGCTGGTTGCCTTCTTGAACCCAGCAATTTGGTTAAAACCCCCACCGTGTGGTCGCCTTCCTTGGTTCTGCTGACCCGAGAAGAATCCTCTGTTTTTGAATCCTGGACTCTCCAAGGCTGGTCAAGATGGATCAACTGATGGATGCTGAGCTTTGTGCTAGCAATATAGTTTCTACATCTTCCTTCTTGGGGCAACCTCAAAGCTGCTGGACTCCATCTGAACAAACCTCAGGTTAAATGCTGCCCATTAAACCAACATTTTGTTAATATCTCCATGGCTGCAATTGTGGGTCTTTTGTGGGATTCGGCGCTCGTGTCTGGGAGGATGGTACTATTTTGGGTGTGAGTTGGTGGATCTAGTCACAGTGGATCTGTCTCTCCCTAATCTATATTCATCATGCAGTTGAATCTCTATCTCCTGTTGAACTTCCAAGGAGCAAGTAGGTAGTTGCCATGCTATGATGATGTTCAAGGGGATTAGAATTTTATCTCATGTCTTAAATAACACAGATTCCATATATGACTTAGCCTATCTATGTCACCTATCATCCCTCTATTTATGTCTGTCTGTCTCTATCATCCATCCATCTTTCTTTCTTTCTTCTTCTTTTCCTCTTCCTCCTCCTTCCTTCTTCTTTCTTCCTTCCTCCTTCCTCCTTCCTCCTTCTTTTGTTTGCATAAAGGCAAAGACAGACTGGGGAAAAATCCATTGGGCTGTTTTTTATGTACCTAACGAGGACCAGCTATGTCCTAGGCCCACCCAATGCTGAGGAGGAGCACGGGATTGCGAGGGATGAGAAGAAGCTCAGAGAACGCAAATGGCAGCCTTGTGAGAAAGCAAAACCATCTGGCCAAGATAGCCGCACTGCCCGTTGCGACATTTCTCTTCAGCTTCCACTCGTTTGTGGGGTGTCGTTTTGTCTTTCCGAACAGAGCATTCCTGCTTTGCATTGTGCTGATGCTTCTCCTTTGGCAAAGAATCTGCTTGCAAAGCAAGGCTCGCCTGCCCATCAGCTCCCCGGCAGGATGACGGGGGAGCAGGGGGGCCTTGGGGAAGGGGCAGAGCTGAGCTGAACGTGACGGCGGCTTCAGTCCAGCAGTGGCGGGAACATCGCCGGGGCTAGATGTGGGTTTGCAGGACTGTGGATGAGGCAAGGAGGGGCTGCAATGCTTCCTACCAGAAAGGGTTCTGTGTGCCCTCCCCTCTTTCATTTCTATCCCCTCCCTCCTTTCCTGCACCCTTCCTCCCTTCCCGCTTGCTCTGTCCATGGTGCTGAATACAAAATGAGAGGCTCCCGTTCGGTGTTTTCACAGGTGCTCCCACTACCGGCTCTTCCGATCAGCCCCCCACCCCAGAGATGTTGACTGCATTATAATCATATCATTTTGAGGAGGGGCTGCTGGTGAGGGGCTGTGGATCTCTTCCGCCCTGGGTGGCCCTCCTTCCAGGCCAAGGTCTGGGATGTTCTCTCATTGCCCTTTGCTTGTGTTGATGCAGTAGCTAATGAATAAAAAAAGGGAGTTCACAATCAGAACTTCTTGGAAAGTACAAGCAAGGCCACGAATGTAATTCCGGAATTTCTTAAGACATTCTTCACGAAGGGTTTGGTGTCCATGGTGGGCACAGAAACAGGAAAATTAGCTGACCGAAGGCTGTTTAGGGGATGAGGAGGAGAGGAGGAAGGAAGAAAGGAGGGAGGAAGGAAGAAAGGAGGGAGGGAGGGAGGGAAGGAAGGAAGGAAGGAAGGAAGGAAGGAAGGAAGGAAGGAAGGAAGGAAGGAAGGAAGGAAGGAAGGGAAAAAATGATACTGTCTCCCTGTTGCATAGTTTTGACAGTTTAGGCTCACTAAGAAATATCTACAGCCTCCAAGTTAAAATTTTCCAGTGTCCATTTGAAATTTGTTTTCTGCCTTCATCCTAATTGTGCTTGCGCATCATAGTTAACCAGACTCGTGCCAAGACTGAGTAAAAACATTCCCACAAAAGGCTAAGGCGTGTGAGGCTTAATTGTGATTCGGATTTGCCGTCCCCGTGTTGCGTAAATGAAGCTCGCTTGGCTAGACTGACTGGGGAGACGGTGCAAATCCCTCCAAATTGATTTAATTCAGAAGCGTCGGATTTCGCCCTCGGAGGGACTTATCACGGGATTATGCCAGATCAGGAAAATTCAAAATAGGCAGATAAGAGAGCTAGGAAAACAAATCTTCTCTCTGCCTGCCTGCTTCTCTTTTTTCAGCCCTTCAGCTCCTGAGGCCGATGTTTTCCTGCCGCCTTGCAGAGCTGCTGAGCTACGCAAAACCCCCCGAGAAATGCCCTAGAATGGGAGGAAAGGCCCATCACGCCAAATCAAGCTACGTTTGCAGATTAGGAGGAAACCACCCCACTTCCCACTGCAGTAGGAATTGTGTGGAGGGCGTCCCCCAAGATGGAAAGGAAAGGAGAGGGCTGTTTATTCCAGAGATTCGCACCCAGCTCCTTGAGCCATTCAAATATGGGTGGGGGTCTCCCATTTAGGCGCTAACCTTCCTTGGGATTTTGCTTTGCTTTGCATCCCTCTGCCTTATGAATTTTGAGACGCCTCCCCCCACCCGGGAGGCCTGGGCAGCCCCTGGTTGGCTACCTACTGGTTGCTATAGCAACCGCCCCTTCCCATTCAAATCCAGTCTGGTTCTCCCTGTAAAATCTGAAAATACTTCGGATGAAGGGGGGGGGGGGGGCTGTTTCAGCAGATGGAGATAAATGATTCAGAACGGAAGCAGGTGAACGCGGGGCCTGAAAAATGAAGAGCTGTTCCCTTTTGCACAGATAAAAATGGTGCCCCCCCCCCAATGAACTGAAAAGCTTTTTGATCTCCTCCTGGGTGGAGACCAAGACTGAAGATGGATGGTCCCAGAGGCATCCAGTGAAGGAATTCATTGGTTTGGCTCCCAATGAAACATTGAGCGACTCTAGGAAAACATCAATTTCCTAAGATACTCAGAGGATGAAAGCATAAGCCTCCCATGCCGTGACATTCATCCCTCCACAAAAGAAAGAGGCTTGTTTGCCACTTTTGCGCTTTTTCCATAAAGTTGACAGTCCACCATCTGCCAGATCACGGGGAGCTGGGATTGAAATGGGGATCCGTCCAAGCAACATGGCAGCCGGGAAGAAAACAAATATGTCTTCCTTTTGTTTTGCTCCCATCCGTGTCTCAAACAAAAGGGGCTGATTGATGGAAATAACAGACCGCCCAGCTTTGTTTCCAAAACTCGACAGCTAACTGTGGGGGGGGAAGGGGGGAGAAGCACACGCCGCCCCGTAATTATGGAAAGCAAGGCAGGCAGGACCCAAATGTTATGGGTGTCGCTGGGAGGAATCCCTCTCTCCCAATGTTTACACCAACATGGGGTTGGAACCAGCCCAAATGCCTGAAAGGGTGCAGAGAAGGAGCTGGATGGTGCAATGTGGCTTCACCAGAACCCATCAGCTCCTGAAGACGGAGAGGGAGAGAGGCAGGGGAGGGGGAGGAGGAGGAGGAGGAAGGCTCTGAGAGGCTCCAAGAAGATAATGGAAGCAGAAGGAAGAAAAATGGAATAAGAACACCTGCAATTGAATCCCTGTAACAAAAACAGAAAACTATCCACAAGAGATCATTCTTTTCCTTTCTTTCTTTCCTTTCTTTCTTTCCTTTCTTCCTTCCCTCTCCTCCCTCCCTTTCCTCTCCTTCCCTCCTCCCTCCCTCACTACCCCATCCCCTTCCTTCCCTCCCCTCCCTCTCTTTCCTCTCCCCCAACCCCTTCCTTCCTTCCTCTCTATTTTCCTTCCTTTCTTCCCTTGCAATTGGCCAACAATATCTCCCCCCCGTGATGGTGGCAGCCAGCTGTGTTCGCCCTCCGATATGATCAAGAAAATATGCAGTTATGCTTATTTCAGAGAGAATTATTAATGACACAGACAAGAGTGCTCCCTGGTTTTGGAGCAATTTACATGTTGCTCAGCCTCAGGCGTGCCGAGGACAACATCCCCATCTCGGCTTGATGGCATTTCAAGAACCGCTCTTCAGCGTGCTCTAAGGGACATCTTTTCTCCCCTGCTTGGTGCCACCAGGAGACGTGGCCCAGTTTCACAAAAAGGAGGGCAGAAACGGATCCTGGGATCTAAGGGATTCCCAGTCTCCAGGCTATTGGCAGCCTTGAATGTGGACTTGGTTGGTGAGACAATTGGAAGATCCAGCATCTTGCGTTTGAAACCACACTTACTGAGATGATCTCTATGGGATCATATTACGGCCCAATTCTCTTACTCATCTTCGTTCCCTTTTAATATTGTGGATTTAGACGATCCATCTCTGATCTACCACTGTCTGAGCCTCAGCTATGCTGGCTGGGGAATTCTGGGACTTGTAGTCCTCACATCTTAATGTTGTGAAGATTGAGAAACACTGAGCTGATGGACGAGAAGAAACTTCTAAACCAGGTGAAGGTATGAGAAGTAGAAGAACGAGATGATGGATACAGTCAGGGGCCTTCAAACTTGGCCAGTTGAAGACTGGCTGAGGAATTCTGGGAGTTGAAGTCCTCAAATCTTCATGTTGCCAAGTTTGGAGGCCCCTGGGTAGGTGAAGGAAGAAGGACAAGGAGACTGTTGTGGGAAGCTGAGGATAACTGTCTCTGGAGTCAAGTCACGATGAGGGTGTTTGTTGAATTACTAGAGTTGGGGCTAATTTGATGGCATCTAATTGTACCCCAAGATTGAACCCACATGGAAAAAAGCCAAATTAACACTGCAGCTCCTTTTAGAAGCCGCAGAGATACAACATGGATGGTACCCAAATCACGATAACATGTGAGATGAGAAGAAAGAGGCATAGATAGGACTGGTACAGATGAGCAGCCCTGAAAGTAATGGATGGCCTTTTTAACCTGAAAAATGAAACAGGTGAAAACCAGATTGTCCAGAGCAGTTTCTCAACCTTGGTGACTTTAAGTCCTGTGGACTTCAACTCCCAGAATTCCCCAGCCAGGTTGAGAAACACTGGTCTAGAGTGATGTAAGTTATTATCGAAAGGTTCATCAGTTCTGTTTTATATTTTTCATTAAAAAAATAACTTTGGAGATGGCAGCACTGAATATTAGATGTGCCTTTCTTTGCACACGTTAGAAAATTTGTCAAAGCTAACCCTAATAACCATTAAAAGTTGGCATGGAATTCCAGAAAATCCTAACAGATTCTGATCCGTTACTTCACAGGCCTGAATAGCCAGCTCCGTCCTGTTCAAGAAAAAAAAACTTGGCTAAACCAAACCAGGGTTTAGCAGCATGTGTGAATGCAGCTAGCATGAGGGAGAGGAAGGTTGGTGCTTCCACCTCTAGCTTGTGAAACACACCAGCTGCTTCCGCCAAGACACGCTTATTTGTATGCGAAAGAGGTTGGTGCCACATCAAACAGGCAAACAAACTGGAAGGATGGAAATCAAATATTTGCTTTTGCCAAGTGTGCTTTATGTTGGTGGCTTCACCCAAGGGTTGTGCACCACTCATCAGTTCAAGAAAGCTGTTTGCAGAGATTATGGCTTTCTGGAGAGGACGGGCTGGGGAAATAAACAACAGGTGACAAATGGACCTTCTGGATTGAAGGCAATAGGCGGAAGAGACATCCTGGCCCAGGTGGCCAGGACAGGTGGGTTTGTGCCTGTAGATCCACTTCCCAGGGTCTCAGCAGAGGTCATCCCAGCCAGTTGCCCCAGACTCTCTTTGAGAGGTTGGGCTGAGGACCTTCCTTAGAAATGTGGAGGCCGTGGCTTCATTGTGCCAAGGCCTCTTGCAATCGGGCAGCTGAGTTCCAGAATCTTCGTATGAGCAACAGGATCGGGTTGGAGGTCAAGAAGAGAACTTGGCAGCCCTCAAGTCACTTCATTTTATTTATTTATTTTTTCATTTTAAAAAAACCATGGACTTTTACAAAACTGCTTACGGGGGAAAAAACAGCGCATATCTTTAGAAATACCAAGTTAAAAAAAAACCCAACTTATCTTAAATACAGATATACTTGTTAGGAATGTTACATACAACAATTACTGGTACATGCTTTTTCATTTGTAGAAAACCTGACATAACAGATTAATTTTCAACACACGCCATCATATTGCTAGGACTTGAACTGAGGGCAATGGGCTCTCATGCCAATAGTTGGAGTTACTTTTTATTTACTAAATCCTCAAGATTCTCCAGCTGGAAAACATCGTTGGATGTCTCTGCTTGTCTCCAGGGACTATTTCTGTCATCCAAGCAATTGTTCCTGATGTAGCAAATTTCCACAACTTCCTTTTAATTTTGGTTGTATTTTTGTAGACCAACAATAGTTAGAAATCCTTGTTGATCTGCTCCAGAGGTGGAGAAGTTGTTCTGCCTGACACTTTGGGGGACAGAGGGAGAGGCTCCTTCGTCCGTGTCTTTCCAGAGACAATAAGAAGTGATTTCTTTAGATTTGGGAGAAGTAAAATCAACTTAATCAAGCTATAAACCCAGGGTTGGATTCTAGCTCATCATTTCAGATTTAGGTCTATTCGGTGAAAAGAAAGAGAGGGGGAAATGAATTATTTCCCAAATTAACTGGGCATGAAATTGAATAGACGGGACACGCAGCCCACCTCCTAGAGAAAAGATTTATTCGTGGACTATGAAATCTCACCAAAGAGTCAACAAGAGAGGAAAAAGTTGCTGGACAGAACCTGTATGAAATTATTGTTCTCCGAAGCGGGATTTATAGTGTGAGAGGAAAGGGTTGGGGTTTTATTTTTTAACTAGAATTAAATTCTCCACTGGGAAAATTTGGGATTGCAGAAAATGAGCCTCTTGCATGTCTGCTCACATGGAAGGTGATAGAATGAGAAATCACACCTGGATTTACACAGGTACAAATGATTAGGAAACACACTACACACACACACATCTGTTACAGTGTCCTGTCTAAAACAAGCTAATCCTAAACTTCCAAATTCTCAGGCCAATGAAGGGGTTACTCAATTTACCCCAGAGCTCAAAATATGCTTTTTACCAAGAATGTGTAGGATGCAGTGAAGACTTTACAGGCTGAAGTTCAACCCTCGGGCCTTCCTTTGTCGTGAAGTTTGTTTACGTGGTTAGGATCAGGTGTTTATGCCATAACCTTCAAAAAGCTGTGATAAGAATAAACTAGAGTGTACTTAGAATTACATAGCCACCACTGGCTTAGATTCACCAAACCAAATGTCAAATTCCTCCTGAAACCACTGGAGTAATCCAAGAAGGCCACCACGAGGAGTTTTGGACCATTGCTGGAAACCAATGATCTGCTGTAATCCACGTTGGGCTCCAAAGCTCAGAGTAAAAATGATTCTTTTTCAGTCATTGAACTGGCTTTGGTGACGCTTTTGCGTGAGAACGAATGGACCGAATTGATTGTGTCCTCGGTCAGCGCATTGGCCAGCCTGGACAGGATGGTGACCTTAAACTTCTTGAAATCTTGGCCCATGAAGACATACAGAATGGGGTTCATGCAGCTGTTAGAAGCCGCGATGGCGGTGACAAGAGGCACCCCAATCTCGAAGACGGTGCTCGGAAATGACTGGTGGTCCATTTCCAGCAGGTGGAAAGTATGGTATGGACACCAACACAAGAAGAAGGTGGTGATAATGGTGACAATAATTCTCAAGGGCTTCTTGGACTTGGCGAGACGGTTCCTTTTCAGCCGGAATATTATGGTGATGTAACATACAGTGATAATGATCATTGGTATGATAAACCCCAACAAGAAGCGAATGGTGGTTACCATTTTGTGCCTCTGGTGGCCAAGGGCGGTGTCATTTGGAGAACTGGACAAGGAGAAGTTGTGAAAGCAAAGGATGCGGTTGCCGGAGGTCGTGGTGTCTCGAAAAACAAGGGAAGGGGAGCTCATCAGAAAACCAATCACCCAAATTAGGATGCAGAGCAACCAGGCAATGGTTGGGGTCCGACGCTTTTGGGATTGGACTGGGAAGACCACCAAAAGGCAGCGATCGAAGCTGATTGTGGTCAGCAGGAACACACTGGTGTACATGTTGAGGTTGAGAAGCAAATTGTTGACTTTGCACATGTCCCTGCCGAAAATCCAGTGGAAGCCCATGGCGGTGTAGGCGATGTTCAGGGGCAGGAAGACGTTGAACAGGAAGTCAGCAGCTGCCAGGTTGAGGAACCAGACCGTGGTGACCGACCTCTTCATCTTGAAGATAATGGCGATGACCAAGCCATTGCCCAATAGGCCCAGGAGGCAGGTGACGCTGTAGATGAGAGCAGCGACCACTTGAATGACGGTCAGGGGGTCCATTTCGGTTTTTCTGCTATATCCGTCTCTAACAGGGAAGTGGTCTTCGAAACTATAGTAGTCTAAGTAGTAATACGTAGAGTTCTCCAATTCTTCCATGACCTGTTGGAACACAGATTGGTCAAAAACTTGAGATGGAGCCAAGGTAGCTTCACACCACGGTTTGGAAACACAGAAGAGTGAAGGCTGATGGGACAAACCAGTGAGAGCTAGCCTCATCTAAGACTGCCTGTAACGGCTGAGTAACAACTGAGTAACAACAAAGAACTATTGTTGCAAGTCAAAACTAATTGATACGGATGGATGGAGAAGAACATAGACTAATTTCTACACAACGTCTTCCTTGGATGACCCAGATCCTACCGGACTTACCCAGTGATGCCAATCCCAGGGCATGGAAGGAGGAGGCTGAATACAGCATCCTCCAAAATAAATGAGCATCCTGCCTTGGAAAACGTCCCAGAATCCCTTGCAGGAGAGACAAGGCAAATCACACGTTAAGTGGGGGAACATTGGTCTGGTACCTCTGTTAGATCAAATTGTATTAAAGCACATTAAAGCTGACATTTAAAAAAGAAGAAGGAAAAATCCTTTGGCAAGCAGAGCACAGTGGTGTAAATTATTTAATACATAATAAATAGAAGGCTAACATGTTTTTTTGCCTGAACAAAAAGCCTTCGTGAGCTTTGAAATTTTAATGGCAACACTTGCAATACTCAAAACTATTGTTAAAGACAATACAAAGGGGAGTAGAAAACTTAGATGGGTTACGACAATGTTTCTTAGCCGTGGCCACTTCCCCCCAGGCTGGTGGGAATTTTGGGAACTGAAGTCCACGTGTCTTAAAGTGGCCATAGTTGAGAGAAACTGGGTTAAATCTAATTTAAGAACACAATTCAAAAGCATCCAATTTTTTTTTAAATCAGCCATTGTTCTTCTCCTTGGGGATCCTGCTGAATGGAACCGAGTGAGAAATTTTAAGCTGGAGCTTAAAAGGCAGACAAAGGATTTCCAAGCAAAGAAAAACGTTAATATTTCATGGGCAGGTTTTACATTTGGGGGCAAAAGGAAACAGATAGGTAGTGGGCTTCTGCCAGCAAAATGAAGCCAACCCATCTGGCCTGTGGAATACCAAATGAACTGTCTTTCCAAAGCTGTGGGCGAGCTGTAATCGGATTCCAGAACGCTTCCAGATCCAAGGATCCTTGGCCATCTCAATTATCATATGGGGAAGCCAAGAGAGCAGGGATTGCAAGCTATTGTCCAGCTGGATCAGAATACAGAATAAAGAGTTGGAAAGGACCTTGGAGGTCCAACCCCCTGCTCAAGCAGGAGACCCTACACCATTCTGGACAAATGGTGCAATCTCATTAAAAACTTCCAGTGATGGAGTACTCTCAACTTCCAGAGGCAAACTCTTCCATTGATTGATAGTTCTGTCTCCTTAATTCCAGGTTGGGTCTCTCTTTGCTAAGCTTCAATGCTGCTCTCCCTGAAGGTCTCTCCCAAGGATCCACTGGAAAAGCACATACGCCCAGCCAGGTACAATAATATCTACATGTGAAGTGTTAGTACTGCTCTATAAGGCCTTGGTAAGGCCACACTTGGAATCCGGCATCCAGTTTTGGTTGCCAAAATGTAAAAAAGAGGCTGAGACTCTTGAAAGAGTGCAGAGAAGAGCAAGGAAGAGGATTAGGGGACTGGAGGCTAAAACATATGAAGAACAGTTGCAGGAACTGGGTATGTTTAGCTTAAGAGAAAGAAGGACTAGGGGAGACAGGATAGCAGTCTTCCAATATCTCAGGGGTTGCCACAAAGAAGAGGGAGTCAAACTATTCTCCAAAGCACCTGAGGGTAGAACAAGAAGCAATAGATGGAAACTAATCAAGGAGAGAAGCAACTTAGAACTAAGGAAGAATTTCCTGACAGTGAGAACAATTAACAGCTTGCCTCCAGAAGTTGTGAATGCTCCAACACTGGACGTTTTTAAGAAGATGTTGGATAACCATTTGTCTGAAGGGGTGTAGGGCTTCCTGCCTAGGCAGGGGGTTGGACTAGAAGACCTCCAAGGTCCCTTCCAACTCTGTTATTCTATTCTATCTGCACAGGTTTCCTATCTCCAAATGAAATCCCAAATCAGAGGCAAACCACTGTTTTTTTGAACCAGACAGACAAAGCCAGGCACAGGAGCGAAGACAGAGGAGGATTCAGACAGGTCCTTGACCCGAGTCTTCTTACCGTCAACAAGCGAGGCTCAGAGCAGGACTACGGAGAAAAGAAGGGCAGCTGGGGCGAGTCGGCCTTACGGGAACTTTTCCTGCCACGGGTACAAAACAAACAACGATGACACCCGGTGGAGTGAAGAAGATCAGCCAGCAAGGAGGAAGAAAGCAATGTCCCTGTTTAATGAGCCATTGGAGGCCAGGACTGGGCTAGTGCTGCTTCGCAGGCGGTTTGTTTGGAAAGAGGAAACTGTTTCAGGGAAGTTTGCCTCTGTTTTGCTTTCCCTCCTGGTCCGGGAGGGAGGGAGGGAGGGAGGGCAGCGGTTTGGGTGGCTCTGCCTTGGCAGAATCAGAGGCTCTGCCACCCTGGATGGAACCAGCAGGGGCCATCCACAAAGGCTGAGCTCTGTCCTTGGGGGAGAGGGGAGTGAGGGGCCTGTAAGTTCCCTCTCAAGGACAGAAGGTGTGGGAGGACCCTCCAAATGAAGGCTCTGCATTGGGAAGAGCTTGGACTCCCACATTTTTGTAAGGACAAACATGGATTCTTCTTTCCAGAAATAGGGCTGCCTTGTGGGTCGTCCCCCCCCCCCTTGTTTAATTAATTCAATTAATCAGTAGAAGGTTTAATTAATCAGTGGAACGACTTGCCCCCAGAAGTTGTGGGTGCTCCAACATTGGGGGTTTCTGAGAAGAGAGAGGACAGCCATTTGCCTGGAAGGGTGAACAGGGGGTTGGACTAGAAGACCTCCAAGATCCCTTCCAACTCTAGTTGTTTTTTTTTTTTTAAGAAATGTAAGGATCTTTTTTTAAGAAGACCAGGGCAACATCTGTGGGCTGTTTGGTGTTTTCAACCCTACTTACTATAAGTGTCCTAAACCAACCAAGATTTCCTTTCTTCCCCAGATGCAGTTATTCACTAATTAATGTGACCCATTTGATGAGCCAAACTCCCCAGTGGCTGCATCTAATTCACCCGATTCCACCAGGGATCTTCCTTACGCCGAAGAGCTATGGATAACACTGCTCAGATTTTCTCCCCTGGTTGCCCACTGTGCCTTTCAACACAAGCTCTGGGGAGACCGTGGATCCCTGGAGTAGCCCTCTACTCTGGTGGTTACTTCAAGGAGCAGGATATGTGCGAAGGGAAGTGCTTTGTCAAGAAGGTGATTGGATGCATGTCTGAATGTAGCCTACTAGGTCGGATTCATTGCGTAAATACTTTGGGGCAGGCAATGGCTCTGAGTAAATGAAAGCATGTCCTGACCACCCAATATTTTTCGTGTCCTGAGACCAACAGTGTCCCCTGGAGTGGCCCCAATGAATGGTCCTCCTCTGCTTTTGACCTCAGAATTGACATCTCCGACTAAGGATTTCTGAGGATGGAACAGAACTTCTCAGAAGGTGGAACAGGGCGGAGGAGGAACCCAACTAGGACTTGCAAATAAGTATCAGAGCTTCTAAGCAGGTCCTCCTTAGGCTGGTGAGACCGATTCTTCACGTTCTTGTGTGTGGTCAGAATGCCCAATCGCCCATAAGGCACTGCCGGAGATTAAGCCTTGGGATGACAGGGGGTGGCTCTACTTCTGGTGGGAACATTCAGAGTTTTTAATTTCTGTCCTCAATTTGGGTGGACTTCCAGCAGCCTCATCCAACTCTGCAAAGAGAGTCCGCAAAGCAAGGCCAGCAACCAACTCAGCACTTTGTCTTCTCAAAACCCAAACAGGATGTCCTGATTTAGAAGCCTCCTGACTCAGGCAGCCCTGACCACCAACATAGTCAGCAACCCACCCACCCACCCACCCCCGCAAAAAAAGCTAAAGGGCTGCCTTTCCCTAGTTTTCTATCTCTGCCCCACGGAGGAGGATGGGCAACCGGCAGAGCTCTGTTATGCCCTGGCAAGCTCCAGGGCACCCGATTGTTGCTGCCTAGGCAGGAGATAAGGACGCCTGTAGAATTATCTGCTCAGGCTTTGTCTGCACAACCCCAGGGCAAAAAGGGAAACAAAGGGAATCTCAGCCCGGGAGGGAGGGAGGGAGGGAGGGAGGTCAAGGTGGAACAAGGCTACACAAACCACAAAACAAAAGCTGCCTGCTCTGCCCCCCCCCCCTCCGCTAAAGAGCTCCTGCCCTGGTTTAGCCATGCAGCCACCGGCCCCCTCTGCTCTCTGTCCAGAATGGCTGATATCCGGGAATTCCTGCCCATGAAGTGCCTGCCTGTGTTTTCAAGAGGACTTGAGCCAGGCCTGAATGGGCGACTAATATCTTTCCCTTCTGATGCAAATCCACCTGCAGAGGCGTCTGCAGACCAGAGTCAAAAAAGTCAAAAGAATTATGGCCACCACCGTGGGATCCAAGTTCCACCTCTTTCCTTGATGGACCCCGGAGAACGTTTGGCTTATCCAAGGAGATTTCACCAGGGGCCCTTAGATCAACAAGGACAGAAGGTGGTAGAGCTTCCAATGTGGTGACCCATCCACACACCAGTTTGGTTGCATGAGAAATAAGCCAGGTGTGCTGAGCTTGCAAAGCGTCTCCCATTCCCTCCCACCCACCCACCACCCACTCATCCCCCACCCACCAACAAATTGGGTTGCACCCAATTTTGAATCTTAGTGGCTCTGTCCCTTGGAATGGATTGAGAGAACATTGTTCTCACCCTCGGGCAATTGGTGTCTCTTCTCAGAAGGTCTTCGGCACTCCAACTTCCTTGCTGCTCTAGCTTGCCCCAGGAGGTGATACGGCTGCCTATCATTCCACAACACACACACACACACACACCAACCAACATAGAGGGGCTCCCTGGACTACTCACCTTGTGAAAAGATGGTGGTCTGTCTTTGCTGGTGAGGAAACGTCCCTTTCAGAAGGTGTTTTGGCTCAAGGGAGTCTTCAAGACCAGCAATCTGGACGCCAACCTGCACAAATCAGAAGACAATGCAAGGAAAAGAAGAAGCGATGTGCAAAGAAAGGAAGAGAAGGTGGAGCAAGTGTGATAAGATATTATTAACTCCTTTATCCTTCTTGACTTCCTGTGTTTGTCATTTCTGGTGCAACCCCCACCACCTTCACCTTCTGCTACCTCATGATCCCAGCCACAAGATGAGACTTGGGCATTGTCTCAAGCAAAGGTGGCAACTGATTTTGAGGACCTAGTGATCACCTCTTCCTTGAGACAATGCCCAATTCCCATCTTGAGGGCCTATAGCTGAGGAGCCCAGCAGCTTCAGAACATCTCATGCAAGCAGCAGAAGGTTTTTCTCGGTCTATTTGCTTAGAGAGGATTCCTACTCACTCAAGGGGACTGTGGACAAGGGCTGTTGAGGAGCTGCCCGACTGGAGACTCCAAAGTGCCCAAAGTTGTCATGAGGCCGGAAGAGAAGGACAAGTCAGGACACTCACTTAGAAGACTCAGTCTCTTCTTCTTCCACTTCTGTTCTGTTGGGTTAGCGCAAGAGCCTCTTCTTCACTTCTCTTAGCAGTCTATCTTCAAGAGATGGACCCCCAAGTGAAATCTCCAACTGGGGAAGACAAGCATTTGAAGCCCTAGCAGTTGGGGTCTGCCCAGAAGCCGTGAAACTGAAGAGGGGCGAGTCTTCAGGGGATTCCTTCAGGATCAACGGGAAGAATTTAAATGATGAAATGATCACCTGCCTCAGACGAGCCTCTTTCAGGGTACGCCGGGTGCTCCGATTGGGGTGAAATGGTTTTCTACGCTGCCCTCTGAAAGATTTTCAGATCCTCCCGCAATGCTCTCTTGGCACTGGTTGAGCCAGATGCCAGCTGGAAAGAGGCAGGGAGACCAAATATTGTTTCACGCTCCAGCCCAGATCAACAGCCACCCAGGCGTGGCTTTGCACAGCCAGATGGGGAGAAGTTTTCCCAGGCTCTCTGTTGCTTTGATCTAAGAAAGCTCCCCCTGCTTATCTCTAGCCCTGGTTGCATTGCAAACAGACTTAACCCCTGCCCTCTCTTGGACAATTCTGGGCTTAGCTACTTCCCCAGGGACAAGGGAAGAAGAAAGCTGAACAGGAGATCCAGCTGGGGCCATGGATGATAGAAACCACGGGAGAACATGCCCTCAACATCCTAAGAAAATCCAGCCATTCAGGCTTCATTGGGGTAAGGGGTTCTTGGGCACCCCACGGAAGGTCTCCAAAGAGCCTAGAAGATGGATCGGGCCAAGGGCACAGCTCAGCTGGCAGACTGAGATGAAGAGGAGGTTGGGGCTGTGGTTGAGGAAACACCTCCTTCAATTCCAGAGGGATCAAAGGCTGCGTCGGATCATCAGCCACTGACACCACCACATCCCACCCTATTTAAAAAAAACATTCACATTGTGCTTGTGCGTTGGTTTATGGGTGTGTTTGTCTACTGAGAGGTTCAGGTTGAAGGACAGAAGATGCTGTTATTCAAGCTGCATCTTTGGGCTCCTGAAGTCACCAGGGAGCCCAGGATGCTTGGCTGGAGATCGCAACCCTAGAGCTGAATCAGAAACCGATGGGCCCACCCAGCAGCTGCCCACGCAGGTGGCCAAAAAATGCAGAACTAACCAGGCAATCTGGTTGAGGATCTGCTCCCAACTCGTCCTGCGTGGTTTCATTCCGGCCCTCTGCTCCAACTAAAGGATTGCAGACTTTTTATTGCAATCGTTTGCTATAAATGCTTTGCGCAGCCTTTGGGCAGGAAGAGTTTTGGCCTTTTCACCCACCGTTTCTTCCCTCTGGGGCTGCAGGTTGGACCTGGGATCCACAGTCTATGAAGTTCCTTCCCTTGGTTTGGTTGGTGGGGTTCCTTCATTTGTCTGGCATCCCTTGGTGGGTGGCAGGAAAGAAGTGGATTTTGCCACAGGGGCTGAGCTCAAGATCCCGTCTCGGCCTCAGCAGTCATTTTAAGAAAACGAACCCATGACGGGAATCAGCGCATAAAGGGGGCGGATGAGCAGAGTGTGAATTTTCCCATCGCCAGTGCCAGTTGACCACAAAACGTCACCCATCTCAGCACTTCCTTCCTTTTTTTCAGCCTTCTCCTTTCTCCCACTGGGGCACCGCGTGCTGAGTCAGCAAAAGCGTTGTGCGATTTTTGGCACGTTATTCTGACGATGCTCGAGCCACACATATCCCCCACTGGGGTTCGGAGGGGTCTCCAAGTGGGTAGCCGTGAAAAACGACACATAAATTGTTGCAAGCTGGTTTTTAGGAATGCAAAAGGCTCTTAAGTAGCTCCAAGTAGGAAAGGCCTGGTAGGAAGAGGCCTCTGGGTTGACCCACTTCCGAAAGGGGCACTTTGCCTGCATGGGGCAAGGGAGGGGGAGCTGGGGCTGTGGGTCCAACAAGGTCCTTTTGAAGAGGGCAAATCCTGCAGACCATCATATTCAACATATTGATCTGGATTGGATTGGATGAGCTTGCTTATCTCAATCCCAATTGGAGGGGGGCTCTCATAAGGACATAAAACCAGTCAAAGCTTAAATTTCACCATGATGGTTATCATCCTGGACTTTTGGACTGCAGAGACCCTGGTTGGTTTGGCTTGGCTTGGTTTGTTTTGGTGTCGTCTCTGATATTACAGAGTTTTAGGAAGACCCCAAAACACTAAACTTTTCCAGGGTATACAGCCACACATTTCTCTCCTCTCCTCTCCTCAAGGCTTGCTCAGCTTCAGAGGCTCCCCAAAATCTGACAGAGAAGTTTGGGGAGGATATTGGAAGCCCAAGGAGCCACCAGATCTTCCTTGGTCCTTCAGCCCCTTAGAGAAGACGCCTCCTTCTTCTTCTCTGGCAGGTCTCCTGGCAACATCCTTCAAAAAGTGGAACAGAAGTTGCCTCCAGAAGTTGTGAATGCTCCAACACTGGAAGTCTTTAAGAAGATGTTGGATAGCCATTTGTCTGAAGTGGTGTAAGGATTTCCTGCCTAGGCAGGGGGTTGGACTAGAAGGCCTCCAAGGTCCCTTCCAACTCTGCTATTGTATTTATTTGTATAAAGAACATCTGGAGGTCAGCGATGCGTTTTCCACCCTCTTGGTCTCGCCCTTCATGTGCGTCTAACTCCCCCGGTGTCTTTGGGCTGAAATCTGAGGACAGCCTGTTCATGTTCACTCTGGAATCTTTATTTCGGCCGTGCCAAAGCCATGGTGGAAGCTACCCTCAAGGAACCTGTAAGAGGAGACGAGGAGCAGATGTCCGTTTCATGACATCAGCGGAGAGAACAAAAAATCAGGCTCTCAGCTGGCTTGCTCACATCTTGGCACTTCCTTTTCCTTAATCGATTGCAAAAATAAAATGTTAAAAAGATCACTTCTGCAGAGGAAATTCCCCACCACTCTTCTCCTTTTCATTCTGCTGACCATTCACATTGAGCTGGGAGGAACGTGAAGCAATCCAGAGAGCTGTTTATAAAATCACCGAATGTCATCTGGAAAACAGCCATATTCAGATCAATATTTCACTGGCTCTGCTGCCCATTGCCCTCAATTCTTATCAGGCTGGGTTGGGTTGAGGTCCAGTCCATTCTCACTAACCCAGCACTGTGGTTTGAGGATTAGGTTTGTGGTTCCGTTGTGACTTTTTCAAACCATGTCGTGGTTAAGCGGTGATTTGAGCAATGTGTGAACTTAATCACCGGTCCCTCTTGGCCTTCCTTCCTTATCTTCACTAGATAAATTCCTGGAGCGCTCACATCACGACTCGGGGCTGCTGGAAAAGCTGTCACTACAAAGTGTTGCCTTAACAGTGTTGTGATTGTCTCAAATGCCGGCTCTTGATAGCGTGTGATTGTTTGCAACCTTTTTTCACGGGCTGCAAATCCCTGAAGCCAAGATGAAAAGGAAAACAAAGTCCATTTTGCTGCAGAATTATTTGCCATTTGGCCAGAAGTGAGCAAAGCAGCACAAGAAAATTTTGATTTTGCAAAAGGGGCCCCCAAATCAGCAAACTTCCTAAGAAAACCAAAGTGAATTATTTTCCTCTAGTTATTCCATCTTTTATTGCGTGTGTGTGTGTGTGTGTGTGTGTGTCTGTGTGTCACACAATGTTGTAGGAAAGGGGATTACAACTGATAAGCAGGAAGGAAATGTTTGAGCCTTTGTTTGTCCTTAGCCATAAAATGGATCCTTACCAATCTAATGGTACACACAGCAATCTTCTGTTGTGTTGCCCACCATGAATTAATGAAAGGATGCGTGGTTTCTCGGGGCAAAATTGGTTTCACTCCATTATTGGTGTGGGGAAGGACAGAACTCATACAGCTCTTTGAACTGGTTGCATAAAAGCAGAAGACTCTGCAAAACATGGCTGGTTTGAACCATGGCTTCGCTTCTGGATCATGGCCCATGATGCTAACTTGAGCTAGTCTGAGGTTCCAGAAGCAGTGCAAATCTCCAAGGTGGTTTATTTAAGTGCCTGGTGGGAGTTCAGCCAGTTCCTCTGTGGATGGAGATCTCAGCCTCCTCAGGACCTTCTGTTCTCCACGTCAGCAGCCATTCAAGCCTGGTTTTTCAAAACTCTGGTTTGGAACAGGTCAGCCAAAATGGACAGGCCTGATTTCTCCTGTCGGCAGAGTGAGGCGTGATGGAGACGGTTCCTGGTCCATGAATAAGCCATGATTTCCCAAAACAGGACAAAACAGCCCCATTTGCTCTGTCCAGTTCTCAAGGAGTGAAATTCTCCCAGGTTCAGACAAAACCTGCCACTACCAACTCACCCACGAAAGGGGAGCAAAGCAACCAATTGTAAAACTACTAGAACATGCTAGATTTTTTTTGTAAACTTAAAACATCTTGCTGTTATTTTGAGACGGGTTTTTTTCTGTTCACAGGACATACTTAGTAGGGTCAGGGGAAGGTTAACCTATGAATTCTCTGGTTATCCCATGCGCTAAGAACATTCACAAAGCAGAACACAAATAGGCTTCATAGTTCCTTTTTGCTTTTAACCTCCTTACAGACACACAAGAGTTGGAAAACAGACAGGAATTCACCCCAGTTTTTTCTATCTCTAGATCTTTCAGACCCCATTAAGACCCCATTGGTAGTCTAACATCAACATCTGTTTGGCCAGAAATTTGACCAGGATGTGAAGCCAATTTGGAATGCTTGGAAGAATTAAGCATGACCACATCCACTATCGTCTCAGGGCCAAACTGGACACCTGTTGTTGCAAAGGAGAAAATTAATTTCCTCCACTGACTTGGTCAGGGAAGAGATCCGAACAAAATCACCAAACTGGCAGGAAGCAGTTGATAAAACAAGGTGTCCATCAACCAGTGTCCCTCAAGGTCAGACTATCCCAAGGTTATCTGGCCTCAACTGGACCCAAATCCTCCTAATTTGACCTATCCAAGAAGTCCACAAAAGAGAGGCCAGCAACCGCATTCACCCACATTCATCAAGGAGAAACTGAAAGTTGGTGGTTTTTTTGCCATTGCCACCATATCTGATGGAGATTCTCAGCTAAGTTGGAGCGGGAAGAGGGGCTACTATTTACCTATACTTAAATACTGAAGGCTTGGTTGGTTGGTTTAATTGCATTGCTGGTTTAATTTGACTTTAGCCTCCCTTTCCCCAGCTATGCTGCTCTCTAGGCAAGAAGGAAGGCAGGATAGATAGACAGACAGACAGATAGATAGAAGACAGAGACACAAGAGATTAGATATAGATAGATAGAAGACAGACAAACAGACGCAAGAATTTAGATATAAAACTTTTTCAATAAAAAGAATTTAGATATAGATAGATAGATAGATAGATAGATAGACAGATTAGATACAAGAAATTGGATGGATGGATGGATGGATGGATGGATGGATGGATGGATGGATAGATAGAAAACAGACAGACGCAAGAGATTAGCTATAGATAGATAGACAGATTAGATAGAAGACAGACAGATAGATATGATTAGATAGATAGAGAGACAGAGAGACAGAGAGACAGAACTATTACTATAGGATGAAAATATTCTTGCCCAACTGTTTCACAATCATCCTGAACTTTCAAAGAAGAGGAAAATGTGCTTACGAGGCTTCTGTCTTAGGGTTCAATTCTGGGAAAAGGAGAAAAAGGGGAAGCAGGGTGTCAAGTAAAGGCTTGAGATGCTCAAGGATTGTCTACTTGAGGTCAAGCAGCTTTTCTACAACCCAGGAAATTCTCCTCCTTAGCAGTCTGTGAGCTCTCGCACGCATTCAGCTCCTCCTCTGTGAGATCTCGCACACATTCAGAGATTGAGAAGAGTTTTTGTAGCTATCCTAAGGATGCTCAACTCCTAAAGTGACCAAACACGCCAAGCATTTCTTTAGCTTTGCAAAATAGCAGGAAGCTCCAATTTTGCAGGCCACCCACATTTCGCCTCCCAGTTCAGGCTCTACAAGTCTAGATAGAAAAGCTGACCAATGCAAAATAGGTGGTTGTTTTTTTCTTCTTCTCCCAAAGGAGAAAATACCTTTGGCTCAGTCAAGTCACCGTTCTCCCTCTTCACCGAAAGCCGTTTTCACCCCCTTCAGAAGGAGAAACAGCGGCAAATTCCTCCAACTGCTGGAGGGGTTTCAGTCTGGGTGAGGCTTGCAGGTTCTCGTCAGGAAGTCAGGAGGGGGTACCATCCTTCCTCGGAAGGGGCAGCCTGGAGGAAGGGGAAGGACCCCCGAATCGTCTGGAAGTGCAGGTGGGCCGCGAGGGTCAGGGTCCTTCAAGAGACAAGCAGCCCTCGGAACATCAACACAGCCGCGAAAAGAGGCCGAGGGAAAGAAGAGGAGCCGCCCCAGGCGTTCCCCACCACGTTTGAGCAGGGATTTCTTCACTCAACTCCGCAGCTGGAAGAGGAGAAGGTGTGGCCGTCTCCTCCTCCTCCTCCGCCAGACGAGGCTGAAGGGCTGAGCAACGGTTGCTTCATCCCAGGCCCTTCTCTGCCAGATATTTTTTCCATCCAAAAGAATCACACTCGAGGTGCCGCCTTGGAAGATGGGGGCCGGTGTGTGTGTGTCTGGTGTCACCTGGCAAGGTTTCCAAGCAGTTGGAAATGCTGCTCGTTCATCAGAAGCAGAAAGAGGGTAGCTGGGAAGAAGGTTTTGGAGGAAGGGTGCCCTGGACAAGACAGGTGCGTCTCTATCTACAGGTAGAGAAATAAATCTAGGCCAACTTCAAGCAAGTTTCTTGGCAGGTCTCTATTCCTGGGGGTTCCTGGGGGCTAAATACTCTCCAACTGGAGGTGAGGCTCTCTTCCCCAGCTCCTGTTTTCCTTTGCAAACGCTCGGCTGGGAAATCGTGACACTTTCAGCCATGGACAGCTGGAGAGGCCAGCAGCTCTTCCATGCAAAAGGCCTTTGCACAAGGTTCTCGCCCACGCACCTCTCTCTCTCTTCTCTCCAAGATTTCACAGTCAGGTGGTCCTCCGTGGGTTGCTCTGGAACTACACCAGGTGGCCTCCAGCCCTGGTGTCCTCCCAACGCTGAAGGAGAGGCACATTGCTGGCTTATAGGCCAGGAGTTGCAGGGTTTCTACTATTCATTTACGGTTCTCCAAAGTTGGCAACTTGACTTGTGGACTTCAGCTCCCAGAATTCCCCAGCTGGTGTTGCTTCTGGAAATTGAAGTCCACAAGTCTTAAAGTTGCCAACTTTGGAGAACTCTGATTTAGGGCAAAGAGCCCCTGGAGTCAAGATATTCCCACCAGCACTAAGCATCCGTCTTTCTCCAAAGACACCCAGAACAGGAAGTGCTAATCCGCAGCCAATTTGAAACCTGTGAGTCACTGTATTGTCTTCTCCTCCAGGCCATATGGTCAAGTCCTGAACTTTGCGAAATCATTTCCCCATGATTGGCTGGGGATTTCTGGGAGTTGAAATCCACTCTCTGAAAGATGCCTGGGTTGAGAAACATTGTCCAAAGACTCAATCAAAGACTAACCTTAAGACTTCGGTAAAAACCCCATCTCCATCTTCACTGGGCAATCAGGGCTAATTTCAAGTTGACCTCTGGAAGAAGTTCTCCGTGGAATGAAGCAATTCTTCCTGAGTTCAGTTGCCTCCTCCTCCTCCTTCTGAAGATGGTAGGGAGAAAGGTTGCCTCGAGGGCATTCCTGCCTGGGAGAGAGACGCTTGTGAAATGGCCACATGGAAGAATGTTCAAGGTTGCTCCCTCATCTACTTCCTAAAGACCAAAGCTGGCCCAGGTGGAGCTGGAAGCTTTTTTGGTTCCGCCAAGTTCTTCTTGCAAATTCCTAACCAAGGATTTCTTCCAGGCGACTGTTGATGCCAAGCCCACATCTGAGGCCGACCTGATCAAAAAGGAAAGGCCCTGAGAATTGCTCTCCCTAGAAGAAATTTACCCACTTGGCAGAATCGAGAAAAAGCTTTTGCTGATCTGACAGAGCCGGGGAACGAGGAAGGATAGGAGAACGGAGGCAGAAGAACTGTTGCAGTGGCTGACCTAGAAAAAGAGGCTCAACCAGCAAAACAAGCTAGGAATCAAGTCGAGACGTGCGAGGCAGAGGCTGGGTGAAGCCACTGAAATAACAATCCCATCGCTCAGGTTTCTCAGGTTGACAGGTAGAGGCTGCACACGAAGCACTGAACTGCAACAGCCACCCGGAGTCTCTGAAGCCCCTCCGTGGATGGATGGATGGATTGGATGTATCTGTCTATCTGCCTTTCTATCCATCCCTCCATCTATCCATCCATCTCTGGCTATCATCTATATCTATCTATCCATCATCCATCCATCCATTTATCCATGCTGGCTGGGGAATTCTGGGAGTTGAAGTCCATCCATCTTAACATTGAAAAGGTTGGCAAACACTTTCTCCCTCCCCCGTTGTTTTTGTAAAGTGGGATTCTATTTTCTCCCTAGCAAATTAAAACATCCCCATTTCTGAATGCTGCAATCAATTACTCTCAACTCCCAGGTGCCTCCCCCCCCCCCGCGCCCTCCGTGGGCTCATCGTGATGAATGGGGAGTAAGAAAGGCATTGTCACCCGAGGCACCAGGGTAAGCATGGAAAACACACTGAGCAGCGTCCCATAAATATTCAGAGATTTTTAAATATATCTTTGGAAGGGGAGGGGGGACAGGAGAAAGGAGGGAGATCCAGGGTTCATTTGACTTCCCTGGCAAGGTCTGATTTATCTGCCCTGGGGGCTCCAGGTGATTTCTCTCCCCTTTCCTGCCTAAAGTCTCTGTAAACTGAGTGATGTGATTTACGACTCTCCATTGGGACTCTGCAGAAAGGCCATTCACCAAAGTCAAATCACGCTGGCTGGTTTTCCTCCTTGCCCAGGTGGGGCCTGGGATTGATGTCAACCAACCCCCCCCCACACACAGACACATCTGGCTTCTTCCAGGGGCTGCAATTGAAAGGGGGGGGAAGGAAGGAAGGAAGGAGGGAGGGAGGGAAGAAGGGAAGAAGGGGAAGGAGGGAATTTGTTTAGAACTTTGTAAGAAAAAACCTTGCTGATGTTAAGCATTTCACATCGGCCAATTTGTCTTTCCACTTAAAACTACCTAAATCAGAATAAAATTATTTTTGCCATGTAGTTTGGCAGTCCCATTTTCATCTAAAAAATACAGAAAAAAATACACATATATTATTGTTTGGTGAACGTTTTACCAGGATAATTGTGACTAAGGTTATGGAATAGAAATCTGTCCCCTAAATCTCTCTCCAGAGATCCCAAGGGATCCTCACACACACACACACACACACACAAAAGGAACAAAAGCAAAACCACACACGCATGCACACACACCAGCATTTCCTGTTGTCTTTTTCCCATCTCCCCTGGCAAGAAGCAAAGGCAATAATTTTAGCTAATTTAATTAGGTTTTCCTCTGCTTTATGCCCCATGACCCAAAGATGCAATGAAATTTCGGAACGCGGGAATTTTACACCCAAACAGTATTCCTACTGCAACAGGGTTGCTGGTAGCCAAACATCAAACGACCTCATTTGCAGGCGTGTGTGCAGGATTCTCCCTGCCCTGCCCCTCCTTGCCGATTCCAGCCTCCGAAGAAGCAGGGGAGATCATCAGGGTTTTTGCAGAAGAATTGGAGAAGCCCCATAAAAGAACAGAGTCACAGACCGTGTTTGACTCCGCCAATGGCTGCTGTGGAGATTTCAGTCA
Organism: Natrix helvetica; assembly: GCF_964273705.1. Taxonomy (NCBI): domain Eukaryota; kingdom Metazoa; phylum Chordata; class Lepidosauria; order Squamata; family Natricidae; genus Natrix; species Natrix helvetica. The sequence goes on from NC_138564.1 coordinate 13,867,151, forward strand.
TTGGAAAGTCTGTATGAATCAATAGAACTAAATTGGAAAGTCTGGGCAGAATGCCACATCAATCCAGAGGGTCTCTCCGCATACCAAACCCCCTCCCCCCCGGTAACCCCCATCCCAGTGTCCAATCTGCAAATCCCTTAGGTGTCATGTGAGTTCCATCTTCAAGGAGCATCATCAGGTTGGTATGCAGGACGGTTGGCCTTGACCGACACCAAGCACTAGTCTCCAGCAAGCGCAGTAGATGGTGAGACCAAAACTCCCACTTTACAATCTCTCCTGTACTTAAACTCCCCCCCCCCAAATACCACCACCCCTCCCCGTTTCAATGGCAGCCGAAAGCAAATAGCGAAACAGAGGCTGACATTGGGTGTCCTCCTGGGGAAAGGTTAGGAAATGGGAGTCCTGCCTCTCTCGGAACCTTGCCCTTTTCCTTGTTTTCTAAACGGTCCCTGGCGGTTTCTGCAGTCTCCAAGGCCAGGGTGATAAGCCACAAAGAGCATTTTCATCTGAAAAATGTTTAATTGGGTTTTGAGAAATGAGAAACATGGCAGGATCTGGAAATTCCATCTCTCCTTGGCGCCTCTTGGGCAGCTCCGTCCCTTTGGGTTCTTCAGCGCTGGGGGAAGAGAGAAGCCACTTCAGAGTCCATATGCCTTGCTCTGCTCCGGTGCAATTAACGGGGGGTTCATCAGAGATAAATAAGGGGTGTGGATGAGCTAATTTGTTAATTAGTGGGAACCTGATGGCAACATCCTTCCTCTGCAGCCACTCAGAGCCAAGAGGAAAGGCCTCTCCTCACAGTTCATCATCCCATTTCGAGTGTTTAAGTTTGGCCAAAGAAACAATCAAACACTTCTGGAAGGAAATGAGATTTGGGGGGTCCACGACAGACCTTCCTCAGTGTGACTTTCAAGGGTTTGGGGGGGGAGTATTCAAAGCTGGGGGTGCACTTTGGAGGCTTCTGGTCAAGGGGGAACCATGTGAAAGGTCAAAAAAGGCCACAAGTAAAAGACATGGCTCTCCTGCAGCCTTGGCCGTTCAGTGAGGTAGACTGTCCCTGGAACCTGGAGGTTCTATCGTGACTCAGCGTTAATGACTTGGGGACAGGAGGAAAGGGAGTTTGGCTATTGGGCAAACTTGATATCTCTTCCTGCACGTTGAATTAAGCTGGCAGGATTTTCCTTTAAAATACAGATGAAACAGATGTTGGGATTGCTTTTTCTCTTGCTTAGAAAAGAGAAGCGCAACCGTTGATGTCGCCTTCTAGCAAAATAAATAAATAAATCCATTAATCTGGGCTGGGGGCCCTGCAGCTCTCTCCAGACATTCCTCAGAAGTCTCATCAATGGATCAAACAACAACAACAACAACAACCACCCCCAGATGTTCATTGGCAGTTGCTCCTGTGAGTCTGTCAAGAGTCCTGGCCTAGATTGGCGGCTTGGACAGATCAGACGGGCTGAACTCGCAACGGTTTGAGAAGGTGCCAGGGACTGAAAAGCAGGAGATACTGGAGTGATTGGGGGGGTAGGCAGAGAAGAAAGCCCCCTCCCCAGAAGCTATGAAGACCACCCACAGCAGCAAGAAGCTCTGCCTTGCATACAAGTTGTGTATCTAGTCATTAAGCACAAGACCCTCTCAGGTTTTAGTGTAAACCTGAATTGGGTTCCCATCAATTCACACACTAGACCCAGTCAAGAATTGTTCAACAACTCAGACCAGCCCAATCTTCCTAAGAGAGGAGAGAAGATGTGCCAAAATATTTCCAAGCTCCATCCTCCAGCTGCATCGTAACATCAGAACATGTTTCTTTCCGTTGAGCCGGCTTGCCAGCGGTGCTCCAGATGTACTGATCTCTTGACACCCGCAATGTGGACTAGAACCTTGATTGCCTTTTTTAAAGAGGAAACCCCTGAGTCTTGTGCTGCTGGGAATTTTCCCCACCGCACATGTGAATATCTCAAAGAAATCTTAAAGAAAAGAGGACAGAAACTCTTGCTGCAGTGGATTAACCCCAGAAGCAGAAAAACTGTCTACTCCCCCCACTCATAAAAAGAAAAGAGGAAAAATTAGGCAGCATCAGGCAATGTCCTTCACTCCCACCCACCCACCCAAGACTTCTCTCTCTGATGTATTAAGCAGAGGATCCTTCCCTCCCTCCCTTCCTTTTGGCTGCCATGGAAACCTGGGGAGGGGGAGTTAGAAATATATAGGGTAACTCACTTTAAACTAGCTTGCTTCTATTTTTAACTACACCAGAGGAAGGAGAAGGTGGGTGGGTGGATGAGCAGGTTTTTGCCAGCCTGGTTGGGAAAAGAGACAGGTTCTGTTGGTGTGAACCCTCCCAGGGGAAGCACAGAAATCTACATTTCCCGGATTTTGGTGAGAAAAACAGAAGCTTTTAATACCAAAAAGAAATAACCTGAAAGTTGGTTTTCCCCTGATCCCCTTCTTGCTGGAAGGACTGGCCCTAAGAGAACTGAATGCCCTAGGCGTTAGAGCCTAGGCTGGCTGCGCAAAATACATTGCAGCTCAACAAATCATGGTTTGTTTGCTGGTCTTCTGCATGCCACGCTGCCCAGCCAAGAGCTCTCAAAGCCACCAAACCGCTACCACATTGGACTCATTTTTAGTGAGAAGTTTCAGGGAGAAATTTCACTCTCTGCCTCTGGCACAGTCCTGCAGCTGAGACGAGACTTTTCTCTAGCTTGTCACTCGAACCAAAACTCCTCCACAAGGCTTTCTTTGTTGAAAAGGGGGGATCCGGGCAGGGAAAGTGTTGGGGCCGAACCCCCAAAGGGTTCCATATGGAAAGGAGATCACAGAGCCCTCCGGGAAAGCAGCTGTCAGACCCTTGGTAGAGAAACGACAGTGACAAGAGATGCTGGGAACCACAGATGGTCTTGGAAATGAAGGGAAAAGAGGAGGCTCCTTAACGCCCCCCCCCCACTCCTTCTTCTCCTTCTCCTTCTTCCTTCTTTCTTCACTGGTGCTGGCGAAGCTATGGGTGACGCTGAGCATCCTAAATCCATCAGGTTCTCTCACGTTTGACCTGCAGCAGCTTCCAAGGTGATGGAGATCTTATGGTGGTTGATCCCCCCGTTAGCCAGATGCTTAGACTGGATTTTTGTCCTCTTAATCAATGCTTTCCCTAGCTATTCCTATTCGTATTATTTGAATTGTGGGATCCTTGGGTCCTCTGAGCTTCGTCGTTTTCCTGCAGACGTTTCAATACCCAACTAGTGAACATCATCAGTGCTAGCATCACCACCTAGTACTGATGATGTTCCTTAGTTGGGTAATGAAAACATTCCACCCCGAATCTCGTCCCCTCGTCCGTTTTTGCATTTGGCCTCAAAAAAAAAAGTGACGTCACAGGCCCTCAGTTCCACATTCAAGCCAACAAACGGAGTCAGGGTACTCAGGAGGGGGGGGGGTGTCAGAAGCTCAAATTAAATGCCCTCTGACTGGCCAGGGACTCGAAGAAGCACTAACAGCTGGGAAACTGGGACCCCCACCAGAAAATCTCACGCTTTGGCAAAAAAGATATTTGGCAAGCAGATATTTCTGCAAGCAATAAACAGATCAATTATTGAATACCCTTCTCTCCATTGGAGGAACTCGAGAGAAATCAGAGGCAAGTGCGGCTTCTGGGGTTTTATTTGTTCATTTCCCTTAAGGAAGAAAAAACCTTGCATGTTTGAAATATGTCGTGGATCAGCCTGGCAGGTAAACAAATCGTGCAGTCTAAGCCTTTTCCCACAATTAATCCACCTGTCAATAAATGTCACCATTTTTATTGCCTCTCCTGGAGGAAAACAGCCAACTCCAAAGCTCCCTTCTGGTTGTGGCCAGGTAGAGAAGCTGCCTGGTTTCTTGCCAACCATTTTCACTGTGGTGGCAATGTCAAGATCCGTAACTGGCTAAGTCAAGGGAGGGTGAAGGAAGCAGCTCAGCGAATGCCAGTCTCTGCTGCCATCTCTCGGCAGGGGACTCTGCCTGCCCGGCCTGAACATTCCCTTCTTGTGGTACCAATTTTGCTCTGCTTCACCCGTAGATGGAGAGGGAAGCTTTGCCAACCAGCAATCGTGAGAATCCCTGAGGTTTTTATCTCCATGCTCACCTGCTCCTTTGCACTTCCAATCAGTATTTTGATGTTCCCCTCTGCAGATCTTGCAATTTTTTTCTGTTCTGAATTGTTTCATTAGCCGTTTAAATATAACTTTGGTACCATGAAGCCATTTGCAACTCCAAGCAACCACCCAGATTCTTTTCTCTATATATTTATTTAGAAACAAAACAGAACATCTACATTCAATATGATACAAGCGTGCCACAAATCATATAACACACATAACGTCAACGTGTATTAATTGCTGCAGTGGTTTCATTCAATAACCAATCCTGCCAAAAGCTCTCCTTAAAAAGAAATAAAAAGAAAGCGACAAAGACGCGGATTTCATCATAAAGCCGAGTCTCTGATATGAAGAAGCGGGTCTCTCTCCGCTTCCGACGTACCACGCGGATCCCGTGTTAGCCTTGGCAAGTTTGGGGAAAATGACGTCATAAACTTTCAGGCTTCCGGATGTGACGAAATACTTCGCTTCCCTGCCCAAAACAAACATGGCCGCGCCGGCTTTCTGCAGCGGAAGTTATCCTGTTTGGAGCGAGTGATGCTCGGAAGATAAAGCAGGGGGTCTTTCGCCCCCCCCCCCGAGAAAAGGGGCAATTTGCGCCCACAAAGTGTGGCGCACCCTCCGCTTCCTCCCCCCTCTCCCGTCTCCTTGACAACGCACTTCCCTCTTATTTTTTTAATCCGCGCGCCCCGCCTCCGCCTCCTTCCCATTGGTCCAAAGGCGCCTTTTTCCGATGGACGTGGAAATAAGCCAATCGCGTTCCTCCACGAAGACAAGCCTCTCGGGCTTTGCGTCTTCGCCTCCTCCCCCTCCCTCTCCGAAAGGAGGCGAGACACGAAGGGAGACCGACAGTCCGGAACAGCCAATGGCAAGTGAAGAAGGGCCGTCGGTGAAGGCGGGGCAGAAGAAGTGAGCCTTGCGGTGGCCAATCGCAAGGCAGGATAATGAGGAAGGGCGTGTTGAGAGGCGGAGCCGGAAGAGAAACTTTGGTGGGTGATGGAGGAATGCGGGGCAGAGGGAGCCGGCTCTAGGTAAGGGCGGGAGGTGGGGGGAGGGAAGGAATAGGGGGGGGGTCTGGGGAGGGGTCAGATTGGGGAAGAACCAAGGGGGGGAGAGGAGGGTCAGATGGGGCCTCCTGGGAAAGAGGGGAGGGGAGGGGGTCTTTTAGAGGAGGGGGAGAGAGGTAGGGGGAGAGAAGGAATATGGGGCGGAGTCTGGGGAGGGGTCAGACTGGGGAAGAACCAAGGGGGGAGGGGAGGGGGGGCCAGGCTGGGGGGCAGGTCAGCCTCTGCTGCCAGAGCCTAGTTAGTGGTGGCTTCTCCAGCCAAGACCCGGGTCAGATGGGTTGTGTGACTGACTGAGGAGAGTCACTTGGGGGGCTACTTGCTAAACCCCCCCCCCCTTTCCTTCCTTCCTTCCTCAGGTGAGACCCTCCAGAAGGATGATGTGGCACCCGCTGTTCCTGGCGCCCAGATGAAGTTGGCCTCCATGGCAGCCGCGGTGACGGTGGTGGAGCCAGACCTGAAATGGGTCTCCCTCTGGCTCCGGGCCCGTTGGGCAGCAGTGCTCGTGGCGGTGCTGGCGGCTCTCCTGGTGGTGCTGCTTCCGGTGCTGCTGGTGGAGGGGCAGTGCCAGGCGGTCCTGAAGGGCTGGGCCTTCCTGAGGAGCCAGCTGGGGCTGGGCTACGTGGGCATCGCCACCTACACGGGGCAGACCACCGAGCTCAGCGTGACCTCCGGCGGGTTGGAGCTGATGGTGCTGAAGGCCAAAGTCTCCCCAGGTCTGTCTCTGGAGTGGCCCCCTCCAATTTGCTCTCTAAAAGAACCCCAATCCAGGAGAATAATTGTGGGCGGAAATGTGGGGCCCTTGGTGATGAGGCTACTCCCACTGATGAAGTTACCTAGCTGGGTTATGAAACGTCTGCAAGGAAACAGTCAAGCTCAGGAGCACCAAGGAGCCCTCCCTCATCTCTAAAGATGGGGCGACCCACAAGGCTTCTGTGTTGCTTCTGGCGTCTGGCACTCCTTGGAATGTGCTTTGTTTTGAGTGTGTTCGGTTGTGTGGTGCCTGGTAGGTTGCAAGTAAACAATCTCACCAATCTCTCCCTCCTGTTATCCCTGTGCTGGCGTGTTGGAGGCCAGGACTCTGATGGAGAATGTTAGGCGCTCCCCCTCAATTGCACGCAGAGGCATTCAGTGGAGGAAGTTGAACCTAACAAGAGCCCCCCCTCCCCTATTTTCCAGGTTTAGGCTGCATTTTGAGAAGTACTTTCCTTTAGCTGCTGTTCCTGAATTGCTTAGCCAGCTGATTTCTTTGGGGTTGTGAAGGTGCAGGAAAGAATCCATAGATGCTTCAGTACAAAGCACAGAATATCCAAAGCTAACTGAAACAGCGTGAAATTCAGGTTAGATTGAGTGGTCTAGCAAAGGAGGGTAGAAATGCTTTGCCTCTAGTTCAGGGGTGTCCCAGCATTGCTGGGGGAGGAATTCTGGGAGTTGAAGCCTGACCCAGATGTCTCCGCAGAACAGGTGGCTTGAACAAAAGGCTCCTAACGGTGGTTTTGCTTCGTTTCAGAGGTCAGATTAGAAGCCAAGGCAGCCTTGCACCAGGCGCTGGAGATGAAGAGGCAAGGGAAGCGCGAGAAAGCTCAGAAGCTCTTCCTGCACGCCCTCAAAATGGACCCCGACTACGTGGATGCCTTGACCGAGTTTGGCCTCTTCTCCGAGGAGGAGAAGGACATCATACAGGCCGACTACCTGTACTCCAAAGCCTTGACCATCTCCCCACACAACAAAAAGGCTCTGGTCAGCCGGGACCGGACGTTGCCCCTGGTGGAAGAAATCGACCAGAGGTTCTTCAGCATCATCGACAGCAAAGTCCGGAAGGTCCTCTCCATCCCCAAAGGCAACTCCGCTCTGCGGAGGGTGATGGAGGAGTCCTACTACCACCACATCTACCACACGGTGGCCATCGAGGGCAACACCCTGACCCTCGCTGAGATCCGGCACATCATCGAGACCCGTTACGCAGTTCCTGGGAAAAGCCTGGAGGAGCAGAACGAGGTCATCGGCATGCACGCTGCCATGAAGTACGTCAACACCACCCTTCTCTCCCGGATCGGCTCCGTCTCCCTGCCGGACATCCTGGAGATTCATCGGAGAGTCCTGGGCTACGTGGACCCCATCGAAGCGGGCCGATTTAGGACTACCCAGGTGTTTGTTGGCCACCACCTCCCGCCCCACCCTCGCGACGTGGAGAAGCAGATGCTGGAGTTCGTGCAGTGGATCAACTCCGAGGACGCCATGGGCCTGCACCCCGTTGAGTTCGCCGCTCTGGCTCACTACAAGCTGGTGTACATTCACCCGTTTGTGGACGGCAACGGGAGGACCTCCCGTCTCCTGATGAACCTGATCCTGATGCAGGCCGGCTACCCCCCCATCACCATCCGGAAGGAGCAGCGGGCCGAGTACTACCACGCCTTGGAGGTGGCCAACGAAGGGGATGTCCGGCCCTTCATCCGCCTGATTGCCAAATGCACGGAGACCACCCTCGACATGCTCCTCTTTGCCACCACGGAGCATTCCGTGGGCCTCCCCGAAGCGCAGGATGGGGGCAGTGGCAGCTGCAGTGCCGGCTGCAAGCAGACCATCTCGCTCAAAACTCGGACCTGAACGCTGGTAGTGAAGGACGCCCCCTGTGGGAGGAGAGCTGGAAAAGCACTTTCTGTAAAACATTTCATTTATTTATGTCTTTAAGTTAAACTGTTTAATGCAGCGGCCTCTCCATATTTATTACCCCCATTAGGCCCCGAGTAACTCGTCTAATTTTATTGCAAAAGGGAACAGGTCAGATCTTACCACCACAGAGCTGCTTCCCTGGCTGGTTAAGCACCAAGCAGGACTGCTTCAGCTGGAAAAATCCAACCACCGGGTCAGCTTTCTGGCTAAAGATGGTCAGATATGGAAAATGCGGCTGTTACTTTGCCCAGCCAAGCCTGGTTGAGGAGTTCATCCTTAGTCCTTAGTGAACTGATGCAGTTTTGGTATTGTTCAGTTTGCTAAACCTTGGGGAGGGCCCAGCCTCCCTCCCACCTGTTGAGGAAAAGGGGGGGAGGGAGCTTGTGTGAAGTCCACAAAGCTGCAACTTCACCTGCCCCCCCCCCCCTTGTGTTTGTGGCAGTTTCACATCTGAAACTAAACCAGCTTCCTGCCTGCCAGTGCCTTGACTTTCATTTGTGCTGAATTGTGCCTTAGCTCTTCCCCAGCAGAACCACTCCAGGCCCTCTCAGTTCAGGCCAGAACCTAAAGAGAAGCCTGTGGGCTTTGGGCTGCTCCTTAGAAACAGACAAAAGCAAAACCGTAAGGAACTGACTACGCAATACCACAGCAGCCTCCTCTTTGAAAGTTGGGGGTAAACCACGTTTGCTGGTTGGCTCTGGTGTGGGATTGTCTGTGGGAAAAGCCTATCCAGCCTCAAAGGGCTTCTTAAACTCCTCCTCTGATAGCACTTTACTTCCGTTCTACTTGGAATGTACAAAGGTGGCTGCCTGAGATTCCAAAGGAGAAACGGTTGAGGTGGGGTCTGCGTGCTTTTTGTTAAGCTGAAAAGACAACATCCCCATGCACAACCGGTCCACCTGAATGAGCCCCTGCCCTCCTCCTGCCCACATTCTGGACTCAGCCTCTTGCCATCTTGGTTGCCCCTGGGAAGAACCCACACGCGTCGGGGCAGGCGTGATCCGATCTCAAGTCGGTCCACACCTGCCCTTCTTAGTCTACTTCTATCTAAGCCAAGCCGGGCAGGTACAAGCATAACGCAGCGTGTGAAATAGGAGCAGCGGCTAACAAAAATGCTTCTGTACAACCGTTTTGCAGTCTGTTCATATTTGGTTGGTTGCAATAAAGAGATTTCCCGACTCGTGTTCTTTTTTTAAAAAAAAAATGTAAAGAGGACTGCATCTTCCCCCTCACAGCTCCCAGGTAGGCAAAATTAGTGCCATTTTACAAGCACCCAAAAATAGTTACTCAAAATAAGATGGGCAGCCTGGAGCGCTGAGATTTCATGTGTGATATTGTTTAGTTTGCAAGGAAGGGAGCGGAATTGTCTACTTCTGTGCGTTGCTTTTGTGAACAAGGGATTGGGTGTTAATTTTCCATGCCCGCCCTGCTTCCTACTCCTTGTTGGCAGCAACCCTCCGCGTGCCTTAGGCCAGGTGCTGAGGCAGGAACAACGCAAGCGGGAAAGGCAGCCGCCCAGGTAAGCCCTTCGGGCACCCAGGGCCTGCCTAGCTACAAAAGAGGATTGCTAGGCTTGAAGTCCAACAAATGGGAGGAGCCCAGGGTGAGGGAGGGTCTCCCTAAGAACGGTTTAAAGGTTCACAATGCAAACTCTTTGCCCTTGGCTCGATTCAGCAGGTCAAATAAGCAAGCCATGCTCAATTTGCAAGAAGAACTTTAATGAACCCAGAGGAGGAACGCCACAGGCTCACGCTTTACATTGTATAAAAAACAAAACATTGCAAGCCAAACATCTCGAGAACCAAGAGGGGCCTGGCTAGAGACCCTTACAGGAACCAAGAAAAGAGAAACATCGAAGCGGAGCAGGGGGTCTGTCCCTCTAGAGCCAGGTCAGAGAAAGCTCAAAAGTAGCCATCCAGAAAGAGGTACGGATTATAGGTATATATCAAAAAAGCAGACTGGGCAAAGGGGTCAGTAGAAACGCCTCCCCTTCTATCCCAATGCTGAAATAGGCTATTATGGTGAACATCATCTCTTTACAAGCCTTTGGGTACATGAGAAGGCGCTGGGCTCGTCCGTGGCTCGTTTTGCGCGCAACGGAGGAAGCGTCGCAAAGCTGCCCGACTTCGCTCAGCGCCTGTGGTGGGATTTGTACAAACCAGATCAAGACTCAATTCACATGAGACTCTTCATTTGGAGAACAGTTGAAAAAAACCCAACTATTAAATAAAACATGCTGTGTTCAGCCTCAAAAGTGAGTGCCACACAAACCCCCAATATGAGGAAACATGTAAAGCCATTTTTCCCACAAATTCCTCAAAACACCCACCCACCCCCCAACTCAGTAACTTTGCCCTGGGGCGCTCCGAGGGGGTGGGGCACCGACACCTCCCTCTTCGGCCGCTTGGCGGATGAAAAAGTCCAAATTGGAATCGGAGGGGAACCATGATCGGCCGCTACGGGGAAAAAACAGCCAAGGGGGCCCAGGGGGTCCTCGGCAGCGGCTCACTTCTTCAGGAGCATCTTGGCGAAGTCCGCGTTGGTCATCATCTTGGGCGTTTCCGCGGGCGGGGCGGGCGGGCTCTGCCCGCTGCCGTTCTCTGCCTCACTTGCTGGGTTGTTGTGACGCTGCAAGGCACGAGGGACCATCTCCAGCTTGTGACGGCTGAGGAAAGAGAGGATTTAGGGCGCTTACAAAAGGGGCGTAGAAGATAAAAGTCTCAATGCTGTGGAGGGATGGAGCCCAGGCTGCCACGGCCAGAGCTTCCCCAATCCTAGTTTGAAAGCCCCTTGAGCTGCCGGGTGCTTCCTTCTGAGCAATCCAGAGCTGGCCTTATCCATTTCTCTGTTTCCAAAGAGACGTTTCTGCCTCCCTGTGGTCTCGTGCCACGTCATTTATCTTTTTAAACAAATCTAGCTGATGTTGTAAGTAAGTATAAAAGCTTAATACATAAAATAAAAAACCCAACTGATTTCCCAGCCACCTGAAGTTCCAAAATGGGAAAAACCTCCACAAGGCTTCGGTTAAATAAATACCCTTTGCTTAAATAAGGCTGGAGAAACCTTCTTCGGTCTGGAGTTCTGGGTTCAAAACACTCACCGGCCACCAGCCTTCTGGAAACTCTGATTCTGACTCTGGGATTCCGGCTTCTCGGGAACTTTTCGGGACGGAGGATTGCTGATGGCAACTTTGATGACGTGGCCCTTTACGGCCATCCCGTCCATTTTCAGAAGCGCCTGGGAGGCCTGCGCTTCGTTTTCAAAATCCACGTAGGCCAAGCCCTGAGGGGAGAAACACAGCGAGACGATCAACACTCCGGACTCCTCCTCCTCCTCCTCCAAGCGCAGCACTCTAATGTTGAACCTTAGCAAGACCAACGTCCCACCCTGGGTGAGCAGGGCAGGGCAGCCCCCGCCCCCAAAAGCGCACCTTGGGCTTGCCAGCTCGGTTGGTGACCAGCCGAAGTTCCTTCACCGTCCCGTGGGCTTTGCAGATCTTCTCCAGTTCCTCTTTTGTGCATGAAAAGGGCAGGCCGGAGATGAAGAGTTTGTGTTTCTCAAGAGCCGTGCTGTACTTGAACACCTGCAAGGACACCAAGGAAGGAAACTCAAGCACAGGCCTAAAAAGGGTGTGTGTGTGTGGTGTGTGTGTGTGTGTGTGTGTGTGTTCTTTTAACCAATGCAAAGTTTCACGCTTCTCATGTCAGGCTCAAGCTTCTGATCTTCAGCCTTCTTTCTAAAGCAGGGGTCTCTAAACTTGGCAACTTTTAAGACTTGTGGACTTTTAATTCCCAGAATTCCCCAGTCACCAAAGCAAAGGGATGTTTCCCCTGCTGCAGTGAGGGGAATTCTGGGAGTTGAAGTCCACAAGTCTTTAAAGTTGCCTCATTTGGAGACCTCAGGTCTCAAGGGAAATCCCACATCTGTTTCATGCACACAAGGACAGCCTGGCGACCGAAGTGACCCTGCGAAGGCGCTCTGGCTGGCTGCTTCCGCCCACTTCAGGAGCCTCGGACTGGCTGACCCTGCCCCCCCCCTCCCATGGGCAACGGCAAGAGGGGCACCTTGAAATCCGGGTTCTTGCTCTTGTCCACGTAGGGAGAGATGAAGATGGGCCTGCCTTCCACCACAGTCCGGTCCAGCTTGAAGGCCTGCAGAGCCGACCCCTCGTCCCTGAACTCCACGTAGCAGTAGCCCCGGAAGGCCCCTTTGTTGCTGTAGATGGAGCGGACTTCGGCCACTTCCCCACAGCTGGCAAAGAGGGCTCGGAGCTTGACCTCCGGGTCGGTCATTCTGTAGGCGAGGTTGCTGATGAAGATGGTGAGGCGCTCCTTCTTGCTGTCGTGAAGGACTTTGGGGGCGTCCTTCCACTTGGCCGCTGCTCCCTCTTCCTTTGCCTTGGCGTCGCCCTTCTTTCCAGAGAGGCCCAGCTCCACCTCCAGATCCGTGTTCCTCTGCAGCGTCATCTCCTCCTCTTCCACTTCGCACTGATCGTGGCACTCCATCTGCCTCTTGGCAGGCACTTCCGCTGCTCAGGGGAACAGGAAGGGATTCAGAGGTCTGCAAAGGACCTGCCCGCGGGGGGGGAACGGCTCATCAGTTAAAGACACAGAGCCTGCCAGCTGGAAAGCTGACAGCCCGTGTTCGAGACCTGTGCAACAGGCTGAGCTCCCGTTATTTCCCCAGCACCCGGCCGTTTGAAAGCACACCCATGCCAACAGATAGGGACCACCCTTCAGAGGGGAAGTGACACCGTTCTGTGAGCCTTTGGCACCGAGTCACGTGGGTTCCCTGACCACAGAAATGTCTTTGGAGAACACTGGCTCTCCAGCACCGCCTCCTACAAGTTGGGCACGGCTTCTACCTTTCAAAGCACCTGCTCTGCGGCCACAGAAGAAGCACAAGCGAAGGGCACGGCTGCTTCCCTCGACTGAGGTGCTCCACCTCCCAGCCACTGGCCCACGAGCACAAAAGGAGTCCTGGCAGGGGCCGTACTGGTGCATCCTCTTTCCCTTTCCCAGGCACGCGTTTTAGGCACGAGGGCCCTCGCCTGGCCAGGCTGCTTCTGCGCCCACTAAGGTGCCTCCCGACATGATGGCTTCGGAGATCCTCTGTAAGGCCTGTTTTGGCCAAAGGCCAGCTCAGACCACGCTTGGATTCTCCCCTCCCCGATTCCACTTTCCTTCTCACCCAGAAGCATCCCGTGGGGACTCAAGCACCCAAACCCCGAAGCAGAGCACAGGACCCCAGCCATGCTGCCACCGCTACCTTCTTCCTCCTGCCACCATTCGCCACAGCAGGGTGCCTTCCGCTTGACTCCGGCTCTGGCCCTCTTTCTTTTGCGGGATTTCCTCTTCCTCTTCACTTCCTTGGGCTGCTCTGCTTTCTCTTCCTCCAGGTAGGCCAGGGAAGCCTCTTCCTTCCATCCCTGGTCGGCCAGGGAAGCCTCTTCCTTCCTTCCCTGGTTGGCCAGGGAAGCCTCTTCCTTCCATCCCTGGTCAGCCAGGGAAGCCTCCTTCTGTGCCGCCTATCAGGACAAATGGCCCCATCAGCAGACGCTCCAATCCGGTCCTTTCTTCCCCTGGCAAGGTGTCTGCAGCCCCTTTTTGTTGTTGCTGCTGCCGCCAAGCCTGGCATGCCTGTTCAGAGGCATCGCTTGGGAGCAATGCAGGAAGGGAACGTGGGAGGCCTTGGGGGCTGCGCCGCTCATTCACGAGGGGAAGAGAATTAAGAGTAAAACCCTCCCTGGATCCTTCCAATGGGGAGATGTTTAGATCTACTGCGCCCGGGACTCTGCAGCAGCAAAGCTTCCATCCATCATTGTTCAGCTTTCTACTCCTAACTACAGGAGGCTTTCAAAAAGCTGGTAGGACCCCCCACCCTGCCTTTACTTTCAAGAGGGGAGTTCCTGTTTTTCCCAAACAGCCCCTTCACCTTTTCTCTCTGCTGTTTCACTCGAGCCAAACGGGTTTCCGTCCTCTGAACTGCCGTGTCCCATTGTTCCAAAGTGCCTGCGAGGGGACAGGAGAGGGAGGTCGGCTCTCTCCTCCCTTCCAGAAAGCTCCCAAATATCAACCTGAGCAGGAAGTGGAAGGCAGGGGGCTGCTCACCTTCGACTCTCTCCAGAGTGAGCAGCACCTCGCAGACGTGTTCGGGGTAGTCCTGAGTACATTGCACGGCCCGGTACAAAGCTTTCCTGCAGTGGGGGGTATCCCCGTGTGCCCTGCAGCCAGAGGAGACAGGAGAAGGGGTGCAGTCATCAACACCCAAGGAGACACAGCTGAGCCAAACCTTGGGAAACCCCCCACCCACCCAAAGAAAGGAAAGCTGGGGAGGCCCTGGTGGGAAAACAGCAGGTGTGCAGCACCCCACAACACCTCCCAGCTGGGCCCACCAAGCAAAACCTTCTGGTCATCATTTGGGACTGAAGAATGAATTATTTCTGGTTGCGTAGGATCAATGGCTCCTCTTCCACACGTTTTCCCTATGTCAGCCCCACACCAGCCCTGAGTAAGCTCGCATTTCCAGTCCTCTCCCAGCACATTGGAGCATGGTGGCTCCCGTGCTTAGGATGCGGAGGTCAGCAAAGCCCACGCTTGAGACCCAAGTGCTGCTGCGCAGCGGAGCGAGCTCCTGTCCTTCGCTCCAGCTCCTTGTCGAGGACATGAAAGGAGGCCCATCCGGGCATCTCCCAGTCAACGGTGATGTCACTGGCTCTTCCTTCCAACCCGGAAGACTTAAACGGGGCCTCTGACCCAAACAGGGCGGGGCTTCCAAGCACCTGACAAGAACAGAGCGCTGGTCACGGGCCGAAAGGAAGAGAGGCTCCCTCTTACCGCTCCAGGTTGTAGTACTCCAGCCACATGTTGGCATATTTTGCGTTCCCTTTCGCCATGATGAAGTCCCAGAGTTCTCGCGCTTTCTGCATGTTGTTGCAAAAGCGAGCCTAGGGAGGGGGAATGGCCCCCGATTAATATAATCTGAAAATATCCACGGGTAACCTCCACCCCACCCCCCCGAGGTCAGCAAATAAAAGCAAACAACAAGGTGAGTGAAGGTCACCTCAATCCTGGCCCAGGTCTGCATGAGGCTACAGGAAGGGTTTCCGCTGTGAATAACCCCTGCAGGCAAACAGAAATAAGCCACGATTATTTCTGCCAGCAACGCTAATCCCTGCGGCAGAAAAACCTTGTTTTCTAAACAAAAGGCAACCTACGTTCCTCGACGTTTTGCTTTAAATGTTTGATGGCACGACCAAAGGCCGACCGAAGCTCTTCCAGCTCCTTACTCGAGTCTGAAAAACAGAGAGGAGAAAGCGTGGCCATTCAGAAGCCACCCCTGGAGTACTAGCTTTCCAGAAGCAAGGTGTTTTTTCCTCCAAAGGGGGGAGTATTCAGGCCATGTCGCCCTGGGGCAAAGGTTACTCCTTCCTGGGAGCTGGAAGAGTGGGGCTGCCTCAGAGTGCTTGTGATTAGCACCTTCCTCCCCCCGTTATCACCTTGGGCAAAGTCCACTCTTCTCCGAAGAAAATCAAGGTATGCCTGCCAGATTTCCAAGTAATCGGTGGCCTTAGTGAAGCGGGCTTTTAAGCCCTTCTCAAATGTTTCTAATAGAGAGAGGAGGGGAGAGAGAAGAAATAAGGGCAAACGCAGCTTCAGCAGCCCAAGCCCTCCCCTCGCCACAGCCTTGAATTCTCCGCCTGAGCCAGGTGGAGGCCTCACAGACAGAGGGACACAGCCTACACCCTCCTCTCCCTTCCCAGCACGGGGCCTGGGGAGCAGGCAGAGAGGCTCCGGGTTAAGAAGATAAATGAAACCAGCCAATGTCTCCCGACAAAGCCTGCAGCTTGGAGAAGCTCCTGCAAACTGGATCGGGAGGGTTGTGTGGCTTCCAAGGCCGTGAAGCCCCCACCCGAGAAGACTTTCGTAGCCGTAACGGTTCTTTGGATCCTACCTGAGATCGCCTGATGTTCCATGCGATGCCTCTCCATGGCCAACAGGTACTGGCTCCACAGCTTGACGGCCCAAGGGCAATTCCTGACCGCTCGCTCATAAGCGGAAAGCACCACCTCCTTCACCTTCAACTGCTTGTCCTACAAAGGGAATCAGGTTTAAAGCTGGTTTAGAGCCGGGCTAACTGTGGTTCTGTGTCACACAGAAGGGGGCATTTCATGCTGCAACGCTTGGGGGGGGGGGGGGGGAATCCCTGCTCAGAGGCACCTTGAGCACTTCATAGAGAAAGGGTATCTGAAAGAGGGGAGAGGGCTTTTATTAAACTCTCAGAAGCACCGGGAAGGCTGAAGACTACATCGAGTGGACACTTGTCCCTCTGCAGAGCTAGCACTATCAAATAATCTGCAATAAAGCTTTTGTGCAGACCTGTTACCCTGCGTGCCCCGAATTTCCTGAGGTTCTGAAGTTCTTTTAACAAGAATGACTCTGGTTAACCCGAACAACTGACGAGGACCAGGAAGGCTCTTTCGCAGAAGGACATGAGGCTGGAGGAGGAGGGAGCCTGCTGATGGCAGACGCTTACCAAGTACTGAGTGTACTGCACCCAGAGGTGCGACACAAGGCAGTTCTCGCCCAGGGCACGCTCAAACACCAGCTGAATGCGAGTTGGATCCCCCATCTTTATTTCGAAGCCGATGTAAGCTAGATATTCGTACAGCTTTGGGGTTTTAGCTATCAGCTGGAACAACAAGAGAGGAAGAAAGCTCTTTAGGGAAAGTAGAACAGGGGAAAGAAAGCATTAAGAAGCAAGACCAAAAAAGGCTGCATTGCATTGGTCAGCGTAAAACTCATTTTTTTAAAAAAAGGGGGTGGTGGAAGGGGGACAATCCCAGAAAGTTCTGAAAAAGAGAACCATTTAGATACCACCAATTTGACCCAGACTTAAAAGCAGTTTTGTTCCTCCTTCCCTGGCAAGCTTGAGGGCAATTTCCAGATTCTTCCCATGGTGTCACCCTATAAAAATACCTTCCAAAGGAAAATTGGAAGCCCAGCAGAAGAACCAAGGGAACACGCTGCCACTTGGAAGGAAGCGCCTTAAAGGGAGGGTGGGCAACACGGCCCTGGGGAAGCTACTTACCAGAGCCTCTTCGTAAGGCTTGTACTTCTGCAACTGATTCAAAGCCTTTACATAGTTTTGCATGACTGTCTCCGGGATCGGCTCCTCGGACCAGTTTTCGTATTCCAAAAATGTGGATTCCATATCTCCAGGAAGAGAGACAAGCCCGTGTCAGCCAAGAAAGGGAACACAGACTCCCAAGCCCTTCCCTCGCCTTAAGCCTCCCCTGTGGCTGCTTCGGCTTTTGGTGCCCTATGCAAAACTCAGCCAACGATGCCTTCAAGGAACAAGAAGCCAAAGGATTTTAGCTAAAATGTTTAAAAATATGTCTAGCAAGTGTTGGAAATGTAATTTAAAAATGGGCACATTTTATCATGTGGTGGATTTGTGTTAAACAAAAAAAAAATTGGGCAAAAATACACAGATGGCTAGAAAAGATAATAGGGAAACATGTAGATTTTAAATCTGAACTGTTTTTATTAGGGATGATATCAGAAAAAGCTTGATAAGAAAAGTATGTATTTAATATCACATGTCTTAAGAGCAGCGAGGGTTGTCCGCACTATATTGGAAGAAAGAAGAAACCACAAGACAAAGACACTGGATTGTGAAGAATGTAAACAGGCTTGTATTGAAAATCAAACAGAAAGAAAAGAAGACACGGATTATTATCAAACATAGAACTTATTTTACCAGTGGTTGGAAAAAAGGGATGGCGATTAAGAATAGGATATGTATGGCTAAGCACTATGAAATGTAGTTAATAAAAAATTTATTAAATTTATTTCTTAAAAAAAGAAGCCGAAGGATTTGGGGGCAGGCCTTGGGCTGAGAGGCAAGCGATAAAGGTGATCCTTTGCAGGTGATCCTTACCTAACAAGGGAACCCCCAGCTGCCGATGATAGATCGAGTGTATCTTCTCCAGCTGTGCCTTGATGTTCTGCTGCTGCTCAGGGGTTGGGACACTGCCCGGTGCTGGCTGCCAGGGGAGGAACAAAGTACACAGATCAGTCTTTGTCCTAAGAGGAGCCGAGTCCCCAAAGCAGCTAAAAGATGCATGTGCAGGAATAGTTTAAAAAAGACGCCTCCCAATCCTGGGTCAGAAACGGGCACTGCGGAGCGAGCCCTTGCCATTCCAGATGCCCAGAGACTGAGCTCTGGTAGAGCGCTGTTAAAGTGCAGTACTGCAGGCGAAACTCTGCCCACAGCCTGGAGTTCCATCTCGACGGGGCTCAAGGTTGACTCAGTCTTCTATCCTCCCGAGGTCGGTAAAATGAGGACCCGGATAGTTGGGGTTTGCAACATGCAAATAATACTTCAAGATGGTAAACCGCCCAGAGGGCGCTGGAGAACTGTACGGGATGGCATAAAAGCCTAAATGCTAAAATGCCACGGCTATCTTTTCTCTGACACTTCCTGCAAAACACGCACGCTCTCTGGGAAATCATCACCTGACCAAACTCCACGCAGCGGAGTGCGGCATGCCAGGGCTTACCTGCATGGTCGCCAATATGGCATTTTCAAATTCCCGATAGGCCTCCCAAATAGCGGCTCCTTTGGTCACATGGAGGCCAACTGCGATGAGCGCCCGTTCCAGGATTGTGCGAACTCTCGCGATCCCTCCTTCCTGACCGATGCCCCCAATAGAGTACTGGGCGTACTCCAGCCAGATTTTAGGACCTAGAAAACAAGCACAGGAGGGGGAGGGGAATCACTTTGGGGGGCTTTTGGGGAAAGAAGCTGAAGTTAACTTTGCATTTTTCATTTCCTCCAGCAGAGTACGTTCTTCGGAGAACCTGTTGCACCTTGAATCTACCTATTTTGGTGCTGTTTATCTCCGCTTGTTTGAGTATGCCTGAAAGAATATCCATTTAAGAGTAAACTTACAGATGTAGTCTTTCACAGCTCTCTCAAAAAGTTCGTAAATCTTCTCCCGCTCCGAGTCCTTATTAGCCAGCTGAATCTCATCCTTCAGCCACTCTAACCACAGCTCTGTGAACAAGGGACAAAGCCCAAGAGGGTTACCAGAGTTTACTCTGGAAAACGATATTGCTAAATAACATATTATTAAGGCAGAGCCAAATATATATATGTAGTTTTGGTTAAAATGACTAGTGATTATTAGTAGAATATATGCATGTGCGTGTTTGTTCCATTAAATTCAAGAGGGTTTACATCTGAACAGATGTTCACACAGCTACGTTCTACTTACATCTCAAGAAACCCAACTCTTCTCTGAAACAAACTTAACCTGAATAATTCTCTAAAGCAAATGCTCTGGAGTTTTGCTTGGTTTCCATCTTGATGGCGCCAAACATCTGGCGGCAATTAAGTGGTGCCACAAGTAAATCACTAGTCATTTTAACTAAAATTACAGCAAAGCTGCCATTTTTAATGCATCCCAGAAAACGGAAGATAAAACGGGTGACTTAATTAAGAAACCTCAGCTTTCATTTAAAAGCCCCACAAAATGTTTGCCAGGAAAGCTTCTACTCGCTGGAGGTTTGGCGGTTGAGAGAATCTTGAATATTACTCTTCAAATTGCCAAAACAACCCCCCCCCCCCCGGATATGGGGGAACGAGCAAAGGCAATGGCATAGAGACCACAGCAGCATGTGCACATTTAACAGGCTCCACAGCACTACAAATTGCTGTACATTTTCATCCAAGGATGTATTCTCTGATGCTGCCAAAACTGGACCAGTGTGAATGCAAGTCTGCTTTCCTTTTAAGGTTTTCAAGCAATTCTACCTAGCCTGTACAGTACAAAATGGAGTGTCTATAGCCCCATCCCCAGTACATCAGCAGGATTGCATATCTCCCCTAAAGTATTCTTAGAGTCTCTCTCGGGAGGGAGGAATACCAAGTCTGGTTATTTTTAACAGAGACACTAAGACAAAAAGAGCAGTATTTTTTAAAAAAAAAACTCTGCCACAACATCAAGGGAGATGGGGAAATATAACTGTGTGTGTGTGTGTGTGTGTGTGTACATATACATATATATGGTTATATAACCACCCAGCTGTTTTTTATTAAGCACATCAATAGAAAACGCACTCTATATGCAAACTTTACCAGTAACAACAATTTCATTTACGGAGTAAAAAATTTTTTTTTGTGATCACCCACTATCTGATCTCAATTTATGTTTTACAAAACAAAACAGAGTATATCAAAATTTGAATTTTTGCAAAACCGAAAAACTTTTCCTACCTTCAGTGAGAGGAAAAATCTTGCTCATGTCTTGGCGGGCATTGTGAAGGTCATAGTCAAGTGTTTGCTGCCGCAGCAGTTTTATCAGATCCAGGTGAGTGTTATAATCATAGGGATTTTCAGATAGCTAAAAAAACATGGTCAAAACAGTCGTTTTATTTACACAGTTCTATAGAAACCTACCTAAAAGCTACTGATGATTGCCATCCAGGGATTTTGGAAAATGTTACTTATTATGGAATAAACAGGCACAAAGACCACGAGGGTTTCCAATGCAGCACATTAATTATCTTGGGCCAGGTACAATATGCCACTGCTTGGGAACGTCTCATAGTCAAGGTCCCAAAGCGAATCATGAGGTACGGATTCCACTAGAGATCCCTAATCCGGTGTTAGACCAAGAAACGCCTGCAGTTTATGGGCCATTTAGAGTGGAGCCAAGAAGGAAAGAAATCCTTTTCTGGGCCGCCTGGCTGCACTTGCGACTCTCAGCGGAGTCCTAACCCCTTAAGACTTCCAATTTCAGTCCCTGCAAGATAAAAAGGTCTAAATGCAAAATTCGCATCGACTGATGCAGAATATCATGACTAGCAAATTTAGGTAAACTCAGCTCCAATTTACAGAGGAGGCAAAATCTGTGAAGGTTGCTCTGCCATCAATCATCGTTGCATGTGACAGTCCTCGACTTACAACAGCTTGTTAGTGTCTGTTCAAAAGTTACAACAGCCAGGGGGGGGGGGGGAGTGACTCAGGGCTATTTTTTTGCACTTAAAACCTTTGCAGCCTCCCTTCGGTCACGTAATTAAACTTCAGGCTCACAATTGTATTTGAACAAATTGGAAAATGGGAAAAATTCCCTCAGAGGGAGCGGCAATTAAAAAAATATTAGACTCTGCAGAAATGAACTGATTAACATTGGCAATTAAAAGGGAAGGAAGAATTGGCATATTATAAGATACGGGAGTGTTTTTATCATTGGATAGAAAATGAATATAGGCAAAAACAGAGAACTGAATAAATTGGGAAAGAAAACAGAATTATAGGGGAGGAGTTGAATTAAAAAGCAATTGAAATGTAAAGGTAAATGGAAAGATAAGAATATATTAAAAATGATGTAAATGTTAAATGTGATGACACAAAAATTGTACTCAGATGACACACCGTAAGATTCATGAGGGAAGAGTGGTGATGGAAAAATAAAAATAAATTACACAGAAAAAAGCAAACAAAAACTTCAGGTTCACATTTACGACCGCCGCAGCTTCTGGGAGGTTCACGTGATCCCCCTTTTGCGACCTTCCAACAAGCAAAGTCGATGGGGAAGACCCGGATTCACTTAACGACTGGTTTACTTAACTTAGCAACCACGGTGAATTTATACTAATGTGTCACTAGCTTAATGACAACAGGAAAGGTCGTAAAGCAGGGCAAAACGTATTTTAACAACTGCCTCGCTTGGCCACGGAAATTTCGGACTCCGTTGGGGTCGTAGGTCGAGGACTAGCCGTGTTGGGGAAAGCAGAGGGGTCCCTGCCTGCCCCTCCCCCATGCCTCCCCTCCAAAGGCCTTCGGGGCAGGGCAGGGGCTCCTGGCGAAGAGGAACAGCCTCGTAGGCGGCCTCCCTTCCTCTCGCCCCCCCCTTCATTCCTATTCCCAGGCGCCCCGCCCCACCCGAGGAAGCAGAAAAAGAGGGGAGTGGGCGTGGCCCACCTGCAAGAAGCCCCGCCCCCTCACCTTATCCTGCAGGCGGACGATCTCGGCGTCTGCCAAACTATCCTGATAGCGGCGTTCGAGGTCGTCGTCATCGTTCTCGGAGTCGTCGATGGGGCGGTCGTCGGAGTCCCTCGCCGCATCCAAGAGCTCGATAAGTTGTGAGAGGGCCGAATCCGAGTCCTCCACGTCCGACATCGCGCCCACCGGCGGCCGCCTTCGCTGCGCCCCCTGGCAGGACCCCCTCGCGCGCGCGACACGAGCCTCCGGGCTGCCCCGAGCGGCGCCTGATCCGGGAAGAAGCCCACCAGAAGAGAGCCGGGCGCCTGAACCTTGAAAGAGAGGCGATTTTCGGCGTGAAGTGGGATCTTCCGCTGCAGGCCGAGCGGGCGCGGGAAGAACTCCCGAAAGGGAAGGGCAGTGCTGGGCCCCGCTCCAGACAGGCACTCACGGAGGGCAGCCCTGGGGAAGGGGGCCTCAGGGATGCCGCAAAGAGCCCTGGGAGGAGCAAGCGGCCCCCCACCGTGCAACGAGGGGGCGGGGCTAACCCATGCACCACGAGGGGGCAGAATGAAAACGAAATAAAACCGATATAAAATGAAAATGCCCGGATTTTCTCATTCGGGGGGAGGAGGGGAGGAGGCAGCGCTTACGTCTCCTGAAGCGGAGGCTCGGCTGCTTTTTCCCGCGGCCTCAGAGGCGCAAGAAATACCTGGCACGCAGCGAGCGGTTAAGCTCCCTCCTCGAAGGCCAAGGGGGCGTGGCTTGGCGGCTCCGCGCCTTCTCCTTGGCGCGCCGTGATGGCGTCACGGGCGCGTCGCCCCGCCCCTTCTGTTTACCCTGCGTGCGTCCCCCAGCGGCAGCAGCGCAGCGACTGCGAAACGGACAAGATGGCGGCGCTGCGAGCAAGCGGCGTTAGGGTCGCGGCGCTCCTCAGGCCCGGCCTGGCCCGTCCTCCTCCGGCCGCCGGCTACCACGAGAAGGTGGGCCGGGCCTAGAGAGGGAAGGCGGGAGACGTTCCTCCCCGCACCGGAGGGACTACAACTCCCATCGCTCCCGATAACGGGAGCCGCAGCCCCGCCCCTTTCACGACCCAGGCTGTCAAAGGCTTTGAGGACGCGGGTTCCCGTCAAAGTAGACACGTGTCTGTACCGGGGAGGAAGGGAGTATGGGCTGGGTGCCGGCCGGGGCTTGTGGGGCGGGGAGTTGGAGGGAGCCCCGTCCACCCGCCGCCTCCCTCGAGAAGGAAGGGCAGGGCAGGGCCGGGCGCTTTCTGCTTCCTGTGGGCGGAGGAGGGAGAAGAAAGAAGAAGCCGGAGGTGCTGGGTTTCCTTCTCCCCGGTTCCTCCTCTTGGGTCGCCTCTCCCTCAAAAGCAGCAAAAGGGCGTTGAGCGAAACTCAAAACTGCCCCGAGATTGGCTGGGCCTGATCCTGGGGAGGGAGGCTGAACAGAAAGAAGGGGGGCCAAGAGTCCCGATCGCCTGGGATCCGTTCTTGGCTTGCTTTTCAGCCGCTGGTGGGCGAAAAAGCCTCCCAACCTCACTTTCACCCTGTTTCCCCGAAAATAAGCCCTCCCCGGATAATAAGCCCCATGTGGCTTTTGAGCACATGCAGCAAAATAAGCCCTCCCCGAAAACATTGCAACACAGCAGCAGCCATGAGGTGACCACACTCACCACCACCTGCACCTCAAAAATAGTAAGACCTCCCTGAAAATAAAGCCAAGCGCTTATTTCAGGGCTCAAAAGAAAATAAGACCCTGTCTTCTTTTTGGGGAAACACGGTAGGGAACTCGTCAATCACCTGTCGCAACCTCCAAACAAGCTGAGAGGGGGAAGAGAGGAATCCTGCGTTATTTGGGGAGGCTTCTCTTGCCCCTCTTCTATGAGGAGGATTCTCTCAGCTCCTGAAGGATTGTCCTGTTTTCACCCTGAATTTTCCCTTTCAGGTGGTAGATCACTACGAGAATCCCAGGAATGTCGGTTCCCTGGACAAGGGGGCGAAGAACGTGGGGACTGGCCTGGTGGGGGCTCCAGCCTGCGGTGACGTCATGAAACTGCAAGTAAGCAAAAGCCCTGCTTTTCTCAGCCTGCCCAGCCTGTCCCCGTTACGTTAGCCTTGCTAACAGGCCAGTAATTGGGGTCTTTGTAACTGCCCTCAGATCGAGGTGGACGAAAACGGAAAAATCATTGATGCCAGGTTTAAGACGTTTGGCTGTGGGTCAGCAATCGCTTCGAGTTCTTTGGCGACGGAGTGGGTGAAAGGAAAGACGGTACGTGCTGTCCGTTCCAGATCCTTGGCCATGTTTTTTATTAGAGTCCCGGCCCGTCTTCCATCTTTTTCATTTGTGAACCTTCAGCCTTGGTGGGGCATATTCTCGTGTAAAATAAAGTGAGAAACTCTTTGTAAGCAAGATCCTTGGGAAAGAGTTACCTAGGCCTTGCTAAACTCTCAATTTGGGTCAATTTCAGGTTGATGAAGCCTTGAAGATAAAAAACACAGATATTGCTAAAGAGCTTTGCCTGCCGCCAGTAAAACTGCACTGCTCAAGTGAGTAGGGTTTTCACTGTTGATTGCGTTCCTGGAACCCTTTGTTTTCCCCACAAAGGGGGAAAAAAGAGCATCACACATTTCTAAGCTCTGACAGTTTCTCTCTCTCTCTCTCTCTCTCTCTCTCTCTCCTTCTCTCTAGTGCTGGCAGAAGATGCCATCAAGGCTGCCTTGGCGGATTACAAGTTGAAGCAGGGGTCAAACCCATCTGGACCTGAGAAGAGCGCAGCCAGTATGTAGGGCTCCTTTGCATCTCAAGACCTGGGAGCCAGCTTCCCTTCATTCCACTTGTAGCCTCAGCACGATACCTTAGGCGCTTGATCCATCAACCATTTGGAAAGACGCACAACTCATACGCACAATGTTAAGACTGTACTAGAGCCAACAGGATAGACTGACTTTGCTGCAGCTTTTTGCTCTTGGCTTCTTTTCCTTTTATCTGTGTGAAAGATCTTCGTCTGAGATTTGATTTGTAGCCTTAGGGATGGCCACCAAAACGGAGGGGGGGGGGGTGTTAAAGTTGTCTCTTACTTACAAAGAAAAGTCCCAGGGCCATTTCAGGTACGATCCTTGAGTCCACAGGGACAGGCAGTGATGTATGGCATCCCAGTGTTCTCCTTCCAGGGGTAGATTTAAAGCAGTATGGAGGCTCTTTTGCCTTACAACTAAAATTCTGGTCCTTGATTTGGGGGGTAAGAGCAGTGTGGTTTTATGTTGCTGCTTTACACGAGGGATCGACCTGATAACTACAGTAAAGGTTTCTCTGCTATTTTCTAGATTAGAATTATAAAGAAGGGAATATATTTTTATTTCACCTGATTGTTAATACACAAATTTCAGATTTGTTTGTTGTTCAGCTTGTGCAACACATGCAAAGATAATATATGTTTGTTCTAAAGAACGATGAGTTCTTTTAATTTGCGTTTTCTTTATTTATCTCACACCTTTACTATTTTCATAAGTAACTCAAAGTGGAGAACATACCTAATACTCCTTCCTCCTTGTTTCCCTATAACAAGAACCCTCTGAGATGGGTTGGGCTGAGAGATAGGGACCGACCCAAAGTCACCCAGCCAGCCTTCATGGCTAAGCAGGAGTAGAATTCACATCTCCTGGCTTCTAGCCTGGTGACTTAACCACGAGGCCAGACTACCCATCTGCCAGCGAACAGTTGCTTGTTGGCTGGGGAATTCTGGGAGTTGAAGTCCACACATCTTCAAGGTGCCAAGCTTGAGAAATACTGCACCACATTTTTTATCAGTCCTAATGACATTTTGGCATTTTTCACCCTGATGCCTGGTGGTATCTATCAGCTTGTGCTCATTCCCAAAAACCTGATAGAAGTGGACTGTCTGACATAGATTGGAAAACCAGCAGGAGAGAATAGCAGGATATGCACCAGTTTCTCAGCACATGCAAAACGGCACCTGCTGCTGCTGCTGCTGCTGCTCTTGACTCTCTCTCTCTCTTTTTTTAATCTGCCTAATGAGAACAAGAGGCTCTGTAGAAGGCGCCAGAAGGGAGTCTTTTTAAATTAGGGGTCCATTGACGTGTCCAGGCTGGTGGTGGGATGGAGACAGCCCCAATGTGGCAATTCCCTTCTGCGAAGGCTACCCAAGCCAGCGAAACCTGGCCCTGCATTCTTCAGGGGCCAGGGAGAAGTGCATGCTGACAGACAGGCCAAGGTTTTTCACCCCTCCTGTCTGCCTGGTGCCAGCTGCCACCCTGTATTTGGGATCATTTAATCAGCAGCTCAGGTTTCCAACCAAAACAGTCCTCAGCTGCCGAAGCTCCGTCTGCCTGCCATTGAACCCAGCAACTGGATAATCCACTCGGAAGCCACCCCGGTCAACAATAGGCCTCCCCACCCAAAGGCAAAAAAGGAGATGCTTAAAAATAAACCCCCCTGAGATATTTTGCCGAAAGGGATGGATCGACCCATTTTAGGCTGCCCAAGTTTTAGAATCGAGTTTTCTTTCCCATAGCAGATGATATTTCTATTTCTCCCCTTTGAAAAGCTCTCCAAGAAACAAAGCTTAGATAGTCACGGTGTTGCTTTTCTCTTTTCAATCTTCTTGGATGCTCGACAAACGCATCCCTGTTGCCCAAGCTCTCCGGCAGTTTGTTCCGGCAGCTTGGCATGCCAGTTGGGGCGACATCCTGGTTTATGACCAAATGCAAGCCCAGTTTAAAGGCAGACTCTGCAATGGAGAGCCAGAGGGGCTCTTGCTTTCAATAGTGCAAGGAAGGGCAGCTGAGGAGCCTTCGGCTGAAGCTCTCCTTGGAGGAAGGCGGTCAGAAATGAAAGGAGTAGATGTTCTCCAACTCTCTGCCTGCCATAAATATTGGGCAGATTTCTCTAAATCTGGACCATGCCGGCCACAAGATAACTCACAGCAACTGCTAAATTACAACCCTCCTTTTGTTCCAGGAACGGCCCAAAACTTCAGTGCTCCCAGCAGCCATTTTGAGTCTTGAGGTTTCTCCTGAATTCGGGATCAGCATTTCATGCCGTCTTTGCATGCCCTGCCCTGCCGAATGGCAGAAGTTTGAATCGGGCTGTCTTCCCCCTAACCCTAACCCTAACCGTAACCCCCCCCCCCAAGCACTATCAAAAGTGGCAGGTGGTGCCACTGGTACCTGGTCAACATCTCCACCTTCCCCACTCCCTCCTCAGAAAACATGTCCCCTTTATAAGTTCTCTGAGTCCAGAGGGGGAGAAGCGTCTAGGAAACAGACCTTTTCCCTGCTCGGTGGTGCTTAAAAAGCGTTGCAGATTTTGTTCCTTAAAAGCAGCCTGACCAAATGCTCCCAAGTTCAGCTCTTTTGTGCTCAGAGAAAGGGAGGGGGGGGGGAATAATTGGGGAGGGATGTTTAGTTTTGCACACTCCTATCTCTCCTTCGCAAGCACACACATCCGTGTTTTTTGGCAACTGACCTTGCCATGGGGTTGTTGCTTCTGCTTCTGAGAAATTACGCAAATTGCAAATGTTAAGGCTTTCTCTGCAGGAGGACCTTGACGTAAACTGGAGACAGGCTGTGCCAGCAGATCAAGACTCAGGGGGTCTTAAATCAGGGCTGGGCTTTCAGGGTTGAAAGCATGCAGAGAGGAAAGAGGTGCACCCCAGTCTTCTGCCCTCTTGCTGATGAAAAGGGGCCCAAACTGGACTCCAGGTGAGCTGTCACAAGCCAAAGGTGCGAGGAAGGGTTGCAGCTCCCCTTAAAGGACCCAGAAAGGGAGTCTGTCTCCACTTTCAGCTAGGTCAGTGGTTCTCAACCTTCCCAATGCCATGACTCTTTAATACAGTTCCTCGTGTTGTGGTGTCCCCCAACCATAAAATTGGTGTCTCGGTTCCTAAGACCATCAAAAATATGTGTGTTCCGATGGTCTTAGGCGACCCCTGTGAAAGGGTCGTTTGACCCCCAAAGGGGTCCTGACCCACAGGTTGAGAACCACTGAGCTAGGTGGATATGATACCCACATCTGAACAAGGAGAGATCCAACTTGGAACTGAGAAATTTCCTGACCGTGAGAACAATTCATCAGTGGAACGATTTGCCTACAGAAGTTGGTGGATGTTCCGTCACTGGAGGTCTTCAAGAAGAGATTAGAGAATGGAAAGGGTCTCCTTGAGCATGGGGTTGTACTAGATGACCTCCAAGGTCCCTTCCAACTCGGTTATTCTGTGTGATTTGCATTTGGACAGAGCACTTAGACAAAAAAAAAAAAGTCAAGAAATGGGGGCTGGGAGATTCCCCTCCACGAAGGATAAATCTCTCTGGAGATTGTCAACCATCCAGGTCATTGGTTGTCCCAAAGATGCTTTTCAAAAGACAACTAGACTTTTTTTTTCTTTGAAAGCATTTCGCTTCTCATCCAAGAAGCCTCTTCAGTTCTGATGGAACCGTAGGGAACAAAAGCTGCAAATAGAAATAGAACCAGCAGTTCCATTGAAAAGCACCTTTGGGACAATCCTGAAGGAGAGGGGCCCAAATATTTTGCCACCCTTCCCAAGCAGGGCCTGCCTGCCCTTGTTTCATTGCAAGCAGAAGGGGAGCAAAGGGGAAGACAGAGATGGCAAGGGGAGGGCCTGGCAGTGCCAATTAGGTCAGAAAAGCAGCATCACGTCACCCCTGGTGCCTGCTAGAAGACCCCGGACCACCCTCAAGGCCTGTTTCCCTCCACTCCAGTCCTCCCCTTGGCTGAGCTTGCAGCTTTCAAAGGCGGCAGAAATTCCCCCAAATACCGCAGCACGGCAGAGTCCGGAGCGCCCGATTGGAAGACGGAGGAAATCTCCATCCGGAGGCCCCTGTGATGCTCTCTCTCTGGCCCAAGAATGCCGGCTATTTCCTCTTTTAATCCCAGGGGAGAAAGACGTTTCATAGTAATGTTTGCTCCCTCTTTCCAGTCTAGCCACCAAGACTGAAAAGTTAACCCGCCCAAGGGAGGGTTGGAGAAGCTTTGGGGGCTGTTTAGGAAATGGGATGAGAAAGAAGGCAGGCGGGAGGGGGTCCTAGTTGCCCACGGACTATGATAAGCGTCCCGAGAGAGCTTAAAGCAAAAACCGGCATGACGAGGTAGGACGAGACAGGTTTAGCTGACCCCTTCCCCAAATAATCCAGTGGGTCAAGGAGGAACTGTGCAAATCCAGTAATTCAGATTTTGAGGAGTGATTTGGGCGTAATCCGAGACTGCAGGGACCATTTCCAAGAAAGACGTGATATTTTATGAGCTGCTTAATAAGCAAGAACTGTCTTTTTTGGGTGGTGGTGGTGGTGGTGGTGGTGGTGGTGGTGGTGGTGGGACCTCCTTCCATTTCTATACCAAGAAGTCTTTTGCTATTTCAGATACGTTGCCTGGAGAATTCAGGGCAGGAAAACTACCCAGTCCTCATCCACACATCCACACAAGCCTGCTTTATCATTTCTTTTTAATGGAACATACATCTATAATGGAGAAAAATACATGGGAACTCATTGTAGGCTTAAAGGGGGGGAGGGGGGGTTTCAGGCAAGGGAAAGGAGCATGGCAGTGACGACATTTCTTTGAATTTTTTTAAAAATCATTGGCCACGCCAACCCATTAACTCTGCTGGCTGGGGAATTCTGGGAGTTGAAGTGCCAACACCTTAAAGCTTGAGAAACCCAGTTCCAGGTGTTTGGGCATCTGGTTTCTGCCACACCTGGACTTTAGCCGCACGTGGGCTGGGTTGGAACATCTGGGAAGTGAAGACGGGCTGTAAAGACATTTTATTTTGTGTTTTTATTCCTCGCGTTTCAAGGTTTAGGAAGCCCTTAGAAAAAGATGCTGAGAGGGTCACAAGGACTCTCTTGCTCCTAACCCAGTTGGGTGTTTAGCTGATTGCAGAGCTCCAAACATTGCTTTTTACAGCCCCGTTAGAGTCTCCCATTCCAAAAGGGCCTTGAAAGTGTAGGACTGCAGAGATTCTGCCAGAGAGGGTCAGCCTATTAAACCCCATCCCAGATAAGTCCTCAAAACTACAATAAATGTCTTGGTCAGCTAAATTTATAGACGTTTTTACTAGGATTACAAGGGTCAGCCTGGAAGAACCCCAGTGGGAGGAAAAGTCATAAATATCAGCAGAACCTTTGCAAAGAGGCTGGGAAAAACCAAGGAGGGGTTTTTTTTTGGGGGGGGTTGTTGCAAATATGTTCTCCTGGCACCCAGCTTCTTCAAGGCTTGTCGCAAACCAGGTAAATCTCACTTGCTTCAGCTGTAAGGCTTGACCCAGAAAGATTAGGACCTGGGAATCTGAAATCCAATGTCGCCCGTCAAAGTATAAAAACATTTTTTTTAAAGACCCAAAGTCTTTTCCCCCACCCATAACTTTTTTAAAAGCCCAGAAAACATTTTCAATGGGTTTGAATGCAGAAAAATATGAGGCCTCCCTCCTCTGAAGATCTTGACAAGTGAAGAACCTCCAGACTGAGCATACATAAAAATCCACCTTTGTTGGGCTTCATTCACTCATGAAAGTCCTCAGTGTCTTTCTTCCCCTCCACACAAAACTCTGAATATTTGTAGACCTTAAAGAGGAATAATTTTCAAAAATGTCATCAGATTCTTCCCAAGGTTGTTGGGTTGAGCAATCAGATCTCCTCAAGCAGCTGTAGAACTTGGGAGTTAAGGATTCTCAGAAAACAGATTTGGAAAAAAAAAAAAACACTTGGACTGAGTGGTGTATCCATTGTACATCGTTGTCATTGCTTGGACGGAAATTGTACTTAAAAAACTGAATTCAGGGTGGCCATTCTGAAACTATATACAGCCCTGGGTTCAACTTTCAGAGCTGATATTAACACAAGTAAATGAACTAATGATTGGTATAAGGGACAACTAAACAGAGTTGAGCCAAGGTTGGCTTTAAAAGAAGAGCAGGTATGAAATAGCTTCACCTTTGCCCAAAGACCATCTCGTCAGCAGTGGAGGGGGGGGGAGAGAAAGGTCTGGGTGACTTCATGATTGACAGAAAGGTTGACCAATCATCTCTGCACACAACCTCGAATTAAGGATTGATATAAATAAATGCTCATCCAAAGGGCCCACCTCAAATATTATGTACGTATGTATGTATGTGCAGATATGTTCTCCCTGAAAGTGGGAAAGTCCTGGAGGACGAAACTAGGATGGTTCCTCCCGAAGAATCCTGGAAGCACGTTGAGGTCAATGTGTCTTCAACTGGTCTTCTAAAATAAGTTCTACCTTACCTGATCAATGATATCTGGTTGAGTAGCTACATTATGATATTGCAGTCACTCAGCTTCCCTCCCCCCTCCCCCCAGATGTGTTAAGCGACTCTCATCACCTCCCTGGGCAGGTTGGCAGGGGATGATGGAAGTCTTGGTCTTCCACACCTGGAGGGCGCAAGACTTGCGTAAGTCGTCATAACTGAAGAAAGTCCGTTAAAGCAAAATTACAATAATGTAGACCTTTCAGGTGTTTCTTGGGAGGGTGGGAGGTGGCTAACATGTCTTTATTACAGGTAAGGTAAAGATCTGCTCCCCTCTGTTTAATAAACAGATTCCTGTAGATTTCATATTATAAGCTGTCCCGCCAGTGATGGGAACTGACCCGATTCAGTTTTTGGGTTCTTCTGTGGGGTCAAGAGTCAGTGGAGCACTGAGCTCTTCCTTCTGCTCCTTCTCACCTTCTGAGACAGTCATGGCAGGTTTCTCGGTGGGTGGGGCTTCCTTGGACTCCCCAGATGGAGATGGATGGGTCTCCACCCCAGATGGGACCTCTTCTTCTCTGGTCTCAGCATCCACCAAACTGTTTGGAGCTGATGTCTCTGGAGGCATCTCAGACTCAGTTGGTGATTTTCCTTCTTCGTCTTCGTCTTCTTCTTCCTCTTTGGAGCTGCCCTCCTCCGCGTCTTCTGTTTTTTGAGCCCCTTCCTCTTTTCCTTCAATTGGTGGGTCTTCCACGGGGCCACTTTTCCCATTTGCCATGACGACCTTGGTTGGAGACTTGAGGTTCTGGGCAGCAGCTAAGATGTCAGCCTGCAATTGTTTGGTGGAGTCCACCGGCTCCTCTTGGCTCTCATCGGAGGGCTTCTCGGGGACTTCGCTGAAGGCCTTGGCCCCCCCTGCCTTGTCATTCTGATCCACGTACTTCTTTTTGGGAAAAGAGGAGGGGTAATAGGCGGAGGCCTTGTGTTTCTGCTGGGTGATGACAGCCGCACACACGATGGAGAGGAAGATGAGGAGCAGGGAGCCCACCACCACGATCAAGAGCATGTAGGTCTGGAAGAAGTTCACGATGCCGTCCAGAAGGTTGAATGAGTGCAAGGTTCCATTGGCCAAATCGACCACCAGGCTCCCTGAGGTGGGACTCACACTCAGCGTCGCCCTGGCAGTAGTGGGGTCTGGGGGAGCCCCCTCGCTGTCTCCGCTCCCCTCGCTGTCTTCCAGGGCCAAGTTCTGAACTGATCTCGAGGCGCAGAAGGGCAACAGCAAGAGAAGGAGCAGGCAGAGGTCACGCATGGCCGCCGTGGGAAGGCTCAAAGGGACACACAAATTTCTGAAGTGGGGGGAAAAAGCACAAGGGACACACAAGGGACCTGTTATTCTTCAGAGGGCTTTGAATCAAAGAAACCTTTTTCTGGAAGGATTTCTCCTCTCCAGAGAGTTTATAAGTTTAGAGCTAAAACAAACCGTTCCGAAGAACTGCAATCGGGCACGAAAATCAAAATATTTGGGCCCCTCAGCCTCTTTCCTGTCTCCCCCAACCCCAAATGCCCATGTTACATTGTTCTTGTATAAAAACTTTCAGCCTCCACCAACAGTAATAGTTGTTCTTGTCTTCACTTGATTTCTAATGCTCATTTGTTTGTTTGCAATCCTGGTTTGGGATGGTCATAAAAATATTCCTTCCTTCTATCTAAAATCTGCAGTGATTGGAACAATAAACCCACCCTGAAGTTTCAAACCTTAGGCCAAAGCAAGGCCTTGCCACACCAGCTTAGGGTGCTTGGGGGGGGGGGAGTCTCAGTATGAGCCCCTGATCTGCAGAAGGCAAAAGGGGAGCGTGAAGAGATTTCCAAGCTTAAGACCCTGACTTTCTACCCCCAATTCCAGAATGGCAGCTAGCTAGATAGGGAGCCTGGGTCACCCCATAGGTTGCTGGACTGACCAGGGTCAAGGTTCTTTCACAGGGGGCAGAGACGCAGCCCCAAACTCCCATACAGCTTCAGAAGCAGCTGCAGTCATACACATCTGTCCTTGTTCATTTGGGGTGTCTCTGCAATTGGGCGGGGGGAGCAATGAAGTTATTGTGGTCTGTCCGAATTCAGAACAGCCGTACTCTGTGTTCAGAGAGGGAGAACGTCTGGCCTGCAAAGGACTTGGGAATCCGGGCATCGCTCCGTGCCCAGAGTCGGTTTGCAGCCTTGGTTGCTCTCAATCATTCTTGGGACGGTGGTGTTTAAGGATCTCCATTTGGCCCAAGCGGAGCACAGCTGGCAGCAGGAGACATTCCTGAGCTTGGAGCTTCTCAATGGAAACGGCCGGCCGGGGCTGAGCGATGCGAAATGGGCAGTCAAGAACGCCATCGCTCTTCCCTGCTGGGTGAGGTTTACTTTAGGCCCCCATTAATCTATCCAGTAGATCTAAACAAAGAAATTTCAAGGAATGTCTCCATTCCTTCTCCTTCTTTCTCTCTCTCTCTCTCTCCCTCTTTCTTTCTCTCCCCTTTTCTCCTCTCTCCCTTTTTCTCTCTCTCTTTCTCTCTCCCCCTTCTTTCTCTCCTCTGTCACTCCCTTCTTTTCTCTCTCGTTCTTTCTTCCTGTCTCTCTCTCTTTCTCTCTCTCATTTCTCTCCCTTATTTTTTCTCTCTCTTTCTCTATTTTCCTCTCTCTCTCTTCTTCTTTCTCTCCTCTGTCTCTCCCTTCTTTTCTCTCTCTTTCTTCCTTCTTTTTTCTCTCTCTTTCTCTCTCTTCCACTCTCCCCCTTCTTTCTCTCCTCTCTGTCCCTTCTTTTCTCTCTGTCTCTCTTTCTCTCTTCCTCCTCCTCCTCCTCCTCCTCCTCCTCCTCCTCCTCCTCCTCCTCCTCCTTCTTTCTCTCCACTCTGCTTGTCCCTTCCTTTCTCTCTCTCTCTCTCAGGACACACATCCTGGTCTTAATTTTGAATCTCAAACGACTTGAGAAGCCCTCCTGGAATCCTCAGGGAGAGGCGCAGGGATGTCCTTCTGCGCATGGTCAGAGAGTAGCCTTTCCCTTGAGACTGCCCAGGCTTTGAGACCTTTTCCAAATTCCAGATGTTTTGCAAAAAGCAGCCAAACTGAAAGCCAATCCTTTCTTGGCCAGCTGAGGGCAATGCATGCACCCACGCCCCCTTTGCCCAGCCTGGAGCCTTCCTGCAGCCCCCAGAGTGGGTGGTCTGGACATCTGGAGGTCGGGGGGGGGGGTAGAACAGCTGGAGGGTCCTGGGCAGGCTGCCAGATGTGATTGGTCCCCCTTCTCTCTCCAGCAGTTGCTTTTTGGCTTTTCAGCTCTCCTAAAACTTCAGCAGAGCAACTTTGGGGATCGTGGTGGATCGGAGGAGACCAAGAGCAGCTGCAGGGAGATTTGCCAGCCCACCCCCACCCCCACCCCCAGGAGCTACCAAGGAGGATTTCTCTGCAGTCCATGGACCAAATTTTGCCTGATCCCCATTCTCTGCCTTTGATTGGATATAAAACCCCCTTCATCTTCCAACTTCCACCTTTTATTTCCTACCTCTCCCCCCCCCCAAAGGGGCATCCACATTTTTGGGATGGGGGGACATCTGGAGCTCTTTGGTGATCGGAGAGGCACCTCTCTGGCTCCCCAAACTAGCTTTCAGTCCTGTCTGGCATCCCTAATCCTCTGCATTCCCAGGGTGGAAAAACTGCAGGTTAAGGGGGGGGGAGGTCTGCCTTGCACACCCTCTCCCCTGTTTAAGGATTTCTTCCTTCAATAGGCGCAAAACTAAATGTTCCTGAGCAGCTCAGACACCACCATTCCCATTTCTGGTAGTCACAGGTAGGCTGCTGCTAAGGATGTAGGCTCTGCTGTCTAAAACCTGATGTAAACATCAAACTTAAGAGCACCCCAATAAAAATTCAACTTTTTTTATCCCCCTGCTGTAGCATCTGGGAAAAAGCAGTCCTCCCTTCTTCAATCCTGGTTCCTGGGAATGTCTCCAACCCCGTGGCTTTGCTCAGACTGAATACGTTGTCAGCCTCCCTCCCTCCCTCCCTCCCTCTTTCCTTTCCCCAAAAGCATAACATATTCTCTAAACCCACTTTAGCTTTCTGTAATCTGAGATCTCTCTGACTCTCCTTGGCAGGAACAAATTATCAAATGGCAATTAAATCAACAGTCCAGACTTTGCTCGGGATCCCAGCCCCCCCTAGCCCCCCCCTCCAGCCCCCCACAAAAGAGCCAGCTGCAGACTCTGGACCACAACAGGGGATATTTAACTCTACTTTATTTCAGGGGTGGGGGCTTCTGTATACTTTCCAGCCCCCTGGGCCCCCCAGGAACACGTCCACCTAATCCGTACTTGGACTCACTGAGTCAAAAGCACAATAGATGATAGATAGATAGATAGATAGATAGATAGATAGATAGATAGATAGATAGATAGATAGATGAAAGAGAAAGAAATAGAAAGAGAGAAAGAGAGAGAGAGAGAGAGAGAAAGAAAGAGAAAAGAGAGAAAGAAATAGAAAGAGAGAAAGAGATGGAGATGATAGAAGGATTTATAAATGTCTGATTTGAAAAGACAGGGAAATTCCTTTAAATTTACTTCTAGTTAATATTGTAAAGTCCGCAAAGTCAGAGGAAGGATGCAGCCATAAAGCAGCCATAAAGGCTATCGATAGAGGATGGTTCTCGGGTGGAGGGGGGGCTCTTCTCTCATTCCAGCCCCCAGGCTCCCACTGCAGAAGGTGAGGCACCACAGGGCCCGCTTGTGAGTCAAGCAGAAGCACTTTGCCCATGTGCAGGAGAAAGGAAATCCCAAGGTACCCCAGTGTGGAAATCTGTCCGTTCGGGGAAGGGATGGAGAAAGAAGAGACCTGGTCAAGGTCAGTATGAGTGTTGGGGCTTGGATCCCCCTCAAAAGCCTGCCTGCCCTCACCCGAGCTTTGCAGCTTTGGAGGGGCAGGTGGGTGCCCGTCTTGCAGCTCTGAAGGGCTGGGCACACAATGGCAAGAGACGGCGGCAAAAGGGCAGTGGGCATCAAAGCCAACCTTTGCGGTTGTGTCAAAGTTTGCTTAGAGGCAGTCGTTCTGCAGGGAGCCTCCGTTGGCCTCTGAAGTCTACCGGACAGCAGCTGCCCAACCTTCTCGCCTCTTCACAGGGGCAACCCTCCAGATGCAGGGTGGGGGGGGGGGGATCCTCACATGCCCTGCTGGCTCTTCCTTCATCCTTGGAATTAAATCAGGGGCAGAGGCGAGCTCTGGACACCCTTGCAGCGGTCTTTAAAAGTGCCCCGGGGTGCCTGGCAGGGCGGGAGGGATGACAGGATCCCACCACGATTCTCCAGTGCCAGGGAGAATGGCAGAGAGAGGGCAACTGAGCAGGAGAAGCGCCTGGCAGGGACTCACCCGGGAAAAGGAGGTGGGAAGGCAGCTGGTTCCTCACGGGAAGTTTCTTTCTCAGTCGGGGCGCCTGGTGCCTGGATGGGCTCTGCTCTGCTCTCCGCAGCGTCCTGGGCAGCTCTGAGCCAGGCCAGCTTGTTTGCATTAAATCTGGTTTCATGTGGGAATGGGAGGGTAGGAAGAGGGAAGGGCAGGACGGCCCCAAAGAGCTCCCCTCTCCGTCCCTTCCCTCCTCCTTTCTTCTGGAGGCAGAGCCCCCCCCTCCTCACTGGGAGGGACCGTGGAAGGCACAATGGGGGGGGGGGGGAGAGATTCATGTCCTGCACATCTTCCCAAAGACATCGAAAAACTTTTTCTTTCTCTCTTTCTCTCTCTTTCTTTTCTTCCTTTTCCTTCCTTTCTTCCTTTTCATACCCGTGATAGCTTTGGACAAGCCATCTGGGGGGAAAAGAAATGCTGGTTTGTTCTAACTTGGAAGCTTCTATTTCTGTCTCTCGGTTTGTGGCTCTGGTTAGCCACTGCTCCCTAAGCAGCGTTCCAATGGAAATGGAAATGTTGATGAAACCTTGCTCTCAAGGCAGGCACGAGATGCAAAGATAAGGCTCAAAGCAGCCACATTCTAAGTCCATAGCAAGTTCTTCCAAACTATTTGCCCCAGGAGAAACAAGGGTGCATCTGAGCATGTACCGAGTTTCTTCTCATCCTCAAAGAGCCTGT
This sequence comes from Natrix helvetica, assembly GCF_964273705.1. Taxonomy (NCBI): domain Eukaryota; kingdom Metazoa; phylum Chordata; class Lepidosauria; order Squamata; family Natricidae; genus Natrix; species Natrix helvetica. The sequence goes on from NC_138564.1 coordinate 13,904,368, forward strand.
TTGGTTTCCTCTTCTCCTTGATTATGGCCTCTCACTGAGGAAAGATTGCTGGAGAAGACAGATTTTGGCACCGTGCTAAGCTAGAGTGTGGTTTGGTTCTGGTTTAGCCTGTCGCAGAAGCATGATTGTGAACGGGGCCTGTTGTGGCTTATTCCACAATCCCGGGGCAAATTGGATGATTTCATTCAATTAGATGCCAGCAAATAAAATGAGGATGCTACATTTCTAGTCCATACAATGGAGGAATGTCAAATTATGCAGCGAATCCCTCCTCTTCTCTGCCTCTTCCAGAGTCCGTAATGGGCGGTTGTGTTGCACACCCAGAGACAGAGGTTTCTGATTAAGGCTCCTCCAGAGAACGATCGTTTTATTCCAGTCAAGCCTGCAAATGGAATTTGAAACCTTCCTTTGCTCTGAGTTTCTTAAGGAACCCGGGAGAACGCAGGGAGGAGGAGGTTGAGAGAGAGAGGGAAAGGAAGGGTTAAGTTTCAAAAATGATTCCCCCCCCCCCCCTAAAATGCCTTATCAGGATCGTAAATACATTGCTGTCACCTCCCGGGGAGCCCTCGCTGGAGCGCAGAAAGAATTCCAAGACACGGAGAAAGAAAAATCAAATGAAGCCAAGACTGGGAAAATATTTGCAAAAATATTTGCTGCCTTTCGGTTTTCCTGGCTTTTTTCCTCCCAAAAAGGAAGTGGCCATTGAGCTGACGCAGCTTCTGAAGGCAGCTGCAGATAGAAGGAGAAGGCAGCTTAAGGCAGAGAAGTCCCGATTGTGGGAATCAGGCGGAGGGCACAGACGGAGTGGAACACTGGCAGGCCTTTATGAGTGGTAAAGTCATAACCTCACCCCCCCGCGCCCCCCCATGGACCAGGATCCAAAGATCCCCCAGGGGTGCAGCAGGAGACCAACCTGCCCCCCTGTGAGAAAAGGACCGGTGCCAGGCCTGGAAATTCCAGCAGGGTTGAAGAATACAGCACCCCAAACCTGGCAACATTCGGGATTATCATCCCACCAGCATTCAGTGACTTCCCCGGAGGAAGCATGCTGGCTGGGGAATTCTGGCAGTTGAAGTCCAGGGAGCTTAAAGTCAGCTGGGGGATTCTGGGAGTTGAAGTCCAGGGAGCTTAAAGTCAGCTGGGGAATTCTGGGAGTTGAAGTCCAGGGAGCTTAAAGTTACCACGGTTGAGAAACACTGGACTAAGGGCTTGCCTCTCTCCAAAATCCATGGCTTTGCAGCGGCTTCTCGCATGCGGAGGTGGGTTGGCTGGAGAGCCTGCCGCCCCACACGGGGGTACCTCCCAGGCTAAAACGATGCTGCCTGTGGCTTGGTGAGCCCCAGGGTCACTGTAGTCCTCTTCCACTCTCTAATTTAGCTCCGGCAGAGAGACCATCCCAGCTGCAGCCCTATGGAGACGCTCAAGCAGAGCCCTAACTGGCAATTTAGCTAAATTCTCTGGCCAGGCTCTGCTTGTAATTTGGGCTGGTTTTTTTTTTTTTAATGTATTTCTCCTCTCCCTCCATCTCTCCCTCTCTCCCTCTCTCCCTCTCTCTCTCTCTCTGGATTCCCCCCCCCCCCTTCCAGCTGAGTCAGCAGCTCCACACCCAGGGATGGCCAACTGCTAACTGGCTGCAAGGACGGTCTTCGTTGCGCAGAGTTTTGCACGCCCAAAGGAAATTACTTGGCTCTAAGGAGCCTGCTGGCGGCATCACCCCATGGCTTCCGTTTAGCAACCGTTTGACGTCACAAGTGGCTACGAGCAGTCCTCACCCTCACGACCATTGCAGCCTTCCCCTCTGTCACGTGATCAAAATGGGAGCATTTGCACCTGGCCCCTGTCTCTGATGGCTGCAGCCCCCATCCCGGGGTTGCCTGACTGCCCATCGCAATCTTCTCCTCCGCCTTGACAGAAGAATAATTTGGGGTTTCATCTGGAGCTGGGGCTGCGCAAGAATAAATGAAAAGGAGATCCGGAGAAAATTTTTATTCCTAAAATCAAAACTCTTTGTTACAGCAGCAGATTTTCATAAGGGGAGCTTGAAGTGTCTAGGTGTGGTTTCTTGGGTGACACTTGAGGGGCCTGTGTGTGTGTGTGTGTGTGTGTGTGTGTGTGTACACGTAGGTTTATTCTTATGAACATGCAATTCCTCTGGGAGACCTAACTTAATTAACTCTGTGTTTGCAAACCTTATCCTTTGATATGTGGATTAGGTCTGGGTAACTTATTTGGGGGTTTGAGGAAGTTTACTAATTTTAGTCGATGAACTTAGCTTCAGCCTGACTGTCAATTATCCAGCGGGAGACCCTCATGGGGTTCTGTTAGTATTTTAAGGGAAGATGGAAACACTATAAAGAATAAAATATATTTGGATATAAAACTTCTCCCAACCTTCTCCGACTCATAAATTGTATTAAAAGGCATCGGCTGCAGCTCATGAAAACATTTTAGTAAAATTTGCGAGTGGGAAAAGGCTGCTGCCAGGCTCTCTCCCCTCACCCCCACCCCCCACCGATGAAGCCGGCTCTCCTCCTACAAGGACTAGAAACATGTTTTGAAACCAGATGCCGAGATTAGAAGGAGGCTAGACTCAACGTTGGTCTTGCTCTCCCCAACCCAGGGCTACTTTGAGGGTTTTTGATCTTGCAGGACGCCGTGTCTCCTTCTGGGGCTCCCTCCGCTCTGAGGACGAAGCCAGGAGACGAAATGTTGGGTCTACCACGTTTAATCTTGACTCTCTGCTCTTGGGGTTATCTGCGGCCTTGGCTTTGACCAGAGAAGTCAAGGCTCTTTGGCTCTGCAGCCAGGATGAGGAGAGGGGAGGAGAGAGATGGGGGGAGGAAGGGGGGGGAGTATTCTTTTCACAACAGCTGGTGGGGTACCAAATAAAGCATCCCGAAGGGTACAGGCGCCTTTTGTGAGATCTGCATCTGCTGATCCAGAAGACTTTTTTCTATTTTAAAACCTTTATTGAAAATTAAAAGCTTTAAAATATAAATACCTTTAAAAATAGCTTTGTGTAAGTGACAATCCTTTTTGACAGTCCTAACATAACCATTTGTTATTCAAATACATGTTTATACATTCCTAATCATTCCTGTATCGATACATCTATGTTTCTAAGCTGTAGATTTCATCTTCCTCTTATTTATCCATGGATGCCAGTTTTCCCAAACTGTATAATGTTCTGAGTCTCCCTTGTCCCTTAACTCCAAGGGGACTTTATCCATCTCTGCGCAATCAAGAAATCTTGTGGATTATCCAACAGTCTGTCGGCATAGTATTTACTTTTCCAGCATTGCCCGAGCGCTGTTCTCGTTGCTGTAATTATGTGCAAGATTAAATATTTTGTCTCTTTCGGATACTTTCCCTTAATAATCCCCAGAAGGAACAATTCTCCTTTGAGCTTCTGTTTGGGTGTTTGTAACAAAAAAATGATCACAGGAAATTACAAACACCCGGATTTTAAATTGCCCCTTCCTTAAACCGAGATCATCCATCTTGTCAGCTTGGAAATCCTCTGTAGGGATTCTGGGCTAAGAAACCCTCCCAAGATGGATGGGGCGATCCGAGCTGCTACTCAGCACTCAAGGGTCACGCAGGCTGTGGGGTCCAGGATCCTAAAGGTGGGTCCTGGGGAAGCCCACCTTGCGGCTTGCTTTGGAGACACCCCCTCCCCTCACTACAAACCTCTGGGTCTTGGAAGGAGCAGGAATTGGGCTGCCTTCTTGCAACCGCTTCTTCTCCCAAACGGACGAAGCTGCAGGGAACTTTCGGGCACCAAGGCGGTCAGATTGGGTCATGGAGAGGCACACACAGGCTCAACGGTCACAACAGCTCTTTATTGAGTACAACAAGGGAGAACCATCCAGCGAAGGTTGAGTCCGACAGCAGCCCTTTTAGAGGGAGCTGTCAGACCCTTCGAGCAATAGGATCAAACCCCTGTTCCCACTGGAACGGAGGACCTTGGTGGAAACCACTGAAGTTAGAGCTAGTATCTAACAAAGGCGAAGCCTTAGAGCAGCGATGGGAAACCTTTTTGGCACCGAGTGCCCAAACCGGAACGCATGTGCATTCACATATATGTGTGTGTGGGGGGGTGCCGGAAACCCGAAGACTAGTTGCCATGCCTCTTTCTTGGCCATTTTTAGATGTTTTTCAGGCCATTTTCAAGCCATTTTTCAGCATGAAAATAGCCTGAAAACAGCCAGAAAAATGGCTTTTTTTACCGTTTTTGACCACTTTTCGGGCTGTTTTCAGGCTGTTTTTCAACACTTCGGTGCCCGCAAAGACCAGCTGGCCAGAGCGCAAGTGTGCAGCAGAAACCAGAAGAGCAGCTGGCGACGGCAGACCAGTGCCCAGAGAGAGGGCACCCTTCCCATCGGTTCACCATCACGGCCTCAGAGGACAGATCCGGCGTTGAGCAAATCCTTTGCAGCAAATGGAAAGTGTGGAGGCCCATCCATGGCCCATCCGGGGCCTGACCCCCACCCCAGGCAGAGAAAGGAAAGAGTCCTGGGGGCGGATGGGCGCTTGTCAGTCCGGAGCTTGGGCGGCTAGAAGGGACCAAGGGTGCAAAGCAGGGAAGGCAGTGCTGGCTTTGCAGGTGGGGGCCAGCTCAGCGAACTTGTTCTTTGCAAGTGGGCTGCAGCAAGGGAGCCTCCTGGCTGAAGTTCAAAGGACAGTCAGTCCAGGAGAGCCCGCCTTGGCCTTGTGGGCGCCTCTGATGTGTCTGAGGTTGGCTCTGCAAGGCTTCATTGTGGCCACCCGGGGGCCCACCCGTGCCCCCAAAACGCCCACCTCGAGGGAGGAGTCCTCTTCCCCAAACCGCTCCGTCCCCACAGCAATTTAGTCTCTGGGAAGCCTTGCAACTTTGCACGTGGCGATGAAGCTGGAGGTGGAAGGGCCCCTGGCTGTGCTGGAGGAAAATCACTTGAGGGGGGGGACGAGACTGCAGGTCCCTTTCCCCCCCTAGGAGACAGCAGGGCCTGTCCTCCATGAGGGACGGCAACTTGCAGTGCCCAGAAGAGTGCAAATGAAGAGCCCAGGACTGTCTGCGTAGGGGCACATCCTGGCTTGGGAGTCAGGGGATAAAGGCAGATGCCCAGACTTTCTTTGGGGCAGGACTGGGCATTCCCAGCATCGCCTCTTCAGACCAGGCTTGCCAGCTCTCAAGTTTCCACTCCAGTTTGCATGCAAATTGGCTCCATCATGAACCACCAGTTGGAAAGCCCCCCCTCCCCTCCCCAGCTGACGCCTGGCCTTTCTCTGCTTGGATTTTTCACTTGCAAAAATCCCGTAACAGCTCCGTCCATCCCTGGGCGGGAAGAGATGCCACAGCGGGCTTCCCCTGGCAGCAGAGCAGCTGAGGAAGGGCCGCCAGAGCTGATTCACCCGGAAGGAATGAGCGTTTACATTCCCCACTGGGAGGTCAGGCGGGAATGAGCCTCCGATGGGTAAATCCGAAAGGAAGGAAGAACGGAGCGGGGGGGGGAAGGCGTGCCAGGGTCACAGCCATGGGAAAAGGGCTCCGGTTCTAGGAAGGGCTGAATGGGCGAGGGAGCCCAGGACCCAGAGGAGGACGATTGGCAACAGAAGCCCTGGCACTCTTGCAGATCCACTCCTTCCAAGGGAGACTTATTTGGAGAAAGCCTGCCCACAGAGGGCATCAGGAGGGGCACAGAGGGCTAAAGGAAGCCGCGGGTGGAGTCAGAACACTAATAGGCTAATTTAGAAGCTTCTGCTCAGGGTGGCACTCTGTGGAGGATGGAATCGCCGTTTCCCATTTCTCTTCTTTACCCTTTTGCCTCCGAGGCACTTTTGTTGGCACTGGCTACTTCTGCCAAGGGAAGTGCCCCACTGAGATAAATGCCTGGAAAATGATGCCCGCTTGTGCTGCGCCTCAGGGAAGACAATGCAAAATGCCAGGGTAAAGCGAACACTTCTTTTTAAATAATGTATGTTGATTCTCAGTGACTCCTTCTCTCCTTTTGCAGTGCCCCACCTGGGCCTTTTTCCCAAGCTCTCCTCTGCCAATTTCCACACTCTCGGAGGTTCACAAAAAGGGGCACCAGCCCCTTAGATGCTCCAGAGGGAAGGAGGGAGGCCAGCGAGATCCATATGCCCTCTTTACAAAGCGGACTCTGTGCCAGCACTAATGGGGGTTTAGGCTGGAGCACATCTGGTTTGAATTGCAGAGCAGGGATAAATCAACAGCAGAAAAGGAAGGAGGAGACAGGAGCTGCCAAGGAAAGATGGGACATGGAGCCCAGTGGGATCCTTGGATTGTCAAGACACAGCACAGGCTCGCCTCGCAACTGCAACGGCAGTCAGTATTTGGGGCAGAGAGCTGGCAGGCAGGCAGGCAGGAGGAGGCTGTTGCTGGGCTTTCCCTGACAGGCAGTGGTGGGTGCAATAATGGGTCAACCCGATTTATGACGGGTAGATTCCCCCCAATGCCAGCCCCTTGCCAACTTTGCTCCAGCTGAGAGTAACACCGGAAGGCCATTTTCGGTCCTACAGATGAGTAGATCCTCTTTGCATTCAGTGCAGTGTCCAACGTGCACCTAATCTGATGCACAATTGATGTGTTTTGTCTGCATCCACATCTATAGATGTCCAGCTGTATGTTTAAAATATATTAACATCTGCAGTGTTAATAAATAGGATATAAACAGGGATTGAGAGACAGTCGAAGAGATGCTGGACTTTTGGCTGCGTCTAATGGTCTTCCTGTATTGGGACGCCCTCTAGTGGCAACAAGGAGCGTTGCTATTTACTGTATTGTTGATCCAAGCAAGCTTTGCTCTTCTTCAAAAGCTTCTCCCAAAATGTTAGGAGTGGAAGACGCATCACAACCCTTAGGAGCATTTTCAGTCTGGGAAGCCACAGCCTGGTGATGTAAAATCTGAGCAACCCTTCCGGGAACCTTTCCGTGCTTACAAAATATATATTTACCTTGTCCTTTTTTTTTTAAAAAAAGGGAATATTTCTAAAAATCCAGACGTGGATGAGATACATGGCATTTCCAACAAGTTTGCAAGTGAAGGGTTATGCCCAGAACAGAGGGAAGCCAAAGAAGAGAATTGCACAATAAAAGATTTGTCTGTAGAAACCCCTGGACATTTCACAATCCAAGCCAAAAAACCTTCCAATCTCTGATGGCCCAATAGGAAAAAAAGCCCCTGCAGTACAACCTTCTGGGGTCGGTCCGCACAGATGAATATTCCAGTTTTGCAGGATTCTAATCCAAACCAACAACTCATCAGGAGCTAAAAGTCCTTTTCTTCATCAAATCTAATTCAGAGTTTTAAAAGCTGGTGGAAAGGGGTGGCTCGAGAAAGCCTAATTGCAGGAAGCATATCAATTTAATAAATAAATAAAATTAAGGCCAAGATCTGGATGGCCAGGAAAAAGTCGTGCAGGCAAAAAGCTACAGAAAGAGGAGAGGAATACAGATAGTTCTTGACTTACAACCCAAAATGTATGTTGCTGAGTGAGAAATTTGTTGTGAATTTTGCCCCGTTTTACGACTTTTCTTGCCACATTCAGTGAATCACTGCAGTTGTTAAGTTGGTAACACGGTTGTTAAGTGAATCTGGCTTCCCCATTGATTTTGCTTGTCAGAATGTCAGAAAAGGGAACCAGATGACCCCAGGACACTGCCACGGTCCTTCCACCCTCCCTTCCTCCCTACTTTCCTTCCTTCCTTCCTCCCTCTCTTCCTCCCTCCCTTCTTTCTTTCCTTCCTTCCTCCCTCCCTTCCCTCTGCTTCCTTCCTTCTTTCCTCCCTCCCTCTCTTCCTCCCTACTTTCCTTCCTTCCACCCTTCCTTACCTCTCCTTCCTTCTTTCCTCCCTCCCTCCTTTCCTCCTTTCCCTCTCCTTCCTTCTTTCCTCCCTTCCACCCTTCCTCCCTCTCTTCCTCCCTTCCACCCACCCTCCCTCCCTCCCTTCCTTCTTTCCTTCCTCCCTCCCTCTCTCCCTCCCTTCCTTCCTCCCTTCCTTGTGGGGATGGGACTCTTTTGAAAGCTGCAGTTTTCTCTCTCCCTGAAAGCAGCTTCTGCCCCTCTGGGCATCTGGCAGAATCGAGACCCTGCCTTAACCGCAGCAGCCGAGATCTTCCTGGGGGCGTTCTGCAAAGGCTGTTTCCGTCCCAGGTTTGCATCAGAGGCGTGAGTCATCTCCAAGGGCCCAACGAGATCTTTTCCTCTCGGGCTGATGTTGCAAGATTCCCAGCAGAAAAGCATCTTGAAAAAGGAGCGTGCAGGACCTGTGAGCTTTCTTTAGAAAAGCTGCCCATCTCTAACGCTAAAGGTCCAGCCATTGCTTTGAACTCAGGGGCCTTTTGGCGTCAATGCTCGCTCTCCCACACAGAGGAGGAGCCTCTAGAGAGCTTCTTCAGAACCTGCAGGTTCAGGAGAAGTCTAGCTGAATAAACAGGTGGATAAATGTGTTTCCTTTTCTGCAATGAAGGGAAACTAATTCTGTTCGTTTATGCACCATTTCCCCCTCTGTTTTAGTGAAAAGTCCACAGACAATCCATCTGCAATTTTGGCAATATTTTATTCAGTCTTTTTCTGAATGTTCTCACTTAATTCATACTGTTTTTACAAGCCGTTTTCCTTCTTTTCTTTGCCTACGATGGTCTCCAATGTGTTTATTTGATCATCACTACTAGGACAGTTAAAGTTAAAAAAAATTGCATCTCAAATTGAGGAACCAGCTAGTGAAAAACGAAGGACTTTTCTGTAAAACAAGTCCTACTAAATGCCAAAAAAGAGTTTGTGGCAAGCAGGTGGTGCCCATCAGAGAGTCTGGGCGATGAGGAAGAGAAATCAAAACAATGAAGCAGAAACAGGAAACCAGGAGAAAGTGGAGGGTGGGTGGGGAGGGGCTGAGCAGTTTGTCAGGGGACGATGGAATCGGAGTCCATTGGGATGGGCCTTCCCTGTAGCCTGAGTTGGTGTGGTTAGACCAGGAGTCGGAAACCTTAAACACTCAAAAGAGCCACAAAGGTCCTAACCGGAAGCCCCCCGTTCAATTCTGGAGCCGACGGGAAGTCCGGTTCCCCCGCCATAGAGTCTCCTCCTAGCGCAGCGTCCTTTTCCCTCTGCCTGTCCTAACCGAAAGCCCTGCCAATGGTGGAGCCGACCGGCGACAGGGAGCTGCAGCAGAGGAATGAAAGGGCCACATGCGGCTCCACAGCCAAAGGTTGCCGACCCCTGGGTTAGACAAATACTTGAGGTGGGATAAGATGGTTTCCTCACTAATGGAGATAAGAATGAAACAGCAATGGGGAAGAAAAGAGGGGAGGGGGAGAAAGATTCCCTTTATGTTTTGCTGCAAAACTGGAAGAGAGAATAAAACGTTTAAATTGAGGTGAGAGCAAAATCCAAGCCCGCCACAAGGAGCCCGGAGTAGGGAAATGGGACTTCCTCGTTTCTGAACCTGGGATGAGCCCAGAATACGATGTTTCTGCAACGGCCGACTGGTTCCAGGGATGCTACAACCACTGTTGCATTTCAAAATATTTAATAATTTTAAAGGTGGATTACTTAGGACCGCCCCCCCCCCTCCAATCAACCCAATTTCAAACATAACCCCATCTCAAACACACTCTAGAAACCTTAGTTCTGTCCTAAAATACAAAAAAAGCAGAAATGTTTAGACATGTTCTGAGATTTCATGGTTCAGTTATTACTTTCTAGACATGATGGTTTCAAAAAAGGAAACGAAAGGCCTTCCTATGGCAGAGGCGTCGCTGAATAAGATCTGCACAGTCTGGGGAAGCAGGGAGGATCCTAAGCCTTGAGTTCCTGGGAGGAAACTAAGTAAAAATCTAACTAAAAAATAATTTACGTATTTCAGAAGGGCCCCTTTCCAGACACCTGATCTGCAGGGCTAAATCTTGTTTTCAACAAGCCACAATAGTTCTCCAAGAAACAACAGTTTGAAGAACGTAAACGTTGGGTTTCTATAGCAGGCAAACAAATGGATGAGTCAGTGCAAGGGCTCCACCCAGATGAAAAGATAAGGATGTACCACAGATGTAGTCCTGGGTTCAGATGACGGTCTTGGAGAAGACCAAGAGACTCTAAGAGGTGAACCAAAGTTGTCTTTAGTACCAAGAAAGCCCACTATTAATGCTCTGGGAGGAAGCTGTTCAGAGTTAAGTTGTCCGCCTCCGTCTCAGATGCGGTCTCCCCGAGAAGTTGTACCCGCTTCACTTGGGGCCTCCTCCTCCTCCTCTCCTCTTCCTCCTCCTCCTCCTCCTTTTCGGCAGATAGCAGGGACGAGATACACACCATCTCTGTGTGGTTGGCCTGGCCCAGTCGGTAGGCTCTCTTCTGGCGCCACAGCATGATGGCCAGGACACCGGAGCACACAATGAAGATGGCGGCCACCAGGGCCAGCAGAAGGACGGCCAGCAAACACTTTCCAATCAGAAGGCTGGTATCATTGGCGAGGGGAGACGCCCCTTGGGTGGTGGCTGAGGAACCTGATGTGACAAGACCCAAACTTTGTCTTGGGGACCTTGTCGAAAAAGCCAAGGATGTTGACGCCATTTCATCCAGCCAGGCGTATTTCTGTGTTTTATGGGTCTCAGACGTACCTGTGGCAAGGAAGGTTTTTGCCCTTGGATTTAGGCCTGACCTACCTGAGTCCAAGCTAGGCTTCTGGGCGGTCGTGGAAAATTCTGTGTCATCCACCAAAGTCTGAGATGTAGACAAGATTTCATCCAGATGTTGTGGCATTGCAGATCTAGCTGTTATGAGAGGAAGTTTTATTTTTGACTTTGCGTCTGGCCTAGGTGTGTGGGGGATGAGCTTCTGGATAGCTGTGGAAAACCCCGAATCACCCATCATACCCTGAGAGGACACAGTAGATAGATCGTCCAAGAAGGCCAAACTAGGTGTGATTTTTTTCAACGAAGAACGGAGGTCTTCTTTTCTTTTGGAGGCAGGTCCGGTAGTCTCAAAGTCTTGCCCCAATGTCAGGGTGGAAAGAGGCTCCTGAGAGGGTTTGGAGGTGACTTCAACCAGCCATGACCACATTGTGGTCGTTTTCAGGGAAAGGGGCTCACTTTTGGTTTTTGCCAGCATGTTTTTTGGAGAACCTTTGGGTGCAGTTTTGGTCATGATCTCCGTGGGGAAGGAGGTGGCCTCTTCCTTGAGGGGCTCCATTAAGAGGCTTGAAGCTGTTGGAAGGGCAGGAGGCTTCTTGGCGTGTTTCTTCTCTGGGTCCTGTTTTCCTTGCTGGGGCAACTGAGAGGACCCGTTACTTCCCTCAGCTGCTGCTTTCAACTTTGAAGCATTCATGTTGGCAGGAGTCTCCACGTTCTTCGTGCTGGTGCCATCTTGGATACTCCTGAAATCACCAGACAGGAGGAAGCCTGAGAGAATCAGGGCCAAGAAGGTCCACCAGGAAGCCATGTTGCCTGATGCAAAGAGGAGAGAGCGAAAGACACAGGTGATCAGGGGTCCCCGCAAATAATCTGCCTCTATTTTTTCCCTTCACAAAAGCCTCTCTAGCCTAGCTAAGACCTCATGGAAGGAGGGGGCTCAACCTCCAGCGCGTCTAGTGAAAACAGGGTGGGAAACGGTCTTGGATCGAAACGAGCCCAGGTGAAAGCTTAAAGGAGGCCAGGGAAGTGAGCGCTTGGGCTCCACCTTCCCCCACATTTTAAGATCCTCATTTCTGAGAACAACTTTTCTTGCTTCATTTGCGTCGAGAGAGATGCTCACCAGAGAGACCAGAGTTCAGTCATATCAATAGTTACATCACCAAACCCCACGGGGATGTTTTGTGGCAGCCTTGCACATGGATGACGGACAGAACACGTAAGGAAGCCTCAACAGACAGCTCAGGGTCTCAACTTTCTGGAGCGGGACTGACTAAAAGTTTCCTACGAGCTTACCACAAGTTGCAATCCAGCCTTGCAATCTTTTCAGAGATGTGGTTGTGCCCATTTGCTGACTTCCGTGGTGCCCCACAGCACCCAAAAAGCGAGCAAGTGACTGCCACCAATTGAGCAAATTGGGATCTTCAGAACTTTAAAGTTATATCTCAAAGCACCAACTTCTTTGCATAGATTCACACACGGGAGCAGCGCAGTGAAGTTGCCTTGTTTATCTTCACGAAGTCAGAGAGCCCAAAGCAACTTTCAACCAGCCCCATCTCTGGGAATGAAGTTCTGGATCACACCTTCAGCAACCCTGTTTGCCCCCAGGAGCCTAATCCTCACCAGAACCTGAGGCTGCTTCTACTCCCCATCATCCACCACTACAATGTCCTACTCTTGAGGGGCTCCCCCTTAGCGAGACGGCTCAGCTACCACCCAAAGGAAACGTCGCCAGGAACGTAAACAGCCGCTTGGTTCAACTGCATGGAGAAGACCTCTGTGAGGGTCAGGAGCCACTCTTAGCACAGGCTCTTCTAGCAGCCCGGTTCTCCTAGCCAACTCCGAGAAAGAGATGCCCAGAGATTCCACTCTGGCTTAAGCCCGGCTTACCTGCTCCGAGAGAAAACAGGAACCCTGTGTCAGAGCAGCATGAGAATGCGAAATCAGAAGCAGCAGTTTGGAGGACACATGATGCAGTTTCCTTTGGGGGGGGGAGGAAGGAGGCTGTGCGTATGGGTGGCAAAAGAAGAGCTGTGGTTAGGAGGCTTTGCACCGGATCAGGCCTTAGGAGGGGAGGCGGTGCACTTTGAGGGCTGAGGAGGGGAGGCGGTTCTGGGCTTGATTTCTCTGCGTTGAGGAGGTGCACGACCAGCTAAGGTTCAGTGGGAAGCATCTGGGTGGCGACACCTCTCTTCACAGACATGGAGGCTCATCCCAAGGCGGCCTAAGGCCAGCTGCCTGCAGGGTCTCCAGGGGCCACCACCGTGCGATGCCCAATTGGTCAGAATAAACCTGGATGTTTCTGTATTCTGTTCCAGTGACCGAGATGGCATAGCGATGGGCCAGTCTTGGGTGTAAGAAGAGGCACTAGGCTGGGTAAGACACCAAGGGTCTCAGGGTGAGGGGCAAAGCCGTGGGAGGCTCCAGGCATTTGATAGGTGCAAGTAGGGCAAGCATCAGATTTACACACAGAAGGGTTGTGAAATTGGCCTGCAACTCATTCAGCCGTGCCAGCCTTGCAAACTGCTGCAGAACCCCTGAGTTGGGAGAGGAGCCTGCAGAGGTGGGATTTCTTGCCATGCCTGGAAGAGAGGGAGACGGAGGTCTCACCCACCAAGTATCGCTTCATAAAAAGGAGGCCCAGGGGTGCATTTTTTGCAGGACCAATTTCTTTTGCCTTGACAGGTGAGACAGTCTCACCTCGGGAGAGGCTAGCTAGGTTCGAGGCCACCCACTCCCCAACCCCCCAGTTCTCTCCAACCATCTGGCCTAGTTCCTATGCCTCTTCCGGAAGGACAGAGCGAGACCTTCTTCCAAGAGGGCTTCCACACCAGCTCTCTGCCAATTCTTCTCCTGCTCTCTTTGCAGCGCATTCTGTCGCCGACACCACCTCGCTCAAAAAGACTACAAGGTCACACCTTTGGCTTTCCTGCCTACCTGCGCCCTTTTAGCAATTCAGTTTTTCAAAATTTGCTTTACGAATGTCTGCAGGGCATAGGGAGATTCCCCTCCCCCCCCACAGAGCGTTATATTCAAGTGTGGAAAATGAGTTGCAATCACACCTTCTAAGTGCCCGTTCAGGACAAATTTGGGGTGCTGATCCAGCCCTCGTGCAAGCTGTCCCCCCACAAGATACGGATCTTCTCCAGGGAAGTGCTCTGCACTCCCACATAAGTGAAACATCACCACCACCAGCAGCAGCAGCAGCTTTCTCACCCAGGCCCCTTGCCATTGGCCCTTGGCGCCTCAAATCCGGCTGCACCGCCTGCACCCTCTTGGGCAGAAGCCCTTGGAGTTTCCGACCTCGGAGAGCCATTGTCCCCACATCCTCCAGGCTCAGGAAGTGGTGCCAGGAAGGGGAGCTCCAACCAACTCAACCTGAAGTGGCGAGCTGGTTTCATGCAGGGCAGGAGGCCAACAAGGGACCTGGCTGGATCGATTTAACCCACGTTGGCCCGACTTACTCCAAAGGACGATGAACGCAGCAGCAGCAGCATCACCCTCTGGAGACTTTGGGGTTGCAGTGGAGTCCTAACAGGGTGTCCTCAAGCTTGTCCTTCTTGAGATACGGAAAGCCGATCTTGGCCCCTTTTGCCCAAACTGGTGTCTCCGCCTTTGGTCAGTCAACTCTTCACTATCACGTCCGCCCACCCTGGAACTAGGTCTCCACCTGCCAGCTCTGAACACCTTTTGATGGCTTGAGTTACATTGGCTTGGAGAACCAACCAGTCACCCCCATGACTCCCAGTAGCCTCTTCCAGAGCAAGCTGGTGGCAGAACTCAAGTAGGGTCAACTGGGCACCTTCGCGCAAGGAAACAAAAGGAGAGAGCAGTTGGATGGGCGTGGGTTTGGGAATTCGTTTTCTTTTAATTGTTTGAAATTGGAAGCAAGTATTTGGACCTGACACCATGAGGGGGTGAGGTCTTCTGCCAGCACATCCCCCCTCGGGGACCCTGGCTGGCCACGTTCTAGGGAGCAAGAAGCTGCAGGCTCAGCGTCCTGTGAAATGAAGCATGAATGGCACAGGAAGCCTCCGAGGGACCTCCGTCCACGCTGCTCGTGGGGAAGTGCAAGAATCACACCAGGGAAACGAACACTGTTTCGGCAGAAGGAAGGAAGGAAACACGCCCGGTTTTGAAAAGAGAAGGATCTCGCTGCTTCCCTCTCCCATGGGGAACTGCCCCTTTGTGACTGGGGGGACTGGCTGGCTCAGGGATTCTGGGAGTTGAAGTCCACAGGTTGTAAAGGGGCCATAATTGCCCCCCTCCCTGGCCTCCAACCTTCTGTGACGTTAAACACAAAACATGCCCAAGGGTGAAGCTGACCCCACGTACATAATGGCTTTCCCCGTCTTCTCAACTACAAGTCCCAGACTTCTGTGGTGTCAGCTGGGAATCTTGGGAGCGGCAGACCGGATGATGCCAAGTTGGAAAAACATATAGTTTGGCAGTATAAATAACCGGAGTGGGGTGCAAATCGCCCTTCCCTCTTTTGAAAACTCTTCACCTGCCTCTAGCACATGGGAACCAGATTTCCCCAAACACGAAATTCACCCCCACCAACGTCCACCAACTTTCCCACTCATTCGTATCGTCTTTCTACAACTATCTTATCTCGTTGGGCCCGTTGCCTCCAGCCCATTTCCTCCACACTTTCTTATCTATCCACATGACTTCTTTTCCCACACGGGATGGACGGACGCATCGTGAAATTTGCCTTCTAAGCTTTTTTGGGGGGGGGGGTTCGCGGCCATCTTAGGGACCCTAACCCAAGACAATGGAGGAGAAAGGAAGCTCTTCCCATTGGGACTTTAACCCTGTCATGAAGCCAGGTGTGTGTGTGTGAGAGAGAGAGACAGACAGACAGAGACAGAGAAGAGAGAGAACATGGCAGGCACATCATGCTTGGAGCAAAGAGGCTAACAGGAGTTTGAGCCACTGGAAACTCTTTGAAGGCCACGGAGGAATCATGGCTGACCAAAAGCCACAAAGGTTTTAGAAATATTCATCCACAAATTAGCCTTTAAAGTGCCCAAATCTCTCTGTAGCAATCCCCAGGCTCAAAGCTGTAGGAGAGGCTCCTAGTTCCCACGAAGAGGCCTTTTCCTGAAAGGCCTCTTGACTTTTGACAGCGTCCCATTCCCAGAATCCCTCTGCCGTTTTGCCTTTGGGATCCATCCTCTGGCACACACCCCCACCAAGGCTGCCAGCCACCCGAACACAGCACCGTGGCACGTGGCTCCCAACCTGTGGGAAGCGCTGAGGAGCCGCTTCTGAGCAAGACCAGGAGCTTCTAGAAGGCAGGGCTCTGGGTGGGGCGTTTGGCAAGAGGAAGGAAGGAAGGAAGGTCTTTCACCCTTCGATTTAGAGATTTATTTTTGCATTCTGAAGAACGAAGCAGCTGGGGAACCCTTCTACCTGATGGAAAAGTCACCCTCAGTTTCAGCCGCTGCCTCTAAACATCCTGGTGCCTCCCAGATTCCTCCCAAGGGGAAAATCCCCTGCAGCAGCTTGAATGGGAAGGTCCCAGCCAAGGTCCCTGAGACCACCAGAAGGAACGGAGAGGCCCCCCCTCCGCACCCAGCAAGGAAGCTGTGAGAGCCACTGGAAGCCCCCTCCCCGTCACTCAACTGGGAAGCCCTGTGGCAGAGCGGGACTCTCTCCAGGCTCCCATTCCCAAGGCTGCCCAGGCTGGAAGTCTTAGTTGCCCCCAATGCCCTGGGCTCATGCCTGCCTCATGGGAGCACTTGAGGCCGTTTGGCTGCTCTCTAGCAGCTGAAGGGCCTTTTGCCACCAGGATGAGGGTTTTGAGGTCAGCCTGAGCTTGGGGCAGAGGGAGGGAAGGAGGGAAGGAAAGAGGGAGGGAGGGAAGGAGGTGCGCGTAAATAACTTCAAAGAGCTTCCCAACAGCTTGCAAAATTTAGTGCATTTGTCCTTAAATGTCCGAAATTCATCATATTTTTATAACCTTGTAACACCTGGATGATAAATAGAACAAACATCTGCAGGAAACATGGACCCAGGAATCAGCAATCACAACATGCCAAAGTTTGACACAATGATTAAGATTAAACCAAAGCTCAACCAATGTTGGAATAAAGGCGCCCCAGATTTGAGAGAGGAGGAGGGGGCCCTGGGGAAAGTGGGGGTGGGGCTTCAGTCCCTTGAAATGGCAGCGGGTGGGAAAGCAAGGCAGCCTCCCCCCTCCTCAAATCCAGGCCAATTTCAGGGGAACCAGAAATCGGAAACATCAAAATTGGCCCTTTTGACCTGGCAGTGGGGGGGGGGGCACACCAGTTGCTCCAAAGTAAACAGACATACACAACTTGTCTGTTGCTCAGATGGCACAAGTACACAACGTCCTCTCAGATTAAAAGCACAAAATACTGTAAAAATGCTAGAAAAGAAGAAATAAAATAAAAGGATAAAAAAAAAGTTTTGGATTTTGGCAACCTGAAAGTAAAAACAAAAACCAAATGTGTGTATGTGTGTGTGTGTGTGTGTGTGTTTTTAAACGAAGAAATTTTGGTCCCCGATTCTAGGAAGTCCGGCAGGGATCTCGGCGTCTTACGGGTCCCGTGGAATGGCTGACCCTCCGACCGATGGACAAACGCGAGGAAGGAGGCGGCAGTGTCTCTTCTGGAATGGCCACAAAGACGTCAGGACACAAGGTGGGCTGCTTGCTAGAAAAGGCTCGGCTGCCCTGCCGGGCGCGTCCGCTGACCGGCCGTGAAGGGGCTGAGCTCGCCGGCTGTGCCCCGTCCCTCTCCGCAGCCCTGCAGGCGGCTCACAGTCCGAATCCTGCCTCCTTCCTCCTCCCGTTGCCGTAGACACCCCCTCCCCCCGGCTGGCTCTCAGACGGCCATCTTCGCCACCTGCTGTTCTAGTTTGGAAATGCGCTCGTCCTGATGCGCGATTGTGTCTTTGAGCGATCGGAGCTCTTTCAAGATTTCTTCCAATTTGGCTTCGTTTTGCTGCGACAAGGAGAAAGAGGCAAAGGGTCGGTCCTGAAGTGGGGACGGGAAGAACCCAGAATGGGGAGGGGGAAGATAAGGGAAGCCCCCAACCCAGCTTGGCTAAGAGGCTGACAGAAAAGGATGGATTTGGGCCAGAGACGGTGATGAAGCAGAACGGTTTTCCTTGGTGCGGAAGGATTGGGGTGGGTGGGGTTTACTCACAGGGTTTGAGGTGTCCGTCACTTTCTTTGGGGTGCTGATGAGATCGCTCTTCTTGTTGGCAGCCGGCTTGTTGTCCAGGATGTTCTTCCTGACCACCTTGAGGTCCCGGTTCTTCCCCGGGATGTATCCGTGTTTCAGGGAGATGAGGAGGGGGTCGGCGTTCTTCCCCTCAAACCACTCCTCGGCTTCCAGGGCGGCTTCGGGCCCAGCCGTGTCTGGATAGAGGTCATCCTGAAACAGGTCAGACTGGGGAAGGAGAAGGGGAAGAGGAGTCAAAACATCCAGGCGTCAGTGCGGTCAGTTGCCCTGCCTCAAGAGAACTCGGCCGAATCTCCCAAGCCCAGAAGAATCTCACCTTCCGGGGGACGGTCATGATGATCGGCTCACACTTCCTCTCGTGAAGTTTGAAGAACCTGGGAAAGAGATTGAGAGGACAAGCCACCATTTCAGCGACCTCTGGAGAGGGAAGGGCATCCTTCTGCCTCCTTCCCTCCCTCCCTCCCTCCCTCCATCAGGCCGAGAATCCAAGCCCAGCAACGGAGGTCCTGCCATCCTAAAGCCCGGGAGATTTTCCGCCTCAAGATGTTGCGGATGGGAATGAGTGGAATTCAAAGTCAATTAATAAAAGGGTTTTTTGTCGGGACCAGGAGTTGGCTTCAGGCTCTCGAGAGCTTGGCTGCGCAGGATGGCACTTCAGGGTTTGAGGTTTTCAGAAGGCTAATGACACACACACCCCGTTTGGGACCCCCGCCCCTTTTCACCTGGCAATCTCACACTTGTTGACATCCAGGCCCCTCTTGGGCATGAAGCCCATCCCCCTCTGGGGCTCTTTGCTGCTGAAGGTGTTGAGGTAATGGACGTAGGGGGGCTCGTCCGTGATCTCGAAGTAGCGGATGCTGCTGTCGCCCTGCGGGAGGATAAAGGAGAGGGGGGGGCTACAGGACCAGGCTCCGGAGGGGGGGGGAGAAGGGGGGAGGGTCTATAGGCAGGTAGTCCCTGACTTAAGTGATCACAATTCCTGCTGCTGAGTGAGACATTTGTTAAATGTCTTTAACTTTTGTTAAAAGTATTACCCCATTTTATGAACTTCCTGGCCACCGTTATTAAGCGAATCAACGCAGTTGTTAACTTAGTACCATGGTTGTTAAATGAATCCAGCTTCTCCAATGACTTTGCACGTCAGAAGGTCGCAAAGGGGGATCAGGTGACCCTGGGACACTGCGACCGTCGTAAATATGAGTCAGTTGCCAAGCGGCTGAATTTTGACCTTGGGGGTGGCTACCACGGTCGTAAGTGTGAAAAACTGTGATACGTCACTAAACGGACTGTTGTAAGTTGAGGAGTACCTGTCTTTACTTATTATTAAGGACAACATACGCCCCCCCCCCCCCCCGATTCCCAACCGTTCTGGACAGCTGACAACAATCAAAATAAGAATTACGGTAAAACCTTTTACTGTATGAAAAGCAGAGAAGAAAAGGGGTCTCTCTCTGTCCCCCTCCCCAAAAGCCTGGCTGAAGAGTTCAGTCTCTGAAGCTCTTCTAGACAATAGGGGAGGGGGGGGGGCATCCAGATCTTTTTTGTGTGTGGGGGGGGGGTAACCTCACTGCGAAGGCAGGCCTGGGTAAGGCAGGGGACGCTTTGCTAATAGCCAACCGAGCTGACTGACCCAAGAGACTTCCAGAGACAGATCAGCCCAGAAATTGAGGGCAGCCCATAATATGCTCTTTTTTTTTCATGCATATTTTTTTAAAAAATTGTAAACAAAGTGTTGTCCGGTTTCCCCGCTTTAACCTTCTCACATCTGCATTATTCATCTTACATTATATTTCCATTTCCAATTTTAGCCCCATTATTTTCTTCCCAGATTTTCCATCTTAGACTTAATTTTTTTCTTAACACACAAACAATGTCATTATTTATCCCTTCAGAAATAAACCAAATTTCTCATTTCATTTTCCATCTGTTTTCTTATCTATATTTTGCATCTCTTTTCTATAGGTAACATATATCTTCAAATTCAGTTTTTACATAATAAGCATTTTGCTTAATTCGTTTCACAGTTAATAATGTTAATATTAATAATATCCAAATATTATTTGGAACTTTCCAAAGCAAGAGGGTGGCTCCCTCAGAGGTGATTCCCCCATCCTGGGAATCCCAAAGCAAATTCCAGGGGAGAAAGCCCAGCTCCAGAGCCATCCCTCAATCACCTTTCCTCTTCCACTAAAAACAAAAACACTTGATTGTGATAAAGACGGAGGAATCAGATGGGCATTTACCACTCCCATTTCTGGGGCCAAATTCTTATTTTTGGGCTCACCTTCCCGCATAAGTAGAGGATGTTCGTGTCCGGATCGTAAAAGGGGAGGAGGACTCCGTTGCTGGTATCCATTTCATGGAGGGAAACGGGCTCCTCCATGTTTTTCTGCAACACAAAAGACGCCTCTTTAGAGAGGAAAAGAGGCTGCCTCCGCCAGAGCGAAGGGAAACAGCTTCTAAAATTGTGGACCTGAAGCAGACGCCTCCCCAAACTTCCTCTCCATATTTAAGGTGCTAGAAATGTGGCTGGCTGGGGAATTCTGGGAGTTGAAGTTCACCCACCTTAAAGTGGCCAAGGTTGAGAAACACAGTTCTCTCTCTCTCTCTCTCATGTATGTATGTATGTATGTACTATATGAATGTATGTACTGTATGAATGTATGTACTGTATGAATGTATGTATGCTACCTCCCTCCCTCCCTGTCTATCATCTATTTATGCATCTATACATCTCTCTCTCTCTCTCTCTCTCATCTATCCACCCACCCACCCATCCATCCCTACACCCCTGACTACTCACCCACCCAGATGGCCTTAGATAGCCTCCCATTGACTAGAAATGGTGGGTTTTATTCTCATTCTCTCTCTCTGCCTGGCTCCCCGGGGGACACTTACGGGGTTCCAGAGGGCCAGCTGCCTTTCGCTCATGCGGCTGAAGCCCGTGGTGAAAACGTTCCCGTCCGAGAGGAAGATGGCTCTCATCGGCCGGGCTCCTTCATGCGCCTTCTCTTTCTCCTGGAGGAGACGGGGGAGAGGAGAAGGGGGGAAGGGGGGGAGGTGTGTCATATTCCAACAGCACAAAACGATCACAACATTTGGACTTTGCTCCCAGGCAGGGTGAGGACCAGGATGCTGGGCCCTGGAACTCTACCAGGCTGGCTTTCACAGCTGAACCAGGGATCGGCACATTCTGAAGAAACCTCCCTAAGGCAGGCTCCTCCGTGTTGGCTGGGAACCATGGGAGCTGCCGTCCCTGCCTCGGGAGAGCTCCAGGGGAAGAAGGCTGGCACCACAGGTAAAACTGGCATCAAATGTAGTTTCTCAATTTTGCTCTCTGACTTTAGGAGGTGCCACACATGCCCTGGGAGGCGGAATGAAGGGCTGGCTCTCATTCGCAAGACAGACGGCCGGAAGCTCTCCCTGCCAAGGTTGCCCCCGCCCAGCCTCAGACCCTTGGAGACCCACCGCCATGATTTCCTGCTTCCTGGGGTCGATCACACGGACTTTCTTGTCCTTGGAGGCCGTGCAAATGAGGCTGCCATTGCGGTTCCAGCTGACGTTGTAGATCATGTCTTGGTGCATGTCGTCCAGGTTGATCAGGGGCTCCCCGGTGCCCACGTTCCAGATGAGGATGGCGTTGTCACAGCCTGGGGGGGGGGGGAGGAGGAGGGGGGGAGGAGGAGGAGGAGGAAGGAGCCCCAGTAACTGCCTGCTGGACTCAGGCCCAGGACTGTCTCTTCCGCAATTCCCTCGAAGGGCTTTGAGGGCCGCAGACCAACCAACCCTGACCCCAAAGTCCAGCTCACTGCGCCCCGTTTCTTGGCCTACCTGCACTTAGCAGCACATTGCGGGCGGTGGGGTGCCAGGCTACAATGCCCACTCGTTTGGAGTGGCCCTCTAGGATGACCACCGGCTCCGTCAGGGACAGCGTGAGGCCGTTCTCTGGGATCTGCCAGACCTGCCAAGAGAAGGAAGGAGACCAAGGGGGTGACTGGACCTCAGGAAGGCTGAGGAAGGGGAGGTTTTGCTGTGCCCTACCAGGGGTCTGCAGAGCTGGCAGCTGATTCGGACAGTGAGTTTGTTTACGGGCACCTGTTTCTCCCTAAACGCTCCGCAGCCAATGGCCAACAGCCTCAATGACATTTTTGGACATTAAAATCCTTCAAAACAGTGGGGAAATTCCATTTTTTTTACTACCGGTTCTCCGTGCGTGGCTTGGTGGGCGTGGCAGGGGACGGATACTGCAAAATCCCCTTTCCCACCCTGCTCTGGGCCAGCCAGAGGTGGCATTTGCTGGTTCTCCGAACTACTCAAAATTTCCGCTACCGGTTCTCCAGAACCTCTCAGAACCTGCTGGATTTCACCCCTGCTTTCTTTTTCTTTTTTTTAAAGTATCCATCGCTGGCTGGGGGATGCTGGGAGTTGAAGTCCATAAACCTTAAAGTTGGCAAGATTTGTCAGCCCGGCAGACGTTCGGGCCAAGCGCTGCCTTGCAAGAGGGCCAGAGGGAGGCAGTGATGAGCTGCTCATCACACTCACTTCCCCCTGGAGGAACGGAGGCTCCCGTGAGCGTGCCCAGCCTCGCAGCCGCTTGCGCTCCCAAGGATATCCGCCATCAGGGCCGTTTCTGCAGAAGTCTCTTCTGCTCCTGAGCCTCCCCAGACAGCCGGGATTAGAAGCAGACGCCCCCCCCCCACCTCTCTCTCTCCCTCTCTCCCCTCCGCTCAGATGCTTAACTCTGGCCAGACCTCCTAATGGCATTAGTTCCGCTTCACGTCCCGGCACCCATTAATAAACCATCTGCTCCGCAGGGCCTGGCAATTGGCTGGGAAGCGTTACCCGAATGAGCAAGGAGCCACCCCCAGAAACCAAAGCGAGGCGCCGCACTCACCATCACCGTGCAGTCTTCTGAGCCGCTGGCGATCACCTGGTCATTGTGAGGACACCAGTCAATGTCCAGCACTGGTCCGGTGTGGCCGCAAACGGTGGGGTACGACTTGTCGATCCTACCTGTCTGAAGAGGAGGAGAGAAAAGGAGGCGGAGTCACAGGTATGCCAAGGTTATTAGCAGCAACATGTCCTGGGCAGCAGCTCTTCTTCGGCTTGTGGAACCGGGGAGCCCGAGAACTCAATCGGGGAATGTTGGCAAGCAAAAAAAAGGGGGGGCTCAATCATTAAATGATGGTCTCCCTGCAAAGGTTCCCACCCCCGTCTGAATGAACCGGCTCTGCACTTCAGAGGGTTTCCTTGTGAGGAGCCCTCCAGAGAAGGACCGACACACCCTCCGGGCTTGTGTTTACGGCTGGGCTTCCAGAGCAGCTTTCCTGCTCCTTGTGCCAAGTGACCCTTGGATTGCGGCTGGGGCGACTGCGCAGCCGATGCTGGGAAGGTTAGCCTTGAAAACCCAAAGTTCCCAAAGGCTGTGGAGGCAACACCACAACCGTTGCTTCTTGCAGGCTGCCTGGCCTTGGCCTGCAGGTCAGAAACGGAAGCAAGGCAGCCGCTCAGCCGAAGGGGAGGATCAGAGGGAGCCTCTTGAACGAGAAAGGCCCAGCAACACCTCCTGCACTCAGGAGCCACCACCGCTCTCCTCCCGGTGGGCCACTGCACTGAAGGGCCCCATTTGCTCACAGAGGGACAACCCACAAGCACAGCAGAAGCACAAGAGGGATGGACAGACAGACTAGATAGGCAGATAGATTGATATGTTGGTAGGTAGGAACACAGGTAGGTAGGTAGGTAGGTAGGTAGGTAGGTAGGTAGGTAGGTAGATAGATAGATAGATAGATAGATAGATAGATAGATAGATAGAGTGTGTGTGAGAGAGAGAGAGGTACAGATATACAATAGATAGATTGATAGGTAGGTAGGTAGGTAGGTAGGTAGGTAGGTGGGTAGGTGGGTGGGTGGATGGATGGATGGATGGATGAAGGGATGGATGGATGGATGGTGTGCCAGTGAGCTGCAAAAGAGGAAGAGGGCTAATTTCTTTTCTACAGGCCTTTCAATCCAGGGCTTCCCATTTGCCCCCAAAGGCAGCTCAATAGAGTCCCACAGACTGACCTATTTCTGCACAGATGTTGTGTGTGGAAGTTCTTCCTTAGGACCAGCCCTGTCTCGTGGGCAGGGAAATCCTTCCTGGATCCAAAGTACAGAGAAGCGGATTCCAAGAAAGCTGCATTGGTGGCTCATATATTCCACGTTTTATTTCACAGGGCGAAGGAGAGGAGGAAGGAAGCCAGATCACAGAGAGGGGGTTTGAAATGCAAAACAGGACCTCTCCCTGGGGTCTCCTCTGAGGCCGTCAGCCCCCGGCCCCCAAGGCCAGAGACCCCAGCCGCCGCTTATCTCCTCACAAGGGCCCCCACGTCTACCGAGAGCGCCCAGATGGCTCCTGCCCAGGCCCCAGGCTTCAATGAAGAGGCCCTGCCACCCATTCGGCCCATGACAAGTGGCCATTAATCACCCAGGAGGCCGCCTGGGATCACCATGACTGGCCCTCTTTGAGATAAGGAGGAGGAGCTGCCCCTCCCCAAAGGGCCAGGGGTGGGGGGAGAGACTCAGCCTTGCAAGGACACCCCTCCCTTCAAGACTCCCAAGGGTCTACTCCAGAGACCCCAAACAGCCCCCCCCACTCTAATTCTCTTTCTCTCGGTCTCCCTCCCTCTCTTTCTTTCTCTCTCCCCCTCCCTCCCTCCCTTTCTCACTCTGTCTTTCCCTCTTCCCCCTCTCTCTCATTCTCTCTCTCCCTCCCTCTTTCTCTCCCTCCCTCCCTCTTTCTCTCTCCCTCCCTCCCTCTCATTCTCTCTTCCTCCCTCCCTCTCATTCTCTCTCTTCCCCCCTCTCTCCCCCTCCCTCTCTCTTTCTCCCCCCTTCCCCCCTCTCTCCAATGTCAACGATAAAAGAATCCGAGGGCCCTGCTCCATCGGTCCCCTCTTGGGGCAAGGAGGAGCGTTCAAGGTCAAAGAGAGCAAAAGAAAAGCCTTGAGGAACAGAGGGAAGGTGGCACCACCTAAGAGAAGAGAGGGAGACGGGAGGGGGAAGCAAGACTAATCAAGGCTCAATGAGATGGAGAAGCCTTTCTCAACCTTGGCAGCTTCAGGATGGGGGAATGACCTCCTCCCCGACATTCGAACTACCACCGACCTCCGTTCCTTCCATCAGAAATTAAAGACTCACCTATTTCAATCAGCTGGCCTGGCACTCTCTTAGTTTACCTCCCGGGATATATCTTAATTGGGTTTGGGTTTTAATTGGGGTGTTTTTAGGGTTTTTTATAGTCTATTTATTTCTTGCACAGCCTTATCTCCTCCATCCAAATGTATTTAATTGTTTTATATTACTATTGTATTTTTATCTGCATTTGACTGTACACCGCCCCGAGTCCCTTTCTGGGAGAGGGGGCGGTTTAGAAATCCAAGAAATAAATAAATAAAATAAATAAACTCCCAGAACCCCCAGCCTTTCCTCGCTTGGTCAGAGGGGGGGGTGCAAAAGCAGAAGCCAGCTGAGCAATGCACAGCACCACCGAATGGCGAGGGGCCCCACCCTCTGCAGCGGCAGGCAACAACTTGCACAGGCTTCCTGTGGAAACTGTGAGCTGGATCTTTTGGGAGGGGACAACCAACCACAACAGGGAGAGAAACTCAATTAAACTCCACGCAAGCAGGACAAAAAGTGGCTTTTGTCTCTAAGACGACAAACGGCCCCTGTCCCCCGAGGGAAAGACACACCGCCTTACCAAAAAAGAAAGAAAAACACAGCCTAACATCAACCCTTCAGTGTGTTTGTGCATCGACTTGTTTATTCCTTGAAGGGAAACTGTTTGGGAGAGGGGGAAAAGGCAAGGGTCTCCCCTGGAGCCTGGGAGCCAGCCTGCCCCCCCCTCGCAATCTGGAGTCTTTTCAAGAGCCGGCCAGGCCTTGAGTTGAGCACCGCAGACGCCAGAGCAAAAGGGGGGGGATCTGTATTTGCAGAGTAACGCGGAAGGCGAACGGTGGACTCCTGGCCGAGGTTCACCGATCAAGGAGGAAAGGGAAACGCGACAGGAGAAAAATCCAAGCTGAAGAGGAACTCCACCCAAAAGACAAAGTTATGGCTTGGAAGGGAAAACCTTCCTGGGGCTTTCCAACAGTTATATTATTCCCACGGACGGGGCTTCCGGAAAGCAAAGGAGAAAAGGCTCTTTTCGTTTTTAGCAGGGCTGCAGTTTTAAAAGAGAGCAGGGCTGAGAAACACCCTGGGACTAAGCCACCAATGATGGCTTGTGCGCCCTTGGAAGAGACGAGAACTCGGCTATCTGCCACTGGCCTTCATTTCACCTGGCCAGAAGAGTCCACTTGAATTCCCAGTGGCCTCAGCATCCGGCAGGGAATTCTGGGAGTTGAAGTCCGCCCAGTTTGGGAGGAGTCCCCTCTGAATCCCTGCTGCCAGTGAGCCTTTGGGTTGGCTGGGCATTTGTCTCCCTTCAGTTTCCCTGTCCAAAGTTCCTTTGTTGGGGTGAAACAAAGACCTCTGTGGAGGAATGGTGCCCACTTGCTGCCCTTCCAGCCTCCTTCCTGGAAGAGGGGCTCTGGGAACACCGGGCGTGGGGGGTGGGGCGGGGGTGGGGGCTTGCCCACCTGCCTTGCAATTCCAGGCAGAGCCCATTTGCTCCCCCTGGGCTGCCCCCTCTCCAGGCTGCCTCCCAGGGCTGAGCCCAGCCGGTGCCCAGAGGGTGCAGGGCGGGGAACGCCCGAAAGAGCCAGGGGAGAGCGTTAACACCCCCCCCCTCCTCCTCCTCCTCCTCCTCCTCCTCCTCCTCCTGACTCAAAGCGGCTGCAGCAGCAGCTCCCAGCCAACCCTCCATCCTGTGGGCTCCGAGTGGCCAATCAAAGTGGAGGGTGGATATTATTCAGGACCAGCTGCAGCCGAAAGAGCTCTAATGGCCATATATGGTAAAAACCACTGCCAGGGCCGAGAGAGGCTGATTCGTGGAAATGCTGCAGCCCCCGTGGAGGGGAGGCTGGAGGCGCACACAATACGCACGGCTCCCCTCGAACGGAGCACAGCCAGAGGGAAACAGGCTGGAAGGGGAAGGAGGCGGCCAGCAAGCCTGGGGGCCAGGCTGAAGGCCCTGAGCTCTGCTGCTGACTGAGCCCCCCCCTCTTTCTGCCCTGGGGGGGGGAGCAGGGGGCAAAGCTTCTGGGGAGAGGGGGGGGGAAGAGCTCCTCGGGCAGGCTGGGGGCGACCAAGGTTGCAGCCCTGGAGGCCTTCCGGCCTGAGCAATTCCCCTCGGCCTCCGAGCCTCCCCGAGTTCTTGGCTCGGCCTTGGGAGCAAAGAAGGGAGCTTCCCTCTTCCCTGGGCTGGGAATCAGCGAGGAGGGAGGGGGAGGCCGGCGCAGCTCCGTGACTCACTGCAGAGGGATGTGGGTTGCAGAGAACGACTCCACACTGGCCTCCCTTAACACAGGAAAGGAAGAGGAGAGCCAAGCCTCTTCTTCCATCGTCCGCCTCTCAGGGGTAGAATGCAGAGAGCCACGGGTGCCCTTCCCCTGCAGGACTGGGGGGATTCTGCCCCAACCGTGGACTACAGGTGCCCCTTGGGAGCACAGCTAGCTCTGTGTCCTTCTTCGGAAAAGGCTCATTGCCACACGCACAGGGTTTTCGGTGCCTCCCTGCGCCCCGTTTTTGGTCCCATCGAGCTTCAGGGAGGTCTGCAAGGCCCACAGTGGAGCACAGGGGGGGGTCGCATGCATGGGCGGGGGGAGCACAGGGGAGCACACGCGTGTGCAGGGGGCCGGGGCGCATTGCATGATGGGTGTGGCATTATGGGTTTCAGCAGGCGAGGACCAAAGTTTGAGGTGGTCAGATTGCTATAAATCCCCAACCGTCCCTCTCCTGTGTCGTCCTTAGTGCCTTTTGGGTGCTCCAGGGGCCAGGGAGGGAACCCGGGGAGTCTTGCCATAATCAATCTTGCCGTTAAGGAGGCACATTAAAGCTTCGGGGTCGACCACGCTCAACGTTACAGGAACGGAGGCCGGGGGGGGGGGGGCAAATAACCCCCTTACGTACCTTGTGCAAAGGCAGAACAAGGAAGGCTCCACCCCCGCTGGCTTCAATGATTATTGCCACGAATTTGGTGTTGACCGCGCAGAAGGAACTGTCCCACGTGACACGGGACACCCGGATGTCGTCATAACACTGGTCGTTTTTCACCGCCTGGCCGAACACGTGCCGGAACTTGCTCTGTCGTACCACTCGTCTCATCGTTTCTGCAGAAGGGAAGGGGGGGGGAAACAGTTTTATCCCGTGGGAAATGGCCCAAGAGAAACCCTACTGGCCAATGGGGGGTGGGGGGGCTCGGGAAGAGGGGCAGTCGGGGCTTACGATTCAGCTCCCCCCCCCCCGAAAGGAAGTCCTCCTGACATTTTGAAAGCCATCTTCCTCATTCTGGGCAGCGTCCCCAACCAGTTACAGGTGGTCTTCGATTTACGACCACAATTGAGCCCAAAATTTAGATCGTTAAGTGAGACATTTGTTTCTCACCACATTCGTTAAGCAGACGACTGCAGTTCTTAAATTAGCAACACCGTCTTTTTTTAAAAAAAAGAGTTTTATTATTTTTCAATTGCAAAAATAAACATTCCATCTTTCCTTGCGCAGTGTGTCATCTGGGTACAAACATCTCTGGGACACATTGTTCCTCTTTCGCCATGTCTTTCACATTCATATTAACATGATTTCCCTAAGCTTAGTATTACAACGTATTGGGCCTTTAAACGTCATAAAACTCTCCATTTTTCTTCTTACTATCTTCGAGTAATAATATATCAACATTAAACATCATTATTCTCATCATACCCATACTAGCCGTTTTACATCTTATTTATATCTCTATCTAAGTGTATTGTCTACTTATTTTTAAACTGTCTTCATTTCCAAACTCCTTTTTTTCTCTCCAACCATTGGTAAAATACTTTCCCTAATATTATATGAATATTCAGTTTGCTCTTTCTCCTTAATTGCTAATGTTAGTCTATTCATTTCTGCACATTCTCATATTTTCCTTATCGCCTTCTCATCCCTAGGGATCTCTACACTTTCCCAACGTTGTGCAAATACAATTCTAGCTGCGGTTAATACCTGAATGATTAAATGCCCAAGCTCTTAATTTCAGGTAGAATTCCCAGCAGAAATGTTTCTAGCTTCAGCTCAATACTTAATTTTTCTCCAATATTTCTTTGCTTCCCCACAGTGACACAGTCCTTAAGTGAATTCAGCTTCCCCTTTCACTTTGTTGGTCGCAAAAGGGGATCACGTGAACCCGGGACTCTGCGACCGTCGTAAATGTGAGTCAGTGGTCAAGCATCTGAATGCAAATCACGTGACCATGAGGGGATGCTCCAACGGTCGTAAGTGTGAAAACTAGTCGTAAGTCACTTTTTTCAGTGCCATTGTAACTTCAAGCGGCCACTGGGTGGACCGTTGTAAATCAAGGACTAGCTGGACCGTTCACTGGGAATGCAGGCTCCCTCCAGGCTGCCTGAAGGGAAAATGCCCTCCGGCCTGTAATGTTGGTTTTCCAAATCGGTCCGATTATTATTCAAATTTTAAACCCAACAATATTTGCATGGCTGCCCTGGAAATAAGATAGGTAGATTGTTAACAGGTGCTTTGTTTAATGTATGTTAATTGTTTTCAACAGTCCAGTCAAAACAGTCAAGCAAAAACACCTCGAAAGCCCAAACAGCATTTTACTCAAAATTGCTACCGAGGATGTAAATTGACTCATTTGAAAAGAACCAACGAAATCAGCAGTTGCTAAATCAAATATTGTGGAATAACTGTCCAATATTTGTAACATTTTCATTTCAGGCGGCCCAAAAAAGATTGCAATTAGCTGGTTTGAGACCGGCAGTAAACCGTTAAGAACAAATAAGTTAACCTACTGTGAAACAATGGAGGGTTTATTTAAATATCACTTTGATCAACCTTGAGCCAAGATTTGCACAATGAATATCTCTCTTTCTTTGGCCTTCTTTAAAACAAAGGGAATAAACTGAAACAGATTATGCTCAAGGGGTGGGGGCTCTCTGGGCCACACCTTCCCTTGCCAGCATCACGGCTCCGTGGACTTTTTGGCAAAGCCTGGCATCCTTCCAAGTAGCTGCAATTTCAGTGTCCAGAATTTCCCCATTGGGGGGTGGGTGGGATTCTGGGCTTGGCAGGGACCCCCTTGGAGGGCACCAGGCCAGAAAACCAAAGGGACCCCCGCGTGCTGCAAAGGGCACTCCTGCACATGGCTACCCCCCCCCCCTTTGCATCCATGCCTCTTGCAAAGAAGGATTAGGGGCGAATACACACTCCGCCATCAGACCTAAACAAAGATAACCTCTCATCTCTTTTCAGACAATCACAGGGTGAAGATCGGCAGCAGGGGAGGATGTGAGCCAGCCGGATTGAAGGGAGAAAAAAAGAAAAGGAAAAAAAAAAGCAGATGTCAGAAACACCAAACCGCCAAACATCCCGCTTTGCTGCCTTCTGAATGATGGAAGCAGAGGTTCCCGCTTTTGCTGAACTGCAGAGGCACTGCCATGCTCTGGTCCGTACTGGGAAAGGCGGGAGGGAAGGAAGGGCAGCTTCCTTTAGGCTGGTGTGGAGCCGGGTCTCAAAACCCAGCAGGCCCACCTCTCAGGGCAATGAAACCAGAGGGACATTGGCGGCGATTCTGGAAAGCAGCCAGACTGACAACCGTGGAGAGGGTGCGATCGCTGCAGCCTTCTGGGAATCTCTGGGGCCAAGGGGGGTCTGCACCGGGGATGCCCGTCCACCTGGGAATGGGACGGCCACCTCCAGCTGCTTCAGGACAGCTGCCGAAGGGTCCCAGCGTCCTCGCAGGCCTTGGGGGAGGGAAAAACACCCTCCACTCTTGAGCGATGTGGGGAACGGTGGGCTGCCTCTGGGGTCGGGGATACTTCGCAGGCTGCCGAGCAGATGGCTCATTAGTGCAAAGAAGGCGCCACCGCTGCTCCTTCTCTCGCAGGAGAGGTGGGGGGTGTTACTTCCCCGTGACCCTGCCTGGCAGCTCCCAGCTCCTCTGGGCTGCTACTGAATTGAGGGGATCTGCCTGGGCTGCAGATGGAGAGAGTGGTTGAGTCAGCCACAGGGGGAGCAGAAGGGCGGAGCTTAAGCCCCTACAAGGACGACACCCCAAAGGACCCCACCCCACTCCTATTGTTCCCCCAAAGGACAGTTCCCCCTTTCTGGGCTGCAGCACCCCTCTCCTTCTGTGTGGGGTGAATCCTTTCCGTATTTGCTTTACCAAAGGGGGAAGGCAGAGCCTGCGCGTGGGGCTGAAGGGGGGGGGGCGGCTTCAAAACAGAGCAACGCATTGGCTGGTGTTCCTCCTACGAGCTTTGCAGAACCCTTCCTGGTGTGCAGGAATTCAGGACTGAAGTTCCTCCTGAATTCACTGCCACAAGGAAGGAGAGGGAGGGAGGGAGGGAGGGAGAGGAAGAGAGAGGGAGAGAGAGGAAGAGAGAGGGAGAGAGTGTGAGTGAGTGTATAAAGGCAGATATCTCTTTAATGCTAATTTTTACACTCTGGCGATGTTAGCAGAGGCTAAGGAAAGCTAAGTGAGCAATCTATTTTAAGTTCCAGAGATTGCGATGTCCGTTTCTTCACACACATACCTACCTACCTACCTACCTACCTACCTACCTACCTACCTACCTACCTACCTACATACATACATACATACATACATACATACATATATATGTTGCATATACATATTCATTCATTCAGGGCTTGAGCTGGTTGTCTTCTAGGGAACATTTTCTATATTGCATTTTTTAGGTGTGGCTGAAATGCCATGGGCATGAAGTCACGCCGAGAGAATTTAATATTTTGGAAGTGCCCTTTTTGCATGGAGTCTGTAAATTAAGGCGCATGAAGTAGGAAAAAGCTGAGCGTCATTCCTAAAAATGGGCACCAAGTTTAGAGCTGATGTGCCACAGCCCCATGGGGATTTTTTTTTCCTTTTTTTTGCATATATTCTCCCCCCCCCCCCCCCGAGATTTCCACCTTGCCAGCCGTCTCTTTTTCTGACTTCTCAGCATGCAGGGAGGCACAGGACGAGAAGCCACGGATGGAAAGTCACCCAGGAGGGAAGAAACCTAGCTACAAGAAGGAGAAATTTCCTGATAGTGAGGACAATCAATCATTGGACCGACTTGCCTCCAGAGGTTGTGAATGCTCCAACACTGGAAGATTTTAAGAAGAGATTGGACCACTGTCTGAAACGGTATGAGGTTTCCTGCCTGAGCAGTGGGTTGGACTGGAAGACCTCCAAGGTCCCTTCCAATTCTGTCACTCTGTTAGACACGTACGCTCTGTTGATCCCAAGTGACCCTTGGCTCTGGAGCGCAGGTTTTTTTTGATCCGGCTCCTTTGCAAAGCAAAAAACATAATAAAGAAGGGCGAGGCTTGTAGGAAACGGTCCCATAACCGCAAAGGCCCAATAAAGGAAAATGAGCCAAGGTTTACCTCCTGCCTGAGAGCCCCCTTCAAAGCTCTGGAGCCTCTGCTCTTACCTCATTAGGTTTTGCAAGATGCCAGCGCTGCTCCTTCCCCTTATGATAACGTTGGGGTGAGGGCAGGGAAGGGAGAGAGCAGCCACAGACTGTGTGCATGTTGGCTCACTTTTTATCACAGTGGCTGGAAGGAAAAAGGAACCTGAAATTATTCTTTGGGGGGGGGGTTATGATGTGGGAGGAAGGGAGGAAGTTGGGGGGGGGGACATACGTGGAGGCACTTCCTAGTTTTAACGAGCTCATTAATTCAAAGGCTTCCTAATGTTTCCTCAACCACATTTGGGGAGAAGATAAAAGGAAATCCAGAGGTTTCCTTGGTTCATCCTGCACCACAGCTTATGACTAACCGGAAGAGAGAATAAATGGACTTCGTTTTGCCCTGGTGTTCATTGCCCTTGGAAGCCACACCTCCCTTCCCCTGCCCATAGGGAGGAGACCCCTCCAAGCGCCCCCACATGAAGGGGCGGGGGGGGCATCGCTGATATCTACAATTGCAAAAATGAGGAGCTTGAAGGCAGGGTTGGTCAACCTTGACAACGTGAAGGAAGAGGCGTGTGGGCTTCACACCTCCCAGAATCCCCCAGCCAGGAGCAACAATCCCGATCCAACTGGAGATTTAAGGGAGGCAGAGCTTCCGTGGGCAGAGTGGCAAGGCAATTCCAACTCTGACCATGGGGGATGAGACGCCCACGCTTTAAAAAAAGGGAGTCCAACGACTGTCCTCCTTTAAAATCCACGGACGTCAATCTCCCCCAGATCCACCAGCTACCTTGGTGCACTCAACTGCAGCTCCAGCTTGGACAAACAGGGAAATCCTGGGACATCCCCCATCCTTTTCCTTCTTTTTGGGTTGTTCTAAGCCAGGGGTCCCCAAACTTGGCAACTTTAAGACTTGTGGACTTCAACTCCCAGAATAGCTGGCTGGAGAATTCTGAGAGTTGAAGTCCACAAGTCTTAAAGTTGCCAGGTTTGAAGACCAGGGCAAAGTAGACCTTCCAAATATGGCCAGGTATATTGATTAACATTAACCTCCACACCGTTGTTCAGAACAAGCTGGAGAAAGATGGTCTGGAAGGTACGACTAGACAGAGTTTGGAACATGATAGCAACCACGACTGGAAGTGAAGGAGAGCCAATGGGGAGCTTCCAATCTGCCAGGTACGTTTGGAAGGATGATCTAAGCTTATTTTTAAAAGAATCTACTAATGCTCCAACCTGCCACAAGGTACATATTCGCAGTGGGGCTCAGTCTCCTGCTTGTAAGAAGCTCTAAAAAGGCGAGCAAACGAGACCCCCTTGCTTGGAGGGCACTCGACCGGTGTATGCATGAGGAAGCACATCCTGCTATAGAAGTGACCGGAAAGGACACCACAAAGGCAACAAACCGCACTTAAGATTATGAAGAGCAGATTCTTAGAGAAGGCAGAGAAAACAAACACAGCGCTCCATCGCTCCGTTTCAACCATTCTAAAGTTTCCAAATTACAAACATCCCGAGCGAGCGTGCATCCTTCCGCTCCTTGGCTACCCCATTTCCTCACTGGATCTGGGCCTCCCCTCTCTTGCCTATTCTGCTTCGCCTCCATTTACCAGGGGGCTTAAAGCAAGTACTCGGTTTCCTTACTGGTGTGCAATGACAAGCAAGGAAGTCTACACCCCATCGTGGGAACCCTCGTTCTGCGGCTGTATTAACAGGCGGGACTACTTCGGTCAGCCTGAAACCAACCAGCGAAAAAGGAAACCTAACATTAAGCTCTTGAAAATAGACAACAAGATCTTGTCGATTTCCCACAGCAAGTCAGACCACAAGCATAGAAGCAAACAGCTTAGGAAAAGTACAAGAAGTCTATTTCGCAATTCTTCGGCGAGGAAAAAGCAGAGCAACGCACCGTGGCTTTCAGCATCTCTCGGTTTGAGCATCCAAACACAAGACTAGCACTAGCAGGCAGGAAGGCTTTCTGAAGGACATGCGCCTGTGACGCACACTGCCGAAGGCGTCCGTGCACCAAACGGCGTGTGCCACGAAGCATCACACCAAAGATCCAGCGACAACGGGGGCAGAGAGGCTCTGGGCAAACGAAGCTCTTGTGAAAATCGCTCCAGGCCGAATGCAAAGATTGAAATTAGAATATTCCACTGAAGTCAAAAAGTAGACAACCACAGCACACCTAAAAAGCATGGCCGAAGGGAGGGGAGGTTAGGAGCTGCCTTTCAGAAGGATTATCTGGACACCCCTCCCCCCCCAAGTGGTCAATTCCTGGTCTAAATGATGGTTTCATCCCCAGGAAATAAAACTGGTTTAAATCAAGTTCCTCGCCAATGTTGGCATTTTTTGTACGCACCCCGTTTTAATTTACAACCAAATCAAACATCACTGACGCTGTGGCCTCCTTCACAGCACCTTTTCCCCCCTTTGGGCTTAGAGAGAATATTCCCCATTCCTCAGCGTCAAATTTACCAAGTCCCACCATGACAGTGGCTGGGAACAGGGCAGCCCAGGGCTGGGCCTTCGCTCCCCTTCTCTTGGGTGCAGCTCTAAGTCACACGCTTTTCCTTCTTGGCTTTTTCTTTTCTTTCTCTTTCTCTCTCCTTTTGGCACTTTCTTTCCCTCCGCGACCTGTTTTTCTTATCAGAGCAACAGGGTTAATTGTGTGAAATGAACTTCCTTGGTCTTGCAGCAAACTCTGCCCAGGCTGTGTGTAAGCTTTCCTCCAGAGTTATGGCTAACAGCCGTGCCCCGATATTATTTTATTCCCAAATGCACCCAGCCTCTAGCAGGTAACCTTTCTGACATGAGGGCAGCTTGGGAAGCCAAGAGGGTAACGTCCCATTTGGGAAAAGATTTCTGGCAGCTTTGCACATCACAAGGCCGCTGTGAAGAAATGACCACAGCTCGTCCTCAGGCGCTGCTCCTCACCGGCTGCTTCCACGGCTGCTGAATGGGGCCCAGTTAAGAGGGAAGGCATCCACCTAGGTGCCGGACTACAGCTCCCAGAACCCCTCAAACCCAGCACAGCCGTGCTAGCTGATGCTTCGGGAGAGCACATCTGGCTGGCAAAAGGGCCAATGGAAGCTGCTGGAGCCAAGACAGGAGTGAGGTGACGTCTCCAGTGCTGGCACGGAGAATGGGAAAGTTGGCACACCTCTTGATACAAGGAACCTTTCCAACAGGAGCGTAGAAGTGTCTTCTCTGTCTGGATTTTTCCTGGCTCCGTCTCTGAGCCACAATCCCTCCCATAGAGAGCCCGGTTCAAGCAACAGAGCCACTGCCCAGCTCTGGAGGAAGACCACACACACCATGCACTGATGATGTTACCTAGTGCGGGTCCTGAAACGTCTGCAAGGAGACCACCAAGCTCAGAGAGCCCCAAGGGCCCCTTGTGTCGACCCTGAGCTCCCAATATTCTCCTTTATGGAAGTCCCTGAGCACCACCATGTTCACCCAGCATCTCATTCTCAGAACAGAAACTCCTCTGACCACTCAGCGTTTCCCTTCCAAGAACTTCCTCACAGCCTCTCCCACATCTGCTTTCACAAACCCTTCCAAGACCAGCCAGGCCCCCTCTCTTGAAAAGGCCTTTTAATCTTTTTCGTATCTCCTCTCGGCTGGGAGTCACCTCCCGTTCTTCTGGCAACTGCAGACGTTGGGGTGAGAATCTGCCTTCTCGCCCAGCTTCTCCTCCTCCTCGCCGCACGAGGAGCAGACAACCCCACTGGCTGGGAACTCTGGAAATTGCGGTTGAATGCATGTCTGGAGGGCAACACGACAACGGGACGTGAAGTTAAGGGGGGAAGCTCCACCTTGGAGTCATCTGCTTTAATTACAAAGGCTCCTCTATGCAACGCTTGAGACGGGAGAAGCCTACGAAGATATAAAGGGTGCCCTCCAAGGGAGGCAGTTTGAGAGCCAGTGTTTTAATTCAAGGCCTCTCAAAACTCAGAAAATTTGCATCTGCTGGATTTGGGGAAGTTCAAACCACAGGGGGCTTTCCGTGCTGACTTGGTGCAAATCCTGGTTTAGGGCTTGGGGTGGGTTGTCCTCGACCCCTATTGTGGACAATTAAGAGAAAGGTCTCTAGAAAGGGAAGCGTGGAAAAGTGGCCAGTAAGGGAAACCCAGCTCCTTGGACCCCGCCTGCCTACCCCAAGTCAGGTTTTACTCCACTACCATTAGTGACATCTGAATGGTGCAATGTTTTTAGAAGGAGACGGGTTCCTAGAAGTCTTCTGAATGCCAATGGCTCACTGAGTCTTTCCCTCGGACACCCAATCGCTCCGTTCTAATTGGTTTAGACTCTGCTGCTGGCATTATTTGGATTTCACTGGACGTTCTGGGACTTAAAGCCTGGGAAGAAAGGGAAAACTAATTGCATTACGACAGATAAGGGCTATCTATCTGCCTCTTCCTGGCCAAGAGCTGCCCAGAGCAGTTGCTCCTTCTCTCCACCCACTCATGACCCTGATCCTCTGCAGAGGAAGCACCCCCCCACGCCCACCCACCAACTGCCACAACGGCCTCTTACGATCCGATGCCCTGCAACAATGGAAAGGAGGGAGGAAGAGGAGGGAAAGGAAGAAAGAAAGGGTAAAGCAAAGAGGAAGTAAGGGAGGGGAGTAGGAGAGAGGGCAAAGGGAGAAGAAGAGAGGAATGGGGGAAAGGGAGGGGAAGAAGAAAAGAGGAAGGAGAGGAAGACAGGAGAAGGGAGAGAAGGGAGGTTGAGAAGATGGAAGGAGTAGGCTTGTTGCAAAATAAGTGACAAGAAAGTGACCCCAACTGTGTTTTCTCCATTTGTAAGAAGATTGTGATAAATGTCAATAGATAATAGATATATGTTAATAATATTTACAAGAATGTATATTTGTGAACGTAGTTGAAAGGAAAAAATAAAACTTTATAAAATAAAATAAAAAGATCCGGTGCCCTGAAATGCTCATTTACCCTCACTGGTGACACCCCAACTTATGAAGGCATGGCTTTTGATGAACCTCATCTGAGTTTTTTATGGGAGGGTGGGTTTTTTTTTAACTGCCCTTGAATTTTTCTGTTAACTTTATTGTTTGGCCAGTCTTTCAGTGGCTCCAAGCTACTTGCAGTGAGTTACTTGGTAGAAACAATCAGACAGTCCCCCCAATGGGAACACCACAGGCTCCCATGCGGCTTAAGTCAAGCCAGAGGTGGCCAGCGGTTCCCAGAGGTGGCCCCGATCCTAAAGACACCTTCATTTCAAAAGCTGCCAGGGTGGAACTCTGAAAGTGGGCGTGTCCTGGGTTGGTTGGCATCATCTCACGGTGGAGCTGGCGGCCACTGTTGGTTTGATCGTTTACGGCCTCCTTATCTGCACGTCTGTTTTACGCTTTTATCAACTCCCAGCAGCCTCTGCATTCCAGTGGTCTCCGAGAGAGAGAAATGGAGGCATCCATCCAGGAGGGTCCCACAAATCAGACCCCCTGGCCTGCCATTGGCCTCACAGGACTTCCTAAACTGAGGACCCCCAAGAATCTCTGAGGAGGCAATTCTTGAGCCTTCAGAGAACGACATGCAGCCTGGTTCCCGCTGGTCAGAGAGGGGAAATGCCTCAAAGAGGACGAACTGGCCGCAGGCATTCTCAGAGAGGCAATCCAAATTTTAAACAACGGTGCCCAGTCAGTCTTTCCAAGCAAATCAAAAGCCAAACGGGATTCCTTTCCCAAGTCAACAGGCCTGTAAGACAACTGAAAACCTACCAGAAACAAAAGGCCCCAAACTAGCTTAAGAGGGCCAAACGGACATGCCCTGCTCAAATGAGCCATTTAATGGAATTCACTATGAATAGGTTCAACTTTAGCACGCCCGCAATAAATTTGAAATTATGAAGCCTCATTTGACATTCCTTCCCTTCCAGCCTGCTTCATGATGACACAACATTAGCTTTGCCGGCCATGCCTCTCATGGCAGTGACTTCTACCCTCCGCTCCGCACGCTTGGTGCCTTTCCCGGATTTAACCGATGCCAGAAGTATGAAGATTGCTCTGGAGCAACTTCAGGATCTCCCAAAAGGCTCTGGGTCCCACGGCAGGACCAACTCAAGGCAGCAGCAGCAGCACCCACAAATCGTGACCCTCGAGAACTGTCTGGGCCCACCAGATCCAGAAGGCCTGCTGCAGGGAGGGAAAATCGCTCCACTCCTGGTGTGTGTGTGTGTGTGTGTGTGTGTGTAGGCAGGCTGTTGCTCCCTTGATCTTTTATCTCTGTAAATATAACCTTTAGCAAGCAGGGCCCTGGCCAGTAGCACAGCCGTGTCAGCAAGTTGCAGCAACCTCTGTTTTTTCTGAGTAAATAAAAAAGAAAAAGAAAAACCACTTTTCTGCCAAGCAAGCTCCTTTCTCGCTCTTTTCTCCACTGATTCAGATTCTGCACGGTTGACACCAGAGTCCCTCCTGCCGGATCCTCCCCTGGCCGTTTTCCAAGGGCCTTGGACTGATCTCAAGTGGCTTCGGGCCAGGAGATCGAGCGGGATCCACCGCTGGGATATTCTCAGTGATTTCAGCAGCAGAGATTCCTGGCGGTTGGTGGATTGGTTCAATTTACTTGCATGCTTTCGGCTGAAACAAGCGCTCAAGCAATGTTGGGAGACAGCAGCAAATAAAGGACACCCAGCGGAGGCACATACCAGTCCTAAATTACACAGCCGAAATAAATAAAACGTGGCACTCGCAGTTCTGCATGCGAGGACAGCCTTTCATTCTGTTCTGGGAGCCGTAATTAATTCCTGTGCTCAACATTCTTTGACTTTTGCACAAAGTGCCCCACAATGGATCTTGGAATTCAAGATCGAAAAATAGGCCAGGTCTGGACCTCCAGATGTGAACGGCCGACAAGGGTGCAAAAGCTCAGTGGAATGAAACTGCAGTATAGTTTTGCCCAGAAACAAAATGTTGGGGTTCATAGTTAAGGTAGCTTTGCACACCTCGTGCTGTGAAGAGCGAACACCTTCTTGGCTCAATCTCCTGCTCCCTTTGGGCTCCACCTACAAAGTGTCACCCGGGGTCAGAAGATTCAGGATTCTCACAAACAGAGGTCAGGGGGCAGTCAAAAGCAGGCAGAGCAGCCGAAGGAACGTCATAAGCTTCTGCATGCCAGCCATGCATCATCCGGCACGGAGAAGGCCGTATTCCATCGTTTGGACTCTGGCATCGGCCCCACAGCCAGTTGCCAAGGGAATTTTTCCCCAAGAAAATATGTTGTGCAGGAGCCAAAGATAACCCATGGGCTAATGGCAGCAGTTGTGAGCAATGTGGGAAGGAACATTCGCACTCAACACACAAGAAAGATAACTTTTTCCTGCAGCTCAGATTCATAAACAGCTAATTGCGACAACAACCGACGGGCTAAACACCCTCCAGCTAACCAACTTGCAAACAGTTTATTTTCTCACGCGATGCCACAATGTTGTGCCGCCCTGTTCCCTTGCACAAGGAAATGTCCAATTGTTTCAAAATAGTTTCAAGAATCCACCCATTCATTTGCAATTGGGAAACAGGCCCTGCTCCCAGGACCCTACAAATTACATTTTTGTACCAGGAAGAGAACAGCTGGGGAGATGGGAAGCTGAAAAGGAAGACAACGCACGTGCCTTTCCTCACAAGCGTGAATGTAGGTGTTTCCTCTGAAGTCAACCTCACAGTAGCCCAGAGAGGGACGAAGAACAACTACGAGAAGAGCCTTACTCATCCTCCCCCCCGCCTTTGACGACAAGCAAGGATCCCTCTGGGGGGGGAGAGCCAGCGACACACACGCATGACAGAGGGCTGAGTAATGCCTCCCCTTGGACTTTGCAGCCAGCCCTGGAAGAACAAAAGGCTCGCATGGCATCTCCCACACACAGCAGCAGCAGCAGCAGCCGAGGGTTGCAAGGCTGAAGGCCTGGCGAACCAACTGTTACACACACAAGGCGAAGGAGGAAGCGGCTTCCCCCAGGAAGCCAGGAAAGGCAGGAGAGGGCAGGGGGTTGCATCCCACCTGGCTTCCAGTTTGCAGGGAGAGCCTCCTTCCTTTTCGCAGCTGCCCTGTTCAAACCGAAGGCAACTTAATTTCCAGCCTCTTTCCACCCACCCCGTAAAAGGAAAAGGAATTGGCTGCATTGAACACACACACACACACACACACACACACAAAAGCACAAATGTTTGCAGAGGGCAAGGATCCTTAGGCCCTCTGAAGCTCCATGCACCAGCTCAAAGCGGCTTCCGGCACGGAGGAAAGCCTCACCAGCAATGATGCCATCTCTGCTCTGGCTTCCTGCAGTCAGTGCCTTTGCCCACCGTGATCCCGGGGGTGCCCCACCCCAGGCCCCTTGAGTGCCCCCGCCTGGCACTGTCTCATCACGGAGTGCCCATCACCCACGCACAGGGCCCTCCTCCTCCTCCTCCCCAATCTGCACCCAACACCTGCATGCCGCCCTTAACCTGGATCTGGCTCTTTCCTTGGCACAAGGGCACCCTGCCTCCTTCCCCAAAGCTGCACCTAGACGACCGGCCAAGTTCAGCCAGCCCCTTTGCAGGCCAGGCGCCCCTTCTTCTTCTTCCACCTGCCCGGCTGGGTGGGCACCGCTCCGTGCTTCCCCCTCCCCACACTCTGCACGCGTGCCATCATCATCCGCCGCGGCTTCTTCCATTGGCACAGGGGCATCGTCTTATTCCAAACGCCGCCCACCCGCCACCCCCCACCCGCCCTGTCAGATCCTGCCCGCAATTGTTCCTGGCGGGGTCACCTTCTTTGCCCTCCCGGCTGCCCCCTCCCCAAATCCACACCGCCCCTCCCAGCCAGCCCCTCTCGGCACCGCGAAGGCAACGGCTGGCCGGCTCCCCGAGGAAGCCCGCTGTCCCTTTGCGGAGGCGGCCAGATCCGTTTCCTCGCCCGGCTGCAATCTTCGGCCGGAGCTTTTTCCCTGCCCTCCGGAGCCTTCGCCCCCCGCCCCCGCCCCGGCTCTGCAAGCGACCCTGCCCGTGCAGCGGCCCCCGTGTGCGAGGGAGAGGCGCTTCGCAAGTGCACCGCAACCTTTGGGGCAGCTCCTCCGCTGCGCGTCCCGGCCCTCTGCAGCCCCGCCGCGGGCACCGAAGTGGCTGCTGGACTACAGCACCCATCGGGCTGGGGCGATGACGCACTCGGGGAGCGGGGCGCCCTGCAGACCCCACAGCGGCAGGAGGACTCCTGGGGAGGGGGAGGGGGCTCCCAGGCTGCGGAGCGAGAGCCGGATGGGATTTGTAGTCCAGAGCCCAGTGGGGTCAGGGACGACCCCTCCCCGCCCTCCCCGGGGACCCCCGGTCAGGCCCTGGTGGCTGAGGGGCAGGTGAACCCAGGCAGGCGAGGGACACCCGGGAGCGCTGGTCTCGCCCGTTGCAAGAGCCCCAGGGCGGCTGCGCACCATGGGAGTTGTAGTGCGGGCGGCCCAAGAGCCGGCCGGCGCCCCCTCCCCCTGCTGCCGCCCCCGGCGCCCCCTCACCTGGCCCTCCGCTGCCGCCCAGCAGCCTTCCGCCGCCCCAGAAGAGCCTCGTCGCGCACAGAGCCCGCAGAGCCGCCGCCGCCGCCGCCTCGCACTGACTGGCCGGCACGCGCGGGGACCGGCCGCCAGGGGGCGGGGGGCGGGGCCGGCACGCGCATGCCCCGCCTGTGCCCCGCCCCTCCGCCGGCCGCACCCGCGGGGCTGGCGGCTCGGGAGGCCAATCGGCGCCCGGCGCGCCTCTCCGGCCGCCCAATCCAGACCGCGAAAGAGGTGGGGCCCGCCCGGGCGAGCGGTCCGATTGGCTGCAGCGCGGCCGATGGATTCTCTCACGAGCGTCTTTCCCTATACGCGCAGGCGCAGAGACGCTCCTCCGACCGGCGAGGCACCTGCTGTGTGGACGACACGCGCTGGCGGTTCTGACGTGCCGTTGGCCGCCGGAGCCGGGTTGGGGATGGGTGGAGATTTCCCGGCCGTGTTAAAAGTGGTCGAGGTTCAAAATCACTGCCCTGGAGGGACCGCTTAACTTTCTTACTGCAACCCCCATCATCCCCAGCCTTGGGCTTCTCCGGCAGGGGATGATGGGCTTTGCATTCCTGCAAATCTGGAAGAGGGCCGGTTCAGAAGAAGGACTGACTCCACAAACCCTGCATAATCCATTGCATCATCAATAAGCACACCGTA
This sequence comes from Natrix helvetica, assembly GCF_964273705.1. NCBI lineage: Eukaryota > Metazoa > Chordata > Lepidosauria > Squamata > Natricidae > Natrix > Natrix helvetica. Next base: position 13,946,947 of record NC_138564.1, read on the forward strand.
TTTATTCAAAGAATCCAGGTCGTATACTATTTGTGAACACAAAACACCCCCCCCTCCTCTTTGCACACCAAAGGTGCAATTCCTAGGAAACTCTCTGAAGAAGCCCTCAAGTTAAAATCCGAATCACTTTGAGCTGGTATTTGAGGATCTAACAAAACACACAATCTTACCTGGTTAGCATCCTCCTGGGCAGCCAACGAAGGCTCCGCGTTTAAAAAGCCACGTGTATTTTAGGCTCCGGTCTCACCTTTTCTAGCAGGTGAAGCCGCTTTCTCGGCTGCCGGCTTCCGCTTTTCGAACGTCTTCTTCACATCGGCAACTTTCAGAGACTTTTCCTCCTCTTGTTGCATTGTTATCTTCCTTTCCTGCAGTGGCAAAACAGGCTGGTCTCCCTGGGCTTTTTCTCCAGAGGTTTGTCCCCCTTCGCTGGTAGCACGAGGAGGACACAGCAGCATCACCACCATACTTGGAGAAGACCTGGAGGTCCCCTTAGGTCGGGCTTCAGTTTCAGGGCTCTGCAAACTCTCCACCGGACTGCAGGAATCAAATCCCAGTTGGCCACCGAGCCCCTCATCTTCCTTGACCGCAAGGGAGGGGCTGCAGGTCTGCTTGGGGGGCTTCCTGGTCTGGGGAGAAACCAAATCGAGACTGAGGACAGTGGACCTCTTTATCTGGAGGCCTTTGTCCACCTTGATGCTCTCAGACTTCTTTGGCTTCCCTTCTTCAGCTACGTGACAGCCACTGGGAGCCCTGGCAGGCCAAGGGAGACCATACGCCATTCCTTCGATGGCCATTGCTGGATTGCCGGAGGTTTCTTCTTTCGCTTCTTGGCTCCTTTGCCCCGGTGAATTCTCCGTCTCCCCATTCTCCTTCCCCGCAGAGAACTCCAGCCAACTCAGGATCCCAGCCTTGCTTTCCTCTCCAGGGGAGTTCAGCATGAGCCTGTTGACTTGCCTGCTTTCTGCACTGCTGCTGCTCTCCGAATCCGACCGGGAAATCTGCCTCCTCAGGGCCCCTCGGGGAGCATTGGTCATCTCTCTGCTCCCACCTGCAGCTTCTCTCTCCCAGCTTTGCTGGCGGCCAAAGTGATGTATTTGAACCCAGGGCCAACTGCGGTCTGTCATTTCCCTTTCCGAGGTCTCTGGAGAGTCGGAGGGGTGGAATTCTCCCTGGCTGCTGACGATGCTCAGCGTGGCTTCTTCCAGCCTGTAGAAAAGAGCATTCTCCTTCCTGCCTTCTTCCGAGCATTGCTTTGGAAACACTTGCATGGCACCCAGCCCCCCTGGGCCCCCTCCGCACATCTGCGCCCCTGCTCCTCTCTCCTCCAGGCTTCGGTTCAATTGCGTTTCTCTCGTGGACGCCTGAACGCAGCCCACGGTGCCCCTTGCCGAGGGGCTGGCACCAGCCTCCTGCTCCGCCATCGGAGCCCAAGCGTCGTGGGACACCTTGGAGGTCTTTCGGAGGTGTGGGGGCTGCTTGCTTTGAATCCCGCTGCTCCTCTCCGGCAAGTGGGGCCGTTCTGCAGCTTCCATGCTCGGCAGGGGCCGGACCCCCCCGGCCAAACTCCTGTGTAGAGGAAGCCCGAACAAGATCTGTGCCCCGTTGCCAGTCCGTCAACTTTGCATTTTATAAGAAGCCTAAGGAAAAGGCATGCAGATTTTTCTGCCTACAGAAGAGTGATTAGCCTAACCAAAGCCATGGCATCCAACAGTGGGAGAAGAAATGAGTGTTTTGAAAGGAAAGGTACGAGAGGTTTTCCCCACCTGAACAGAAGTAGCCACTTCCAATGTCTCGGCTGCCAAGGGTTCGTGCTGGAAGGACGAGCTACAGATTCAAAAGCTCCCTGCCGTCTTCTCTTTCTGAAGAAAAAGGGTGGCCAGCAGCTTTTTCTGGTAACTCCCAGCAACCTGCCTTTTTGGGCCCCAGCAATGACGCTTCACGTCCTTCTTTTGCATTCATTTATGGTCAAGAGAGGCTCCGCTCATCCCCTGCTTCAGGAAGGGCACCAGAGATCCAAAGGTCTCCCTGCCCCATCCCGTCTCCTCCGTAAAACCCGGTCTGGTTCCCAACTTGCTGAAGGGAAGAAGAGAAGAGGTTTTGGAGGGGCTGCGGATCCTACCTACAGTGCTGGGATATGTAATTGTTGCAAGGAGGGTTATGACAAGCCAGGCATTCTGGAAGTAAACACAGCAGCCATCTCCATCAATCTCCTTCAGGCACCCCCCTCGCCTTGGTGCTGGGCGGCCTCTGCTAATAATAAATAAACCCCTGCAAATCTCTCTCGCCCGAGGAGTGCTTTAAATAAGATCTAGGCTTATATGCAGCCAGAGGTTTGGGGAAAGACTGGGCAGTTTCAGTTAAATAAGGAGCAACCATCATTGTCCGGCTCCCATCTCACAGCAGGCTAGCCGGCAGACGGAGGGACTGCTTCGCTCTTTGCCTTTTATGGCTTGTTAGGTGTGAGTTCACTTGACACCCTCCGGAGACTCTGCTAGGCATCCCAGCCAGCTGTGCCAAGGTCTCACACCAGCCTCTGGGGAGGGGAGGGGAGGAGAAAAAGGTCCATCTTCTGCCTTGGCCACCCCCTTCTGTGCCAGCTCCCCCATTCTGCTTTTATGGTCACAAGCAGGATTGGCCAGTAAAGGTGGCAGGGCCGCCCTGGGCCTGATTCAGCATCCCAGCAACCCCTCCCCAGGAGGAAAGGGCAGCTTTTAGACCTTGCCAAAGGACGGAGGAGAGATTTTTAGGAAGATAGAGCAAAGCAAAAAAGGGTTTTAAAAAAATCCATGTTTCTCTCTCTCGCCCCCCACTCCCCCCATCTCCATCTCCATCTGCTGGGTTATTTAGCCTGGACCCTTGTCCTTCCTCAAGTGCAGAGAGGTTGCCCAGTGTTGTTCTGGTGGACGGAAGACATCTCAGTCCATCTCTGGAGGCTAAATCTCGCCCCAAAGATGCCAAATACCGTTCCCAGAAAAGGCTGTGGGATATCCTTAGCAGGAGTGGTTTTTTTTTCTGGAGCTGCAAGACTATTTTTTGGGGAGGGGGGAATGTGTGTGCCTCCAGATGACTTCCCCACCCCACCAGCAGGAAGCCCACCCTAGGAACTTCTCACAGGGGGAAAACTCTTCCCTTGCCGATCAGCCAATGGTGGGGTTTCCTTTCATGGCCGATTGTTGTCTGGCTTAACCATAGCAACCTTCATAACAGGATATAAACATCTGACGTCCTTGCCTTCCATTACAAAAATAAAAAAAACACCATGCACAGCTGGCCAAAAGCTGGAACACGAGGCTCCCCAGTCTTAGGATGTCTTCTCCTAACAGCAAGTGGGAAAATGCGTTTCTTCGTCCACAGGAGGAAGGAAAAATAAGTGGAAGACGCAGACGCTACCTTCTGTCTAGGCTGCTTTGAGGATTTCAAAAAGGGATGCAATTTTTTGTTCTCTCGCTTATGGGAGGAAGGGGTAGAAGAGACACATTACTCAGACTTCTGCTAAGGGCTGCAGATTCGTTTCCAGACCAATGGAGGGAGTTAGAGGTGCAATTTATCAAAGGAACTGAAACGGGAGTCTTTCTACAAAGCATTTTCCATGGTGGGGAAAACCCTGCTGTCTACAAGGTTGCTGCCCTTCTAGACTCCAGGAGGTCTCGTGGCTCTTAGCTCTCCTACAGGGTCCCGGGGTGACCATGCCGGCGGCTGTCACGTAGAGCAGGGCTCCCCAAACTTGACTACTTTTAAGAGTTGCAGACTTCAACTCCCAGAATTCTCCTTGTTGGTAGGATGGAGCACAAGGAAAACTTTGGCTCAGACAATGTTATTCCTCTAAGATAAACACCAACCATTTCTTTCCCTCCCGCAGGAGAACAATTCCAAGCAATCTGAAAAACTCATCGGAAAGAGAAAACAAACACCGACTGGAGGCCTTTAAAGGGAAAATTTGATGACATTTCTAGAGGAGGTGTCTCCCTCCATCTCCAAAATGGGGGAAAAAAGCTGATTTACCTCTAAAGTCAAATCTATTGGATTAAAAAAAAAAACTCCTGTGATTTTCAGATACGAAGAGTGCTAGTTGCTATTTCTGGCTCCACACAATTCAAGGTAAACCCGTGATATGTCCAATATACACCCAACAAGTTCTACAAAAGTCACCAAGGAGGAGGCATTTATGGATGTTGTGCTGCTGATGTAGGTAACACAAGTTGGGTCAATCTCCTTGAAATGCAATTTATGTTTCCTCCACCCGAATCAGAGTACAATCAATACTGGACAGTTACTTTGTCCTTTCTTTTAAATCAGTTCAAAGTAGCCTTTGGCTGTAATCGGTTTTAGCATTTGGTCAAATCAGCGTCAAGAGACTCCAGCAAAATTCATCTCTTTCTGCAGCCCCGAGGAATCTACCTTTCATTTTCTGCTTTTTTTAGGGTCTGTTTACAAACAACTGACAGGAAATTGAGGCTGCCTAATTAATCCAACTATTGTCTAATGTGCAAAGAGAATCTGCTTGACCTGATTTTAATAACACCCCAAAACCTTTTCTGACAGCTTCTCCATGAGCAAAGTTGAGTCTTTCATAATTTGCCGCCCTTCATACGTATTGGGCTGCTGTGGTCTCTGCTTAGGTTGCCTTCGGATAAATGGCAATAATTCTCAACCTTGGCAACTTTAAGACATGGACTTCAACTCCCAGAATTCCCCAGCCAGCGTGCGTTGATGGGTGTAAGTAGTCCAATATCTAGAGGTGGAGGATAAGAGCAACCCCATAGGATGGGTAAAAAACACTACTAGACACAGAGTTATATTGACAGCACATCACAAACACAAGAAGTCAAGCAGAATAATTCTTTCACGCAGATATACAGTATTTGTAAACTGTAAGCAAGGCACTCTTATCCATTTAAAAAATCACCAATATGTAGAAAAACACACAAGCTACCATTTTATGCACCAAACTTCTCCAACTTCAAGGAGGGGGGGAATCTGATTCCTGAGCTAGCCTGCTAGGCATTCAATATTTCCTTGTGGCTCAAACACCTGTGGTGTTTTGAAGGAACGGAGATAAAGTACATAGGATGTCACTGTTCATGAAATAGGACAACAATCTTCCAGTGGTTAAAAAAAAATTGGGGAATGAAATGTAGGGGACGTTTTGCCCCATGCAATCAATTCTTCAAAGGTAATTATCTGGGAAAGGAGAGAAATTGAACCTGAAAGTTTATACACCAGTCAGGTGTCTCAGAACCCAAGGATAATAACATTGTTTATATCATTACAGTTAAATGTCTCTGACATTAAAAGGTGCCATTTCTGGACAATTTCTTTTGACTAGCTTGCTTCTACTAACAACAGGAAAACAAGCCTTCATCTGAGGTTCAAACTATGCTATTTTGGTTTAAAGGTAATAAACATGCCATATTCTGATTTATCAACAAAAGTGTTTAATGCCCCAGGAAACATACATTACTGGTTCTACCTCACTAGGTAACACGACAGTGAAATTTACAGTTTTCAACTGATCGGGAGAAATAGTAAACATCTCCTACATGTAACAGGTACAGCAGAAGGGAGGGAGATTCAGGGGGCTCCCACCCAACACCCCCCAAACAAAACTATCAAGTGTGGAGGGAAAACAACAGCTCTGCCAGCCACTGGTCAGTTCAGACGGGGCTCCTGGCTGGTAGATTCAGTCCAGCGATGGCTTAGCAAAAAATGCTTTCTGCTGGAAAAACTCTTCTGCCATTCCAGGTGTGTTGAGGTAGCCATGGGACCAGGGCGATAATCCTATTGACCAGGGACGATTTTTTCCTTAGAAAAAAATCTGTTTTGGGGAAGGTTTTGAAAAACTACATACACACGCAGAGGTGTCTGTCTATCTATCTATCATCTATCTATCTATCTATCATCTATCTATCATCTATCTATCTATCTATCTATCTATCTATCTATCTATCTATCTATCTATCATCTATCTATCTATCTATCTATCTACGTAGATCTGAAAATCGGAGGTAGCACTGGTGTCCCCTTTGGGTCCTTGCACAGGGGATTCTTAAAGGAGGAAGCCTAACACTTGGCTTGGCCTTCAAAGCAAAATATCTGGGTTCTTTTAACCTTTTTGGCATCTAAGGAAGGATGGCACTGCCCGATAAAAGTCCAGAAAAGGCTGTGAGAGAGGCACAAGGGCCCCGCGCCTTCTCCTTGGGCTGGTCCCCTTCTCAGATGCCCCTGCTCTGTTGCCCCTGGGCTTGAAGGGCCACCTGAGAAGTGGAAGGCAACTCTCTCTTCTTTTCGGAACAAGATAAAATTGCATTTAGTAGAGACGAAAGTAAAAGTAACCATTAAAACAACAACCCCGCAAGGGTGTCAGCTTTTTCCCATCCGGGGCGTGTGCTTCAGCTTTCCCAGGGTCGCTTTTGCTGAGGGTCGGAGTCCGTCTTCCGTGTTCTTCCAGGAAAGGAGGTTGCAAAGGATTGGAGACTCGCCCGGCGTGGCCTCCCTCGGATAGGTCAAGAGCGACAGGTCCACCTCTCCCGCCAGGTCCTCGGAGGCCAGGTCGAGGCTGCCCAGCTTGGCAAGAGAGTTGGACCGCTTCAGCGGAGAGGAGATGGTCAAGCCAGCCAGCCGCAGCCGGGTTTCGATCTCCTGTGTCCGCTGTTTCACCAGCCCGGGCTTCCCATGGACGCTGTGGATGCTGTCGCTGCTGGAGCTGCGTGTTAGGTTGGAGCTCCTGGAAGAAGACGGGGTGTAGGAGATGGTCTTCAGGAAGTCTTTTGTGAAGGTGCTGGTGTGGTCCACCTTGGAGGGGGCGGGCGTGGAGGTCTTCTGGGAGGCTCCAGCAGCAAGAAAGGTCTTCAGGAGCTTCTCGGAGACATCTTGAGAGGAGGGCTGCATGTGGCCCTCAACCACCACCATCTCCTGGGGCTCCTCTTCCAATATGGTCCCAACATCGGCGGGGCCTCCAGAAGACTCCTTGCCCTGCCCGGCTGCGTCGGATGGCAGGGCTTTGAGGCGCTCCAGTTCCTTGGTATGCTTGCGGACTAAACCCGCTTTCTGGAGCTGAAGAAGAGACTCCTGGTGTTGCATCAGGTAGCTGTTTGTGGTTGGCTTCTCCAGATCTTTGCTGAAGAGCAAGTATTTCAGGTCCTTGGTCTGCCGAGCATCTTTTCGTGGAAAAGGATCGTGCTTGAAGATGGGACTTCTCTCACAGAGAGAACGCCTTGAGTCAAGCGAGGCAGCCCCTGGGCTTTTAGGGGCCTCCCTGGGCTTTTCAGAAGGGCCACAGGGCCAGCCTGAAGCTGGCTGATCAGGATTGACGTCCTGGGCCTCGTTCCCCACCACCATCGGGAGCAAAATGTTGGCTTTCGGTCCCTGGGATTCCTTCAGAGGCGCCTTGCAGAGGGCCTGCTCCAGAAACGCTGGGAAGGAGGGCTGGGTGCAGACGGTGGCATGGTGGCAAGGGGCCTCCGCTGGCAGGACCTCCGGGGAGTCCCTGAAGGCTTCGGGAGGGGAGCCACCCAAGGGATACAGGCAGTCGGTGCAAGACTTGTAGGGGGGCTTGACTTTGTGGAGGATCCCAAACAGGGCGTCATGCTGGAAAGGAGAAAAGAGAGGATGGAAGGAAGGAGAAGGACCTTCTCAAAGAGCCCTGGAGGAGGCCACACGGTTACCCAGCCAGGTGGGGTGGGCCCTCTGGACAAGGAGGAACCCAAAATAAGCCTTGGTGGTCAAGAGGGGAACCAAACCCTGGGGCCTCGTGAAGCCCCCCCCTCTCCCCCCCCCGGTCCCAAAGCAGATCCATCTCAGTCCTGCCCTTACTTCAAAGTCATCCGGGCAGCTCCTCTTACTGTTGTTGTTATTCAGGTTCTCGCAGTTGCGCCTGCCCTCCCCGTCCAGCGACCGCCGCTTCCATCGCTCAGGGGGCTTCTCCTCCTCGGAGACTGGCAGCCGAGGGACCGTCTCCTCCCTCGGCTGGCTGGCCTCTGGCTTCGGGGGGCTCTCGGGGTCTGCAGTGCTGGACGGCTCAGCCTGCCCCCCGACCTCCGGCTCTCCTGCCTGCAGCTGCCCCAGCAGGTTCTCCTCCAGACTGGAGCCTGCCTCCAGGTCCTCCACCTGCAGGCACAGCTCCCGGGGGCCTGGCAAGGAGTCGGAGAGGCGCCGCAAGCAGTAGTGGAGGCCCACCAACTCCAGGGGCATCCGGCGGTCTGCGCAGAGAGGCGGGCCGGGAGGCCCCAGGTCCGCATCCTCCAGGCTGTCAAGCAGGAAATCATTGGGCCCGGCGGAGCTTTCCGAACTGGGGGGGAAGCCGCCCCCCGCCTGCTGTTTCCAGAGCTTGTTGTGGCGCTGTTTGCTAGATGGGGAGAAGCAGAGGGGAGAAATGCCTGGGAGGGGGGTGGCTCAGAGCAGTTGGGAAATTCAAATGTTTTTACTACCGGTTCTGTGGGCAGGGGAAGGATACTGCAAAATCCCCCTTCCCTCCCCACTCTGGGGCCAGCTAAGGGTGGCGTTTGCTGGTTCTCCGAACGACTCAAAATCTCCGCTGCCAGAACCTGCTGGGTTCCACCCCTGGCTCAGAGGCTTCGTGCCCATGGAGAGACTCAATCACCCAGCTCAAAGGCAACAGGACTTCCTTTGAAAACATTTCGCTTCCCATCCAAGAAGAAGCTTCTTCTGTTTTCAAAGGAAAATAAAAAACACAAGAAAGTCAAGTTGCCTTTTGGGGAGAAACACCTTTGGGACTCAAGGGGCTCTGGATTCAGATGGCCAGGTCAGCGGCTGCAAGCGTCAGGGGCAAAAACAAGCAGGGAATCCCTGCGGAGGAAAGGGGCCTGTGGGAATGGCCTTGGAAGGCAGGAGGAAGAACATCAGACTAGGCCGCGGTGTGGATAAGAAGCAGCTAAGACCACAGCAGGGGTGGAGGCGGGAGAGGAAAAAGTCATCCTTCTCTCGGAGTTCATTTCTGAGCTCAGGAGCCCAACTTCCAAAGCAGGAGGCTAAGGGGCAGCGTGGACCAACCTTTCCCCTGCCCTGCCCCCCCAGGGGGATCCACCTTACCTGGCATCCAGTATGCCCTGGTACTCCAGCAGCTGCCTCATGAACCCAGCGTTGGGCCGAGCGATGCTGCGCTTCTGCTTGACGTAATTGTAGGCCTTCTCCAAGGACCATCCAAACTCCTTCATGGCGTAGGCGATGACCGTGGACGCCGAGCGGCTGACGCCCATCTTGCAGTGAACTAGGCACTTGGAGTGGTTCTTCCTGGAAGAGAAGAGGTATTAGGAGGGGCCAGGAGCCCCCTCCAGCCCCCCCTGCCCTATTTCAGGTCTCCCCTCCCCTGGGCAAAGGCTGCATGAGGAGGCTTTGGTGAAGCCCTCAAGATGTTGCAAAAGATTGAAGATTACAACTTAATATAAATATGTGCATTATTAGTATAACTATATAAATTTGTCAAAATGTAACAAATACGATTATCAACGTTTTATGTGTAGTAAAAGGAATGATATGTAGAATTTGATTGGCATGAAAACAACATATTGAACAAGATAATAATGAAGGATCATAATTCAACAAAACGTGTGCATTATTATTATTAGAATTATATAACCTGTCAAATATAACTAAGATGAACATTGGTTTATTTCTTTTAAAATGTGATTAGAAAGAGGATATTTTTTAAATATAACAGTGGCATAACTAAAAATTAGAAAGGGGAATAACGGAAGATTGCGGTTCAATATAAATTTGTGTATTGCTATTAGAATTATGTAAGTTTGTTAAATGTAACAAGTATGATTACTGGTATTCTATCCACAGTAAAAGGAATGATAGCAAGAATATAGAGTGGCATAAAAATAATCTACTGAAATATTGAATAGTTAAGGAAATGTTATAACTTAACAAAATATGTGTATTACTACTAAAAGTCTATAGGATTGTTAATTGTGTTACATCTGAATATTGTTTTATCTGTACTAAAATGTAACTCTGGTTCCACATTGTTCGCACCACAATATGTTTGTAGAAAAATGAAAAACTTAATTCTGGGAGTTGAAGTTCACAAGCCTGAAAGATGCCAAGGATGGAGACTCCTGGGTTAAAAATGTCCATCTTTAAAAGCTGCAGGACCCCTCAGGGTGGCCAGTCTTGGAAGGGAGCCATTTTCCCAGAGGCACCGCACGGCCTTCAGGGGAAGATGTCCCTGGTGTCCCTCGCCCAGAGGCCCCAGACCACAGAAAAGGAGGCCACAAAGTGACTTCCGGAAACGCACCTGGCTTTGTTGATGAAATGATACGCCTCGTTCCAGTGGGCGAGAAGGTCGGTCGTCTCTTCGTCGTAGACACGGATGTTGTGGTAGGCAAACAACCCCGGGAAGAAGTTGTCGATCTCCCTGGTGACGTTTAAAATGTAGTCCACACTGGAAGGATGGAAGCAGACGGAGCAGCAGGGGGAGGGGAGAAATGGCGGCGTCTCCGTGAGAAAGAAAGAGCCATTAATAAATCAATACCACTCAGCCCAGACTTACGTTGCCGCCTGCATCCGGACTCCTACATTGCTGCCCATCTTAAAAACCAGACAGAGCAAGAAATAAGACTCTCGGCCACCCTCAAAAAGTTAAAAATTGTATCTAAAATGATTGAGGAGGAGGCTGATTTATGCTGGCTACAGAAACATAACCTCAGAGATCGGACTCTGCTTCCTCTCGTCCCCCGTCTATACTCATGTAAATCAGGAGGGTGTCTGACCGAGGCATTTTCGTAGTCATTTTAATGTGTTAATGGTCTTTATAGTTCTTATGGTTTTAAATGGCTTTTCAGATTTTAATTGTAATGTATGTTGCTGAATTGTGAGTCGCTAGGGGTGAAATCCAGCAGGTTCTGCAGAACCAGTAGCTGCAATTTTGAGTAGTCTGGAGAACCGGCAAATGCCACCTCTGGCTGGCCACGGAGTGGGAAGGGAATGGGGATTTTGCAGTATCCTTCCCCTGCCACGCCCACCAAGCCACGCCCACAGAACCAGTAGTAAAAAAATTGAGCCACCCAGACTCGTTTGCTGAGATGGGCAGCTATAGAAATCCAATAAAGGCATAATCATCCTCTCCCTCTCCAGATCTCCCCCTCCCCACCCGAATCAAAGTCCTCCTCTTTGCCCTTTGCAATTTCTGGCCCGATGTTCTCCATCTGTGGAGCTTCTGCTGTTGAGGAGGTTCAGGCATCCATCGCACAGGAGGGGAAATGTATGAATTCCACCCTCTGCAACAGACCCAGGGACTTGGTCTCCCTTTGGCCACGTGGCCTTTTCCAACCTTGGCCACCCAGGATTCCACAGGTCCCCTGCAGGCCACTTGCCCAGAGACCCCTGAAGTCAACAGAGTTGGGGGGAACTCACCCTGAGCCTCGAAGCTCCTCCAAGTTCGAGGCGTTCCATTCGGACCCCTGGAAGAATCACAGCAGCAGAGTCAAGCGATGGTGCTGGGGGGGGGGGGGGGAAGGCTTTCAGAAGAGATCTCCCACCCGTGGATGCTTACCAGATAGAGGTGGTCGAAGATGAGGGAGGGCTTGTCCATCTGACCCAGGATGAGCAGCATCTCGTTGTCGATGAACTCCTTGAATTCATTCAAATTGCAGCTCATCTGCTTCTCCAGCTGGTTCCGGATCTGCCGAGAGAGGGAGGGAGCTCAACTCAGGGGACAGGCTGAGGGAGACCAGCTTTGGTGAAAGAAGCCCCCAGCCCTCGTCCTCTTGGGTTTACTTCTTTGGAAGTCACATTCTCCAGATCTTTGCTCATCATGATGCTCCGGAGTTGGGCCTTGATCAGCCGTTCTGCCCTCTCTCGCTCGGTTGGCCTGGAAGGGAGGGAGGAGGAAAGGAAGGCCGGAGTTGTGGTGGGCTGCAAATCCAGACAGCCACCTTCCAACAAAGCATTCCCAGAATTCCCCAGAAGAACAGCAAGCTGGGACAAATGGTGAGCCTTTGTCTCCCCTTCTTGCTGAAGGTATCAGACCAGAAGCAGTTGGGATTCCGCAGAGTAGCATCCCAACAGCTGTTTAACCAGAAGTGGAGGGACCCACTTGTCCATGTAGAGAGCAGGCGAGTCGGGGCGTGGAGACTCCAGGTCCTGCATGGCATTCCACTCGTTGAGGCAACTCTGCTCGGAGGCGATGCAGCTCTCGTAGTAGGTGGCCCAGACAAGCGCCATCCCCCCCGGGAAGTAGTTGTGCCTCCGAGCCATCTCGCAAGCCTTGTGGAGGATCTGCAAGGCAGACCTGCGAGGGGAGGAGACCCAAAGAGATATTGCTCGGCACCCTGAGCAGGAGAAGATCCAGCCAAGCAGGCACAGAGGAGGACAGCGGCTGAATCAACAGGAGGGTGACTGCTACAAGACTGAAAGAGCTGCTGAGGCCAGCCACAGACCGCCTGGGTCCCTGCAGCGGCCACTGAAAAGTGGCTTCAGCCTCGGGGGGGGGGGGAGGAGAGGGGAGAAGGGGGTGGCTCACCACATGGCTTGCACTGAGACGGGTTTGAAGATGTGGGTCTTGCCCGCTGTGCTGACGCTGAACCCGCTATCAAAGAGAGACAAAAATCAATGCAGCGCACACAGGCCAGGGTGTGGCTCTTCCCACGCAAGCACACTGCAGCCTTTCCAACGTAGGCGACAATCTGATATCAAACCGCAAACGGAGGGGCCTGGGCGGGCAATAAAATTCTGCCCCCGGACCTTAGCAGATGTCACAGAGCAGAAGGGCCCCCGACTGCCATAGATTGGAACTCCTTGGCATGGCTTTACATTTGAAAAAGGTGACAATAGAATCCTAGAGTTGGAAAGCACTGTGCAGGTTCAAACTTCCTGCTAGACAGGAGACCCTCCACTGTTCCAGACAAGTGGTTGTCCGGTCTCTTCTTAAAAGCCTCCAGTGATGTAGCCTCCACAACCTCTGAAGCTGTTCTCACCGTTATGAAAGTTTCTCCTTCATTCCAGGTGCCTTCTCTCCTTCCATTGTTTCTTGTCCTGCCTTCTGCTGCTTTGGAGAACAGGCTGACCCCCTCGTCTTTATCACAGCCCCTCAAAATACTGCAATGCTGCTGCCATGCTCCCCTAGTCCTTCTTTTCACCAGACTAGACACACCCAATTCCTGTAACTGTTCTTCATGTGTTTTAGCCTCCAGACCCTTAATCATCTTTGTGGCTCTACTGGAGATTGGGCAGGTGAGAGATGGGAGCTCCAACCACATGAGGTTTAGAGAGCGGAACTCGGCAGCTGTTTGCACAAGGGGCCACCCTGTCCCCCTCCAGGAACTGTTCAAAACAGTCTCTCTCTCACACACACACACACCAGCTTCGCCATCTCCTGCCAGCCCCCCGGATCCTCCCGTTTCTTACCCGTCTCCATCCAGGTGGATCTTCGTATCGCTCCACAGACGTAACACCATCCCGATGGTACAACTCTGGCTGTGGGGAAAGAGTTACGGGAGGTCCAGGGCTGCTGATTGGGCCGAATTGTGGGGAGGGAGCCAGCCCTGTTCTTCCCCAGGGCTTCCCCCCTCACCTCTCCTTGCTGGAAAAGTCCACGCCCAGGAGGATGTTCTCCTCGGTGTCTTGGCGCCCAGTGCTGTAGACGACAACCATGTACCTCACACGATCGCTCCAGGCACTTTCTAAGCGCACGGCCTAAAAACCAGCAAGGCAGTTCTCAGCATTCACCCCTTGGGACAAAGCACTCTTTAGCTACGTATTAGTTTAGCTAGGGATGTTTCTGGCAAGACAAAAAGAAGAGGGTTTAATTCAATTTTCTCCAACCCACCTGGTGCCCCCTAAATGTACATTGGACCACAGCTCACACTGCCTTCCAGGCAGTACAAGGCAGGGAAGGGTAGCTGGGAATTATGGGAGTTCTAATCTGATGCCCCCGGAGGGCACCAGGCTGCCTCCTTCAGATCTGAGGAGAAGGTAGAAGGAGGCCAGATCCCGCTATCTAAGTGATGTTCTTGAGATCTTCAAGCAGCAACGTCCATGCTTTGATTTCCGGAGACCAAGGACACTCACAACCAACCCCTGATGGGTAACGCTAGGAGGAACGAGGGTTGGGGATGCCCTGCTTCCAATGCTACTTTGATTAACAGGAATAGGTTTTCTCTTCATAGATCTGCTCTAGGCTCCCAAGCAGCTCCTTTCGCGAAGGTTTGAGCTCCTGGGACGAGACCACTGCTGTATGGGGCAAGACCAAGACAAGGATTTGGCAAGTCCTCTTACCAACTTGATTCTGTCCTCACAGCGAAGGAGATTGATCATCACCTGAAGGTGCTGCGGCAAATCCCCTGTGGATGCACAGGTAGCAAAATCATCAGGTGCGTCTCCTCGACCTGTTTCCCAGCCAGCTCTCCCTCCTCCATTCTTCACCCCTGGGTACTGGCATAGCCCCGTCCCCTGTGACACCCGTCCTCAACCCTGGCAACTCAAAGGTGGAAGGGCTGGATCCCATCTTCCGATCTCCTCCTTCCCCTTGGCAGGACCCGGGGAAACCAATCAACGCCCCTTTGTTCCCAGGGCACCCGCCCTCACTTACCACCTGTCTCCTCCGCACTGGCTTTTCCTAAGCCATTCTACACAAGGTACCTGGAGAGGCCGGGAGGACGTTACCTGCATGTTTGTGAGGATGCAGGAGACTCCGGGGCGGCCCTTGCGGACTGTTTCCCTGCTGCAGGAATAGCGCAGCTCCTTTGACCATAAAAAAGCTCTCGCTTAAGCTGCAACACAAAGAGGGAGAGAAGCAGGTCAGGCGGGGAGAGGCACGGAGGCAGGGCGGACAGGCTGACTCCTGCGGGGCAACGCCAAGCTTTCTGGGAAGAAAAAGGGGCCTTGAAGTTCAGCTCAATCTTGGGGCCTCCAAAGAGAAGCCCAGGTCGTTTTCTTGGAAGCGATGCGTGGCTGGTGCCTTTCTCTGAAAGTTTTTTTAATTTTTTTTAATTCCCAGTCTAGTCTATTCTTCGCTGACAGTCTCCCTTCCGGGTACTAACCAGGCAAATCCCTGCTTAGCTTTCTCCACAAGCACCCTACATCTAGGTTGGCCTGGTGGAACCAGGTAATCTCACCAACTAAGTGGATCCAAATGGGAAAGAGAGTGGACTGAACGAGGTGCAATCCTTGCTCCGCTTGGGCCAATCACAGGCACCGCAAACCAAGGACAGATTCACTTTCTCACTTATTTTTTTCAGTTTAAAGGCTGCAAAACGAATAAACGGTCATGTGACCTCCAAATAAAGTAAGTTTTCCTTCTTCTCCCTCGTCGTGGAAAGGAAGGGCCCCCTGCTCGCTCCTCTCTTGGTCCAAGAGCCGGTGGCTCATCCTGTCAGCGGCTCTGGTAACGTTAGGACACCATTAGTGGCACCAAAGGATTGTGCCCGATCCCTTCCACACACTGGAGGCCTTGTTCCCCAGCCAAAGGCCAGCGGCAGCAAGCCAAGCTTTAAGTGAATGACTTAAGTGCTTGTCAAAGGAGGAGGAGGAGGAGGCTTCTCTGCTAGCAAACGATTTCAGAAAGGCGCCTGGGTTCCCGTCAGAAGCAGACTGTGTAATTTTCCATCGGGGTTAGATGTCGGTCTGCTCCGACAAGCGTTTGGGAGGAAAAAGATGAGAACCTTCAAACAGAAATGCGTAATGACTCTGGGCTTACCCAATTCCACAAGGGAGGTTACGTACCAATATGATTCTTTTTTTAAAAAAAAAAGTTTGTCCCTCTCAGCACATTCGGCTCCGTTTTCACGTGGGGATTTATAAAGAGCCTTCTGGGCTGGGCTCGGAGGTGGGGAGAAGTTGGATTCAACCTGGAGAATTCCCTAGAAGAGGGGTCTCCAACCTTGGCAACTTTTAAGACTTTGTGGATTTCCAACTCTTAGAATTCCCCAGCCAGCAACGCTGGGAGTTGAAGTCCACAAGTCTTAAAGGTTGCCACGGTTGGAGACCCCTGCCCTAGGAGCATCTCCCAAACCAATCTCTCAGCCAGGATTTGATGGGAGTGGGCTTCTTTGGTCTGTCCCCAGAAAAACTTCAGGTGAGTGAGCCATTCTGCCTTTTGAAGGTTATATAAACACCGTTTCAGGCCAGGACAGGAAACTGGTCCACCTAATGACGACTGATAGCAACAAAGAATAATTTGGAGGATATTTGTCCAATTCTTTACAGCAAGGGGGTCCAAGCTTAGCAACTTTAAGGCTTGAGAACTTTAACTCCCAGAATTCCCCAGCCAGCACGAGTGTCTGGATTTTCACTTTCATTCAAATATGGTCGGTCTCCCATCTTTGGAGCCCAACTTAGCAATAAGTCTATTTTACAGAGAAAGAACCGAGGCAAAATGCGCAATTTGCTCATGAAACATTCCAGATACCATAGTACTGTACTAGACAGGAGGGTGTCCATACTCACCTGATCAAACACATGCAGTGTGGGCTGCAGAAAGGGTCTCACCCACCCTCCACCCACCCCAGAAGCTGCTACTCCCACCTGACAACGTGACTGGCTGAATCTGTGCGAGATCCCATCAAGACTGCATTTCACCGGAGAACAAAACCCCTCACAAGGCTGGCAGCTAATTGACCAAGCCTTGTATCTGATTAACAGTCCTGAACATCAAATGTCCAGTGAGACTTGATTCGCAGCCCCAGGCTGGGAAAAAAGTCAGAGTGGACATTGGGGTCAACGTCCAATGAGTGATACTGATGGGAAGTCCAAGAAAACACGCAAAGGGTCTGTGAAGTCAGGACACCTTTCCCGACATTTCCTGCAATTCGGAGAACAACGGCACACAATTCCTGTTTATGATCAAAGGGAGAGGAATGACTAACTGCCCATAATCCTGACCACGGCACAATCAGGCTCAAGTGAGATCATCCCACAGCCATCAACGCAACCGAAGAAAAGCCCACTCCGACAGCTTCCTTCGGTGGCCAAGAATTCAACCCATCGGACAAAGGATTTCTTAGCAACAAAAAATGTAAGAAAAGGGACATTCACTCCCCGCCTGTCCTTCAGGGGTGACCTCAGCAATCAACCACAAGATCCTCTCCATAACCTGAGCCCCATCAAGAGAAAACCAGCCAGCCAAATATGCTTTGTACCTCAGTCAATTGGTAAACAGCAGCCTAACTCATCTGGATCTGCAGCTGAATTCCCACCAGCCCAGGTGAAGCTTGGAGCAAACACGACTGAGAAGCCTTTGTGGGAAAACACAGCTCGCCCACCAAAAATGAAGCCTCCAGACCTTCTGAAGTTCTCAGCCTCTAGTAAAGCTGCAGGAGCAGGAAGGACGGGGCATACATACGGCCTGGGATGGGGTTTCCTTAAGCAGCAGAAACATCGTGTGGCCCCAAAGGACAGGCAGAAGGTAGCAAAGGCAGAAAGGTTCATAATCAAGTCTTCAAGTCATTGTGCGGAGCTTCTCGACATTCCTGGGTGGGAATGGAAAAGCCAACCGCTCCTTCTGGGTGGAGGAGGGAGGAATCTCCACGTCTCTCGGGAATGGGGGACTTTTATGGAGCCCCGCCCCCCCACCATATCTTCTTGGCCCCAAACAAGCGCAAGGACCTGCCCTCCTCCACCCCGATGAAAGTGGGCTTTCACAAGGAAAGGGGGACCGAGCAATGCTCCCCTCCCACAGCCTTGGCTCGCTGGCCAGCTCTGTGAAGCTGCTTCCTTAGCAGGACAAATTCTCTGAGCTGTCCTTGGGAGAGTCACAGGGGTCAGCCCGATGGACGAAGGGATGGCATTCCTCACCGCCCACCTCAGGCCTTGCAGGAGGAGACCCTGGGAGAGGTAGACCATCTCTGGGCAATCTGATTAGGCTCCAATTTCAGTGGGCAGCATTTGAGAAGCAGGCAAATGGAGATGAGGCAGCTTGGAGACCAACTCTCCTACGAGACTTTTCCGTGGGGAATAAAAGCCTAGGCCCTTGCACAGGCAAGGAAGATGGCGGTTGTTGCCCCAGTATATCGGAAGGGCACAGGAGTGAAATCTGGGTCATGGACTGTTCAGAGCTCACCACTGCTCAACCAAAAGGTTAGTCATGGACCACCTTCATTTTAGATGCTGGTGTGGGAGGAGAAAGTGAGACCCCTCACCCCCAAAGCAGGTTCTGCTCCTCCCATAGATGTACATCTATGAAAACATTCAGGAAGGAGGGAAGGGAATGGAAAACTGGGCACCCGAAGTGCTTTGCTACCTCTGAAACACTCACATGCCTAAGGAGTAGCCAATGAGTTCAGAACAGAATAGAATAACAGACTAGTTCTATTTCTCTCAATGCATTTCAGACTAATATGGAGATGAGCAAAGTCCTCTCCTGTCCCTCAACTGTTTGGAGAGAAGCTTCCAGCCCCGGAGAGCGCACAGGACCTCCTTCCCAGTCGAGGAAGCAAGGGAAGCCGCATCTAACTGGAGCCGCAGAAGGAAACGAAGGCATGGGAATGGAATCGCAGGGCTGGCTCTCAACTCCACAGAGCCATCCAAAGGCCCTGCTGTGAGATCTCAAAGGCTTATGGCAGGTTTGTGGTTGAGTCTCTGCTTCTTTCAGAAAAGGTTGGGGGTTCTCAGGTTGGGGGGGGCACATTCTGTACACCCCTCCGCCAGGTTTCCAGACCCTGCTTGTTAGGGGCTCCTGGACAGCCCTGCCATCAACTTCCAGTGCTGAGACCCTTGCAAGTTTTTCAGGCCCCGAGACCTTCCAAAATCCTATATTCCCAAAGGAAAAAAACACAGCGTCTTCAATGTGGCATTTCTAAGGCTCAAGATCTCTCTAAGCTTCAGCTACAACACCACCTTCAACCTTATTAGCCCCAAGGCCAGGAAGGTCCTTCTCTTGGCCGCTCTCCTTCTGGGGCTCCCCCTGCAAAGGCCCTGGCACAAACGAGTCAATCCATAACGAAGAGCGGATCCATGGCCACCCTGAAGAAATCCACCCTGTTCAGAAGAGGAAGCGCCCTGCCAGGGCCACCGCTCAAAGGGATCTGCTTGGCTCTTCCGGAAGCCATTCAGCGGGCCTGGCTCAGGAATTATGTTTAGCTCCGAGAAGGTCCAAACTTTGGCTGGCCGTCCAGAGATGCTTGGGGCAACCCCGAGGGGCCCTGAAGAGGAGCGGAGCAGTTGGGTCTCTTGGAGGCCCCATCCCGTTGGTCCCGACCCCCACCGTGCCTCTCGGCTGAATGGCCGGGAGGGCTGAAGGAGGAGAGAGCTCTGGGGCTGGAGAGCTTCGCTGCCCCAACAAAAGCTCTTTGTGAGGGGCCATTGTGTGGCTGCCGAGGCGTGGGCCGCCTTTGCTGCCAGAAATTCCAAGCCGCGTTTCCAGAGACCACAGGTCACTTGCAGTGCTGATGCAAACCTCTCTTTCGGGGTAAGGCTGGGGGGGGGAGGGGAGGAAGGGAGAAGAAATCTATTGAGGGACCCCCAAATGTCTCAGCAGAAAGAAGCGGCGGGCGAGGCAGGCCTGAGGATCTTGGGATCCACTTTATCCCAATTGCAACCCTTGTGGGGTCAGGCCTGCCGAGCAGAGGGAGGTGGCTGTGTTGGGACCGGTCCAGGGGACGGATGAAGGGAGGGAGGGGGGATTAATCCCCCATTTCCCATCGTGCAACAGGCTTGGGAGAAACACAAAGGAGGTTCTTTTCCAGGAGGGTCATTGCAATGCAAGCAAGGACCCCGATTTAAGGAAAGGCGGGCCCAATCCTCCCCCACCCTCGCGATAAAAGCCTTGCCGATAGTGAATGCGAGCAGGAAGGGAGGGCCAGCCTTCTCTCCCCACCCCACCCGTTAGCACCCTTCGGGACAGGTGTTTCTGCCTTTACCTGCACTGGCTGGCTGGTCCAGCACCCAAGGGAAATCCCCCCCGCCGAGCCCAGACGAGGAGATCTGGGGGAGCAGCTGACCCACCCTCTGTCCTTCCGACTGGGCCCTTCGCAGCTGACCCACCCCCTGCTCCAATCCAGATTAAACTCTGGTGGAAAACAGGATGTAGGCTGGAGAATTTGCCCAGCGAGATGGAGGGAGATCTACCAGGAGAGGAGGCCCCCGAGATTGTTTTGGAAATTAGATTCAGCCTCAAGGGGCACAGCATTCACTCTCTGGAAGGCAAGGGCAGGCCGGCCTCCCCAACAGCTCTGGGGGGGGGGAGGGAGGGCCTGCTGGACATCCATCGCGAGGGCACCCAGAGACAGGGGCGGGGGGCCCTGGATAGCCACTCCAGAGGCTCCCGGTGGTCCTTGCCCAGTCGATGAAGTCAGCGAGGGACCCTGCTGGAGGGGGAAGCTGCGCACTCTGCCCACCAGTTCAAAAACAGGATGCTGACTCACATCCTGGCCAGGTTGCAGGATTGCGGCTTCACCACAACAAGGAGGCACCTTGGTGGGCCGGGGGGACGGTGGCCTGGGAACCAGCTGGCAACTCAGATAGGGGGCTTGTGGGCTGCCTGCAGGGAATCCCTCAGATACCAGGAGACAAAACGTGGGCAGGAAAGGCTCAGGGTCAAGACCACAAACAAGGCATGGGCCAAGCACTTGGGGTGGGGGGGGGACAGGAAGCCCCAGCAAGTCTTTCTTTGCAGTTTAACTTTTGGCTTCTGAGGGTGCCCTTTGGACCTTATTTTAATCCTGCTTCCTGCATGGTTTTACTCCCTCTTGAGGATAAGCCTTTCCGCTCCGGATGGGACTAAGAAACCTGCATTTATGGACGACGGGCAGCTTCTTCTCCCAGGTCTGCTTTTGGCCCTGCACTCGGAGCGCTGGGCCTCTACGGCCACTTTGCAAAGAGCTGCCTGTGGGGTCAGTTTGGCTGCTTGCTAGAAACCGCCCAGGCCATTCCAGGGCAGAGTCGCTTCAGTCCCTGCAAAAGTCTGGATGAAACTGTGTCACGCACAACCCAGACCGGCTGGCAGAGGTGGGATGAGAGCGCCCCCCACGGACCAAAAGGGACAACGACACACCAATCCACCCTTCAGCCTTTGGATTAAGAGCCCCGGCCGGCTGGCATTGCAGCTTCACTGCCAGGCAGGACCCCACCATTCCTGTCCATCAGCTGATGGATGGAAGGTCTGAAGAGGGACCAGGGGCTTCCATGGAAGCGCAGATGCCATCAAGATTGCAACTGCTGCCCTATCCCTTCCCCTGGCAGAGATGCCCTGGTTTGGTCAGCTGATCTTTGAATGGATGTCAGCAGGTAAGTGCTGATGAGCAGACAGGACTCGCTGGCTGCATGGGGGCAATGTTGGCGCCCCCTCCCCAAGGCTGCACCCCATTTACAAGGTCAAACTTTAGCCCCTTGGACAGACAAACCGAGGTTATAAAAACAGTACAGAACAGCCAACAGGGCTCAAACTGTATCCCCCAAACCCAGGAAGATTTTAAAAAGGAACTTGATTCTTCTTCTGGAAATTCTTTTCCACGAAATGTTCTGCCATCTGACACCCCCCCCCCCCCAAAGCCTGGGCGTATGGCTTGACCCCAGAATCTGAGCACGCAGGGAGGGCCAAGCCAGGCCCCCGGTGTAGTCCTGCATTTCTAAATGTGAGCTAGCCCAGTTATTGGAGGACCTGATGGCTGTGACTGAAACAGCACCCCAGGGTTTGCAAGGAAGACGGGGCAATGGCTGGCTAATCCACGCGTGTGGTCCTCTCCCAGTTCCCGAGGGTGCCAGGCGGGTGAAAAACTCTACAGCAAGGAGGAGAATGGTCCGTGCCTACCTTAGGTTGAGTCTGCGTTCCTCATCGCTGCCAAGGTCCAGCTGATGGGGGAGGGGAGGGGGAAGCAAGAATTAAGCCCAGCACAATCTCAGTCACACTTCCAAACAGCTGCAGCGAAGGACGTATTTCTGGTGGGCCACCTACCTTCCGAGGGCTTGGAGAAACCCAAGGGCTCCTCCCATTTATCTGAAGACCCCTGGAAGGTAGGCTAGGCAGACGGGGCAGCTTAAATCCAGCGGGATTTATTGGGGCCTGTTCAAGGCTGGTTCCCTTGCCTCCACCTAAAGGGGCCCCTCGTCCCCCATCATCCCCAGCCAGCTTGGCACTGCTGGGGAGGCCAACACGTCCTGCTCTCGGCTCTCATCATTTCCCCATGCATTAAAGGTAAAGGCTGGCCTTGATCTGCAGGAGGCCTCCTGCCTGTCTCCCAGGCTCAACTCCCCACTTGGCTCCTTGATTTGGGCAGCCGTGCCCAGCCTCCGCCTCCTTGGAGCTCTGGGGACATTTATTCCCCCTTTTTGGTGATGGCAGAGAATCACAGCTCCAAAATCACAAAAGATCACAAAGTGAGGGGCCTTTGGAATATGGGAGCAAAGTCACCAGAAGGGTTTGGGAATAAAGGGGGGAGAGCCCCCCCCAGCCCCATCCACAGCCCCTCACCCCCAAACCGCCTGCAGGGAGTCCCCCTACCCCCTCCTCCCAGGGGCAGAGCCCACCCCTCAGACCATCCTAGGTCCCACCTGATTTTAATCCCAAATGCAGCTGTGGGGAACAGACCCCCCCCTCCTTGCCCCCCAGCGCCCCAAAATCCTAGTCAGAGCAGGGAGGGTTAGAGTTAGACCCCCCCCCCTCTCATTTCAAGGCAGGCAAAATCCCTGCTCCGGCTCTTTTTGTGCTGAACTCCCCGGGGGCAGGTCCTGCCCCCCCCAGCCCCACGAGTGCCCCCAAAAGCCTGCTCCATCCCCTCCCCCGCGGGAGTTTTCCCTGGGAACCCCCCCCCCCCCATCCCTTAAAGGGGCGGCTGTCCGGCGGGGGGGGGGCAATCTCCGCTGGCCTCCCTGCGAGCACCCAGGAGGGCGGGGGGCGGGCAGGGGGGCTGCAGAGGGTCCCGGCTTGAGCTGGGGGGGGCAGAGGGTCCCGGGGGGGGGGGCTTCCGAGGCTGCGGAGCGGGCGGGGGTGGGGAGGGGGAGCGCCTGGGGAGGGGGCGTCCCAATGGAGGGGGGGGGTCTCACCTCGCTGGCGCTGGCCGAGGAGGAGGCGGCGCTGGGCGTGGGCGAGCGCTGCAGGGTGACCAGCGCCATGGCCGGAGCGGCGGAGCGCGGGCGGCAGCCAGGCCGGCCGGGGAGGAGCCTGCCGGGCGGCGGAGGAAGCCGTCTCGCGCCCGGGGGCCGCCGGAAAGGGCTCGCCCCGCACCCGCCGAGGAGGAGGAGCAGCGGGCAGTCCCAGCCGGTCCTGCCGCCGATGGCCCTGGCCCCGCATCGCTCCGGAAGGAAGGAAGGAAGGAAGGAAGGAAGGAAGGAAGGAAGGAAGGAAGGAAGGAAGGAAGGAAGGAAGGAAGGAAGGAAGGAAGGAAGGAAAAAGAGAGGAAGGAAGGAAGGAAGGAAGGGGATGGAAAAAGAAAGAGAAGAGGAAGGAAGGAAAAAGAAGGAAGGAAGCAAGGAAAAAGAGAAGGAGAAGGAAGGAAGGATGGAAAAAGAGAGGAAGGAAGGAAAAAGAGAGGAAGGAAGGAAGGGGATGGAAAAAGAGAAGAGGAAGGAAGGAAGGCCCCAGTGGCCTTATTTCCCTGTTTGGTTTCAGGAGAAATGCCCTCAGTCCTTTCCCCCCCCCCCTCCCAGTGATGCTTGGTGGAGGTAGAAGGCAGGCGACTGGTTCCCCCTTTCCAGGGTGCTGAGAGCTCCCTAAATCCTTGACTGCAAAATGCGGGGTCCCTGCAGTTCTCCCATGTGGGGATTGTCCCCACAGCTGCACAGTAGGGCGCTTGCAAGAAATATGGGGCAGAGGAGTGCAAATTTCACCAGCAGCCCCCATCTCCAGAAGGAGAGCACTCAGCAGGGTAAGGAAAGGGACGGATAATAGTGCCCATAATCCACAGTAGGGCAGTAACACATCTGGCTCTAGATTGCCATTGGAGCCTCTGTTATTTGGAGCAATGAGACACAAGGAAGATCTGGGGGGAGTTTCCCCAGATGTAAATGAGGTGCAGACGAGAAGTTGTGGGGGGGGATAATCAGCGGAGATAATTATTGGGGATTATTCACTAGATATGAGAGCATCGATTCAAGATTGGTGGAAGAAAATTGACCAGATGATATCCAGTAGGGGGGCCTGGGGGAGAGGAACCTTTGCTAGATACGGAGGCCTGGCCAATTCTGACTTGGGTTTGGGGAGCATCTTTTAGGGTGTCCCATCAGAGCTTTCTAGGAGAATTCTTCTCTTCGTCTTGCAGTTGTAAACCGAGGAAGTTAGCTGAGCTCTGAACATTCCTGTCCATCTCAGCTCAAAGAGAGTCCAGCGACGGTCACATCAGACCAACCATGGATGGTGGCAGACTAAGTAAGAACTTAGTTCGCTTTACTTTGCGTTGAGGACACTTTTGTGCAGAGAAGTTCCGAAAGGAAGCAGAGCCTGTGCTGGACGCAAGAGGTCACTCCTGATCAGGAAAGCCGCCTCTGGTGGGCCTGGCCAGGGCCTCTGAGTTATGCCTTGCTTCTCTCTGTCCCCCCCCCCCCCAAGGTTTTTTGGCACAGGAGACACCTAAGCTCCACCTTACGGCCTCGTTACCCTGCTGGAGGGACCTTTGGCCAATGCATCAACTCACTCCCAGTTTTCTTCCTGCCAACAGCTTGTGTTAGAAGACTTTCCTGGGCCTGTGAATTGCCACGGTGAGAAGATTCCGTCTCTCATTTGGCTTCCTTGGGGCTGTGAGAATGAAATTAGGACAAAGCAGTTGGGGGGAGGGGGGAATGTAGCTACCTGGGAGTTGTGGTCTTGCAGAAAATAGACTCTGGAGATTTTGCAGAGAGAGAGGAGCTGGCCTGCCGGACTGAGAGATTTTGCTGAGATTGGTCTAAGTCCAGCTTTTTTTCACAAGTGAGGCTTGGCAGCTCTTAAAAAGAGTTTCAATCTTTTGCATTTATTGCAAATCGTTACAGAAAGAGCATGTATTGAAGGGGAGGGGGACTGCAGGGTGGGGTTTTCCTCCCCCTGAAAACTTAGAGCAGGAGTGGGCAACCGGCTGTGTCCAGGGGGAATCACCCCAGCCCAGAATTCTGCCCCCTGGCTTGGCATGGACACCAGTGTGGGATTGGAGGGACTGATTTGCAGCAGTTGTGGGAGGGGGCGGGGAGGCTGGAGACATCCGAGGGGCAAAAAAATGCCCAGGACCCATTTTGCACCCCCAGAAGAGAGAAAAAATGATATTTTTCTTTGAGATTTGTTGTTTTTAGGGGGTGCAAGATGGTCTCCCTTTTTGCCCCGTCCAGACTCTTGGTCATGCGTGTCGCCGTGATTGGAGCTGGGGTGATAGGTCTGTCCACAGCCCTTTGCATCCACGACCGATATCACTCCGTTGACCAGCCGCTGCAGGTGGAGATCTACGCGGATGAATTCTGCCCCGGCACCACCAGCAGTGGGGCTGCCGGCCTTTGGCAGCCCTACCTGTATGACAAAGGAAACACCCAGGAAACGTAAGAGCCAGCGCTCAGCTCCCCTTGCGAGGGCCCCCTGCGCCTTTCAGGTGACCAGGGGCTGAAGCCCCCCCCCTGAACATGCTGGCTAAGGAATTCTGGGAGTTGAAGTCCATCCATCTTCAAGGGGCAGAGGGTCAAAGCCTTCCTTGTTTTTCAAGGATTCCTCGGTGAAAAGTAAAGTGTTCAGTGAGTTAAATGTGAAGGGAAACATAAACAAGGTACGTTTCCCCCCCCCCCTTCTGTCCTAGTAAAAAAATCTGCTGATGGAGGAGAATCTGTGCCAACCTTCACACGTGGTTCCTCCTCTGAAACCATTGCCCCAGATACATCTCAGGCATTCCCCTTCTGCAACTTTTCTAGCTGTCAACAGTTTTTCTCTTGCAATGTCCTGGAGTTCAAATTTGAAGGCAGTCGCCTCATCCTCTCTTATTTGCTATTGCAGGATCTGGAACAAAGAGACTTTTGATTATCTGCTCCGACATGTTAATTCACCGGAAGCCAAGGAGATGGGGCTGTTTCTGCTCTCTGGATACAACCTCTTCACACGACCAGTTCCCGTAAGTGGTTGGCTTAAAAGCACCTGAGCTGTTTCCTCAGGGCAAGCTGTTTCCTCTTTGGAAGGCTGGTGTTATGGGACTCACCTGGAGTTTTGCTTTTGAGGATTTCCGATCCCTTCTTCCTTCCCACCTTGTAATGCAAGGAGCAAAGAGGTTTCCAATTGGTGGGAAAATACATTCGGGAGTGTTGCCGTCAGGGACTTCTTGATGGTGGGGGCGCGTGGCCAAGACTTCTGGTTCAAGACTTACTTATTTTGCATTTGTGTAAGATTCTTTTTCTCCCTCGTCTTACCTCGGTGTCTTTCCCTGAAGGATCCATCATGGAAACATATTGTCTTGGGATTCAGGAAACTGTCCCAGAGGGAGCTTGAGCTGTTCCCCAGCTACAGGTATTAGGCGGCCTCTCCTCCTGCACTGGGCACCTGTGTTTCTCAACCTGGGCTGTTTGAAGATGGGTGGAGTTCAACTCCCAGAATTTGCATCCCTGTTTTTTTTTCTTTTGGTCTTCTTTTTCCCTAATTTCAGCTTCGGCTGGTTCAACACGGCCCTGATCTTGGAGGGCAAAATCTATCTCACTTGGCTTACCAACCAGTACGTATGAGTTTCCTTTTTCTTGCTGTCTACCTTTGGAGCTCTCTGAGTTTTAGGTACCATATTTTTCGGACTGTAAGACGCACCGGAGTATAAGATGCACCATGATTTTTACCCTCTTTTGGGAGGAAAAAAGGTCAGTCTTATACTCTGAAACATACGGTAGTATGGATTTTACTCTCATAGTGTAAAAGTCCCAGTGGTTGGCTGGGAAAGCTGGTTGGGGCCTTGGATTAAATCTTTAGTCCACGTGGTGGCCTTGAAAGACAAATTGGAACCCTTGTCATTCAGCTAATAATGACTGGCTAACCTCAACTTCCCTAGTCAGAGATGCTAATATTGTGAAGAAACTAGTTGTGTGGATGGAGAAAAGGAAGAACAGTTGCCTTCAAGCCCTGCTGTCCCATTTAGTCCCAAAACCCCAGAGCCAACAGGCATGTATGTCGAATTCTCATTCTGACAACCCTCCATTGCTCTCCAAAGGTTGACCTCACGGAAGGTCCAATTCTTCCATCGGAAAATCAAGTCCTTCCAGGAGGTGAGTTGGGATGGATGTAGAGCTGGCCCAGAAGGGTGGAAATTGAAATCCCGAACACCCGGAGGGCACCAAGTTGAGAAGGTCACTCTAGGCCAGTGTTTCTCAGCTTGGCCAACTTCAAGATGCGTGGACCTCAGTTTGGGAAACACCACTCTGGACAGACAGGGGGAGGGGTCTTGTATTCCTCCAAAACAAGTTGGAGAATGAATCCACTTACTCTCTTCGGTTAGCTGACCGCTGAAGGGGTGGAAGTGGTGGTCAATTGTACTGGGATTCGTGCCGGAGAGCTACAGACTGACCCTGAGCTGCGTCCAGGCCGAGGACAGATCATCAAGGTGAGGCCTGGGGGAGTTGGGTCGACAGCGCCGGTGGAGGGACGCTGTGACTTGGCCTAGTAGTGGGACAGCACACTTGGACGCTGAGGAAGGCCGGTCTCAACCTTCACAGAAGGCCCTCTAGAGACAAGCAGGGAGGGAGAGGTGGGTGTTGTTTGCTGGACAGAGATGGGCAGTTGTTTAAATAAATAGATATAACCTTCTTGGTGACCAGCTGCTTGTCACAAGAGGCCAGGAGAAAGCAGAGGAATTGTTTCTGCACCAGCTCCCCATCTGGCTCCTTCCTGACCTTCCTGCTTATCCTGGATCTCTAGGTTGAGGCCCCCTGGGTGAAGCATTTCATCATCACCCATGACATTGACGCTGGGATCTACAGGGAGCCCTACATCATCCCCGGGTAAGGAAAAGGCAGTGGAGCGTGGCAGAATGATCAAGGTGGATCCAACTAAGTGGGACGTCAAGAGACATTCCAGCTGCATCTCCTGGGATCAGGTCTTCTCCTTCTATTGGAATCCGATAATCCGGTATTCTTAAGATTGAAGGGAGGTTCCCACCCTCTTCTGCTGGTATCCTTCTGTGAGAAGGGAACGCAGTTGACCCCCAGCTGCCTCTCACTTGGTGGCTTCCAGGGGCTGGGACTGGACCGCGGTGGCTCAGGATGCATGCAGGATCACCATGCAGGAGGAGAGCTGCAACCTAACCCACCTGGAGGATGAGAGACCGGGGTGGGAGGGGGCCAGGTCCTGATTTAAAATCCTTCAAGATTGACTGCTCCTCTTTCCTCTGTTCTTTGCAGGAGCCGCACGGTGACCCTGGGGGGTATATTTCAGCTGGGGAACTGGAGTACAGAGAACAACCCAGAGGACCGTAAGACAATCTGGGACGGATGCTGCAAGTTGATGCCCAGCCTCCAGGTAGATCAGCCTATCCGAGATGGGCCAAGGCTCTTGTGAGAAACACCTGCATTCTCCCCATTTCCCTAGCCAGAGAAGGAAGTCCCTGTGGCAGCGGAAGCATTGGGGCCTGAGAATAAGCTGCTGAATGTAATCCTTCCAGGAAGCCAAGGTAGTCGAAGAATGGAGCGGTTTGCGCCCATCGCGCCCTGCAGTCCGGCTGGAACACGAGACCATTCGTCACGGGACGGTCCAATCGGAGGTAGCCATTTTTCTGAATGAAAAGGATTCTAGCAGACATCATAGATTCAGAATCCTGCATCTCTTCGGCTTCTGTGCTTTGAAGTTCCCGTTCCCTTTCTCTTTCAGGTGATTCACAATTATGGCCACGGAGGGTTTGGGCTCACCATTCACTGGGGGTGCGCCATGGAAGCAGCCAAACTCTTTGGGAAGATCTTAGAAGGCCAGAAGTTGACCAAGCCACCTCGGGCAAATCTCTGAACAAGTGCAAAGGTGTCGGGAACCCTTCTGTGTGTAGGTCTAACTTTTTCCCCCTTCCGTCTTACAAAGGGGAGCTAATTTTGTCAAATTTGGGGGTCTGGTTCCTTAAGAGTATTTATAACGGGAGCCCCCACCTTGGCTGTGTATACAAAGTAAATAAGACAGCCGTTTGGGACTGGTGAGGTGTTCCAAGATTTGTTCCCGCTTTTCTTTCAACTTGATTTAGGTTTTTGGTACAAAACAAAAACAAAAATGTCCCAAATGTTGATGGAACAACATGGGAAGCTGCAGATGGAAAATTTGTAAGATCAACAATTGCGTGGATTCCCAAGTCTAAGTACAGATAAACCTCAAACTTTCCACATGGCTGCTGGGTTTTATTCATAGGGAGCCAATGAACAAATGTGTTCAAGCAGAGGGCAAGCCATCATCTGAAAAGAGTTCATGTTGGATTATTTCTCTAAGTAAGAGGCCGGTCCTCCTCCTGCTCTGTGGGTTCATACAACTTTCTCTAACACTTTTTCTTCTCCAGTCACAGCTACATCTGCTTCTCGATCTATATTCTCTTTGCTTCTGGTCTCTAGTGGAGTTCTCCTCTGTTAAAACTTACAAAATACTTTGAAAGCAGGTTTGACTGAGCCTTTATTTATGTTTACTTAATTACTTTCTTAGCTAACCTCTTTTTTTAGTTCTTACAAAAATATGAGGGTGACTCCAGTAAGCTCATTACTTAGAATGAGATTGTCCATCTCAATGAATTCCGTCCATCTCCAGCTGCTTTTCATGGGTTCTAGCTCTTCATTCTGGACTTTGCAGCTCCAGCTGCAACTTTCCAGAAAAGGAACCGAGAAGACACTCCCCTAAGGGTACTAGAGCCGTGGTGAGTTTTCAGCCTGATGGCTGCTTTGGATGGACGCAATTCCTACTTTTGAGGGAGTGAGAATGCCATAATCCTCCTCCTTATGGAAAAACTACTCGTTTATTCAACATAAAATATCCAGGGTGGAATTGCACTGCCTAATGGTGTGTAATTGACGGAGACGGATGAAAATATAGTACAAGAAGCCCAGCATACAGAAATCGTCACGCGTCACAGTTAGAAACTGTACATCCGAACATAGCAGAGACTGAAATAACACCACTCTGCCCCAAACAAATAGAAACACCATTCCACACAGCATATACAGCGAGCTCTCCCCAAAGCTTTGCCAGTTAAGGAACTGGAGTCCCACCAAGAGTCCCAAACACCACAACTCAAGTGTCAAATGGCATTGTTGCTTCTTCTTTTTTTTAATGAACACACCCACAGACCTTGGTATGTTTAGAGCCCTATCTTCCTTACATACGTTGGTGAATTTCTGGTATTAAAATGCTCCTCGGAGATGAGGAGGCCAAAACGTATTGTCAAAAAGGGAAAAAAAAATGACAGCGCAGATTTCCAGGCTCAACAATCGGAAGCTTGCAAAATCGGTTTGCATCGTCAGGGAAAAACCTAATCCATTTAAATAGCCTGTGATTGGGTTTGGAAGAGACCACCTCTCTTTTGATCGTCATCATTTTTGTGTCGGCATGGAGCTGGTTTATCTGTTCAAGTGATTTGCACAAGGAACAGAACTTGCCTACAGTTTTAAGTAGCAGTTGCTAAAGGTTCCATGCCCCAGAAAGCCATTCAGACCCACCAAAAGAGAACGGAACTCTTTAGAGGTCAAGCGTGAGAGGTGGCACAATGGAACCATCTTAGTAGAAGCCACTGAGCCCTAAGCATGTCAGAAGTTGCCCCCATGAGCCTCCGGCACACCTGCACACAACACACATCGTAGCTATGACAGTGCCGCCTCCTTAGATACTCCCCGAGGCTTCCCAGTCCACAGGTTGTTTTTTTTCCCCCGTAGCTGAGCCACCCAAGGACTGCTAGGCATGGTGGAGAAGAAGAGAGCGAGAAAGGAGGAGGAAGGCCTAGAAACAGGGTCCTCTTCCTGACAGAAAGAAGAGGGGGAGGACCACCACTGGGGCATGGGCCCATCCTTAAGCCCCTCTGTTGGGGAACGCGGATATGAACCCATCACCCTTATGAGTTGCATGAAGAAGTGATCTAGTTTGACCTGACAGAATCTGCTCCCTTCCATTTTGCTAAATTCAAGAGAGGATTTTTTCCTGTAATGACCTCGCCATGCACCATTTGCTAAACTTACAGACTTCTCCCTCCTCTACTTGCCTCCTGAGAAAAACGCTTCAGTCCCTGGGTCCCCTGGGTGGACATTTCCTGCGGCACAACTCTCCTTTGGAAATGGGGCAGTCCTAACCGAATGCCGTGTTTCCAAATTTCCTTTTTTTGCAGGATTGACTTCAATACCCAAGGAAGTTCTCTCCAGTGGTGAGAGGAACAGCATTTACCCGAATGCCTGTCCACCTTCACAATCCCAGTTGCCAAGGAGATTCAGCTAAATTAGCGGTTTGTGGGCCTTGACACTTCAGGGTGATAGAAAGAGTGCAAGGCTGCTGATCAATTCACAAGCGCCTTTGAGCTACTCTAGGCGTGAGTACACATACATGTGGCCCCTTTTGCTTCTCAGGGTTGAAGACATGAGATGTCCTGTGAAGAATGGAGTCCTTGAAGGCATGGTAACTGCTTAGTGTGAGATGGAGAAGTTCCCTTGGCAACCAGAACAAAACTTGGTTCTCTTCTTGTTTATGTCCACCGTGAAAAACGTTGTAGAAATTTGGGGCTAGATCTTTCCATGGTGATATCACATTCCTCTTCAATGCACACAAACACACAAACACACTTTCATCTCCCAGATGGAATGCCTCTCCTTGCACATGGGGGTGGTGAAGATGCAAGCAACAAAGGATCCAGGACAGATTGACCATCCCTTCTTTGGGCCAAGGATGGTAGTGAGATATTGCACTTCTCGGGTGTTGGGAGTGTTGACTTCCTCCAGGTGGGGCAATCACCCCTGGGAGCCAGAGTTCGATTGGGGGACCCCACGCCCAAACATCTCCTGCCCCCACTCCTTGTGGGTGGACTCCTGAAGGCCGCGGCCTCTGGTTTCGATGGGAAGCAAGCAGGAGGCCAAAGCTGCCAAGATGCAGCACCCGCTGTAAACGATCAGCGTCAAATAGACTGAAGACTCCAGCATCACCTGGAAACGGAGGTAGAAAATGATCAGCAGAGAATGAGGTTCTTGCCAGGATTCGGACAAAAAAGTGCCCTCCAGGCTTGGTCAAATCTACAAACCTC
Source organism: Natrix helvetica (assembly GCF_964273705.1). NCBI lineage: Eukaryota > Metazoa > Chordata > Lepidosauria > Squamata > Natricidae > Natrix > Natrix helvetica. The sequence continues at coordinate 13,978,998 of NC_138564.1, forward strand.
CCAACCGAGAGGGTTGTAGCAAATCTAGCATGAAGATCCAGGTTCTGCCACTGTATTGCTAGAGTTTCCCTTCAGAAGTCTCCAGAAGCCCTGATTCACTGGGATGTCCCAGGACAGGACTGGGTCAAGGTCAAGCCCTGAGTTGCTGCTAGGAGGCGTCCTTGCTTTACCTGGGCAATGAAGGGTGTGATGAGGGCACCAACTCTGGCCACTCCGCTGCATGTCCCCAGGCCCAGGGCACGGGTAGCGGTTGGGTAGACCTGTTGAGAAAGCCATGACCGCCTTGAGGCTCCCTGCCCACCCTTTAGCTTGCTGCCGTTGCTGGCGGTCACTTGGCCACACCCTCTTCCGAGGGAGCTCCAACACCGCTCTCAGCTGGAGAAGAGGTGCTTACCTCAGGGGTGTAAACATACGCAGCCTGGAATCCTCCCGAAATAAAAGCCCTGGCGATGAAGAGCAGCACGGTGAGAACCTTCCTGTATCAAGAGAGGGGGGCTTGTTTTCAGAGACCCTGCAGCCCCGTGGAGGAACCTCAATGGGGCGGGTCTTCTCTGGATCCCCCGACTCACCTTCCAACACAGAGGAAGAGCAAGAGGCTGCAGAAGGCAAAGACCAGGAAGGAGAGCGCCATCGTCTTCTTGCGGCCGATCCGGTCAATCACCCACAAGGTCACAAGAACCCCTGGAGGAGAAGGAGAAGCAGGAGAGGATCCTTCAGGCCATTTCACCACCACCACCACCACCAGGGTCTGGGTACGAGGGTGAAGCCTTCCAGGTTGCAAGAGAAATGGAGTCGACTTCCCCACGGGAGCGTCTGGCCAGCCACTGGTTCCAGGTTGGGGGGTTATCAACTTTTCTGAACTTGCTGGCCAAGTCAGGTCAAAGGACATCTTATCTTCCCCAGGAGCCTTTTCTAAGAACAGAATTTGTATGGACTGCCCACGTCTCCAGGGTGACAGCACTACATTAGATGGTTTCCCTAACGTCAAAGGAAGATCTCTCATTTCTCCTGGCAAGCTCTCCTCAAAAGACTTAGGGGTGATCTGGGAGAGCGCAGTGGGGGCCTCAAGACCATAAGCCCCATTTCAATAGAAACGGGGTGAACCAACGTCTCTCTTTGAAGGAAAATTCCAGAGGCCAATATTTATTCTTAAATTGTGTTTAGCATCTTGGGTAATGCAGATAAATCTTAAAAATATGTTGGCAGCACCTGTCAGTTTTAATCGGGCAAGCGATGGGGGGCCAGGGACCCATTGGATTCATATCTCAGCGCTTCCTTCCCAACCACCATGGGGCCAAAAGGACGAAGAGGAGGGTCAGAATAACTCAACGCAAGCTCCTCCTCCTGGTATCGTGCCACCTCTTGCCCCTCCCCCAGTTGCAGACCCCCATGGGCGCCCCTTCCCCCTTCCAAAGGTCTACCTGGGAACTCGGAGAGGGTAGTCCAGAGCAGATCGATGTAGTCCTTTTCCGTCAGAACTTCACACGCCAGGCTGCATTTGGCCTTCACCGTTTTCCTCCTGCTGGACACTTGGATGGAGAAGGAGGAAGAGAGGGAGGTCTTCAGCCCCCACCCTTTGCTGGATAGCCAACCTTGTGCCCTGAGACCCAGTCGTTCTCGTTTGCTCACTGTTGGCAGAATCCCCCTCACTTGACCATCACCAAGTTTGATCCACCAGATGCCCACAGGGTGACCAGCCCACCCAGTACAGATTTTAGGGAACCCCCAGCCCCTGGGAAATGCTCATGCAAGTAGCCCTTCCAGGCATTGAGGGGGGGGGCTTCTGTCCATCCTAGCAGGCCACTGGCTGAATGGACATCTTGTCAATGGTCCTTCTTGACCTCAACTGAGGCACCAGGTAGAAACATCCATTGAACGAATCTTCCCCAATCTGGTGCTGGACAGGACGGGGGGGCATCCGCTTAGTTTAGTGGAAACTTCAGAGATTAACTCTAGGCCAGGCCCTCCATACTTGACGACATTAAGACTTCAACTCCCAGAATTCCTCAGCCAGCTATTAAAACATGGTGGCCTGGACTGGAGAATCAGCTGGGAATCAGAAATAAGGCAGCCAAGAATGGAAAACCGGCAGCTGGTGGAAAGAACAGCATAAAGAGGCGATGCTGCTGGAGGGCAGAATAGATGGCCACTGAGATCCCCACTGAGGGGCCGGGCAACCATGAAACTCCAATGTCTTCCCTCGGAAGAACCCTTTGGCCTGGCCTGAGGGCATCCCGGGCGTATTTTCTCCCCACTCTGTTTGACTCACAGCTGCAAAGGTCCCCTGCTTGGAAGAGCTCCGTGGTCAGCAGGACGAGGCCGTAGTAAGAAAAAGCGTTGGAGAACCTGTGAAGAGCAAAGGGGAAAACCTTCAGAAAATGAGATGCCCTCAAAAGGGAGCATAGAACAACAACGGTGCCGTGGAAAACAACAGCTATCGGCGCCCAAGAGAGAGCTACTACGCCACCCAGTTGCATCTCACAGCAGAGGAATCGAGACTTGCTCTGAGATGGTCCCCAGCTGTTCTTCTTCATCTGTCTCTTGGCAAAGTTATTAAACTCTGATGTAACACACACACACCCTCACCTGGGAGAACTTCAGGAAGCTTTATTGACTTCTTACTGCTGCATGCCTGTTTCTTCACTCAGGCTTTTACTATTTAAAAAGTCTTGGTCAATTTATCAGGTGTACAGTAAATCCTTCCAGCGTTGGTCTGAATGGGCGTCCACAGGACTGCACTGTATGAGGTCATTTGTGCTGAGGGGCCCCTAGACCTACGATTTCTCAAATTACTAGGGTGGACGGAGGGTCCCAAGGGAGCTGCTTGTCAACGGCCAGACCTCCACTCCCTTCAGCCAAATGCCCTGTAGGCCACCAGCCCACCTGGGATGAAGGGTCAAGCCAGATTTCCAGGCAGCATTGCCGTCTTACCAGATAAACCACAGCAGAAGGGTCGTCAGTCTGAATTGTGGCGTGAATAAGTCCCTCATTTTCCCTCGATCTTCCTGTTTGGAAACAAATGTTCGGTGCTGTCTCAACAACAGCATAAAGTCAGGAGCAAAAGTGCAGCTCCAGGTTCTCTCGGGTGAGTCCTGGAACCGGGAAGTCACACAGGCAAGGATTCCAGCTCACCAACCTCTGAGGTTCATGGCATGAGCGAGGAACGCTTTTTAAAAAGTTTGCCAGCAACTGCCAAGTATGAAACGCAAGCCCTGTTTATAGTGACACTGAGTTCAAATGCAGCGCCTGTTTTTTCCCTACTGGGGCCTTTGGATCTACTGCTGGTGGGATGTTTTCTCAGCAGTTTAGAGAAAGGTGGGGAGGTTGAAAAATAGTCAAACCAAACCGGTCCCCATCCTTCCCTCCTCAAGATTTGGGACAGTCATGAAGACCTTCTTCCAAACTCACCTGCCTAGACATAATCAGCTTCCCCAGAGGCATCGGGGTGCCATTTTCTGTTGCAATCCTTTTCAATGTAGCAATGGCCTTTTCTTGGTTCCCGGTTAAGACATCGTATCGAGCACTTTCCGGCAGCCACTGCAGGAGACAAGGAAGGCCGTGAGATGTTGCCCAGCTTCCCCCAACCTGATGCCCAGGCTGAACCTCCTATCTTGTCAAACCTGCCAGCTGGAAGCCAAGTGGGGTGGCAATCCGACACTTCTTGAGGACACGAAGCTGGGGGAGCATCTCTAAGGCTTAGACCATCTAACTACCCAGGAAGGAATGTTATCTCATGTGCAGCCAGGGACCCCAGGAAGAATACGTACAAAACACAAGATGGCAAACAGCATAAGCGGGAGAGCTGAAAGGATGAGCAGCCAACGCCAGCCAAGGGTGGGCATCACAAACACGGCAAGGAGAACTTCAAAGACCGTCCCGATGGCCCAGAAGACCTGTCCATGGAAAGGAGGGGGGGAAAGGAAGGGTTAGTCCAATGGATGAGTTCCACGTCAGCAAAGTAGATTAATTGCCTCGGCTTCTGATGGCCACCACTGGTGGAAAATCTGTTCGGCATGACTTGCTCACATGGCACACTCCCAACCAATGTGGCAGCTTTGGAGGCACAAAGAATGAAACGGGACAGAGATGATGGACCCTGCAGTCTCTACTCCTCCGCTTTTCATTTTGGATTTCTCTGTCATCTGAAATCTGACTCTTCCCCACTCACCTCAATCAGCAATATGCACTTCGCTCTGGATTTCATGGGGAGGAATTCTGCGTATAATGTTACCCTGGAAAGAATACAAATATCAAAGAGGTAGATTGCAGCGTGACAACAATATGGGTCCCGCTATCCAGGAAAACTGTTGACTTTTTTATTGAAGCTCCAGTCAGAATGTTCAAAACAGCCTTATCCTGGTTTGGTAATGCCAGCGGGCGACACCTAGGAGTAGGTCCTTCTCTGTGATGGGCCCAACCCTCTGGAATGACCTCCCCCCAGACATCAGAACCACCACCGACCTCCGCTCCTTCCGTCAAAAATTAAAGACTCACCTGTTTCAATCAGCTGGCCTGGCACTCTCTTAGTTTTGCCTCCTGGGGATATATTTTAATTGGGTTTGGGTATTTTAATTGGGGATGTTTTTTAGGGTTTTCATAGCATATTTATTTCTTGTACAGTCTCATCTCCTCCACCTAAATGTTTAGTATTCAATTGTTTTACATTATTTATATTGTTATTCATGTATTTTATCTGCATTTTATCTGACTGTACACCGCCCCGAGTCCCTTTTTGGGAGAGGGGGCGGTTTAGAAATCCAAATAAATAAATAAATAAATAAATTTGGTGATGGATTCAGAATTGGGGAGCCATGGGAAGATGGCAGCTATTTCAAGCAGGACTCTCCAAAGCCCGGGTTATGTTTGGACAAAGGTGGTGGTGGTGGGGTTATAGTACTTACGACTGAGGGACGCCTCCAATCCCAAAGCCCACCAAGCCCCTCAGGACCAAGATCCAGCTGTAAACTGGTGCAAATCCACTAAGGACTCCGTAGTACAAGGTCCACAGCACGCTGATCTTCAGCCCCTGCGCGGAAGGAAGGAACACCAAGAAAGCAAAGTTTATTGCTCCCAGGACGAAAATCCCAAACTTTCCCCAGGGTGAATATGCAGAATATATAGGGGATAATCCCTGAGCCTGCAAATGGGATTGCAGAGGACTGAGATGGTAGTTCATACATCTGGAAGAATGCTAAGCAGAGTAATGAGGGTTTGGCATTTAATGCAAGGGGACTAGTAAATATCCCAGATGCGTGTGGGAGACTTACGGTTTTTCTGCCATATTGGTCTGAAATATTTCCCCACAGTGTGGAACTAAACATCATTCCCAGGAAAACCACCTGCAAGGAATGGAGAAAATGGATTTGCTGGGTGCCAGCTGAAATGGGGGTTTCCTAAGAAGATGACCTCCTAATGATGAAGGAACAAGATGCTTAGCAAAGAGACATCCCACAGACTCTCGGCACAAGAATTTTACAGAAGCCCTTGCCATGTCTACGGTAAACAAACACAATTTACCGATGTGTTTGAATGTATTCTCCACCCAGCTCTAATGGTCTCCCTCTCGGAGTGTTAAAAATCACAAGAGACAATAAAGGATAGAAGGTAACAGTAAAAGAGAAGGAGAAAGGTAGAAGGATCAGGTAAGTTGGCCACACCTTCAAAAATATCAACGCAACATACTGGGGTGTAGGTAAAATTCATTTATCAGGAGAAACATGACAAACCATTCTTAATCACTCATTCAATTCAATCCCTTATTTGTTCAAATGTATCGATAGTCTCCTATGGGCCCATGGCTTCATGGAATGGAATTACCTGGAGGGAATCACTAGGGTAATTCTATGCATGGGATATAACAAACATTGCCATAACTGTTCTCACTGCCATACATAGGAATGTCTACAGTTTACTTCTAGCACTGCCAAGAATTTTCATGCTCCCTGCTTTATTAAACTTGCTTTCTGAAAATAGTGGGGCTTTTTCCCCCTGTGTTAACATCCCACGGCAACAAGGGGAAACCCCTTAGAGAATACAGGAGGAGCTGTGTGGTATTTTCCTACCGATGTGAGCAACGCAACCTGCCAGGTGGGTAATCGCCACTCACAATGAAGCTGAGGTGCCAAGATGCTCAGAATCATCATTTCCATGGCATCAGCCATCTGGAAGTGAAAAGAGACAATATTATCAACCCTTTGCCAAGGTCCTTCAGAACCGACATGCCCCATGGCCTAGGTCAGGGGTCTCCAAACGTGGAAAATGAAGAAACTTAAAGCTTAAGTCTCAGAATTCCCCAGCCAGCTAAGGGGGTTGAAGTCCACAAGTCTTAAAGTTGCCAAGTTTGGAGACCCCCTATCTAGGTGGACCAGTCAAGGAAAACCCAGCCTTGCTTTGATCTAATACTTCCCAAGAACCCATCAAGATTGGTAGATCCATCTACTTGCCCATGCTAAGCCAGTCAGAACGGAGAGTTTCCACTGGAACTTGCCAAACCCAATTGCTTCCACCACATCTTCCACCATGAAAGTATCTGCAAGGGAGAGAAATATGCCAGGAGACAAGGTGATTTCACCTGTCACAATCCCATTTCCAGGTTGCTTTCATGCACTGGGCTGCCTATGACCACTTTGCTTTTTTTCTCAAGGCCAAGGGCTAAGTGATCTACTCACCATCAGTTGGGTTGGCAAACTCCTTTGGCACAATGCTTCCATCTTCCAACTCTACAGCTTCTAAGTCGGTCTGGACACCCTCAATCTGAACTTCGTGCTCTCCTGACACGGCATCCTCTTCGGATCGGGTGCTTTCTCCTGTCCGACGGAACTTGACAACTCTAGCAAGAATGGAAGAGATTCCATGGAGGTTGGAAGAAACCAGAATCTGCGCGCCTGGCTTAGCACCTCTGTTGGTACCAGACATAAGCTGAGGCCTTCTGCTGGGGAGTCATAGCAAGGTCTATTCTTGTCCGGAAGTCAGATTTGCAGAGAAAGTTTCTATCTTTGTTTGAAGGAAGTTGTGCCAAAGGGCGTCTTAGAAGTGATAGCTCATGAAGTCAAAGAAATATGCAAGCTATTTAATGTTGGAGGATTTTGATTGCTTGCCAGAAACTAAATCTGTTTTCCTGTGCAGATGGCAATGAATCCTGCAAAAGCTACAAGGTCAGTAAGTGCTGGGAATGCAAATATATATCTTGAGATCTCAGACAATGGCACGTTGGCTCCCAGCTGGCTAAATAAATACATTTGACACACATAAATACGATGGGCCTGCTGTGGTTCCTTTGGGGATATTCAGAGATTAAAAAGTATCTCAAAGCGAATATTTCATATTTCTTCAACCAAGAAGCAGAATTTATGTTGCACTGCTAAGTCATAAGCTAGGGGAGCTTTTCGATGGATGAGGTGAGAAATGAGTTATCAGTATTTTGGAAATTTGATAACAACCAGGTTATTGGGTTTGGGTTTGGCTTGGGACAAAGCAGAGGTAATAAGGATAAGCATTACAACGGAAGAGAACAATTGTAGCTCAGGGTTGAACTGTGGACTCTTTGGTGCTCTCTGAACCTGGTGATTTTCTTGCCAATGTTTCATCACCTGACTAGGTAACATCATCAGTGCTAAGGAAAAAACAATGTTTTGTTGCCTGGATTTGAAATCGTCATGGCCACAAATGATTCCATCCTGCTTTTTGAGCGCACCCAGAACCTTGAGCCCCTAAAGGACTGTAGGGCTTTCATGCTTTCCATCCGTGGCTGCTCTTCATGCTTTGCCCATTCATATTTCATCAGCATGAATTATGCAAGAAGCTGACAGACAGACAGACCCCTTTTAGCAACAAGGGAGCTTCCATTTGCAGAATGGAAAAGGGGGGCAAGTGCTTTATGGAGACCCCTGACCAGAAATGTTAAGCTGCACTGACCAGACTGCCACACCTAAAGGACCTTGACGGCTTTGTGGGAATGGTCCCACAAACCATATGCACCTTAATGAAATCTATCCAAAGAAAAGAGGAGTAGTTACGAGGCAGAAATATTAAGTCCATGTTAAATTGCTTACCAATTCCAAATACTCTGGTCATAGGAAGCCCACACTGAGGGTTTCCTGATCAATTTTGTGCCTCCCCCGTGGCCGGCCTGCATAGTCAAGAATCCACCAACCTTATCCATTCTGAAATCTTACAACTGGAGCCCTCCTCACCTCCCTCATTTCACCAAGCAAAGGGGCTGCAGCTGTCACAATCTGGCTTGGCCTACAGAGGGGATCCTGAGTGAAGAAAAGGGTAGGACCGATTCTCAGAACTGAATCAGGCCCTTCTGGTTCTACCTTGAGATTGGGGGGTGTGGAGGAGGAGAGGAGAGGTTTGAGCAGGACAAGATCCTGGTTCCCTGAAAGGGTTAGACTTTAGGAACGGTGCTCTGCTTTCTCCCCACTACAGAAGCTTTCTAAAGACTCTCTCTTTCTGGGATGAAAAGCATCTTTTAGAAAGTAAGACACTTGCCTGCTAGCCTTAACTGAAGGGAGCTGGAATAAAAGGAAACAGAGCCATCCCACGGATGTTGGAGAGGAACTGTGCGTAAATAGGCTGTGCCTAGCAAAGCTCTCGGGCGCCCGAGTTGTCTCCGTGGGATGCATTTGTATGCACTGAAGCACCTCGCAGCTCTGAAAGGAGCTAATTAAGCCAACATGTAAAAGGCTCCTTTGCCCAGAGAATCTTGCAATTTGATCTGTGCCTGATCCACCAGCCGACAGTCAGCAAAATAAAAGGTTATTTCTTTGCAGAGCCAGACTGTCACAAGGAGAAATTCAAATTCCTGCAAATGTGTGGGTGTCTCTGCTCACCACACGTATCTGAGGTGGAAGCATAAACTACCCCCCCCCACCTTTCTGCCTAGCAATGCCACACATATTATCCCAAATCTTGCAAAGCCTTCATCCTCCTCCTCGGATCTCTCTGCAAAACCTGTAGTTGCAGGAAAAAGCAGAGGAATTCCTAGCCACCCCCATTCTTGCAGCATTCAGGAAGAGAAGGAAAAACATGTCCGAAATCTAAGATCTTCAGTTTCCATGATCACAAACATTTTGGCTGGGTCAAAATTCTGAAATTTCCCTTCAGAAAATAACATCTCCTACAAAAGCCGAAGTGTTGATCCTGGGAGAAAGCAAATGATGTTTTGGGCAGGGTCCCCCATGCAAGGACCCTCCAGTTGGTGGGTCTACAACTCTCATCCGTCAGCGATGGCTGGGAAGATCGGAGCGCTCCAGTCCCAGGCCTCTGGAGGGTCCCAGCTGTGAGGGCGGGAAGGGGACCTTGCAAGCAAGGAATTCGGTGCAAGGCACAACAGGGTTCTTTGCAAGACCTCTCAAGGAGCTGGGGCGCTCTCCCCACCCCGGGTTACTTACGGCAGTTGCCTTAGCTGGAACAAATCTTCCTCCATTGCAAAGGTGTGGCTGGAGGTCTCATCGCTCTTACATGGTGGGGAGAAGCAGGTGATTTCAGGAGGTTGCCTAGTAGGACAGCTCCCGTTGCAACCAGCCAGCCTGCGCGATGCAAATCCAGAAGGAGGAGGCGAGTTCTGTAATAGCAGCAGCGGGGGAGGGAGGGGGGCAGCCTTGAAATCCTCCCCTTTTTCTTGCTGCCTGCTCTCAGTTCGCTTTGCTGGCTGCAGGGCAATCTTCCATCAGGCAGGGATTATTAGAGGAAAACCTAGAGTTCTTGGGGGCAAAACACCCCAATCTAATACTGGTGCCCCGGTGGGGTGAAAGAGATCCACAAGATGGACCCAGCTCTCTAAAGCTCCTCCTACAGCTGTAGGGTTTGCTGCAAGAGATGACTAAGAAGAGATTTCTTGCTGGGCTGGAAGGAATTCTTGGGTCCAGAGCTGGAAATTTAAGCCATGCATCTCTTCTTTCCAGGGGCTGAGCAACTGAGCAGTGGCGGAAGCTTCCATCTTTTGCCTCTTCACCTGCCACTCTGGTAGACTTCCAGGGCTGGCTGTTGCAGGTGGAGTGGTTGAGATGAACGAAATTGAAATAAAAGAATTTTAGAAGGAGCTAAATTCAGTTCAAAAAGATGAATTCATGTAATGCGGGCATGAAAAGAGACGGGGAACAGCAAATAGAAGGAAAGACCAGGAGGGTTAGACAAGATCTTGAGTTTCCTATCAGGAGAAGAAGCACCAGAACCTCCAGTTAGACTAGACTAAGTGTGCTTTGCTATAACCTGGAGTAAACAATGGATGCAATTATGATATCACAGTCTCATGGGTGATATCCTCAATCTGAAATGAATGCACCTGCCTCAGAATGCAAAGCTTGATGGCCCCCTCCCCAGTCTTATGCTTCTCAGGTGTGTGTGTGTGTGGGGGGGTTGTTTCTGGAAGTTGCTCTCCCTTATCTGGAAGACAGAACGTGAGGAAGGCTGCCTTCTGGCACATTGGGAGGCTTGAGGGCACTAGATCTGTCTCAAAGAAGTTGGCTTGGATAACTTCCCAACTCCGCTTTTGAGTGGGTCGCTCTTGCTTGGGCTGAGTGACCTTCAGGCACAGGGAATCAGGAAAGCCACCGTTGGTGGTCAAGGTGGAACTAGATAATGCACAGGGAGCCTGAAGCAACAACGATCTTGACCAGGATTTTGGATGTGTCTGCTTCTTTTTTGTCCTCCTGTTGGATTGCTCCAGCTCATTGCAAGTTTTGTCCGCGAATTGACAAGGTTGCCTTAAATTCTAAATATATTCGAGAATGGGGTAGAGTTTGAAATGTCTCAGAACTGCTTTCCTTCATTGCTTCGACCCCCTTAAATGTATTTAAATTGTTTACTTTCAGTTGGTGTTTGGGATGAACTATTAATAGTGCAGCTTTATTGCCTGATGCTTAGTTCCCTCTGGACTCAAGAGGGCTTACTCCCGTGTAAAAGTGAATCTCCCCTCTTTAAAGCCAATGCTTCAAAATTGCTTTGGTGCAATAAAAAAAAAGTTGATCATGATGTTTTTGCGCTCTCTCTCTGTCTTCTCCTTACGGGAAAAAGATGTCCTCCTCCTATTACATTTTATGGAAACTGCTCCGCGGAACCTTTGTTTCGGCTAGCGGAACCTAATTTTCGCGGCACCCGGGGCAGCAAGGGATCCATTGGGAGTAGCAACCGAGGGGGCGGGGAGACCCCGTTGCTACGAGACCCCCGGGAAGGAGCTGGACCAGGCGGTTTCCGTTCCTGCCAGAAAGTCTTCCCCGGCGACCCGGACCCGCGTCTTCAGTTCCGCCCGTGGAGCGCAGCCAGGCCGGGGATGCTGCTGAGCCGCTTCGGCCGGCTGGAAACGGAGCGGGCGACGGCGGTGCTGCGGCGGCTCCTTCGGGCCGGGGGCTCGGCCAGGTCCGGCTGCGAGCGGAGCGGGTCCCCCTGGGCGCCTGCGGGGGAAATGGAGGGAGGCGGCCGGCGGGATGACCCTCTGCGCCCAGCGGGTCTCTGCGGGCTGGGTGGGAATGGCCAGCCTTCCCCAGGGGAAGGGACTACAACTCCCAGAAGGCGCGCCGGCTCTGAAGGCTTCGAGGGGCAGGGGAGGTTGCTCGCCCTCCAGGAGGGGCTCCTGTCACGTCTCCTTCCTTTCCTCTTAGGTCCAGGATGATGAGGAACTGGGGGGTCATCGGTGGGGTGGCCGCCGTCTTGGCCGCCGGACTCTACGTCCTCTGGGGCCCCATGGCGGAGAGGAGGAGGCGCAGGAAAGGTGAGTAGGAGGGGTGCCCAACTGGGGTCTTCCCCTGGGACTGTACCCAGTTAGGAATTGAAATGACTGCAAGCCAGCATCCAAGCTCCAGAGATTCTCTTCTGTTGGAATAAGAAGGGAAGCAGGTTGAGCTCCATAAGGCTAACTCGTTGTATTTTTCTCCGCAACAGGGCTGGTGCCTGGGCTGCTCAATCTGGGCAACGTGTGCTTCATGAACTCCCTTCTCCAAGGGCTGTCGGCGTGTCCTTCTCTCATTCAGTGGCTGGAAGGATTCACAGGTCAGGACTCGGCCGGCCAAAGCAAAAAGGGTGGCCAGCGGTCCCTCTCGCTGACCTTGCTTCGCTTGCTGAAAGGTAGGGATCCCTTTTGCAAGGGTGTGTGTGTGTGTGTGTGTGTGTGTGTGTGTGTGTGGTGCCTGTCGTTTTTCTGAAGTCCTGTGTTTTAACCTTTGACTCTTTGTTCTGTTCATTGGATCACCTAGCAAACAAGATGCAGCGCTTTTTATGATAACGAAGGAAGAAGCAGCGATGTAGTGGTAGAACACAGTTCTAGAAATGATGCTGTGAACGTTGGCATGGCAAGAGGACACGTTTCATCAGAAATTTGTAGAAAACTAAATGCAAATTCTGTCATTTGACAATGTTAGGGCAGGCAAGTGTGTTCTGACAGTGTTGGTGTCAAGATTTCCCACTCTGTAGACTATTCCAAAGCACATGAATGTAAAGCATTTTTTTTAGAATCAGAGGCTCCAGGACTGGGAGGGAAATAAGTTCGCTTTTCTGAGAGTATCCGCATTAACTCTTTGGGCCATTTATTGCTTTCAGCTTTATCCTGCCAAGTGGCAACGGAGGACGACCTCCTGGATGCAAGCTGCTTGTTGGAGGTTTTAAGGCTATACCGCTGGCAGATCTCTTCTTTTGAAGAACAGGTAGTGATCGGAAAGAAGGCTTCTTGGTATCCACACATTGACGGTCTTGGTCTGTGCTATTGGGAATATTAAAAACAGGAGCAAAAATTGTCTTCTCCCTGTTTATTGCAGTTACCTTTCCTGCGGTTGTTGACCTTGCATTTTAAACTCCACTGTCATTTTCTCCTTTGCCAGGATGCTCACGAACTGTTCCATGTTCTTACTTCTTCACTGGAAGAAGAGCGAGACAGTCAGAGCCAGATTCCACATTTATTTGACGTGCATTCACTGGAGGTGAGTGAAAGAATAGCTAAGGTACACAACTAGAATTAGAACAGAAACCAAAATACAGTTTAGGCCAATCATCTATCCTCTACTTGCCTGGGAGTTTGCCATCTTGAACTTTGGGGCATTTATTTTTTCAGTAGCCTACATAGGGGCTGGGCAGGGATGCATTTTATCTTTCTTTCGTGTTTAAATCTCCCAAGACAAGTGATTCCAACAATGAAAAGTCTTTGATATTTCTGGCTTATTTTCATAGGACACTGTATTTGTTGTTTTTCCTACCTAGGAGCCGGAAATACCTCAAGAACAAATATGCTGCCGTACAAAAGGTAAAAAAAAAAAAGCTTTAACAGGATTGGCAGCCTGATTACACAACCCATCATGGCAAATGAGTTACGGTATTTTGTAGGTCCGCTTTATCCTGTGCCAAATCGCTGGAAAAGGCAGCATCCTTTCCATGGGAGACTGACCAGTCACATGGTTTGCAAGCGCTGCAAGCAACAGGTACGTAAGAAAAAGAAGCCCAGCTTTTTGGATCCACTGTGTAGAAATGTGTGGTCTTCTGGGATCCACCAGAATGGAGGAGTTGCCGTGAAAGTGTCCGACTTGGGCAGGGCAACAGAGGGGCTTCCCTATCCTTGCCTGTCTGCTGGGAGGCGGGAAGGTGTTCTGGTGGAATCCAGGGCTCCTTTCTCTTTCAGAGTCCCCTCAGGTACGATACCTTTGACAGCCTTTCCTTGAGCATCCCGGCCACCGTGTGGGTAAGTCCGTTTCCTTGAAGGCCCACAGCGATGCTTTGCGAAACTTCCGGGCTCCTGACCTTTGCTTGACATCCTCCCGCTGTCCGCAGGGCCATCCCTTGACGCTGGACCATTGTCTTCGCCACTTCATCTCCTCCGAGTCGGTCAAGGATGTCGTATGTGACAACTGTACCAAAGTAGGTCTTCCAAGTACCTTGGGATCGCGTGGCGGTGATCTGCATTTCACACACCAATTTGCACACAGGTGTAAAAATAGTGTCTTTGTGAGTCGTGTCTTGGACCCACCTGACCCCCTTGGAAATTGTTTGCTTTCTCCTCTTCCCCAAGATTCAGGCTGAAGGGACGAAGGGCCTCCAAATTATGGAGCACCACAGAACGACTTTTGTTAAGCAGCTAAAGTTAGGAAAGGTAAGAATTGGGGTGGTGGAATTGTCGTGAGTTTACTTGGAGGGGCAAAGGACCCTCTCTTTCTCTTGCTGCAGCTTGTATACTCCATCCTCTGCCTCGCTCCATGTCAGCAAACGCTAGAAGATAGGAAAATGCTAACGAGGGGTAGGATTTCCTGTGGCAGATTGAGAAGACTTGGGTTCAGGTCCTTTGTGAAGAATGAAGCTCTCGTTTGTCCCTGAAAGGCTAGCTTTCCTTTGTGAGGGGGTTTCCTTCCACCTGTAGCTTGCAGAGGATGAACCAGTGTCACAGGCTGACTTCTTAAGCCACTGGGAAATTTGACACTGGTTCTGTGTGGGCCCAAGAATGTCGTAAGAGCCAGCCAGGGGTTCCCGTTTGGGAAAACTTTGGGCTTGTGTTTCAGCTACATTGGAACATGGGAATGCCTTGTCTTGCCACCCACAGCTACATTTCCCTCTTGACCTAGCTCCCTCAGTGTCTCTGCATCCACCTGCAACGGTTGAGTTGGTCCAGCCAGGGCTTGCCCCTGAAGCGGAACGAGCACGTGCAATTCAGCGAGTTCCTCATCATGGACCTGTACAAGCAGCACTTCCCCACCCATAAACCCAGCCCCAGGGAGGGTCTGCAGGCAGAGCCAAATCCTGGGCAAGGTAGGAACTCATGGAGACGAGCCCTGCCTGCTCACCTATATTGGGGGGCCCTCCGACATCAACAATCAGCTTCTTTGTTTGTTTGTAACAGGCAGGGAACAAGCAGGGAACAGCAAACCCATTCTCAGCAATGGCACGTGCTGCACTCCGTGGCTGCCTCCCTCCATCGGCTTCCCTTACATGGCTGTTCCCGGCTGTGGGTAAGTGAGAACAGGGTGGGCTGCTGCTAGACTTCCTTGGGGACCAGAGCAGCCTGTAACATACTATTTGTCTGCATCTCCCATGGGCTGCTGAGCCTGTCTATGAAACACGTGGGCATTGGTTGAGACTTTGGGTGAAATACCTCCCTGCCAGAACAGTTCTAGAGGCAGCTGCGGCTGCTGTACCACGATTGCAGGCAGAAAGAGGCGCATGCCGCTTGCTTCCCTTCTGAGGTCAAAACAGAAGAGGGGAGGATGGTTGTGGAATGAGCCTCTGCCTCTCTTTTCCCTCCGGTAGTTCCCCCATCTACGTGTACCGCTTAATGGCTGTTGTGGTCCACCACGGGGACATGCACTCAGGGCACTTTGTGACCTTCCGCCGTTCTCCATCGTCTTCCCGGACTCCGCCGTCTGCCGGCAGCCAGTGGCTCTGGGTTTCCGATGACATGGTGCGCAAGAGCAGCTTGCAAGAGGTCCTGGCTTCCAGCGCCTACTTGCTCTTTTACGAGCGCATCTGCTCCAGGCTGCAGCCTCCCAGCCGAGAACTCCAAGCCGAGGAATGACAGAGGAGAGCAGGCCGTGCACGGAGTAGTCGCTGCTCTTCTCTGGGGCAGGAACACACCGTGGGGTTTTCGCCGTGGACGCCCCAGGATGCAGGGGGTGGAGGGGGTGCCTCTCGACAGAAGCCGGCCCAAAGATACTCCTGTGATTTTCATCCATACGAGAAAAACCTTCATGTGCTCCGCAACACTTTCCGTTCCAGGAATTTCAAGTAGAGACCTCTTAGGATTTTCTCCCTTGTGATGTTCACCTCGGCTTCCTTTGTGGTGATTGATTTACTGCCAGTCTTTTCACAACATTTCATGTCCGTAGCAGATTCGGTCAGACAACAACCTACCACGTGCAGAGGGAAGGGTGGAAAGTCTTTTTAAGTGCCTTGATCGTATGTTCATTAGCAACAGGAGGGCCGCTGAGGGGTGTCTGGTGCTCTGGGATTCCGAGGAAGGCCTGCGTTTCTGATTCGGGCCTGAAGCTGCTTCCCAGAACGCAAGGTGTTATCTTTGTACTGATGAGTCTGTTGTAATTACATCAGATTTCTTGCTAGGCTCTCCTTCAGCAAAAGGAGGAACCCTCTTTCCTATACCTTGCTAACTCTGCCACCAGAATTTGCCGATTTAAAATATTTTGTACATGATAAAATTGCTGCTAAGATTCCAAATGTATTTGGACCCAGCATCTGTCTTTGTGCGTGAGAGAGAAATCCTTTTCTCACCTTCCTATATCGGCTCCTGTGGAATCAAAGCCAGGTGATGAATATCCCATCGACTTATCTTACGTGTCCCATTAAAGTCCCAACACCCATGACAAAGACAGAGCTTTTCTCCCATAGGAAACAAATGATCACTTTTGCTTTATTTCAGGCTATTAAAAAAGACACAAAACAGTAGTTTGTGGACCTCAGGCATGCCGCTGCTTGCAGTCACTTCAAGTTTGCTCAAATGGAAAAGAGTGGGCGGGACAAAGCGCAAATAAGCCCTGGGAAGACCCAGGCCCCTCCTTAGCTCCAAGCTGTGGGATCCCCTGGGCAGAAACAGGCCTGCATCTGTAGAGACACTTTAATCGAATTAGGACAGCGATGCCTCCCTGCTTAGAGAAGCATCATGAATCTTGACCAGCTCCTTAAGCAGCAAGCAGATTGAAAATGCACCGAGCCAGAGCTGCTGTTTGTGCAGCACACTCCCCACCCCTGCCAATAATTAACCAAAGTCTGGTTTATTCAGTTAACCCAGTTTTCTCATTGTGCCACAGGCCAGGTTCACACGAACCTTCAGGATAAAGTGTGACTGGTTGGTTAGGGAGGCAAACCAGAGCCACCTTGGTTAGAGACCCCAGGGGCTGCATCAGGTTGTGCAAACAGGCTGTGATTACAAAAGCCCAGTTTTGTGTCCAGATAGGTTTCAAGAAAAGGGGGCTGTAAACCCAGGCCACAGCCTGTGAGAAATAGGGGGGGGGCTTCAAGCACCTAAAAGGGAAAGGGTGGAAAGATGCTTCTCCCCTCCCCCCCGGACACCCCTTTCCCCGCTTCTGAGAGCTAAAGAGTCCTGACTTTCCGAAAGGTCAGATTGACTCTGGGTGCTAGCACTTTCTTGCGGCTGGGCAGGCTGTGGTACCAGTGGTGGTTGGTGGGGAAGTTCATCATTAGCAGACTGCCGTGATCCAACTGCAACTTGACTGGTGCGATTCGTCGGGAGGGGTTTTTGCCCCGAGAAGCCCCGTGGCGGAAGATGAAGTCCCTGCGGGCACCGAAGGACAAGGAGGCAATGGGGCTGCGGGGAACCAGCTCCCTTTCGTCATCCCTGTGCTCTCCGATGTGGTCGTGCCCATCTTTATACCTGCAGAGGCACAAGGAAGATCCTGGGGCCGTCTGCCAGGCGATGCAGTGTGGCAGCTGGAGGCACCCCAAATTCCATGTTCCAGGAAGAAAAGGGCGTCAGACTGACGGTGCTTCCTGTTGTCTGAAACGCCCTGGGGAATTACCTGTTTATCAAAACGAAGTTGAAGGTGTGCCCGGTGACCAGCTGGACATGGTCCCTGAGGCGATTCAGAACTGGAATCCAGGGCTTGGGGGAAAAGGTGACACCGGAGTAAGTGTAGGTGAGCCCAGCATCCCCGTAGGTCACCTGCTTCCTGGGGATGTCGTGCCACTTCCCGAAAATGTGCAGCTTGGTGAATTCACCTGTTTGGGAGAGAAAAGCAAAGCAGAACTCCTGATCCTGCCACAAATAACAATTAGCACTCATTTAGACCAGGGGTGTCCAAACTTGGGAACTTTAAGACTTGTTGGCTGGAGAATTCTGGGAGTTGAAGTCCAAAAGTCTTAAAAGTTCCCAAGTTTGGACACCCCTGATTTAGATGTTAAATTCCAGAGTCTTCTCCTTCAGCCCCCTTCCAAGCCAAGGGCAGGGGGCAAGGAGGAGAGCAGGGATTATTTCCAGTTGCCCCCCCCCCAAGACCTACAAAATACCAGCCAGCTGCATTCACCTTCAAAGTACTCCACTTCCTTTTCGAGCTGCTGGAAGATTTTGTCCGCCTGGGCTTTGCCATAGAGGGTGGCATAGTCACAGCTGAGCCCCTCTGCCCGGATTTTCTTCCACAGCACCCCTGGCAAGGGGGTCATCTCCTTCGGACTGCCTTGCTGGGCAGAGCCTTCCTCCTCCTGGGTGGCCCTGGGCCCTGGGCTCTTCTCCAGGGCAGGTCCAGGAACTGCTGGGATGAGGAATTTCTCCATCACCCACTTCAGGAGGAGGCCTGGGCGGGAGGAAAGGGGCAGCCCATGGCAGGCTTCCTCTGTGGCCCCTTGGCAGCAGAAGGGCTCCAGGCGTCACCTACAGCAGAGGGGGAAAGGCCAGCCAGCAGCTGCTGCACCTGCCAGGCCAAAAGCAAAAACAGGTGAAAAAAACAGCAATAATGGTGAATAATCACCCCCCCCCCAGTCAGTCCCTCGGAGCCCCTGAGGCTGGGCCCGAAGGGAAAGCCTTGCGCTCCCCAGGTGCCACTTTCCTCTTCATTCAGAGGGGGAAACGGGCAGGTGAGGAAGGGGCCTTGGCAAAGCACGGCGCGAGGGCCGCTCGCCAAGGAGCAGAAGAGCCGCCGCCACCGGAGCGGGTTGCAGCGGCGGCGGCCACCTGAGAGTCCGGGGGGAGCGCCCAGGGCGCATGCACGAACCCCGAAGACATTTTGCTCGCGGGTGGTTCTACCCGGCCACAGCAGCGCGCACGCGCGAATTTAATGGGAGGGAGGGATGGGCGTTCCTTGGTGGCGCGTAGCCAGGATTTTCCCGCCAATTTTTTCGCGGGAGATTCCACCGCTCCTACGCCGCCGCCGCCGCTCCCGACCTGCAGCGCCCCGTTGCCCCGGAGAGCAGTGCCACCATGATCGGGCAGAAGTCCTTGCTCTCTTTTTTCACGGCGGCGCCCGGCAAGAAGAGGACTCGCTCTCCGGAGTCAGCCGCGGCAGCAACTGAGGTACTTTTTTGGTAGTGGTGGGGGCGTTTAGTACGAAGAGTTTTATTAATTTAATAATGTTTAAATGTTCAGTTGACTGAGTTTCATGCTTAATGAATAAAAGATAATAATGTTATTAATTATTAATCGAGGGTGAAGCAGTCCCTGGGGATTGGGAGGGAGAAGCGGGGCATATGTTTAGCTACCACGTTTTTGCTAGTAAAGGCAAAAATTGCTGTCTGAGGTACCAACCAATCAGAAGGCTCTCAGTGGGAGGGCCGCTGGGGGCCGCTTACGGTCACGTGACCCGGCGAACAACGAGAATCCACACATTAGGGAGGGGCGGATCTTAGTTCGAAATGGTTCCGATTGATCTTAAGGGGTAAACCCCGCCTCTTCTACCCGCAATCCAATTAGAGGTCTGGGCGAGCCAAAGGGGAAAAAAAAGCAACAATGGACGTAGACCAATAGGAAGGCGAGGGGGCGGTGTCTTCAGGCTAATGAGCTTGGGCGGGATGCTGGGTTTGTTTTTCCCCGCGAAATGCGCATGTGTTTCTCCGGGCGGGAAGTGTCGGAGAGGTGGCTGCGGTTGCTTCGCCTCTATGGCAGCGGCGTTAGGAGTTTGGTTTTCTCCCCGCTGCCGCTTTCCTGCTTCCCTTTTCCCGCTCATGACCCGCTTCTTTTCCCTCTTGCAGGCCGCCAAAAGATCGAAGATTAATGGCTGTTCCCTGCGATCTCCCCCGCTCAGCCCGGAACTGGTGGAGCGCATCCGCAAAAACAAAGAGGCGGCACTACAGAAGCTCGCAGCCCGTAGCGCCAGCTCCATTCCTGCGGACCTGGGGCAGAGCTGGAGAGTCTCCCTGGCCGGAGAGTTCTCCAAACCGTATTTCGCTCAGGTGGGCAGGAAGCCAGGACTTTTACGAAAGGATCAGTTTTTTTTTGTTGGTGTGGTTCCCCCCTCCCCGTCCTGCTTTTAGGTCTTAGTCCAGCTAATTGAAGAGAAGGAGTGCTTGGTAATTATTGAGCATTATTGGGGTGAAATTTAGCCTGTTCCTGCTGATAACAAGGTTTTAGCTCAGCAGTCCATCCTCAAAGGTTACCACACCCATGGGTCAGGTGCTTTTTAAAGCAGTTGGCTTGTAGACCTTTTTAAAATGATGGGCGTTTTAAGAGTCATATTTTGATAAGATATGAGAGGACTGCTTGGGTGTGACACAGTAATTCATCTCCTGGAAGCCACAATCTGCCCAGCAGAATTTGTGATGAGAGTACTGGACAACATCAGGGCAAAGACTATTTCTGTGTATGTTATGGAATGTGTTATCTCCTTAGTTATGTCCTTTAATTGGGATCTAAATAAATCCCCCTCCCCTTTATACAGCTGATGACATTTGTTGCTGAAGAACGCAAGCGCTGTACAGTTTATCCACCCCAGCATCAGGTCTTCACTTGGACCCAGCTGTGTGACATCCATGATGTGAGTCAACCTGTTATAATTAGTCTGCGTTTATCATCTTGTTCTTTTAGGAATGGGTAGTGTTATCTTTGAGTGTTTTGCTATTAGCTGAGTTCACACGACACAGGTAGTCACTGGGTGATTTTTTTAGTTATCCCTATTTAAGCAAATCCTGACTTAATGCAGTGCTTGAATCCAGGCACTTTGCCAGTCACACTGAGTAGTCCTTGAGTTCTATGTAATAGCATTTGCTGCTTTTTATAATGCCACTAAGGAAGTAAAGAATTTTCTGTCTCTTTAAGTAGAAGCATAAATCTAGACAAAATGGTTTGAGAGCAGGAATAACAGATGTGGAGTGTTTAAATGTTTTCTGCTCTTGCTTTCAGGTGAAAGTTGTCATTTTGGGCCAAGATCCATATCATGGGCCCAATCAGGCTCATGGGCTCTGCTTCAGCGTCCAGAGACCGGTTCCCCCTCCACCCAGGTAAGGTTCAGCTCTGGCCAAGTAGTTCTGTTAGGTTCAGGGGTGCCGTGCTGTTTTATAGCATTCTTTGGAACAGCTGACTGTTGTGTCTATATTGTGTGAAAACATGCTTCTGAGACTTCTTTTTCTTTATAGCCTGGAAAACATTTACAAAGAGCTTGCTGTGGATATAGAAGGCTTTTCTCATCCTGGCCATGGAGATTTGACTGGATGGGCTAAACAAGGTGACCTAATGCCTTTCTTTTCCCAATTGTTTTCATGCGTTTGGTTGTGGTGCATTCGTGCTTCAGTTGCTAGAGTTACCCAGCCTTTCTGACCGATCTGAAAACTGAAGGTCACACCTTTGGCGATCATCCAGAGTGGTTGATGTGTCTCCTCTAAATATGTCCTTTAATTACTCTTTTTATCCTCTCATAATCACGGTTCTCATTAAGCAAAATAACTGCAATCTTTCAAACCAGGCTTGTAACAAAACCTATCATAGTGAACAAAATAATTGTAATTATTGTATTAAAGGACTATAATATACATTTATATAATATAAGGAAGTAGTTCCAGGTCCAACCTTCTGTCCCATCAACCTGGATGGGCGTATAAAGTAACATTGATTATCCAGCTTTGCTGGGAGCAAAAACAACTTTATTCCCCACCTTCCTACTAATGGCACCATGTTGCTGTTTTTACAATCCAGGGGTGCTGCTGCTTAATGCTGTGCTCACCGTCCGAGCTCATCAAGCCAATTCCCACAGAGAGAGGGGCTGGGAGCCATTCACGGACGCCGTGGTCTCCTGGCTGAACGAGAACCTGGATGGTCTGGTCTTCATGCTGTGGGGAGCTTATGCTCAGAAGAAGGGCAGCTCCATTGACAGGGTAGGTGGCTTTTGACAACAGCACCGGTCTGCATGCTTCTTTAAAAGGGGATTTAAGCGATGCCATAATGCTGTTTGCTTGCAGTAAATGATGAATCTAATCATGCTTTGCGCCTTACCATGATGGGGGGAGCTCACACAGCTTGGCTATCAAACGAGGATTAAAATAAACAAAACTTTTGCACGGTGGATGAATCTAGACAATGGAACGATTCCTTTTTAAAAAATCAATCCACACTCTAACTCAACAGAAGTAGAAATGTGGCCTGCTTATAGCATCTCTCTGCTTAATTCTGGACAATCGGGATACTTCGGGCTCTGCTAACGTCTTAATCTATGCCTTCCAATCCCGCCGGTTCTTCCAGCGTGTGGGGCTGGGAAGTCTAACGCTTCTGGCTTCTTGCAGAAACGGCATCACGTCCTGCAGACAGCGCATCCCTCGCCCCTCTCGGTGCACAGGGGTTTCTTTGGCTGTAAGCATTTCTCCAAAACAAACGAACTCCTGAAGAAATCCGGGAAGCAGCTGATCGACTGGAGGGCCCTGTAATAAGGATCCTGCAACTCCCCCGAGACCACAGCATCAGCCATTTTTTGTCCCTATCAAGCTGGAGAGCCTTCGTGGAAAGGTTCTTGGACGGGTTTCTTTGAAGCTGATCTAAACAGTATTCTTTTCACTTTTAATTCAGGGGTAGCCTGAGCCAAGGTGTTTACTCCAAGTACATATATTTTAATTTTGGAGCAAACGGAGACTAGCCAAGAAGCACTGCCCTGTTTTTCTTTGAATTTTTCATCACTGTCAAGAACTTTGTGCCAATCTGTTATTTGGAATAATGACCGGGGGGGTTGTTTTTCCTTCCTCTTTCCTATACTTCTCGGAGGAAAATGGAAATATTGACCAACAACAAGGTGCCTTTTTTGTTTCGCCTCTGCTGAAGAATTTATTCAGCAAGCTGCTTATTTCATCCAAGCTTGGTGCCTTATCTAATTACCCCAACTTGTCTTTTTTATTTTTAAATCTGCCAACGATTGAAGACTTTCAGGAGGTGCTATGAAAAATAACTTTTTAGTATTTTGACTTGCAGAAAGTGGAGCAACAGTTTGAAAGTATTCCATTTTTGGGACCAGAGTTTTAAAAAGTGTTGCCAGAATTCTGTGGGAAATGTTACTTATGTAGTCCCGAAAGGAGAGCTGCACTTGGCCAAAAATTACAGGCCGAAAGTTTCCTAGGGAGCCAGTTTGTGTTCAGACGAGGGCTGACAGGCATCGCACTTAGGGTGCGGTCAGTCCTCTATCCTGTGCAGAAAGAAAGCGGGTTCTGGTGCCAGCCTCAGGGACCTCCCTTCTGCCAAACTCAGGTGCCTTCTCGATGCTCCACTAGGCCAGGTGCTCCAGGAGCCAAGCGACTCGGTTACAGGTTATTCCTACAGGAGCCGGTGCTGAACTTCTGTTCGTGAGAAGAAGTGTTGCGTTTTGTAGTCTTCTATGCAAATTGCATACGGAGACCTTCCAGCTGGTATATTTATAATACCAATTTTAAGACAGTCCTTAAAAACACCCACATCTTTCCTGTAACACTACTTCTCTATGTTGACTTGTTCCAATGTTTTCAAATAAATTGTTCTGGTATTTACTTGAAATCCGTGATGCCCGTCCTCCAAAGATTTCTTTCCTTAAATGGTATTTTAGGAAAAGGTTCAGACTCCTTTGCATACACTCCAGCCTTTCTCTCAGGCAGTCTAGGGGCGCAAAGATGCTCTCTGCAGGGGCCCCCACAGTGCCAAGCCTGCCCTTGAAGGTGGTGGGGGTGGGAGGCCCTTGCAGCTGCCAGGGGGTGGATGCCCCATGCACACGAGGGGCATGTGGTGGGAAGGAAAGCGGGGGGGGGGTGTCCTCTGGGCAAAGGGAGCTTCCAAGCCCTTCAAAGGGGCCAGGTGTGCCCTTGTGCCCCTGGAAGCCAGGTGGGAGGGGGCGGCCTTAGGGCCGCGTAGATGGGCTTTGCAATACTTGCAATGAGGGTTTTTACCCAGGGGGCGCATCCGGCTTTTCCAAACGCCCTGGAGGCTCCCGGCTGCTTCCCCCGCCAGCGCCCGGGCTGCGGCTGCTCCATCCCCGGAGGGAGACGCGGGTTGGGGAGGGGGCTGGCTGCTCTCGGCTCCGGTGCGACGCCCCTCCCGGCTCGGCCCCGCGCTTTGCACGTAAGCGCCTGGAGCGGAGGTCCCCGCGGAAGGTAGGGCGTTGCAGCCCGCCACGGCATTTGCAACAAGCCCGCCGGCTTCCCCGGGCAGCCTGGCCGCCCTGCTCCCCGCTGCCCTGCAACCAGCCCTGCTTGAAACGGCTTTGATCGGGGCGGCTCCGCCTCGCCTTCCGACAAAGAGGCAGCCGGCGCCCGGGAGCTTTGCTTCGGAAGGAAGCGGGGCCGGCAGAGCAGGTGGGCCGTGCCCGGGGAAAGGAGCCTGCGGGGCTTTAGCAAGATGAGGACGATAAACGGTGCCTTGGCTGCTGGCTTTTATAATGCAAAATGATGCACAAGAAAACGAGGAGGGTTCCCTTCAAACTCTCCCTACGTTGTGTGTGTGTGTGTGTGTGTGTGTTGTTTATTTATTTGCAAAGGAAAAGGTAATCTTGCGCACAAGGCTACCGTCCGCTCCACATTTTATTTTATTTCCATTTATCTTTGCCAGGAGCAAACACATTTTCGGGAGATGCTAGAAGTTGTTGTTTACAACATTCAGTGCCATGTGTGGCATTCAGTAACCTTTGGGGGTGTTGTCCAAAAGGAGTTGTCAAGGTTTTTTTTTCCTGGGGAGCGAACTTTGCCCCAGTTAAAGTCAAAGTGTCCTCTTCTGCAGAGAGCAGAATGCCATGGAGCCCTGCCACCTGGCACCCGCTGCTCCAGCCTCCCGGGGCCAAGAAAAAAATTTCCATACCAACACAACATAAGGGTGTGATCTTCTTTCAGACTGGGAAGCATTGGATTCGGGCGTGTTCGGTTTTGGGTGGATTTAAGGCTGAGATGTAAGTAGCACAAAAGCCAAAATATTTAAATAAGAGGTGGTGTAGACCGGCCAAGAAAGGACCTGTTTTGAGCTGCCCCTGGAAAGGGGTTAATGTCACTATTGCCATTCATCTCAGCCCGAAGCTTTTATATCAGAGCTTGTTGGCTATAATAAAGTTATTTGATTTGGGAACTTTTATCATTTATTAATAAGTTTATGTTCACGAAGACTTTGCATGTGTTCTTGGCAACTGCATTTTTTTTATTTATTATTTTTGTTATACAGACACAGCAACCACCAACCTGCTAATTTGCTCGGCACTAACAATGTTAGCATACAAGTAATTGTGTGTGTTGTGTGACTGTCCATGTCCATGCAAGGTACAGTCAATCTTCACACCCCTGGGCTTGCAGCTGCTGAGGAGACCTAGCTAATTTGCTTGTCAGAAAGCATTTTTTTAAAAATAAAGTATATTAATGGACCAGAGAAAGCTGGGAAAGACTGCAGCTGTAATTAGTTAAAGCAGCTTTAGACAATTCATTAGATGCAGAATTTAGCAAACATAAGTCTCTCTCTGCTGTCTGTCCTCCAAGGAATTTCTCAATTTTGGGGTTCTGGTGTGTTTTGCAAATGGCTTTGATGGAACCAGAGATGCTCTCAGGGTGTTTTTGTTTAAAACAGGTTGGCAGAAAAGTCATTTATCTTGTTTTCTTTTTTAGTTGTTGCTATCCTGTGGATTTCCTTCACCCTCGTCTTCATAAATATCAAAGATTTGCTCGATTAGCAAAGGTTCAGGTTTTGATTTCACGGAGGTCGTAGCTATGTCCCGTTCTTGGGAAGTCGTGTTCAGTTTAGTAAGATTTGGGGCTAAGCAGTGTTAAAATAAGTGTTTAAAAAGGAAGGAAGTTACTCCTTAAATTGGGAACCAGTTGCCAATGAGCATTGATTTAGCTTGTGTGCTGCACACTGGCGGGAAAGTGGACCTTGATGGCCATGTGATTGAGGACTGACCCTGAGTACTTATGGAATCCAGCAGCTCTGATCAAGGGCAGAGAAGACGACTTTGTATGTCCTTTAAAAGGTGGATTGTTGGTTGTTGTTGTTAGAAACGTTGTTGCTGGCCCCTTGGTCTTGGCTGTAGGAGAAAGGGCACTTCTCTAGATGTTGGAATTGAAGGCAAGGATCTTCCAGAGCAGAGGGAGGGTCTTGTCTAAAGAGCCAAGGAGTTGCCTCGTCTTCATATTTGGGGTCTTGGGGCAGGACCACAGCCGGATGCCGTTTGCGGAGGATAAAAATAGCCGGCTCCTTTATAGCTCAGGCAGGGCAGTTGCCTGGGCAGCCAGGAATTTTGGGCCTCGGGGAAAGTGGACCTTCTGGGAGGCACTGAGGTCTGTGCGAGTCTGCGGCTGAAGAGGCAGGGGCTGCTGGTGTGGCTTAACAATTGTGGGGCAGACCTAACTGGCTCCATTTCTACACACAGCCTCTTTACTCAGCAGTAAAATTCCACTCTGAGTTGCGAAAAAGTTGATGTTTGAGTGCTTAAAAGGTGAATGCGTTATTGAAAAGGTTAGTACGTGTCAGAGC
The DNA here is from genome assembly GCF_964273705.1 of Natrix helvetica. Taxonomy (NCBI): domain Eukaryota; kingdom Metazoa; phylum Chordata; class Lepidosauria; order Squamata; family Natricidae; genus Natrix; species Natrix helvetica. The sequence continues at coordinate 14,005,315 of NC_138564.1, forward strand.
AATGGGACGCAAGCCAGGAGAAGTAGGGGACCGCTGTTCGGCCTTTTGAGTGCGTCACACAGTCGTGCCGCTTCTCTCGAGTCAAAACAATCTCTTTGGCTTGAGGGAGGGGCATCTTCTCCTCTTCCACAGAGTGGCTGCCCTTCCGGGTCCAAGGCCCTGATTCTGAGTCCCTGGACTCCCTGTGCGCACGACTATTCCTTCCCCAACCGAGTGCTGCTTTTCTCTTATTTCTAGGGTTGCTGAATGGTTCTGCTAGCGTTCGTGGCCTTGTTGCTCGGGCTGTGGTTGGTTTGGACCAAGATGGCCCAAAGCCCTCCACTTGATTTGAAAAAACAGAAGCTTGCGCAGCCTGTCCCAGAGCAGCTGGCCGCTCCCAAAGTCCAGCAGCTGCCTTCCAGCGGGTTCCTTCCACAGTTCCCGGTGGAGGAGACAGAAGCCGTATCCTCAGAGCCCAGCCAGGCCCCTGCAAGCCCATCGCGCCAGCCCCTTCCATGCACCCAGATATCCACAGACCCCTCCTGCCAACTCAAGCCGCCCATTCCCCGCTCTTCCTCGGACTGCGTGCTGTCTCCGGCCACTGATTCCGCCAGGCCTTTGAGCCGGTGTGTCCGAGGGTCCTCCACGCAGCTCTTGAAGCAAATGCACTCCCTGTCCTTTGAAGAGCAGGCCGCCAGCCCTGCCCAGAGGAAGCAGCAAGCCATGGCCAAGTTTGTTTTGGGCTCCTTTGAAGACAATTCTTCGGACGAGGAGCTGGTGGCCGGAGGAGCCTTTCCGAGGGGCAGGAGGAGACGGAGCAGCCTGGCCCATCCTGGTTCTTCCTCCTCCATGGACTCGGAAGCAAGCCTCGTCATGAGGTAGGCAACGTGGACACACGGCTGGTTTGCCTCTCTGTGCTGAGGCTTTGGGAGGAGCCGATGCAGGGAGGGTCAAGGTGGGCTGTCTCTCACTTCCTAAGAGTTGGTTAAATGTGACTTATTTCAGGAGACGTTTTGGATCGAAGCCACTGTTCTGCAATCTCCTTTTTAGTAGCTGGGATCTACTTTCTAATCATTTTTGCTTGTGCGTTTTCAGTATTTGTGTCGTTGCCATTCAAGCTTATTTCCTATTTATAAAGAGTTTTTGACGGCTTTTACCCCTCTAAGGGGCATTCGCGCTGGAAACCCAGAGTGGAATACACAGGATCATGAATTAAAAGGGAACATATATTTAACTCTGACAGATAAATTTGTGCGATACGATTTGAGTTTGATAGTCAGAAGAGTCCCTGCCCTCTTCAGCCACCAGAATGTCCTGACGGGATACAATATGCCAAGGAATACGCCGGCTTCCTCTCAAGTAAATGTGCATTTGCTGCAGCTGAACCGAGTCCTGTGCACCTTTGACTCAGGTTAAGCTGCATTAAATGCAGTCGGGGGCCTTTAGTATTGGCCGAATGGCCTCTTGGCTTCTTGCTCTAAAAATGCAAGTTGTTGAACTTGGGACTTTTCTACAGTGCTGGAGAAAAGGAGAAAGCCGCGTTCAGCCAGAGGCTAAAATGGAGCCGCATGAAGAGTGTGGCTGTCTGATAAAGTGCTTAAAAAAACCAACAGAGCAGCTTATCTCTCTGTGTGTCATTTCTCCTGGTTGACTCAATAACCTGAGCAAAGGTCCGCTTTGGCTCTTGTTTTGACCTGTTTAATTTATCCCATGCATTTCAAGCATTACAAACTCCCCATATTTGGTGTATTGAAGCCAGAAAGTGTGGCTGCAGCCATGGTGTTTAGGTTTGCTGAAGTCCCAGGCCAAAATGCCTCCGGCACCAACCAGAGGAAGACTGTCTCCGCATTTCTAGCTGGATGTCAAGAGAAATCCTTGAAGCTCTTGGATTGTGCAGGCATGAAGGACCTATAGCAGCTGGTCTTGGGAGGAAAACTGTAGCAGCCTGGGATTTCTGTGAAATGTTCCCAACATTTTTTGAAATACGGGTGCCAATCGAAATAGTGAGGAGCAAGGGGATCTTCAGATCCCGGAAGCCATAAATCCTTGTGACGGGAGTGCAGAGAATTATCAGCTGGTTCTTTCCACTGTGGATATATTCTGTCCCTTTCACGCCCACCATGTATTACTTTATGCATTGATATCTTCCTTTTTATTTCGCTTAAAAGAGTTTTGGCAGTACAACGAAGGCATAAAAATAGGAAGAAAGCAGATCAGTTCCTGGTGCCGTTAAATAAGCTGCAGTGCTGATAAGGAAGGCTTATCAGCAATCTAAGCACCAGAGGCTGCTTGGGATCAAGGGCCAACGATAGTCTTTCAGCTGATAACTAAATCAGAGATCGGGGAGACTCCAAGTCTTTATGTTCTTTATGGTCTGTCACACAGTCAGCAGGTTTTTCCTCCCTTGAGCCACCTGGGGGTGCTGCTGGGGAGCGGCTGAGTCGCATCTGGCCCCTCGCCCGGGGGAGGGGGGGGGAAGGGGAAGCCAAGAGGAGGGGGAAGTCAGAGAAATGGAGGAGGAGGAAGAAGAGGTGGCCTCCGACTCTGCTCCTGTCTGCCTCTCTGGGGGTTCCAAAGCCGCAGGAGAGGAGAGGAAGAAGCAGCTGTCCGGAACTGGGTGCAGCTCCCTGGAGGTCAGTACCAGCCAGCAGGATTCGGACTTGCTTTGGGTCTGGGCAGCTGAGGACTTGGATCTGCTGAGGAGCCCAAGCAGGAAGGAGAAAGGGGACAGCTTGAGATAACCAAACAAACGTTCCTTTCTCAGAGCTCATGCAGAGTCCGGCAGCAGCAGCAGCAGCAGCAGCAGCAGCTCCTTTGCAGAGGTGGAGATGCTCGCAACAGCTGCTGGGGGCCCTTCCTTTAAGGTCCCTTGGGGGGGGGGCTGAGAATCGTCCCCTCCTGAATGTGGTCAGAGGAAGCAGCTCCCGAAAGGAGGGAGTAGCCAGTATTTCCTGTGCGGGTGTTTCCAAAAGCTCTAAGCTGAGACGCCCTTTTGTCCTTCAGCTGCCACAGACGCCCACAACTCTTTGCAGAGAGTTTCTCAAAACAATTTCAGAAGCAATTTTCTCTGAATGAGGCCTTCGCTTTTCAGGGATTGTTTTCAAGCGATGTTTCCAGGAAATGTTCCCCAGCTAAAGACTCCAATTTTGAAAACAAGCCCATCTTGCAGGGTTTAGCATGGGAAGTCTTCCTTCTTACCCTCTTTGTGGCTTTTGCCTGCCCTAATCCACTTCCTCTGTTTGAAATGCGGAGCTTTTGAAGGACCGGCAGCCTAACCAAAGGTGTCCCAGAAGGAAGACCTACGGTCGGTTCATAAGATGTGTGTGTTTTGCATTAGAAGGGCCACCTTTGACCAAAAGTCTGTTAACTGAAAAGGAAGGTGCTTAACAAGGGGCAAAACACCCAGAAGAGAGATGAAACAATTTCACCTTCATTAAGGAACTTCTTGTACCTTTATCTGTGTCCCCCCCCGCCCCCCCGCCAATTGACTGCCCTTCTCCAGCAGTCTAAGTAACAGCTTCCAAGTAATTTGAGGTCCATCTTGCATCCTTCCCTGAGGAACAAGACTCCAGCTGTGGATGGAATCTATAGAAATATTTCCGCCTCCTTCCAGGCCCAGCATGTCAGGGATGTACCTGGTGAAGAAAGGACGGGAGCAGAGGAAACTGGACCTCCACAGGGACTTCACGGTGGCGTCACCTGCGGAATTTGTGACTCGTTTTGGAGGAAACCGTGTGATTGAAAAGGTATGGCTGCTGAAGAAGAAGCGATGCTCCCCTTTATCGTGATGCAGACGGAATGGCTGCCTATTAAATACATTTCTTCGATATATAAAGCCCAGCACGTATTAAAAAAAAGAAACCCCTTATATAAAGGCCAGGCAGGTATTCCAGAGGTTCAGTGGGAATGCTGAAGGTTTCTACGGCTGAGCTGGGAAAGAGCCCTGGAGACCTCCTGGACTAAAAGGAGCTGGATTTCTCTTCTGCCACCCAACCCTGGTCCTCTTTTTGGGAAGCTCCTTTTCAACGTCCTCTCATCTCTTGCGCTTCCTGGAGGGGTGACCGGCCCCTGCCTGCCTTCTTCCCAACCTCAGGTCCTGATCGCCAACAATGGCATAGCGGCCGTGAAGTGCATGCGCTCCATCCGCAGGTGGGCCTACGAGATGTTCCGGAATGAGCGGGCCATCCGGTTTGTGGTGATGGTGACACCCGAGGACCTGAAAGCCAATGCAGGTAGGCAGCCGAAGGCCCCCTTCTCGATTCCCTGCGGGGGCCTCGCTTCACCCCTTGGCTCAAAACCCTTTCCTCTTCTAGAATACATCAAAATGGCGGACCAGTACGTGCCCGTCTCTGGAGGAACCAATAACAACAACTACGCCAATGTAGAACTGATCATGGACATCTCAAAAAGAATTCCCGTGCAGGTAATGAGCAAAGTTTTCTCTCTGTCTTGGGCTGCCGAGAATTCTGTAGCAAGGTAGAAAAAGCAGGGCGTAAGTATATTGAGTGGAATGGAATTTATGAAAATATAGATCCTTTGGGGAACTGGTGCAACGGATCACTTAAACTTAATTCTCCTTCCAGGCTGTCTGGGCTGGTTGGGGTCATGCCTCTGAAAACCCCAAGCTTCCGGAGCTGCTGCAGAAACACGGGATTGCTTTCCTAGGTAGGTGTGTTTGTGTTGGCACCTTCAGCTAAGCACCGGATGGAGCAGAAAACGCTGCTCTCTGCCACCTGCACACTCACCTTTCCCTAAGCATCACTGCCAAGCTTGAATTTATGTGTGTCTTCCATGAAATTTCGCCCCATGCTTTGTTCTTGCTAGGTGAAAAAAATAGATCTTCTTTCCCAGAATTTGTTCTTGTTGTTCTCCTGGACTAAACGTTACCCCTTTGGAGCAGAGATCTGCCTTTCTAAAAATCTGTAGAGGGCCTACCCAGGCTAGCTTTCCTACTGGACCCAAGGAACCTCCTTGAGCGATGAAGGTTAAATGCCTGGCCCGCAAAACAGGTGTGAGAGGGAGCTCCCTGTGGCTCTTTCTAATCCTGCCTATGTATAACTCAGCTTCTCTGCTTTTGTCTGGGCCTCCAGCATTCCAGCCGAGCTCAGGCAGGCCTCTCCCAAATATATATATATTTTCCCAAATGTCAGCTGAGCCTCTTTTCTCTGTTTACTAGGCCCACCCAGTGAAGCCATGTGGACCTTGGGGGACAAAGTGGCTTCCACCATTGTGGCCCAGACCATCCACATTCCAACCTTGCCGTGGAGTGGTAGTGGTAAGAGGACTCCCCCTCCCCCGCCTTTTCCCCATGCCTTGCTGTCCTGTGCCCTCTCTTTATCTGGGGTCTTGCAGCTGTGATGACCGCTTCCATCTTGGCCCCTCCAGATCCCACAGGACAGAGAAAGGGCTGCATGGCAGGAATCTCTTCCCCTTTCCTGCCTTCTGGTTTATTCCTCGCGTTATTCTGAGGCATGGTGAAGCCTCTGCTTCAATCGTAAAGAAACGGCCGTTGCCCTTAAAGTTTTGTTGTCATTTTTTCCTTCTAGACTTAGTTGCAGAATGGATCCAGGGGGAGAAGCAGCAGGTGGGGACGCTAATGGTTCCCTTGGAAACCTATCAGCGGGGCTGCGTGCGGGACGTGGAAGAAGGCTTAGAGGTAACTGGAGGCACCCCAGGTGCCTTCTTAGGAGTTAGTGTTGTTAATATTATTGGAGGGGGAAAATGATAGAGGCAACTATGCGTGGAGGAGGAAAGGAGGTTTTCTGAATTCAGCTGGGCTTCCTGTTGGATCCTTCCTTAGCTACAAAATGAAACAGACCAGGCAGGGTTTTGTTCCTTAAAAGATTCATTAGCTGCCTTCATGGAAGGAGAGAATCAGTCCTGTGTAAATCTCGGTTTATGTGGAGTTTTAAGCATAGGGCATTCTTTTTCTGGCTGGACACAGTACCCAAAAAATGGCAATGTCTGGTTATTCGTGTCAGAAGCATCACAATTAAAATAATGTATATGACACATAAAATTTAAAACATAAACACACAGGATTAAAATATGTGCAAATTAATAAATGGGTAACGAAGCCTGTGCTTTCAGAATTGCCCTGTTCACATGTTCCTAGAATTTGTGCAAAGTGCTACAGACGTTATGAAACGGTTGGCAGCTAAGCACATGACTTCGTGCCACTTTGTCTTACTAGTTTAGGTAATCTATGCCAAGCATATAATCCAGCTATTGATGGGCCTGCATGTTTCAGCAGGTGGCAATGCCTCTCTGCATGGAATGCCAAGGTTGCATGTCCTTTGGCTTTGGAGCAGGCCTGGTCAGGCGCGTTTTGAGGAAGGCTGAGTCAGTGTCTGGGCACCGCAAGGCCTTTTGAGTGGAAGTTGAGGGCTGGGGTTCCAGGGGAGCCTTTTTCACCCCTTGATTCTCCCTTCTTCCCTCCTTCCCCTTCCTTCTCTCATCTGTCAGGCATCCAAGAGAATCGGCTACCCGGTGATGATCAAGGCCTCTGAAGGGGGAGGCGGCAAAGGGATCCGAATCGTGGAAGGGGTGGAGGAGTTCCCCGCCCGCTTCAGACAGGTAAAGGAGGGGCAGTTCTGGGACTCTCCTGGGCCAGATTCCCCGTCATTTTAAGGGTTCCCTGCACCCCTGTAGCCTGTTCTCCGTCATAGTGTCAGGTTTCCAAAAGATGCCCTAATTATAACTTAGGAGCCACATGGCCACATAGTTTATGAAAAACTCTTCCCTCAGCTTCTCTGAAATCCACATTGAGAGATAATTCAACTGTTTGACTTGAATTAATTAAGGGGTTTTTGTACTCTTACAACCCAGAGTGCTGTCCCAATGCATATCCCTGGATTTTGGGAAGATCTGTTGGGAAGATCTAGGCACGCTGGCGCTTTGTTTGATTTTCTTGCCCTTCGCGCAACAGGTGCAGAGCGAGGTCCCCGGGTCCCCCATCTTCGTCATGAAGTTCTTGCAGCACGCCCGCCATCTTGAAGTCCAAGTCTTGGCTGACCAGTATGGGAACGCCATTTCCTTGTTCAGCCGGGACTGCTCCATCCAGCGGAGGCACCAGAAGATCATCGAGGAAGCCCCGGCCACGGTGGCTCCTCCAGCCGTCTTTGAGTACATGGAAAAGGTGCGCCTGCGCCTGTGCGAAGTCCTAGCAAAGAACAGAGGCCAACCACAGAGGTCGCTTCTTGGATGGGAGCCCCAGAGCAGTTTGGCCATTGCAGCAAGGGGGCCTCAAGGGCAGAGCGCGGGATTTGAACCTTGCTCTTTTCATTCTCGATCCCTCCCTGCAGCTTTTCCAACTAAAGGAGAATATTTGTAACCCCAACTGTGTGTCTGTTGTGACATCCATAAAAAGGAAGAGCTCTTACAGGGACTCCGTAGCAGACAGTCGATGCATATAGTAAATGCATTCTTTGAGATTACATCCCCTGCTTTGCTTGGGAACACAACCACTCACTCCTCGGGAGCTGTTGTCCTTGAATAAGGTCCCAAGAAGTTGCATATTTCTAACCCAGCTGTGTTGTATTTCCTCTCCACAGTGCGCTGTGCGCCTTGCCAAAATGGTGGGCTACATCAGTGCCGGGACAGTGGAGTATCTCTATAGCGAAGGAGGGAGCTTCCACTTCCTGGAGCTGAATCCCCGCCTGCAGGTGGAACATCCTTGCACGGAAATGATTGCTGATGTCAACTTACCGGCTGCTCAGCTCCAGGTATTCCTGTTCTCAAGTCCGTTTCTCCAGCAGCAGTTCTGAAGTGTGTCAGAGGGAGAAGAACTTAGCTTCATGTTGCAAATGAGCTCTGCGATTTCTTTGTGTGCCCCTTCAGAAGAAGCACTGAGACATCTAATAAATTCTTCTCGCCCCCTTTCCCTTTCTGTCTGTTCCTCTTTTTTCAGATTGCCATGGGTGTCCCGTTGCACAGAATGAAGGACATCCGAGCTCTCTACGGAGAGCCCCCATGGGGAGACCACCCCATCACTTTTGAGGGCCCCAGCAATGCTCCCGTCCCCAGGGGCCACGTCATAGCAGCACGAATCACCAGTGAAAATCCCGATGAAGTCAGTGGAGTCCAACGCTTCCCGTGTCTTCCTTTTAAGGAGTGCAAAGGCCCAGAAAGGCTGGGAGGCCGCGTGGTTGGGTGGGCTCTAGCTTGCCCTGTAGGAGGATAGAATCCTTTTATAAAAAGGGTGGCAAACGTCTCTAAAACACGCACTGTAGATATTAAACAAACCTCCCGGTTCTTATTTGTTTAAAAGTGTTTGTTCTGTGCCTTTCTTGTGTTCTCCTGATTCAACTGATAACTAAAAATAATGAACCTGGCTGAGAGTTTTAGTGCAAATATCTGGTACAGGCGAAGGGACGCAATGAAAAAGACCCCTGTTTATTTTCCAATCAAGGCGGATTAAGTTTGAATAATTGCTTCCAGTTGCATCATCAAACTATTTGACAGTTGCAGCTGACCCCTGAAAGGGAAGGGGGAAAATTCTGGTGCTTCATGGGTTTAAACTGTCATGAAGGAGACAATGTCTTAGCACCAGACCTAGCGGGACGGGAGAGGACTTTCTACCTGCTCGGATGCCGCCTCCCTTGGGGCTCTGGATCAGTGCTTAGGGCTGTCTGTGTGGCCCTTCAGGGTTTCAATGTGGCCTTGATTCTGCCAAAGGTGAGCAAGTCTGCCTTTCCTGCCCCCCTCCCCCACCTTTACCTGTCTTTTGCTGCACCTTGCAGGGTTTCAAGCCCAGCTCTGGCACCGTGCAGGAACTGAATTTCCGCAGCAATAAGAACGTCTGGGGATACTTCAGCGTGGCGGCCACAGGCGGCTTGCACGAATTTGCTGATTCCCAGTTTGGACATTGTTTCTCCTGGGGAGAGAACCGCGAGGAGGCCATCTCGTCAGTATTGCTTTCCCTCGGGCTTTCATGGGTGATGGAAACCTGGTGGGGGGGCGAGGGCTTCCCAGGAGGCCCTTGGGACTCTCCATTGCCCACCCCCATCCACCCATCCCTGGGTTCCTCTTCCTGCTTTGCTAAAAAGAGCCAATTGTACTGGGAAGATCACACATCCCAAAAGGAACCTAATCCTGTCAGCCCCCCCCCCCCTTTGCTGGGGCGTCATTTGCACCCCCCTCCCCTGGGATTGAGAGAAACAGAGCAGGTTGGGACTTGATACATCTAGCTTGTCGGCTTTCAGAAATTTGGTGGTCGCCTTAAAGGAGCTGTCCATCCGTGGGGACTTCCGGACGACGGTCGAATACCTGATTAAGTTGTTGGAGACCGAGAGTTTCCAGACGAATGAGACGGACACCAGCTGGCTCGATCATCTGATTGCCGAAAAAGTGCAGGTAGCCAAGAATGCGGCAGATTTTCAGGAATGGATGCTTGTATCCCTTGAACCTTTTTTTTCAACCCAAGAGACCCGAGTCCATATTTTCTGTTTTTAGATACCACTTTTTTATTTAGATTTACTCTCATGCTTTGCATTGAAAGACTTATCCTCATCTGTCGAGGTTTTCCAAACTGAGCAAATTCTTCTTCCTTCGGCAGGCAGAGAAACCAGACACGATGTTGGCTGTGGTCTGTGGCGCCCTTAACGTGGCAGATGCCTCCTTTAGGACCTGCATGGACGATTTCCTGCATTTGCTGGAGAGGTAAAGGGTCATCCTGGCATCCAAGCCCCCGGCCGTTTCATGCAATTGACCGCACCATCAGCAGGTCTCTGCGGGGCGGCCCCACAGGGGTCACTGCTTTGGAATGCATTCATTTCAGAGTTTCAGCAGTTAAGATGTGCTGTGATGATCTGTGGAAGGTTGTCTTCCTAGTACCTAATACCTGGCGTTACGTTTGTAAGGCACTCCGGGAGTCTCTTGGGAAGATTTTGAGGGGACGAATGTGAACATATTTGGGAATATTTTTTCTGACCCTCAGCAGACAATTAACTGAAAGGGCCAGGACGCTTTTTGGGTCAGAAGTGTAAATGGTAAACAAAGCAACCCAAATGGAATATTGTAATTCTATACATGGAATGGCAAATGTATAAGAACCATGAATGTAAAAAAAGAATAATAACTATCTGAATGTATACCTATAATCGTATATAGAGAACAAAAAATAAAATAAAAAAAGAAGTCTTTTTCAGGGGCCAAGTCCTGCCAGCAGCCTCTCTCCTGAATATTGTCGATGTGGAACTTATTTACGAAGACACCAAATATGTGCTTAAGGTACGCGTGGCCCCGATTTCCACAAATGGGCTGAAATGGGAAAATTCCTTTTCGGGTAGAACAGGGAGGGAGCGTTTACGCTTGAAGCTCCCTTTGGAAGGAAAGCAAAAAGGGCCGATTTCTGCTGCCCCTGGCAGGTTGCCCGTCAGTCCCTGACCACCTACGTCATCCTAATGAACGGCAGCCACATTGAGATCGATGTGCACCGGCTGAACGACGGGGGGCTCCTCCTGTCTTACAACGGCAACAGTTACACCACCTACATGAAAGAAGAAACCGACCGGTGGGTGACGGGAGGGCTCTCCTGCCAGACATGCCCCAAAGCTCACAGCCAGGCCTCACAGACACCCTTCCCCCATTGCACCACCGTTCCTTGATCTCTGCTGTTGGCTACTTGGCTGAGAATCTTCTCTTGATGGAACACGGGAACCTTGGAAGGAGTCAGTTGTGGAGCTCGGCTGAAAGAAGCAGAATCCGAGGCTCTTCCTTCTTTTATTTTCTTTCATTTGCTTCTTTGCCTTCTGACCTCCAGGTACCGCATCACAATCGGCAACAAAAGCTGTGACTTTGAGAAAGAGAAAGACCCATCCTTGCTTCGGGCCCCCTCTGCAGGAAAGCTGCTGCACTATACGGTGGAGGATGGGGGCCGCATCTATGGGGGCCACAGCTATGCAGAAATGGAGGTAACCCTCGCACCACCTTGGGGGTGCCTGGATTTTTCACCGAGGAAGGTGGCTGTTTCTCCCTAATTGATTCTCTAACATTAATGTGCGTATTTTGGGAGCTTTCTGGCTGTGCCAGCAGGCTGGCGGTCAAGAGACAAGCAGGCTCAGCCTTTCCCTGCTGGAGAGCATAACGTTGGTCCCCTTGCCAGATGCTCAAAGCATAATTGATCATGTTGGGATCATTGGGAAACCATCCAGATGTGCAGGCCCATTGCTCTCTCAACAGGTGATGAAGATGGTGGTATCCCTGACAGTGGAAGAGTCAGGCATCATCCGCTACGTGAGACGGCCGGGCACGTTGTTGGAGGCGGGCTGCGTGGTAGCTCGGCTTGAGCTGGACGACCCCACCAAAATTCACCTGGTGAGTAACGGAGTGGCTGGAAGCCATTTGGGGGAGGGGCAGCAAAACCTGCCTGGGAGCCGCTAAGGGGGCCGCCCAGTGCATCTTTCCAAGGCTTCTCTTTCCCCCCAGAAGCGACGGGGCTGCTGGGAGGGCGGGTGGGCCTTTCTCTTGCAGGTTCAGATGCTTCCGGGGAGGAACAGCCTCTTGCTAGAATTCCTTTGAAATCATTTCCGGATCACAGGAAGCTCCTGAATGGTGGATTTTCTGATCATAACGTTCTGTTTATTTTTATGCTTTGTCCCTCTGCCCGCCCATGCTGCCCCCAGGCCCAGTTGCACACGGGGGGGCTCTCCCCTCAGCCACCCCTACCCATCCGTGGCGAGAGGCTGCACCAAGTCTTCCACAACGTGCTGGACAACCTGCAGAATGTCATGAATGGGTACTGCCTGCCAGAGCCTTACTTCTCTGCCAAGGTAAGAGCGTTTTCACCTTTGCCTCTTAAAAGATCAATCTTGGAAAAAAGCTGGCTTGGGACATCCTGGCTTTCTGGGAATATGTTCCTGACGTGCAAGGAAAGCCCTTGGAAGATCTTGCTTTGAATGGCAAAGAGGGGGAGGAAGGCAGGGGGAGCTGCTCCTAAACGGATGTGTGCAGGTTGCAGCAGGAGAGACTGAAGGAAGGAAAAGACCAGCTCACTTCTCTCCATCAGCCAAAAAAGAAGCTGATTTTGTTTTCCTCCTTTCGTCCAGTCCCCATTGCTGATCCCCCCAAAACTCCGGAGCCAAAGGGAGGCCTCTGCGGTCTGGCACCAGCGGAGGGCTGGAGCTCTCTTGCTTACGTCTTCCATGATTCCCTCTCATGAATCCTTCTTTCCCCCCACCTCAGATCAAAGAATGGGTGGATAAGCTGATGAGGACCCTCCGGGATCCTTCCCTTCCCCTGCTGGAGCTGCAGGAGATCATGACCAGCACGCTGGGCCGGATTCCAGCCTCTGTGGAGAAGTCCATCCGAAAAGTGATGGCCCAGTACGCCAGCAACGTCACCTCCGTGCTCTGCCAGTTCCCCAGCCAGCAGGTGAGGGAGGGCAGCGGCCAAGAAGCCGACAGGGCAGGAGTGAGCAGGAGACCGATGATATCGGCTGGCTGGGGAATTCTGGGACATGAAGTCCACCTACCTTAAAGTTGCTCAGGTAGAGAAACATAAAGGATCGTTCCCTCTTTCTCTTCAAGATTGCCAGCATTTTGGACAGCCACGCAGCCACCCTGCAACGCAAAGCTGACCGGGAAGTCTTCTTCATGAACACCCAGAGTATTGTGCAGTTGGTTCAGAGGTGGGTTTGTGTGTCTTTGGGACAATCACACCACCACACTCCCTGCCTGGACACCTGCAAGGGGGGGGGGGGGCTGTTTTGTTGCACCAGCCAAGCTGATCTCTTCTGCCTGGAGCCTGGCCTGGGCATTTTTAGCAACACTGAAGGTGATTTGAAAAGTGGAATGCTTTTGTCACGAGAATCGTGGCCAAAGCGTCTTACATGACGACAGTGAATCATGCCTGACCCTCTTCCCCCTCTTTCTCCATCGTCTGCTCCCGAGACCTACAAGTGACTCGTGCATCTCCTCTCTTGCCCCACCCGATTCCAGGTATCGCAGTGGCATCCGAGGCCACATGAAATCGGTGGTGCTGGATCTGCTGAGGCGATACCTGCAGGCGGAGACCCAGTTCCAGCAAGGTAAGGTGGAGGCCAGGGAGGAGGGTGCTGGCACGGCCTCTGGCAGAGCTTCCCCCAGGAGGCAGCAGCTTCTCTGCAACTGGCTCCTCCCTGGGTTTCCGCTTGTGCTCCAGCTCATTACGACAAGTGTGTGATCATCCTGAGGGAGCAGCACATGCCCAACATGACCCCCGTCCTGGAGTGCATCTTCTCCCACGCCCAGGTGGCCAAGAAGAACCTCCTGGTGACCATGCTGATTGTGAGTTGGAAAGGAGCCGCTTCCTGACCTCCGGCTTCCCTCCAGCCACACGGGGTCGCCCCTTTTCCACCTGGGCACAGAGCTGCAGGGCCCAACGCAGCTGGAAGGTCGGGCCTTTTGGGGGGCGGCCCTTTGTTGCCCCTTTAGACAACGCCCCTGCAGTGACACGGCTGAACGTTGGTTTCGTTCTCTTGCCCAGGATCAGCTTTGTGGCCGAGACCCGACCTTGACCGATGAGCTGATGGCCATCCTGAATGAGCTCACCCAGCTCAGCAAAACCGAGCACGCTAAAGTGGCCCTACGGGCCCGGCAGGTCAGCCCAGGGCTTGCCAATCCTCCTGGCTGATTCTCCCAGACTTGCCTGGGGTGGGGGGAATCCGCTGAGCCAGCCCTCCTTTGCTCCCAGGTGCTGATTGCCTCCCACCTGCCTTCCTACGAACTGCGGCACAACCAGGTGGAGTCCATCTTCCTCTCTGCCATCGACATGTATGGGCACCAGTTCTGTCCTGAGAACCTAAAGGTGACTCTTTCTTGAACATCCAATTCCCCCGGGGATCCGAGGCCCGAACAGCACCTGCTCACTCGCTCTGGGCTCCCTCTCCTTTTACAGAAACTCATCCTTTCGGAGACCACCATCTTCGATGTCTTGCCGACCTTCTTCTATCACGCCAACCAGGTGGTGCGCATGGCAGCCCTGGAGGTAAGGAGAGGATTGGAAGGCTCCGGTGACCTCTCCGACCAAGGGTGCGGAGGGTGGGTGGGTGGGGGGAGCTGTTTCGCAGAAAAGAGGGCGCATTGGCTAGAGTGCAGGACTGCAAGCTCCTTCTGCTGACTGCTGATTGCCAGCAGTTTGGCAGTTCAGGTTCACCGGCTCCAGGTTGACTCAGCCTTCCCTCCTTCCCAGGTGGGTCAAAGGAGGACCCAGGTTGTTGGGGGCAAGAGGCTGACTCTGTCAACCGCTTAGAGAGGGCTGTAAAAGCACTGTGAAGCGGTCTATAAGCCTAAGGGCCATTGCTATTTATTTTGCCTTGGAAGCTGCTGAGCTCAGAGCGCTGTGATAATTTCTGTGCTGGGAGAAAACCATGAAACGGTACTTTGGGCACAAACTCGCCAGTCCTCCTGCTTCCTTTTGCCTTTCCAGGTATATGTCAGGCGGGCCTACATCGCCTACGAACTGAACAGCCTGCAGCACCGCCAGCTGCTGGACGGCACCAGTGTGGTTGAGTTCCAGTTCATGCTGCCTTCCTCACACCCAAACAGGTGGGGCAAATGTCCCCAAGCCTTTATGGGGTCGGTGAGGGGCTGGGGGAGAGGGTCTCCCTGGGGAAGGTTCCAGGATCACCCCCTGGTCTCTGGTTTGCAAGCCTGAGGGGGGTTGGGGAAGGCCGAGGGGCCCCGGTGGGTCTGAGCAAGGGAGCTATTTGTGTTCCTGTCTCTTTGCAGAGGAAGCAGCCCCACCCTGAGCAGGTAGTGTGGAGTTCTTTTGGCTCTGCAGCATGATAGTGGTTACACCAAAGCTCCGCTCCCCCATAACGGCCTCCTTGACTTTTCTCTTAACTGCCCCGCTCCAAGCCCTTTGGATTGGCTCCTAGCGTTCTGTCTGAGGGGCATGTGGGGGCAAAGCACCGTGCTGACGAGTGGGCGAGGGGGAAGGCAAAGGGGCCCTTGTGGCAAAGAGGCATCCTTTTTTTTAAAAAAAAGGAAGCTGTCCGTTCCTCACGGCCTTCAGGCTCTTATCGGCTCCAGCTGGGTGGCTGCAATGGGCCAAGCTGCCCTTGGAAGCGGCAGGGGCTCAATTCTACACCCACGAACCGGTGCTCCATCTGATGTTTCCCCTCTTCCTTGTGTCTCCCCCCCCCGCCCCCCCAGAATGTCCGTGCCAGTCAGCATCTCCAACCCAGACTTGGCTCGGCACAGCACGGAGCTCTTCATGGACAGCGGCTTTTCCCCGCTCTGCCAGCGAATGGGAGCCATGGTGGCCTTTGACAGATTTGAAGATTTCACCCGGTAGGTGGCCCACCTAGGAGGGAAGCAAGCACTGCCCCAGCCCTCCTGGCCTTCACTGGGGGGGTGGGGGGTCGCTGTGTTGCTGTTCCCGCTGAGCTTAAGTATTGGCCAGGGCAGCTGGGCCTTTCCCTGGAGTCCTGGGGGAGGGGGCGCTTCCCCACTTTGCCTTTCCTTTTGTAGAATTTTTTTAATCCCAGCTTTATTGTTCCTGAGACCTCTTGACTCGTTCTCCATTTGGGTGAGGGGCAGTTTCACCTTGGAAGGAGGAGTTACTTGGGACTGCGGTGGGTGGGTGGGTGGGTGGGAGGGAGGGGGAGCAGAGAAGTCACATGTTTGGAAAGCATCAGCCTGGTTTAATATGTGGCTGCAGGTGCAGAGTTCCCTCCGCAGCAAGAGGTTCGGTTCCCTGCTGTCCTGTTGGTTTCTCTTCTCACCTCCAGCCTCTCTCCTGTTTGTCTGCTAGGAATTTCGATGAAGTCGTTTCCTGCTTTGCTGAGCAGGAGAGCCCCCCCCTCTTCAGCGAAGTCAGGTCCACCTTTTACGATGAAGACGACAACAAAGTGAGTGTCCCTGGGCGGGCAGCTTCTCCCTGCCGTGTTACGGCTGGGCCTAACTTCTGCGTTGGCTTGTGGCTTCCAGAACGTCCGGGAGGAACCCATCCACATCTTGAACGTGGCCGTCCGGTGGGCAGATCACCAGGAGGACGAGGAGCTGGTGCCGATCTTCAGGGCCTTCGCTCAGTCCAAGGTCTGTTCCCACAAAAGCCCAGATTTTCTCCCCTGGGCAGCTTGGCCTCTGGCTGGGGTTATTGATCGATCCGCTGGCTTTAGAAGCTGACCTTGTGAATCATTGGCTCCCCATCCAGGTACGGTTGCCTATCCTCAGCTCAGCTCCTGTGTGAATGCAGACAAAAACGCCGTGATCTCATCAGACTCTCCTTCCTCTTTTGCCCTGGTGACAGGAGGGCAGCTGATAATGTTCCTTTCCTGAGATTATTCTGATATTTGGTGTTTTCTCGTCATCTTTCCCCATGCAGAGTAATATCCTTGTGGACTATGGGCTTCGAAGAATCACATTTTTGATAACCCAGCAGGTCAGTGATAATATATAAATATATGTGAAATATATCACGTATTTTGGGGAGTCGACGCACCTTTTTCCCCGCCAAAAGGGAGAAAATTTGGGTGTGTTTTATACTCCAAAAAATACGGTGTATGAAAGTGTACACATGACTGTTGATAATCATGATGGGATTAACCTCTGTTTAAAAAGCAAACATTGGCAACTTCTGCCCTTTCTCCTCACTGGTAACGTCTCTCTTCTTTTGCAGAGGGAGTTCCCAAAATTCTTCACTTTCCGAGCTCGGGATGAGGTGAGGGGGGGGGCGGGCTGCTTAATCCCCCAGGCGACGCCTGATCTTGGTTTTAACGCGCGGTGGGCACAACCTCAGCCTTGACGTTAAACCCCACAAGTTTTTGCTGCGCCTTCTTCAGTTTGCTGAGGACCACATCTATCGCCACTTGGAGCCAGCGCTGGCTTTCCAGCTGGAGCTGAACCGCATGCGCAACTTTGACCTGACCGCAGTGCCATGTGCCAACCACAAGATGCACCTTTACCTGGGTGCTGCCAAGGTGGAGGAAGGCACGGAGGTCACCGATTACAGATTCTTCATCCGTGCCATTGTCAGGCACTCCGACCTGATCACCAAGGTGAGTTTAGGGCTGAGTTACGGGCAGCATGTGGGGCAGCCAGGAGACCCTTCATGGCCCCCGGTGCTCTCTGAGCTTGGCGGTTTCCCTGCAGGCGTTTCATCAACCAAACTAGGTAACATCATCAGTGTAGTGATGGGTGTTGTTGACTAGCACTGACGGTATTTCGTAGTTTGGGTAATCTGCAAGAAAAGAGGCAAGCTCAGAAAGCACCAAGAACCCCACTGTCCCCTTCCTCTTCTTCCCCTTTTACCTCCTCTCCCCTTCCTTCCCCCCTCCCCAAATCCTCCCCCTTTCTGGCACTGGTGATGTTCCCTAGTTGGGTCACGAAACTTTTGTAAGAAAACAACTAAGTTCAGAGAGCACCAAGGACCCCTCACTTCAACCCTGAGCTACAAATATTCTCCTTTTTTGGTACTTTCTGCTCAGCACAGCAGCCCATTCCGGGATCAACGGTTGTCCGCTCCTCTCTGCCTGTCTCATTGACAAGCCTCCTTCTCTTTCTCACTCTCCCTGCCCTGCCGCCTCCGTCTTCCCATCCAGGAGGCCTCCTTCGAGTACCTGCAGAACGAGGGCGAGCGGCTGCTCTTGGAAGCCATGGACGAGCTGGAGGTGGCCGCCAGCAACACCACCGTCCGCACCGACTGCAACCACATCTTCCTCAACTTTGTCCCCACCGTTGTCATGGACCCATCCAAGGTCTGCGTGGCTTCCGTCTCTAGAAAGCCCCCACTGCTTGTGGAGTAAGAGGCTCCCCCCGACCACATTTTGGTGTCTCCCCCCCCCCCCAGATCGAGGAGTCTGTGCGGTCCATGGTGATGCGGTACGGCAGCCGCCTCTGGAAGCTGCGGGTCCTTCAAGCGGAAGTGAAGATCAACATCCGACCGATGCCGACGGCCCAAGCGGTTCCCGTCCGCCTCTTCCTGACCGACGAGTCCGGATACTATCTGGATATTGGCCTCTACAAGGAAGTCAGCGACCCCAGCACAGGAAGCGTAGGTGCCCCTTCATGCGTCCCCCAGATTGGCTTCCCTTCTTCTCGCGGGGGTGGGTGGCCTTCCGGAATTGTATTTCCCTCCCCGGGGTGCTTTGGGTCTGCACAGACTTCTCCCCATGCTGAGCTCAAGTTCTGGGAACCTTGGCCGAGGGCACCTGGAGAGAGCCTCCAGATCATTCCGCAGAGTGCAAAGCCTGCCTGTGTGAAGATTGAGTGCTGCGTCCTGTCTGACTGGAGCTGCCTAAGCCGAGAGGGGCTGCCTGATCGTCCTTTCGCTTTGTGTCCTGGCCTAGATTATGTTCCACTCCTACGGGGAGAAGCAGGGCCCCATGCACAGCATGCTGATCAACACGCCCTACGTCACCAAGGACCTGCTCCAGGCCAAGCGCTTCCAGGCCCAGTCGCTGGGCACCACCTACGTCTACGACTTCCTGGAGATGTTCCGGCAGGTGGGCTGGGCAGCGGCTCAGGGGTCTCCCCTGCCTCCGTCGGCCACCAGGGTGGAGAGATGCTCACTAGGCTTCCACCGTGGCTATTCACAGCTCCAGGTTTAATGCTCGAGAGGCCCCAGATTGGGGATTGAGGGTCCTAGTTTGTCTCTTCATTGGAGCTTCTGATTTGAGAGTTGCTGCAGATTTTTAAATTAAAAGACAGACACATGCACACACACACACAAAATATTGGGAAATGTTTTCTTGAAGCAAGTTCCTCCCACAGGTTCACCTGGAGAGAAAGCCCACCCATAGACCCACCTCTCCAGAAATATTAGGAAAAGCAAATGGGCACTGAATGGGCAAAGGTGTCTCTTTCAGATCTCTCCCAAGGAGATTCTGTGCCAGTGGAAGAGGCAGCGCTCGGTCTCCCTGATGGAGGGCCCACTGGCAGAGAAGGCACTCCCGAGCCCAGGAAATGTCCTCCCCTCCCCTTCCTTGAGCTGGGTCTGCCCCTAAGAATCCCCCTGATGCCGAGAATCTTCCTCCTCCTTCGCAGGCTCTGTTCAAGCAGTGGGGATCCACTGAGGAGGCCAGCCCCACCGACGTCCTGACTTACACGGAACTGGTGCTGGATGCCCAGGGGAAGATGGTGCAGCTGAACAGGCTGCCAGGAGGAAATGAGGCAAGCGCTGAGAGTGGGACAAGCCGAAGCTTGAGAGAAGTGGGGATCACCAGGGAGGTTTGAAACCGCTGGGGGTCCTTGCAGACTGAGGGGCTGCCTGCCTTTGATCTTCTGTTTAAGCTGGTTTGCTGCAGGCCTCTGTTTTTTTCTGTAAGTTTTTTCTTTATTTTTATTTTAAAACAAACATTTCATCATTCATCAATCCGTGTGTCGTCTGAGTACAATTTGTGTGTGTGTGTGTCATAATAGTTATAGCTTACCACCAAATATGTTATTACTTTAACATTACAGCTTAACATAACTCCTGTTATAACATTTCTCTTCCTAAATTATTTAACTTCATACTTTATATCCCTATTCATATTCTAACCAATGATAAAATAACCCCCATATGTTATAATAATCAGATTCTTCCTTTAATTGCTAGTGTTAATCTAGGCCTCTGTTGAAGAGGATTCAACGGCCAAATGGGAGAACGTCCTCCAGATTTAAGAAATGCAGCTTGTTAACCTCTGCTTTTGATCAGTTTCTTTTTCCTCCTCCTCCTCCTCTTCCTCCTCTCCTCCGCCAGATCGGAATGGTGGCCTTCAAAATGAAGCTGAAGACCCCCGAGTACCCCAAGGGCCGTGACATTGTGCTCATCAGCAATGACATCACCTACAAGATTGGGTCCTTCGGGCCTGCCGAGGATCTCCTTTTCCTGCGGGCATCGGAGCTGGCTCGTGCAGAGGGCATCCCGCGGGTCTATATCGCAGCCAACAGTGGCGCCCGCATCGGCTTTGCCGACGAAATCAAGACCAAGTTCCAGATAGGCTGGGTAGATCCAGCAGATCCCTACAAGGTAGGTGGATGATTGCGGGACCCGGTGGGACTCCATTGTGGCTGAATCTCCCCTTGGGAAGATGAGGGGACGCCTTGTTGCTCAAGCTGAGCCTCGTTGCCCGGGCAGGGAGAATTCCTTGACGTTTCCAGGGCCTCGTCCTTTGAAGGCTTAATGGCAGGGAGGCAGGCATGGAACGCTGCCTTCTTAGCCAGCAACAAGAAGCAAGAGAGGGTGTGGTTCCCCAAACTCCTCTAATGGTGGGAGAGCAGACAAGGACCCACTGCCCCAAATGTGAGGGGGAAACAATATTTCATCCCCAGTTCCTTGTTCCTGTTTCAGAAAGACCAAATTAATCCAGTTAATCCTGCACACACACACCCTCTTTTCCAAAGGGATTCAAGTACCTGTACTTAACGCCTCAGGATTACACGAGGATCAGCTCCATGAATTCTGTCCACTGCAGGCACGTGGAAGAGGCTGGTGAGTCCAGGTGAGCAAGGGGCTCCTCTCCTTCCAGATTTTCCCTCCTGGGGGAACCCAGGGGACCAAGGGGTCTGTGTGTGTGTGCGGGGTTAGTAACCCTCTGCTTGCTCTCGTCTTCTGCAGGTATATCATCACTGACATCATTGGGAAAGAGGAAGGCTTCGGGGTGGAGAACTTAAGAGCGTCGGGCACCATCGCCGGGGAGTCTTCTCTCGCCTATGACCAAATTGTCACCATCAGCATGGTAGGGCTGCGGATCCCTCTGGTTCTAGCCCCGGGGGGGAAACGGAAGCTGCCAAGTTTTCTAAACCGGTGGTTCTCAGCCTTGGCAGCTTGAAGATGTGTGGACTTCAAATCCCAGGATTCCCCGTGGCTGACTGGGGCATTCTGGGAGCCAAAGTCCACCCATCTTCAAGCTGCCAAGGTGAAGAAATACACTGTTCTAAACTAAATAGCAGCTTCCTTGGCCACAAATTGGCTCCTTCTCTTCTGTTACGCAGGTCACCTGTCGAGCCATTGGGATTGGGGCTTACCTGGTCAGGCTTGGCCAGCGAGTGATCCAGGTGGAGAATTCCCACATCATTTTGACTGGGGCCAGCGCTCTGAATAAGGTACGAAGGGAGCTTGTTTTGGCTTCCGGCATTTTCCGTTTAGATTATCCTGAGAAAAGTACTTTAAAAAACCAAAAGTGCCTCCCTTGCTATGTGGTTGCGGAATCAGCTACTCAGAGGAGAGGTTGGTACTGTTGGATTACAACCTTTATCAACCACTCATTCAGCGATAGGCTCATTTACATCCCAAATTCTTCAATGCAATATTAGTCCAGCAACAGGGATCGGAAAGCCCATCCGGCCTCCAGCCTTGATGAAGGTTCGGAATGGGGAACCTGTAGTAAAAAAAAAATTAAAAAAGGTTTTTTAAAAAAATTCCAACAATCGCGCGTCGCACAGCTTTTTTTTTTACTTTTTAAGCATTTTTTTACTACAGGTTCTGCGGAAACACGGTGTTGGGGTGGGGTCCGTTTTTCCTCCCAGTAAGCACTAGGGGGGTGCTGAGAAAGAAAGAGAGAAGGGGGGGGAGGAAGGGAGAGGGAGAGAGAAAGAAAGAAGAAAGAGAAAGGAAGAGAAAGAAAGGGAGGGAGGGAAAAAGGAGAGGAAGGAAGGACTACAAACTTGGCACTAGACGCAGCTTCAGAGGATAATCCAGGGCTGGGAGGGACCTGGAGGTCATCTAGTCCAACCCTGCTCCAGCAGGACATTGTTAAAAGTGAGTTTCGGACTCTTGACCCCCCAGTTACATGACTACATAGCCAGGCCCACCCAGTCATATGACCTCACCAAGCCACGCCCACAGAACCGAGAGTTAAAAAAAATAGATTTCACCCCTGGCTGGCACCCTGTGTCCCGAGTAATTCCCAAAGCTCCAGGGTGGGACCGCTAGGAGGCTGCCCTCATTTAAGCCTTTGAGGAAAGTGCTGCTTTTATTGCCCTTTTTGCTCTCCTTCGCGCAGGTCTTGGGCCGGGAGGTCTACACATCTAACAACCAGCTGGGCGGAGTGCAGATCATGCACAACAACGGTGTCTCCCACGTGGCCGTCCCGGATGACTTTGAAGGCGTCTACACCATCCTCCAGTGGCTCTCCTACATGCCCAAGGTACCTGGAGAGCAGTGGAGGAATGCCAGGCTGCCAGCTTGGAAGACAATGAGAGAATTTGAATTTGAATTTTATTGAATTTATAGACCGCCCCCTCTCCCCGAGGGACTCGGAACGGTGTACAGACAGCAGCATTAAAAAACCATATACAAAATAGCAAATCTTAAATACCCCTAAAAACAGATTAAATGTAAAGCTGTACAATAATAAAAATTAAAAGCAATCTAAGAAGCCTACCCCCAAAATTTAAAATACAGGCCAGAGGATTAAAGATTAGAGCTACGGTTAGGCCAGGCCAGCTAAGTGGAACAGGTGGGTCTTGAGTTTCTTGCGGAAGGAGCGGAGATCAGTGGTGGTTCTATTATCGGGGGGGAGGTCATTCCAGAGGGTCGGGCCCATCACAGAGAAGGCTCTACTCCTAGGCGCCGCCCGTTGGCATTGCTTGGTGGACGGCACCCGGAGGAGTCCCTCTCTGTGAGAGCGGATCGGCCGCAGGGATGTGTGGGGTAGGATGAGATCCCGCAGATAGCTAGGTCCTGTGCCATGGAGCGCTTTAAAGATGATAGTCAACACCTTGAAACGTACCCGAAAAGCCACAGGTAGCCAGTGCAGCTCGCGCAGGAGAGGTGTTATATGGGAGTACCTAGTACTTCCCATGATTGCTCGCGCGGCCGCATTCTGGACCAGCTGCAGCCTTCGGGTGCATCTCAAGGGGAGCCCCATGTAGAGAGCATTGCAATGGTCCCTTCTTCCCTTCCTGATTGCTGCCCCCTTTAAAACTGGCCTTGAGAAAAGTTTTCTTCTTGCAGGATCATCACAGCCCGTTGCCCGTTATGCCCCCAAGCGACCCCATCGCTAGAGAAATTGACTTTGTCCCTTCTAAAGTCCCCTATGACCCCCGGTGGATGCTGGCCGGGAGGCCCCATCCGAGTGAGTATGTCAGCTGTCCTGGAAGAAGCGTGTTTGGGGAGGGGGGGGCTGAAGAGCAAAATCCAGCACTGGGGGGGAAACTAGCTTGATTCAACCAATTCTATAGGAAGCTTTTGACAAAGGTAAAACTTGACCAGATAAACATGTAGAGATGAAAAGTTGGAAGGTGTCTTTGTTGGTTGGAAAGTGTACAAATTGATACCCGGCATGGCTGGAAGGAAGAAGAGACATGGACAGCAGCTCATCCGCAGTTGGAGATAGTGGTGTGACGGGGTTTATTTATTAATTTAATTTATTGGCCGCCCATCTTACCCCAGGGCAACTCTGGGCACCTTCAGTAGGCCTTTCTGGTGGAGCCTCACGGTTTGTTTGGGTTTCCTTCTTCCTGAATGTTCTCCAGTCTTGCCTAATAGATCAGCAGAGGTTATGGAATTGCATGACTTTAGAAGACATTACATTGAATTTTCTCAACATCTCCCTTTCCCTTCCCCCTCCACCCCCCCCCCTCTGTTTTGTTGAACAGCTGTGAAGGGATCTTGGCAAAGTGGTTTCTTCGATCACGGATCATTTGCAGAGATCATGCAGCCCTGGGCCCAGACTGTGGTAATTGGTCGAGCCAGGTATCGGCAAAGGGTTGGGGCTGGCTGAGGAGCCTTTGGGGGAAGGGAGGGGACCCCGCAGGAGAGATCTTGCCCCTTAAAGTGAGCTGGAACTCCCTTTCCTGCCCTGGCTGATGTGTGTCTGCTTATAAGGCATGAGAAAGAGTTCGGCACCCCCCAAATCTTTGTTCCCAAGTTCTAAAATCTTAAAATCTCTATGCTTACGAAATGAAGGCGCGTTATTCCTCGACTGGTTGCCTTGAGTCCACGTAGCCCTAATGTGAAGTCTCCTGGACTTATTCTGACAGGCTGGGAGGAATCCCCGTGGGGGTGATAGCTGTGGAGGTCCGGACGGTGGAACTCGCCATACCAGCTGATCCAGCAAACCCAGAATCGGAAGCAAAGGTTGGCCTCCTAAAATCCAGAACCTTTTCTCCCAGGGGGCCTCTTGTCAGTTTATCTGTCCATCTCTCCGCTTTTCTCAGGCTCCTAGAATACAGTTCCAAGGTGCCTTCAGTAAAGGGGCACTTCTGTGAAATGGGCACAACCCCCTGCAATGAGTCCAGCACACATTTTTGCCTTACGTCCGATTGGTGCATTAATCTGGGATGACCCGTAATTTTTTCCCTTTTTATCTTCCTTAGATCATTCAGCAAGCCGGGCAGGTCTGGTTCCCGGACTCGGCTTTTAAAACTGCCCAGGCCATCAGGGACTTTGACCGTGAGCACCTCCCTCTCTTGATCTTCGCCAACTGGAGGGGCTTCTCTGGCGGCATGAAAGGTGCCCTTCCTGCACCCCCCACGTCCTGTCCTTGTCACGTCAGTGGCCACCAGAGAGGGGGGAAGGGAGGGAGAGAGAGAGAGAGAGAGGTGCTGGTGGTGGTGGTGGTGGTGATGACTTCTTGGCCTCTGATTGCAGACATGTACGACCAGGTGCTGAAATTCGGGGCACACATTGTGGACAGCATCCGGCAGTTCAAGCAGCCTGCTCTCGTCTACATCCCCCCACATGCTGAGCTGCGGGGAGGCTCATGGGTGGTGATTGACCCGACCATCAACCCTCTCCACGTGGAGCTCTACGCAGACAAAGAGAGCAGGTGAGTGGCCGGTTACATCCTCGCCTTCTTTGTGGTCCTGTCTTGGGGTGGCCAATCCTGGGCTGCTGAAATTGGCCTGCTGTCCAAGACATCCCTTTGATCTGTGAGTTTCTCCTTTGGCGAGAGCGGCAACTTTATTTTTGCTGAAGAGCTTGAGATAGTCTGTGTGTTGATTGGGGTGATTGGAGCCATTTGGGTTGGTCTCTTGTGAAATGCTGGCTGGAGGCTCTCGAGGCGTGGAGTGGTCCTGCGGGGTGGGGGGAGGCCTGTCCAGTGCAGGTCAGCCCAAGAGGAGGGACGCTTCCCTTGCCTGCCTCCCATTGCAAGGGGCTCTGCTTTGTAGGGGGGGCATCTTGGAAGCGGAAGGAACCGTGGAGATCAAGTTCAGGAAGAAAGAGCTGCTGAAGACCATGAGGAGGGTTGATGTCATCTATGCACGAATCGCACAGCAGCTGAGTAAGAGGAAGGCCAAGCCGGGCCGGCTCTCCCCACCACCTTCCCTTCTCTTCCCTGCTGCTGGTTGATCCGCAGCCACTGGGCCCTCCACACTGGGAAAGGGGTGGGTGGGGCGGGTAGCAGAGCTTCAGGTGGGAAACACCCTCTGGAGCCTGTCCCCCCTCTCCCCCTCCCTCCCTCCCTCCCTCCCTCCCTCCCTCCCGGGCTGGATCCTCCCTTCCAAGCGGTCCTTTCCGTGTCCTGGGCTTGGCAGGTTCTCAGGAACTCTCCCAGGGGCAGCGCAAAGAACTGGAGAAGCAGCTGAAGAAGCGAGAGGACGACCTCCTGCCCATCTTCCACCAGGTGGCCGTGCACTTTGCGGACCTCCATGACACCCCGGGGAGGTTGCAGGAGAAAGGAGTGATTACAGTAAGTGCAGCCAGTCCTCGACTTACGACTACAATTGGCCCCGAAATTTCTGTGGCTAAGCAGGACATTTGTTCAGCCGCATTTTACGGCCTTCCTTGCCACCGTTGTTAAGTGAATCACTGCAATTGTTAAGTTAGCCAGACGGTTGTGAAGTGAGCCTGGCCTCCCTACAGACTTCGCTTCTCCAAAAGGAATCACAAGACCCTGGCACATGACGGCCATCATAAATATGAGTCAGTGGCCAACTGTTTGAATTTTGATCACCTGACCATGTGGGATGGCACAGTGGTCGTAGGTGTGAAAAGGAGTCACAAGTCCCTTTTCAGTGCCGTTGTAACTTTGAATGTCACTAAATGAGCTGTTGTAAGCCGAGGACTGCCTGCAGTCAAGCTTGGAATCCTGGGAGGGATCCTTCTTTCCGTGATCTTCTTTCTCCCAGGGATCTTGGGGCTGCTCTTGGCTTCCTGGGCAGCTCTGCAGCTGTGGGGCAGAATTCTGGGGTCGAACCTGCCCCCTTCGCCACCCGCTCTTCCTCTCCAGCCGAACCTTTGAAGGGGGCAGAAACTCCCCAAAGGGTCTCCTTAAGGGATAAGGCGCTGGCCACGGGTTACGCAACCCTGAGTTCTGGGTTGTGGGGAGGCCTCCTGAAGCGACCTGAGTGGGGTCTTCTGTTTCAGGACATCCTTCAGTGGAAGGAGAGCCGCACCTTTTTCTACTGGCGGCTGCGGCGGCTGCTGTTGGAGGAGGGTGTCAAGGCCGAGATCCTGAGCGCCCACAGCGAGCTCAGCAACAGCCACATCCAGTCCATGATGCGACGCTGGTTCCTGGAGACCGAAGGCGCCGTCAAGGTTGGGGACTTGGTTGGCGGGAGCCGGCTTCTCTTGGCTGCCCCTGCTTCCCGGCTGAGTGCGGCTCCCCCCTTCTGTCCCTCCTGCAGAGTTACCTGTGGGATAACAACCAGGTGGTGGTGGCATGGCTGGAGAAGCACCTGAGCGAAGAGGACGGGGCGAAGTCGGCCATTCGGGAGAACATCAGATACTTGAAGCGCGATTATGCCCTGAAACATATCCAAAAGTGAGTGTTTCCTTCCTGGTCAGGTGTGGGGGTCCCCGAGAGGCTCCGCGGATCCGTCACTCTCGGGTGTCGGGACTGAACGGTTGGGGTGGCGTAGGAAGGGTCCCAGGACCCCCGAGCGCATTCCTTGGAGCTGGGAGAAGTCAAAGGCTCTGCATTTTCTGCTCAGAGGAAGAGTGCAGGCTGCGTGTGTCTCGGGGGATGATAAGGCTTAGGCCACCTTAGCTGTGCAGAGGATGTAAAGAGGATGCCGTAGCAAGAGGGCCCTTCAAGGGAACTCTGGTCTGTAGAGGATGAGATTTCAGGATATTATGTGCCGCTCGTTGGCCCTCTCACTTCCCCTGGGCAGTTTTGGCTCTCTTCTTGAAACAGTACCAAGCAAAACTCCGGTTGTGTTTGTGTCTCACAAATTCAGGAGAGAAATGAGGGCTTTTTTATATCAAATCCTGGTCATCCAAGTCTCTCTTTATGATCCCGCTTCTCTCTTTCAGCTTGATAGAGGCGAACCCGGAGGTGGCCATGGACTGCATCATTCACATGACCCAGCACATCACAAGTGCCCAGAAGGCGGAGGTGGTCCGCCTCCTGGCAACGATGGACAGCCCATCCCCCTCCTGACTTGCGCCACGGACGGTGGGAGATCATCAGCCCTCTGATAAGGGAAGGAGGAGGCAGCGCTAAACCATCTCAGTTTGTGAGCTCCGTCCGGCTGCAGCTTTGCAGCAGGGCCCCGGTTTGTCCTGAATTAGGAGGGCCAGAGTCCCCCAGTTCCCAGGATTTGCTGTCCTGCCACACTCGGCGGCCCGTATTTTCCCCAACCGCCTGGGTGCCCACCGCGCAATGTCCAAGGAAAAGGTTTGTACCACTCAGTCTAGAATGTAGGCTTAAAGTAAGTGCATTTTCAGTTATTGCCCAGGGTAATCTGTTGAGATAAGGGATTCTCTTCCACAAAACCATTCAGGACACAACGCTTTATTAAAATATGTATTGGAAAGGGGGGGGGGATGTCAGTATCTCCCACCCAGCCAATACGGAGCAGTTTGGGAAAATTTCCCGATATGCCAGAAAGACAGGCGGCTATGTTGCCCTCCAGCACAGCTGCCTAGAAGCGTTTGAGAACACAGGCATTTCTCCCTCTCTCTCCTGGAAAGGTGAAAACAAAAGCCCTCGCCAAGGGATGTATTTTGGGTTCTGTCACAAGCCCCCACCCCCACCCCTTGTTGTTTCTTTAGAAAGAGGGGGGGCTCCATCCTCGTTCCTAACTGGCTGAGATGTCAGGTAGACGTGATACCAGAAGTGGAGAAGTGATACCAGAAGTCGTGGAATGAGTGGACTTTGCGAGAGGCGAGACAATCAAAACACACTTTTAAAGGGATAAATCATCAGCAGGCGGAAAGTATGACGGGCTGTAAAACATCAGATGCACAAAACACTTACACACACACACACACACACAGTCTTTTCTAAAGCAGACCTGGGACAAAGGAGGTGACAGCTGAAGGTAATTTACATTGTCCGGCATATCTTGGCAGGCCAGAGTTCTTGGCAGGTTTCCTAATCCTTCCTGGGAGTGGGATTGTCTCTCTACCTCTGGCATTAATGCTTGAGTGCATCTGGTATGGGACGGGGGTTTTCCCCCCTAAAAGAAAAGGGGGTGATAAACTCCTTTTCCAGGGGAAGAAGAGCCACCTAACAAAATCTTGCTTTCTCTCCTTGGGAGAGCTGTTAATAAACCTCAGGGAAAGGAGGCCCCCAAAAGCCACTCCAAATAGCTGTTGTTTTATAAATAAGAGCAACTCTTTGACTTTTGATACGGGCTTCAAGGTTTGTTTTACCTTTTGTGAGTTGGAGATTCATTAAAGGAGTCTTGGTTTTCTTAAAGATCCCAATTGTATTTCTTCATTCTCCTCCTCCCCCCCCCCCCCGGAAAGATGCAAAATTGCTCTCTAGATCTGATTTGCCTCTGTGGATGCCGCTGTTGTCTCTGTCAGTAACACATCTTTATTGTCCTTTGTTTCCATACAAAGCTGACAGTAGCAAATCATGGGATGATCAGCACATCAATTCATCAGAACTGAAAGTACATTTTGAAGGGGAAAGTTTCTCGTAAGCCATTTCCATTTCCACCTGCGTTTTGCTTTTCTAGCCTCTTCTAACCTCTAGCCAACGTCTGTAAGTAGTCTTGTCTTTGCTTTAAAAAAAGAAACGGGTTCCTGAGAAGAGCCCGTGTGGGTCATGTGGTAGGAGTCGCACCCAAACTGCTTTCTTCCAAATCATCCAAGCTACAGGCTGGTCCCCTCAGGGCCAGCTTTAGACTAAGGCCACGTAGGCACTTGAGGGGGGAGGGGGGCACCAGGGCTTAGGGGGCACCACCAGGCACCAGCCCTTCTTCCCAAAACAAAGGCTGCTCTAAAAATGCACATCTTGGCATTGGCGGGAGGTGGCGCTGTCAGACCAACTGACCCACGGGGACCCTCTCCCCTTGAGCCAGCCCTGCCTCTGTACTTATTGGCCTCAGGGAGAGAGGGGCGTGCCTAAGTAAACCTCTGTAAATGCAAATGAATCCTAACCTTTTAAGAAGTCAGCAGGACTCTTCCCCAGAGAAAAATGCGGCATAGCCAGTTCTGATCTCTGCCAAAATGCAAGAGAGGGCTGTAGCCAAACTATCCTGTAATCCTTGTGGGTAAGGGTCTCCATGGGTGCATCAGTGGGGCTTTTGGGCCCCTGGGGAAGGCTGTTGTGTGAGCAGCAACCCCCCACCCCCACCCCGACAGCCCAGGGGTCTTCCAGCTCCCTTGGAAGGCCTTGGGCGAAGAGGAGGGCCCTGCTGGAGGGAATGGAACTCAGCGCCACTTTGCTATGATCTCCATCCCTATCTGGAGGGTCAAGAGGCCGTTCTTTGCACCTTGAATTGTACGTGCAATTTTCTTGAACAATATGGTTTGGCTTCTTCAAAACTGAATTCTGAGGCAATAGAAGGAATTATTTAAAATTTACGGTAAAAAGGTGTTTAAAAATAAATATTAAATCAAAGTTAACCTGGTACTGATAGCCTAAATGCTAAATCAGAAGATCTTAGCTGCAATATGCAATGTCTCCTACTAGGGGTCATTTTTAAAACAAAACAGTAAACAAGGATTGCTGCATGATATATTTCTAAGTAAACATTCAGGGCCGAGCTGCAAAAAAAAATAGCATTTTTATGTCAGTTGTAGAAAAGCTTACTGGCTAAAACTAGGTTTGGTCTTTCACAGAAAATGTTACGTCTACAGAAAGTACATCCAAAGTGCTTCTTTTGAAAGTGTAGTTTAAAAACAGTATTCTGGTGATTTTTAAAATAGTTTGCTGCAGTTTGAATAATTAAGTAAAAAAATATTACAGTGTTTTTCAAAAATCAGTGCTGAGCATAAAAATTCCCTTTTCGTTTTCATAAAAATAAATTATAAATAAAATTTACAAACAGTAATACTGCTTAGCCCGAGAATCAACAAACCTCTAATCCTAAACTCTAGTATTTTCCCCAAAAAATCTGTAGTAAGATCGTTAATCCTAATAATCTATTCAAGGTTTTTAAAAAAATCTTATTTAATACATTATTTATCCTGGGACCCAGGCCCTTTTCTGCTCTGGTTATGAAAAGCATCCCCTTCTGGCAGCCTGAAACCTTTGCTGCCAAAGCACCAAACCGGGTGAATGGACTGCAGGATTCAGCTCCTGCGAGGGAAGACGGGCCTAGTCGGTATGCCTGGGACTAAAATTCCTCTCTCATGCAGCATGTCTGAGGCCTGGAAAGATGATTTTGGGAGGTATACAAGTCAGGTGTGGATCTGAAGAAAAGACCCCGAAGGCCCTCTGGAGAAGGAGGAGCAGCAATCAGCAACTGGAGCTTAAAAGGGCTCGGAACAATTTCACGGTACTTGCCAGTAGGAAGAGAGAACAAGTAAGAGCTTAACCGAGACACAAAGTCAGTGGCACGGCCAAGACCAAGCCCCCCTGTGCCCCTCCCCCAAATGTCATTGTGAAAGGGGTGAAAGACAGGCAAGGAACCTCCTTCTGATAGGGACTCTGAGCAATGGGTGCTTTGATTAGCTCAGAGGACATCAGAAACCTAAATAAAGGACAGCTAAGAACACACAGGGAGGAGAATGTGTATTTCCTCCTTTGGATCAAGTTAATTTAAATTTTGTAGCCCCTTTTGATTTAGCTTTTTCTGAGAATAGCTCCTCCCCCCCCTGCTGCCTTCTCTCCCCCTCCCTCCCAAAAAACCCCACAATAAATTAAAATTTTATCTAGGTTCTGATGGAGAAGCAAGTTGCATGCTTCTTACCAGTCCAGTAACAAAATCAGGCCTTTGTCAAAGCTGCTCGCTCCCACCAGATTTCTTAACAGGTGGGCTTCGTTCTACCAGTGGGGTCTGCTTTTGTTTAGGATTCTGGAGACCATGAGGGGTCTTGCAACATTGGTTGATGGGCTGAAAATGGAGGAGGCCGGGTCTTCGCACAGTCAGCGTGGCCCCCACAAGGCCTGGCACTCATTGGTGGGGAGGGGGGTGGACAGAGGGGGCACTGCGAGCAGGAGAAAGTGGCCCAGTCCAAGTGCCGTGGGGCTTTCAGAGCAGAGCGATGGGTTTGTTCCCTTGAGGGCCCCGGTACTGTACGGGGGAGACGGCATCCAGCGTGGCGTAGGTGGTGTAGAGACCCATCACCTGTAAGTCTGCAAAGGAATGGTCGCTGGCACTGGGGGCAGGGGGTAGGCTGGCAGGCAGCAGGTCGCAGTCGGAGAGCGCCAGGGGAGAGTTGCTGAAGGCCCCCAATGTCTCCAGGTTGAAGCTGTCGTCCTCCTTCTCCTCCCAGAGGTTCCCTTCCACACAAAAGAAATGGTGGTCAGATCTCTACTCTGGTGGGACTTCATTGTGCAAATCTGCTCAGAGAATTTTAGCAGTGGGCCACTGCTAAGGGCATTTTCCGCTTCCAGACACCCTCCCCCCTCTTTTCCTCCCCTGCTGTTTGACTTTCTGGAGAAAAGGAGAAAAATGTGGTTGGTTTTTTTCCAGTAAATAAAGCGGCTTTATGGCTGGTTGCAGGATCTTGCACTCTGGGTCAGATACTTCAGCCGTCCTCTTGACTTGAGCCATTAAGTTCGGACCATATCAGTACCTGAAGATTTAAGCCTGGCCTCTCCCCCCTAGCCAGGTGCACATAAAGACAACAAAAGGAATATTTCCCTCCATAATCACATTTTCTGCACCAGCCCTTCAAAAGACCTTCAGGTAGAAAAGGTGTCTACACCGCCACTCTTTCCTTCTGCAAAAGCAGCTTGGGGGTAGGTGGAGGCAAGGATTCCTGCAGGTGAGGACCCCTCCCCACTCCTTGTCCCAGCTGCCGGATTTTAAAAAAAAATTCCAACCGTCTCTCTCACCTTGGAGTGCAAAGTCCATAATGCTGGGATCGAGGGCATCCACCTCCATGTTCAGGTCAGTCATCACGTTGAGAAAGTCGGAGGCCCGGCTCACCAGGGGCTGAGGGAGGGGGCTGTGGTGGACGCTGGGCAGGGCGTGAAGGGGGGGCGTCTGTGCAGGGGCCGGGGAGTCCGGGGCCAAGCACGCCTGGGGCTGGATCTGCTGGTGAAGCCGGACGGACTGCAAGGAGAGCGTCCCCATCGGCTGGGGCTGCACCTGCAGCGGGTGGCCCTGAGCGGTCGCTGCCCCGTGGCTGCGCAGGGAGGCTTCGGCCTCCGCCCTCTTGCCGGGCCTCCTGCAGCCGGCAGGGCGGTCAGTGATCAGCTTGTCCAGTTCCTCTGCAAGGAGAAACGGCCGTCTTAAGTGCCTGGCTGGGCAGGCGGAAGGGAGGAAGGAAACTTATTTCACAACACTTGTTATTTGCACCGTGGTTTGTTTCTTTAATGCAACACAGGTGGTCCTTGTCTTACAACAGTAGTTGGTTTAGTGACCCTTTGAACGGCACGGGAAAAAATGACTGACACCTGCTTTTCACACTTATGACCGTTGCAGAATCCTCACGGACACGTGATCAAAGTTCAGACTCTTGGCAACTGACTCCTATTTATGACGGTCGGTTGCAGTTTTCCCGGAGTTGCTTAATCCCCTTTTGTGGCCAGCAAAATCAACTGGGAAGTCAAATTCACAAAGGTCATATAAGGAGGCAAAACTCACTTAACAAATGCCTCACTTAGCAACAGAAAACTGTGTTGCTTGGTTGCGGTTGTAAGTCGAGGACTAGCTGTACTCCCACCATTTTCAGAAGGCCGAGGAAGCCCTGAGACAAAGGAGGGCTGCTGTCTGTGAGGGACACCTGCCCAGTTTTCCTTCCGGTCAAATAACTCCTGCCAGGGAGGGAGGGAGGG
This sequence comes from Natrix helvetica, assembly GCF_964273705.1. NCBI lineage: Eukaryota > Metazoa > Chordata > Lepidosauria > Squamata > Natricidae > Natrix > Natrix helvetica. Next base: position 14,038,274 of record NC_138564.1, read on the forward strand.
AGGGAGGGAGGGGAGAGCTGGGCTCACCTGGGTTGGCCATGCTCCTGTGAATGGCAGCCAGGTCCTTCCTCTTCCACTTCTGCATCTCCTCCTCCATCTTGTCTATCTTGGCAGGGTTGAGGGCCCAGAGGCAGCCCTTGCGCGAGGAGCTGCTGGCCTTGTTCTCCACTTTCTCGAAGCACTTGTTCAGGGAGAGGTTGTGCCGCACGGAGTTCTTCCAGCCGTCGGGGGCCGTCTGTGGAAAGCAGGTGAGCTGTCACACGCGCCCCCAGGCACACACGCTTGGCTTAGAGCCCCCCCGGCCAGGGTCTTGGGGTGCTTTCCAACTTCTATCCCGGCAAAAGATTAGCCTCTGGGTACCCTGGCTCCAGAAACCCTCATCACCCTCAGCTCTAAACATGAATTCGACGTTTGTCTGGCCTGTGAGGGAATCATTAGGAGGATACCTGTCTGTCTATGGTGATGAGGTAAAGGTTCCCCTCGCACCCATGTGCTAGTCATTCCTGACTCTAGGGGGCGGTGCTCCTCTTCGTTTCAAAGCCAAAGAGCCACCACTGTCCGAAGACGTCTCCGTGGTCATGTGGCCAGCATGACTCAACGCCAAAGTCCCACAGAACGCTGTTCCCTTCCCACCAAAGGTGGTTCCTATTTTTCTACTTGCATTTTTATCCTGCTTTAGAACTGCTAGGTTGGCAGAAGCTGGGACAAGTCACGGGAGCTCACTCCGTTATGCGGTGCTAGGGATTTGAACTGCCGAACTGCCAACCTTTCTGATCGACAAGCTCAGCGTCTTAGCCCCTGAGCCACCACTATGGTCTATGGAGATACCTGTCTGCATTTCTGTAGGTAGCCCCAAGTTGTGGTGTCTGCCTGGAAAAGGGGCCTTTAAGGTCGCGAGAGAGCGAAGATTCCCCTGAGCTGGAGCTCTGGGAACGGTCCGGGGAGGGTTGGGGTCTTTTGACAGTCGACACTCCCTGCACACACACAACCCTCCGTGGGTCTCTGTGCCTCCGCCAAGGGCGAGGGAGGGGCCACTGGGGGGCCGCTCTCTCTGACCTCCCCGTTGGGCTCAGCCTTCCTCACCTTAAAATAGGGGAAATGCTCCTTCATGAAGCCGTAGATCTCACTCACGGGGAGGCTGCCCGTCTTGCTGTTCTTCAGGGCCATGGCGATCAGGCAGCTGTGGAGGGACAGTGGAGGGTCAGTTGTCCAGGCTCCTGCAGCATTCCCGGACCTCAACTCTACCCATTCAAGGCCTCTCCCGGTAAAGTGGGGGGGGGGTTCCCCTCCCTGCGCCGTGGGGCGCCGAGTCTTACTCACCTGTAGGAGTAGATGGGCTTGGGGTAGTGCTTGGCCTGCAGCTCTTGGGCTGCATGAGGAGCCAGGCGGGGCTGAGAGAAGTGGGGGTGGGGGCCGTAAGAGCTGCTGTAGAGGGTCACTGGATTGCACTGCGGCCGAAGAGAGAAAGAGAGAGACACGACCGAGTGAGGAGGCCCTCCTCACGGGAAAAGACAAAGCGCGGGGGGGGGGGGTGTCATGGGGAATGTGGGGATGTGGCTCCTCCCTGCAGAAGCCGCTTGGTGGTCCCCACAAATTACTTTAGTCTCTAGTCTAAATGGAGGAGGGGTCCGGCAGCTGGGGGGAGGGTCCCCCTGCCCATTCTGCAGTTGACTCTGGTTTCCTTAATAAGGGAAGAGGGAGGCGTCTGCACCGAGTGGGAGCCTGCCTCCTTTTCAGCTGTGCCAGGGGAGGGAGAAACAGGCGAGCGCATTTGCCCTCTGGGGGCGGCTAGGAGACCCATCAGCCTCAGCCAGTGGGGAGGAGCCCAAACCAAAGGCATGGGTGGCTCCACGTTCTCCTTGCTGGTGCAGAGATTGGAAGGGAAGCCCCTGCTAGGAGAAGGGCCTTCGGGTGCCCACCCACTCTTTTCAGCTGGAGGCTCCAGTCACCTCTGAACCCTTTTGCCCACCGATTAAAGGCTTTTCCTTGCACTGCCTGGCTCTTCTCAAATGTTCTGGCACAAGCACACCTGCACAGCTGAACCTACAGCTGTTAGACGTTCACGCAGGACGGCAACTAAGTTGTGGCGAGGTTCCTGAAAGTTGTACTGTGACACACACACACACACACACACACACACCCCGAAGCCGGGCACCGTACCTGCTGGGTGCTGTGCGTGATGGTGAAGATCTGCTGGGTGTGGCAGGAAGGAGGGGGGAAGAGTGGGGACGGCTGCCCCCCCACCATGTACTGACTGATCTGGGGGGGGGGGGAGGGAGAGAAAGCAAAGCATCAGTTGCGCAGGGCATCAAACCCTCCCTGGGGCCGTTAAGGAGGAAGGGAGCCTGTTCTTACGTCGCTTTCGTGGGGCGAGATGGTGTTAAGTCCCAGGATGTTTGGAGACAGGCTGGCTTGAATGTGAGGCGTGGCTCTTGGGGGGCCCGAGCTGTGCATGGCACCTGTCATCGAAAAGCAGCAAATGATAACAGTTCTGGGCAGTGGTGAAATTCACATTTTTTTACTACCGGTTCTATGGGGGCGTGGCTTGGTGGGCGTGGCAGGGGAAGGATACTGCAGGATCCCCCTTCCCTCCCCACTCTGGCTTTGCCGGTTCTCCAGACTACTCAGAATTTCCGCCACGGTTGTCCACCACCTGTCAGAACCTGCCAAATTTCACCCCTGGTTCTGGGCTGCTCTCAATCCCTCCCCCCCTCCCCCAAGCTCTCTGTGGGATCCACAGGGCTGCAGACCCACTGATCGTGGCAACGGGGCTTATTGAACCCAAGTCGATGCTGGTTTTACGCCGTTCATTTGTTCTTTGTGCTTTAGCCACTAGGTGTCACAGCCCTGTGGGGTCAATGCAACGGAGGCCCAAGAATGAAAGGGTGGCAGAGTTTTCTACCTGTCTGCTGCAGAGCCACATTCTGGGAAGTGATGCCAAAATCCATTCTTTCGCTGGTCATCTGCTGCAGCCGAGGGACGTCCACGGAGGTCAGCCACGAAAGGGACTGCAAGTCGCCAGGGAAGTCATCTTCGCTCAGATGTGAGGGCTCAGAGCCCAACAGTCTACAGAGGAATAATGTGGTTTTAGTGGCTGCGCTGCCCTGGCCTGTTAGTCTGAAGGTAAGGCGGCATATTCTGACTACATTTTTATGCCAGCAGGCTCCGCTGGATGGGGCCCTCCTGCGTAGGGAAGAAAGCAAAGATATGAAGGAGGAGAAAAACTTTCCTATTGTGCAGAGAAAGATAACACTTATAGGCCTGTGCCTATAAGTTTGTCTTGAGAATAAACCTTTTGCAGGTTGTTTCTAAAACTCCTGTTTCTGCTCTAGCAAAGTCATGGCTAACTCGAGGTTTGTGTGGCGCTCGGATCCTGCTGGAGTTGCACAACACAGCAGTGCCAGAAATAAAGAATTTAAAATAGCCAGAAGGATTTAAAATAAATCTGGAATATTACAATGCCTCCTTTACATTTCCCAAGGCTTTGAAATGCTCTCTTCAACTGCTCTCTAGTTGCAAAGGGAAACTTCCCAGTTGAAAACTTCTGGGCGGTTTCCCTCCCTGCTCGGAGGACTACCAGACCGATCGCTGTTATAGCAGTGGGCACCCGGTATGCTGGCTGGACCCGCCTGTCCTCCTGCCACCCTCCTCCGGGGAGGCTGTTTTCTTTTTAATGTCATGTATTGATGTGGCAATAACCAACATTGCCATGGTTACACTTCTACAGTTATTTTGCAGAGGCAGTCGAGTCCCTTCCATGCCTGAAAAAGGACATCAGGTGACCAGTCTGCCGGCCCGGCCATTGGCCCAACTGTAAGTAAACACCAGCATCAGATGGTTCAAAAGCGGGGAACAACCCTTGTCATTTGCAACAGTTGGTGGCCCACAAGCCATTGTGTGGGGAGAGGCTGTTGGCTGCCGGCACGTGGCCACCCTTTGTTTTTGGAGATCCTGGCTTAATTGTTTTCTTCTGCCCACCCCGCCTCCCTCCCCCCTTTTACCAGTTCCCCATTAATCTGCCTGAATGACAGGAGACACTCCACCCGTGCCATCTGCCGCTCTCCAGCCCCGCACAGCAAACGAGTGGGGTCAAGGGGGCGGGAAGGGTCAAAACCCACAGCAATGGCCTCCTGTCAGGGACCACGTGCACCCCAGGCCCCCACCGTCCGGTGTGCTTTGGCACCTTCCTGGGCGAAAGCTGAAATGCACCCAGCGGCTTCAGCCACTGGCTATTTCCCTGACTGCAGCCTCAAGAGGTTGTTGTCGATGTTCATCACATCACTGGGCACCTGGTATGTGGCAGAGAGAGAGAGAGAATCACACCCTTTCCCCTAGCAAATGCCCTGGCATCTGTGCCCAGTGCCACATCTTCCACAAAGCGGCACCCTTGTGGAGTTAGCTGGACGTGTGAAAATATAACTCTGGAAAGCAAATACTCCTCTTCTTTAAAAACTTCCCTACTCACTTTCTCCTTTAAATAGACCCTTCATTGTTTTTCTTAATCATTTGGAGCTGGGATGTATAGGAGAGGATGGGGCTTTGGAGCAGCTCCATGCTGCCCCTGAGAACATAATTCCCATTTTGTGTAGGGCTGTTCCTAAGACTCTCCACGCCTTCTCTCCTGACGGAGCAATAGCCGTCTCTCCTGACACTCATTTAAATCAATTGTGGATCTGATTAGCCGGCTTCAACAGATTTCCCCGTAGAATGATGGAAATGGGATGGAGGGGTTACTTCTCTCCCCGGGAGATTTCTTGCTCTGATTATTTACCCCAGGAGTTTCGGGACCGTTTGCCTGCCTGTTGACAGCCGATCCTTGCCTCTTTATTCTGTCCTGCTAAGGGAGCCGAAACCGGCCGATGAGCCAGAGTGGGGGGTGGGCCTGTTTCTGAATTTGCTATGGAAGAAGGGTCACTTTAGCAGTGTACACACACACACACACACACACACACACACACACACACAGCCTTTTGGAGGATGAGAGCACCCTGTTTTAAGGAATGCATTTTTAAATCTAAAATGCTTTTTATTCTCCATTTACCCTCTTCCACAATCCAGTTAGACACGGGCAGCCTTTTTCCTTCTCTTTTCCTGATCGGTAGTCGATTAAGAAGCATTGGGCTCAGTCACTTGTTCGGTGCTCAACCGCAGCCTTGCCACTAACTTTTCCGTGGGCAGGTAACGGTGCTGCATTTTTGGCTGGGCAGAGGGACCGTCTCGAGCCCCTGCCCCAATCAGCCCACCCGGAGCAGCCTCCTTTACGCTTCTTAGCTGCTTCTGAAGGCCGGAGAGGGGCCGGTAGTTCCCTCAGAGCAAGCCAGCGTAGCCTCTCAGGCCACTGGTTACACTTCTACAGTTGTGTAGAAGGACTGTACAGAGGGATTACAGTCCTTGGCTGAATGAAAGACTCAGTTCCGGTGGCGTTTCCTTTTGAGGGTCCCACCACTTTCTCACCTGGCAGCCCACTCTTTATGGAGATTATTCCCCCTCCCCCATCAATTCTCTTTGCTAGGACTCCCTGGAAGACAGGCTCTTTCGTCCCCACATTTCTGACTTGTCCCATTGTGGTCAAGAGAGGTCTCAAACTGGAGTCCCAAATCCTCTGGGAATCTCCTATGGGCTGCAGAGGGCCCTTTGGAGCAGATGACCCGAGCACAATCAGACTCGCACACATGCAAACAAACGCACCAGCATGGATCCTCAACCCGTTTGGTAGCCTGCAGGAGAAAAAAAATGCAACAGGCCTATCCTTACGGGGGAGAATGCAAAGGTTGCTCAAATCGAAGCGAGTAATTTAAGCGAGGTTTAACGGAAGAGCCTATCTGGACTCTGCTTCTGGCCATAACCTGGAGAAAGGAGGGTTTGCTTCCACCTCAACTTCACTTGGATTCAGAAGGATCCGAACATCTCTCGGTAGAAGAGCCTGTGGACAATTGCAGAGTTACCAATTCTGCAGCCTCCTGATTCCGATTGACCGAGCCGCCCTTTGTCTTCCATGGCCAAGATGTGATCCGCTTCCCCCTCTCCTTTCCCTCTGTGGCTTTTCCGCTTCTGTTTTTTAACCCTGACTTTGAAATCCGCTTCTCTTCATGTCTACCAGCCCCATAGAAACGCTCCAAGTGAAACAGAAGCTTATTCTCAGCACAATTACCCCTCCCTTCCGCTAATTGGGGGCCATTCCTTCATGCCCCCCCCCCACCGGCCGCCCGCAGAGCCCTCAGGACCTCGGGTTCCCGTCCTGCCCTGTGGTGACAGGAAGAAAGTAAATTGGCCTGATAGAATTTGACAGGTCTATTCTCTTCTCAAAAATCGGTCAGTCTGGAAGATTTTCTTTTACATAATCCAAAGTGGTTTCTCATGAAACGGGACCAATGCTACAGTGCACTTTGGCCATAATGGTCTGGATTTTGTATACATTTTTTTTTGCCACTTTTAAACGGGGTCATGCAATTCATGGGTGGAAAAATGACCACGGTGAGAAATTACAGCTTTATTTTTGAGACGGGCGAAGGAACAAGGAGGATTTGGGAAACTGGGCCCAAATAGATAGAAATAAGCATTTTTCTAATAACTAAGGTGACTTCTTGAAGGCTGCCTGAAACTCTGTATAAACTGAACTATATGTGTCTTTTTTTACTCAGAAATAACTTGGACTTAATCGGCCAAAGGGCTGCATATTTGATCTAAGCAAAGTTATTCACGTTCCTTATACTAAGATTTAAAACTTCTTCCCCACGTAATTTTCAAATTCCATTTATTCTCCCAAAATCTACTCTCATCAAATTTGACAAGTACGGATCATTTAACAACCTGCACCTAGCAATGGGATTTCGGTACAAGAGAAATTGTTAAGGACAGCCTGCATAAGTTCACCGTGGAAGATCTCTTCGTGTTAATGGCAGAGGCTGTTGCCAACACTGCTTTGGGGGGGCTGGTTCTCTTGCGACCGGGGGGGGGGATTTCAGATCAGCGGTCTTGAGTCTGCAGGATCTAAACCCCTCTTGTTCCCCTGACATCTACCAGAGCGGCTTCAAAACCGCGCCATGCTGGAGCGAACAGTTAATTTTCTCTTCCCCCCCCCTCCCACATTGCGTCAGTGCAATGTGGTTGTTTTTAGGGGGTGGGGAGACTGAAATTGGGACAATGGTTCCCCAATCTAGTGTGGCCTCTTTATCCATATTTGCAAGACAGAAAAGTTACAAACGGAATAAAATGTTTTGAACAATTAGAGGGTGAGGAATATCTTGGAAGCAACTCAGAGCCAAGCGGATCCAATTGGAGGTTCTCCCCAGAGGTTTCTCTCCTGGATTTGCACCTGGAGGCACCTCCAGCCATCTAGCCGTGCCCAATAGGGAAGAATGTAGCTGTGTGGAACTCGGATCAGATTGGCAGCCAGTGACTTTATAATGCAAGAAGACTTTCGCTCCTCCGACTAAACACAAGCTTGCCAAGAAGGGAAGCGGCCGTTTGAGCCACCTGTTGCTTCTAAGACACCCTTCAAGGTTAACCCTAAGTAGATTATGCTGCAGAAGTCTAAAAAGATGGTGGATCGTTGTGATTGGGGCTAAAGGAGGCCCCCGATTCTCCAGAAGGACCCCTAAATCACAGTCTCGGACTTCCCAGAGAACGGAACGGTGTTCAGATCAGACCGGACTCCCAGACTTGGGAATATCAGCACCCTCTCTCCATCTCTCACTGCTCAGTCGTTGCTCTGGAACCACAGGACCTCCCCCTTCTGGGAGGGAGGGGGCAGACCCCACCGCCTCCCTCAACTGCCAGGCCTGGATTCCCAGAGGGGGAGCTGGCAGGGCTCCCCCACCCCTCCACCACCACGGGGCTTCCCACTGGTGGTCCCAAGCCCACCGCATCCCGAAGGGAATTGGATTCGTTCATTCCAGACGAGGGAGGGCACCCTGACAAGGACCGATTTGGGGCACCTGAGGGTGACCTCCGACAAGGGCTGGACTGGACCAGGGGCCCTGATTGGGGAGTCGGGCAGCTTCTCCTTCAGGGGAGCCCTCCGCCAATACTCAGGGAGTCCCACGAAGGGAGGTTGTAGGATAAAGGGTCATCGGCTTCTCCTGCTGCAACAAGGGACTTGGGCACCGAGGCAGGCAGGTGCAAGCCTTTAGGGGCTCCGCATCGCGGCCAAGGCATTGGACGTACCTGCGTGGAGGTTGCGCTCAGGGGAAGCCTCTGCCAAGCCCCGAAGGCAGCCAGGGCTTAAACTCCCATGGGCGAGAGCGGGGGAAAAGAGAGATGGGGGCGCCTGGGGAGGGGGGGGAGCGCTCACCTGTAGTCCTGCGGGGAGGGCCGGCGGGCCGGTCCCGGGTTCCTGACAAGGCCGGACATGGCGAAGGGGGGGTCGCTTTCGATCATGGCCTGCCGGGGGGAGAGAGCCGGGTAGCTATCCAGCATTTCAGCAGGAGGGAGGGAGGCGTAGGGCAGGGCTCCCCGGCCTGCCCTGCCCTGGTACAAGGGGGGCCGCGGGGCAGGTGCCTCCGAGCCGGGCGACCCTCCAGCGGCTCCTCTGCCGGCCGGCCTTCCTGGCTCCTTTCCCGGGACTGGCCGGCGGGGAGGCGGCTAGGGCTGCGGCCCGCGAGGGGCGTCCGAGGGAGGCAGCTGGCGGGGCGGCCGGCCGGCCGAGCAGCGTTTTTAAATTTCCCTCTCCGGAGCTGTCCAGCTGGAGCATGCGCGCCCAGGGGCCGAGGGGCGGGGGAGCCTCCAGGGGGGAGGGGGAGAGGGGCGGGGGAGCGACCCCTCCACTGCTCGAAGCCGCGGGACGGTGGGGGCGATGGGCGGGCAGCGCGCGGGGCTGGCTCGCAAAGGCGCAGACCCCGACTCATTGAGGACTAGCCGCTTTCGAGGTCTGCGAGGCCGGGGCCAAGAGACGGGCGCGCGGCGGCGGGGCCGGGTGAAGGCGGCTATTAGCCCGCCTTCCTTCCCGCCTCACCCGGCCGGTCGTCGGCCGCTCGAGACGGCGGGAAGGAGCCCGCCAGCCGCCGCCTCGCCTCGCCCCTCCCGGCCCCGGCAGGGCCTTCCTGCGGGGGGCGCTCTCCGGCACGAGAGCCCCCCGCCCTCCACGCAAAGGCTGCTCCCCCCCCATCCCTCCCCAACCGCCTTCCCCAGTCTATAGCGCCCTGAGGGCTGGCTGGGGATGCTGGGGGTTGTTGTCCCCGTGCAGTTTGAAAGTCCTGTTTGGGAAAGGCTGGAGGAGTTTCCTCTGGTCCAGGATGGACCCCTCGCCCTAGATTTTCCTTCTCCCCCCTCCCCGCTCTTTATCAGCTTTCTTGACCGAGTCCTCCCTCCTTCACCCTGAGTGAAATTCACCCTCGCAACTCCTGCTAAATCCCAGCCTGGTCACCCAGTCTGTCTCTCCCACTGGGAGAAGCCGCGATGGGAGTGGGACCTCCCCAAATCTCTGACGGTATCTGCTGAACCCCCTCCCCTATTTGATGCCCCCCCCCTCTGGGCTGGACAGGCTTGGCATCCTCTGTGCACTCAGGAGGGGGGATTTGGGCTTCTCCTCTGTCTGAAGACCTGGAGGGATGGCTGGATGTGGGGCCCTCGTGGGTCAGATTCAGCCCTCCGTTTGTGTCCCTTTCAAAGTCAGAGCCCCGTCTGAAACTCCTTGGTTGTTTTTCTGGTCTTGGTCTGTAGGGAAGGATGAAAACTCATCCAGACATTAAAGCGAAAGACCTCTGCCGTCTCTCAAGAGGGAATTCATGCCTCTTTTCTTGCCACTGAGTGAAAAGGATGCAGGAGAGAGAAAGGCTGACAAGAAAGAAAATTAATGCTGAACAAAAAAGATTCGGTCTAGGCATCATTTTATAGGCCAAAATGGACTGCAGAAACAATGGCCATGGTGAGGGAACACAAAAAGAAATATTCTTTAAGTAGTGCAGTGTTTAAACTCACCTCTCCTTCGAATTTGCAATCCATTTTGTCTATACATTTAAAAAAAACCAGCATTGATATTCTTAAACCCTCTTTGTGTTTCTGGTAGGTAGGAATTTAAACTGAAATAGATACAGTTATTTCAGTTTTCTAAAGCCTGGCTTTTCCCCCTGCCGCATGAAAAACGTGTGCAGTAACACTTTTATCTATGTAACAAATTGTAGTTAAAATCATTACGTGTGAAATTACCAATTAATCCCACAGGGACAAGTCCTTTAGTAGAAATCTGCCCACTTGGGACCATACAGATGGTGAATCGGAGTTTTACAATAGACCCAACCTCTGATTAAATGCAGAGATGTAACGGACAAAAATTTGGCTAGAGAATAAAATCTCAGGTCCTAGTGCCCTGCAGGTTCAGCATAGTACAGTCTTTAAAACTTTATTCTCTTACTTCAGTGGATCCAGGAGCAAAGTTTATTCTTAGGATTGCTATAGAAAATCATTTTGCACCGATATTAAGAGAAAGAAATATACAGCAAATCTCTCCAAAAAGCAGAATATAAGGCAGAAAGCTGACAAGAAACTCATGTGAAAATTGCTTTTCTGCTGTTTTGCTACTCCTCTCTGTTGCTCCAAACTTTGCATTAAATCTTAGAGAACTTTTAGTGTCTCCGCGGGGACCTGTGTTACAGGTAGGCTTGCAAATACTTTGCTTTTCTAGGGGGTCGTCCCCCCCCCCCATTTAAAAAAAAATTCAGAAAGGACATTTTGTTTAAATAAAGAGGCAGAGATGCCCGCTTTCTGTTTGGCGTGGCCCAAGACCTGGTTTGGTATTAGCAGTTAAATCTTTTTGTGTATTCCAATCCCTCATCCATGATTTCTTATTTCTAGATTTTATATCATCTGGGCAGAATTATAGATGCTTCTTTTGGCTGGAATTACTGAGTGTCGGGTAATTAAAAGATGTTAATTGTTATTTTTTAGCACTAGGCCTGATAATTCATTCTTACTTTAATAGGACGGATCCACCCGTGGCCTGGACATGCATTTTCCATCACTTTCAGTTCCAGTTTTGACATGGCTTCGAAATCCCATTAAACCATTTTTTCTGGCCTTCTTTGACCAGAAACTGATAAATAATGAATAGAAAGAAGTCTGGTCCCTTTCCCCCCCCCCCCCCCGCTACTCAAGGGCCATGCCCCACAATTTAAAACCAACATTTCCCAAAGCACTTCATGGATTTGGGGAAAGGTCAATTAACTTCTGTTTCCTCCGAGTAACCCTGGGAAGAACGGGCAGGAGTTGTGTCCAGAATGATTTGTCCAGTGACCTTCAAGGGCAGGAAGTTCACAAGTGCAACTAACAATGTCATCTCAAATTTGTTCCTGGGTTGGTGTATCTCAAGAGAAGGAACAACGGTTGTGCAGCCTCTCCTCCTCCTACAATACTCAGATTTTATTTACTATTTATTAAGCAAACGTATATGAGCGCCAAACTCACACATAGGTAACTCCAGGGGGCTTGCAACATCAAAAATCCCCGATGTTAAAACCCTCCATTGCCCCCACCCCCCCGGCTCCTCATGGCAGCAGCAACAGAATCAAATCAACTGCCTGATGGGTTTTATGTCCATGGGTGGCCCTCAGGCCCACTGGCAAAACCACGTCTTCGGGGCCTTTTAGAAAAATGGGGACCAATCTTCCCCCAGGGGAAATGATGCCTGATAGAGAAGGGGCCACCCCACAAAAGGCCCTTTTTCATGGTCCCACCAGATCTCCTCCCTAGCAGATTCCTTCCTGCCACATTAGGTGTGTGCCATGGAGTCACAAGAGCCAAAGAGACATATGTGTATCTCCCGTGTGTCTTTTTTCCCTTTCTCTCCCTTTGCAGAATCCGTACCGTTGTGATGGAACAATAGACAATTGAAACGCTGTACACCGAGATTGGCTTCCCACACGGTGACTGAAGGGGAGCGGTACTTTTTAGGGGAAGCTAAGAGACGGCGACTGTCACGTTTATTCCTTGGACTGGAGTTTCAAATGTTCTCTTGTTTGTTTGTTTTTAATTATTATTTTGTATGTTGATTTCTAAAGGAACCCGGGTTGGTTTCTGTTCAAATTGCAGCTGGATAGGGAAAAATATAACTGCCACAATTCCTTAGATGATATAACTGGACATGAAGTATTTTTCTCCAGCCTTGTCAAGTAGATCTAGTGTATCCCAAATAGGATTCCCCCCCCCCCCCTTTTAGCAGAAGGAACGAATTGGCCGCAGAGAAAGTGCATTGGAAGCAAGCGGGGAGGGAGGGAGGGAGGAAGGGGGGTTTGGTGTTATGCTTGTTTTTTTATCCGATTTACTTCCTCCTTCCATCTTTAATAACTGAGTTCCTTAAGCTTGGATGAGGCAGGTTTTGTTGCCAGAGCTGTGCCACTGAATGCCACTGACCCCGGCCAGGACCCCAGCCCCAGTTCCCCCCAGACAAAGATGGGGCTGTGCGAGGACCAGTCAGACCCCATTATAGCTGAGAGGGGCTAGCAGGAAGAGACGGCCTTCGTTATTTTTAATTGGGCTCCACAGTTAAATAATACACAATGGCCACAATCGCCTGGGAAGTTATATTGTGGAAGGCCATTGAATTAATGGAAGCAGCATTCCCATTCATTTCAATGGGTGAGGGCCGGGCGGATCTCCTGTCCAGTCCAATGTTGGTCACTTATTGATCCTGGTGTTGAAACGTAAGACAAGCTCCATTGGGGGGGGGGGGGGGAGTTGTTAGACATTCACGGTTAACAGAACCGCATTGTGTTTCATAATCTGTCAGCCAAACCAGATGCTATCCAAACACAGGGAAATCACCCCCATTAATTCCCATTTCTTTTCATTCCCCTGCATTTATTTCTGCATTGCCTGCTCCAGATTTGGATGGACCCTGTTTGGCCTGAAACCCCTTAAACTGGAAGTTGACATCTGAAGGGGTCCAAACGGAGGTCCCCAGGTCAGCCGTCGGTTGCGGTGAGTCCAAAGCACTTCCTTCCTGGGACCAATCCTGGCACTGAATGTCAGGCAGTCTACAAAGTGTCCCCCCTTCCTCCCCCCACCCCCATATTTTCCCCTAAAGGAAGGTTGAAGATCCCACAGCCCAAGTGAGGCCTAAATTTTAGGCCCTCCGTCACTTTTCTTTCCCCTCCAGCCCACCAAGAGGACCAAGGCATTAGCTGAGCCTGGGGCTGCTGTCTGGTTTAAGTGGGCAGACTGAAAGCAGTGGTGAAACTCTTTGAGGTAGGCAGGGGCTGAAGCCTCCCCTAGATCCCTCCGTGTCATCAGCTTCAATAAGTAGGAGTTGTTTTTTGTTTTTTTTAAGTCTTCCATATGGAATAATAAATCCAGCTTGATTTCTTTGCATGGAGGCCTTGTGAAAATTATGTCCGGAAGTGCGTGTCCCATGCTGCGGAGCCAGAGTACAAGCTCAGCATGTCTTCTCCAAAGTCTGTCCCAAATGCGAAGGGTGTTTAGGATTGCAATGTTACAAGCCCACATAATTCATCGCGCTATAAAATACGCTACCATATTTTATTGCAAACCAGAGAGCATGAAATTATAGCTGCAATGCAATGTTCCTGTTCTGTGGAGATGCAGGGAGGGAGGAGAAGGCACACCTGTCCCTTCCCTCAGAGGCTGCTTTGAGGAAGGAGTCCAGGAGAGCTGGTAGCAACTCTTGCGTTTTTGAAGCTCCCTCCAGAAAAGAGAGAGAGAGGGAGGAAGGAGACGAAATTGAGGTTAAACGTAAGGCAGAGGCCAGGAAGTGGAGGTGGGATCTGGTGTAAATGGGCAGAGAAGGGAAGATGCGCAGAATCGGGTGTTAGAAGGAAATCTGGAACTCCAGACTGTTCATCACCCTTTATAGCTAGAGCTCTTAGAAATCCCACCTGATTTAGCAATTAGTGTTGGGTCCCTTCTGATTCTTGCAAATGCAGGATTAGGAAATGAGCTTTTGATGAGATTGTCATTCTTGGACTTCAGATTCTACCGCTCACTTGTCATTCTAACAAAATCCGAGTGATACCTGCAATTTTAACTTCAATCCTTCTGAAAATTCACTTTCTGAGACTGCTTTTAAACAATTAGATTGCCTTTAAAACACCTGCCTCTTTCTTACAATTTGTTTAATATCTATGAATTGTAGACATTTAAATTTCTCAGTCAACATGGCATCACTAATCACAAGTGTATGATTAAAAACAAGCAGACATATTTATCTGCCTGAAGCACTAACAGTGCAGTAAAACCCGACTTATTGCTTGTAATATTTAGAATTAATGAATGCAGGGCTGAATAATTTATGATTGTCTTAGCACAAGCAAGAATTCAATTAAATTTGAACAAGAAACACCAAGGCACTTGGCAAAAAAAAAAAATCCCCTTTCCATTTTTTTCCTCCTGCAAACAATACCCTTCATTTCTGCTCCCTTGGGGCTGCTGGCAGAGAAACAGGTGTGTAAAACAGGAGCAAAACAGGTATTATGTTGCTTAAAAGTCATTCATCCCATCAGAGGAAGGGAGGAATCCAGAGATACCTGGGAGATCTGTCTGCTTGGATATCAGCTACCTTGTTACAGGAATAACAGCCCATTTGCCAGGAGAATGCAGCGGGGGGGGGGGGGGGAGTTAGCTTTTTTTCTCAGGAGAGTGCCCAAACTGGATTTGTGGGTTATGTTTAGCCATAGTTTGATTTTAGCTTAGCATTTTTTAAAAGCCAAGTCCAACCCAAAATGAGATGACAGGTAGGTAGGTGTGTTATGAATTAATTAAAACATTCCAACTGCTAAGCAAATGAAGGGGAGGAGGAGGAACCTAAAACTAAGGAGAAATTTCCTCCTTGCCTCCAGAGGTTGGGGATGCACCATTACTGGAGGTTTTTAAGGCGAGACCGAACAGCCATTTGCCCAGAAGGGTGTGGCTGGCTGGGGAATTCTGGGAGTTGAAGTCCGCAAGTCTTAAAGGTTCCTGAGGTTGGACACCCCTGGAATAGGGTCTCCTGCTTGAACAGGGGATTGGACAACCTTGTTGTTCTGTTAAATGCCAGATGTGTTTCCCTTATTCCTGGGCATCCCCAGCTTACCTTCACCTACCTGGCTAGAGTGTGCCAGGCTTTGGGCTGGGACTCGTAAACCCAGTTCTACATCACCTGTAGGCATTTTGACAACAGTCAGGAGGTGGCTGACCTGCAGTTACCAGGTACTCCTTATTCCCTCTCTATCTAGTGTGAGGCGGCCCTGAATTATTAAGGATATTTAACATAAATATATAGTCGTAACATCAGCCGGGTTCTTGTTAGTTTTAATTTTTAAGCACTGCTGCCAGTCTCAGACTAAACTGGTGAAAAGGGATCCTGTAACTCTTTGCTTACCTGCTGCTATGCATTATTAAATGTAGAGGTTGCCCTTACATCGACTTCCTTGGGCTCCTGGAATGGGACTGGCCTGCAGAAGGGACCTCCAGGGACCTAGCAAGGCCAGCAGAAGGAGCTGCAGGAAGGCAGGAGGGGTAGGGGGGGGGGTTCAACCTCCTCCTCTCATCTTGGCTTCATTTCTGTCCTCAATAATTAGTCTGTCAAGAAATTGCAGCAATCAAAGATCAGGCAGTGCCTGCTGCAACCTAATCTCCGCGAAGGTCCAGTGTCTCATTCTTATCAGCGGCATGAGCCAATACCAGCATCCTGGACCCGGAGGGCTCAGCCACCGACACGCAACATGAATTATTAAGCGTGCTTCGCTGGGACGGAAAAGTCTTTTTGCAGAGCTCCTGGCATCAGGTTCTGCTACGCCGGATCTTAAGCAAGCCAGCTCGCCAGAGTCCTGAATGGCTTAGTCGGACCGGGTCAGCGTTCAGGATCAGCGTTCAGGATGGCGGCCCAGGTAATGGTCAGCGCGGCCAAGGAGGAGGAAGAGAGGTCATTTTGGGGCGCAGTCTTGATGCCCTGGTGTTTCCCTCTCGGGAGTGTCCTGCTCTTTCCGTGGTTCAAAACTCCTGAGCAGGTGGGTAGGATAGAGCCCCAGATCCAGGCCTCAGGGTGTCCCCCTTTTGCCATTGCATTAATGGGGGGGGGGGGGGTTGTGAGAGAGTGGCTGACCTTGGCTCCTGTCTCTCCATTCATGCCCATGAAGTAAAGGCACAAATGTTCCATGTCATAGCTGGAAGAGAGAGAGAATTTGGAGAGCTAGTAACTCAGAGAGCAAAAATGTGTGTCTCCTCTTTCGTAAAGCCCAGAACCAAAACTTTCTTATTTAAATAAGCCCCAAAAACCAAAGGTTCCATAGAGTCAACACTGTAAAAGCAAATCTCTCCCCTGGAACGGGATGTCTCGGTGATTGGGGGCAGGAACTGTTGACCCCAAAGGTGCACCCAGCCACCCCACTTCCGGCTGCAAGCAGCTGCTGTGGGGCTGGATCTGTTCCTGAGGGGGCCAACTCTAACCAAGGCAAGCAACCTTGGCCTGGGTGAGCAATGTGGTTGAGGTGGGTCTCTTTCTAGCCCCTTAAAGGCCGCATGGCGTTACTCTAACACCACGTTTTCAAACTCAGCGACTTTTAAGACGTGTGGACTTGGACTCTCAGGAATGGAAGTCCTGACGTCTTAAAGTGGCCCAGGTTTGAACAGCAGCACTTTCACGGGGGTAGAAGGAGCGAAAATTGGAAGAGGGAAGCATTCAAGGCTTCAGTCCAATGGACGGGTCCCCCGTGGTCAAGGGTGTGTTTAACACAACACTTCTTAAAAAAATTGCTCTAGCATGTGCAAAGCCCCAAAGCCGTATTCTGGAATTGGAGACAGCAAGGGGGGAGGACTTGCTACCAATGGCCATTTTCTCTCCCTCCCCCCATAGACGGTTGTAGCCTCCAAGGGAAAGGAGTTTGTTGTCTTGTGGCTTTTTCTTTTCTTTCTTTTTTTGTGTGCCAACAATACCTGGCCGAGGGCGAAAATAGTTGCAGACCAATCCTTCATTGTACTCAGAGGCTGAGCTGGAAGAGGTGGCTTCGCTTTCAACCAGTCGCTGTGCGTCAGTCGGTTTGGGCCTTGTGAATTCAGTCGGTTTGGATGCTGGCCTGAGCCTTGTCCTGGGTTGGAAGCCACTTGCGATTCTGATTACCAAACAGGATTTGTAATTGTGCTGAACTGGAAGTCAGAGATGAGACGGCAGTAAATTTGAAGAAGGGTCAGGTCATTTCTTTGCTGTTTCATTTTTCTTTCCCGTGAGGCCGTTATGAAAATCTAATTTCCCAACGCAGTCAGCTGTGAAGCAGCCCAGAGCAGAATCTCTTCCTTCGTTTATTTATTTGTTAAGCAAGGCATGGCCAGAGGGGAGCGGGGGAGCGAGGTTTAAAGCGGGGGCTCTCTCGGCAGTTTGGACGATGTTAGCCAAAGCAAAGTTCCTGCCGGAGCAATCCAACTCTTGCTTCAGAGCTGCTGGGGGCTTTAGCTGTTCGGCTCTTTACCTGTTAAGGGATGGGCTGCTCCTGAAAATGGGGTGGGGGGAACCCTATGGGTGACTGGTGAGAGTGGGGGAAACTTCAGCCTCCCCAAAGTTGGGATAAGGCAAGGCTGCCGAGTTGGGAAGCAGATTTGGAGATATTCATGTTGGAATAGATCAGTCAGAGGCCCCCTGACCCTCGATTGCTGTGCGTTGCTCGAGAAATTCTCTATTTGCCCTCCGTGAAAAAGCCGTTTAGGGCCCCAAATGCTGAACGGGGTGACTGATATGGGGGTCCCTCCGAGGTCGAGCCCACCTTTGGCAGAAGAGCCTCAGAGGTTCCCGGTGCAGCTTTGCTGTGGCTGCTGGTGGCTTCCCTCTTCAGTTTAGGCTGCAGGAATGGCCAGGATTGCTGCCGCTGCTGTTGTAGGATCTCAAACTTCCTTTGAGCAATTAGCGCACGCCGAAGAGAAACAGCTGCACTGCTGCAAGCCATAAAAGGGGCCTTCCCCACACCACCCCTGGCTGTCTAGGTGGGGGAGGGCCGGTGATGGTCTGTGTACCAGAATGGAGGGGCTGCTGGCGGTAAGTGCTTCCTGGGGGCCTTTGGGGGCGGCTTCAGGATGGAAGGGCTTGCTTCTCACTCTATAAACCCTTCGGCTTTTGCAGGGTTAAAAATTCAGGGATCCTCCACGGACGGAGGAAAGAAGGGGAGAAGGGCTTCAGGTGTTTGGTTTGGTTTGGCTTTATTGGATTTACATGCCGCCCTTCTCCCAAAGGACTCAGGGTGGCGTACAACATAAAAACACATATAACAAAAGTTTAAAAAGATTAAATAGGAAATCCAATAACCTTCAATTGACAATTTACATCAAATTTAGGATTAAATTAAAATTGACAATTTAAAATTAAGAATTTATTTTATTTTATTCAGACCAGGCCGACTTTCTAAAAAAGCCAACTTTTTAGGGTGCGTCGGAAGGACCAGAGGTCGGGAATTATGCGAAGCTCCGGGGGCAGCTCATTCCAAAAGGAAGGCCCTCCCACAGAGAAGGCTTTCCCCCTGGGGGTCACCAGCCGACACTGCTTGGCCGACGGCACCCTGAGGAGGCCAACTCTGTGGGATCGTACTGGACGGTGGGAGGCTACTGGTGGCAGTAGGTGGTCTCGCAGGTATCCTGGG
This sequence comes from Natrix helvetica, assembly GCF_964273705.1. NCBI lineage: Eukaryota > Metazoa > Chordata > Lepidosauria > Squamata > Natricidae > Natrix > Natrix helvetica. The sequence continues at coordinate 14,056,822 of NC_138564.1, forward strand.
CCTAAGCCATGGAGCGCTTTAAAGGTCATAATTAGTACCTTGAATCGCACCCAGAAAACAACCGGCAACCAGTGCAGGCCGCCTAAAAGGGGTGTAACATGGGAGCACCTAGGTACCCCCATGATAACCCGCACGGCTGCATTCTGGACCAGCTGAAGCCTCCGGGTGCTCTTCAAGGGCAGCCCCATGTAGAGAGCATTACAGTAGTCCAGGCGAGAAAGGATGAGGGCGTTAGTGACTGTGCACAGGGCATCCCGATTCAGGAAGGGGCGCAACTGGTGTACCAGGCGTACCTGGTGGAAGGCCCCCCTGGTCACGGCCGTAAGATGTTCTTCTAAACTAAGCTGCGTATCCAGGACGACTCCCAGATTGTGGGCCCTCTCTGAGGGGGCTAACATTTCTCCCCCTATCATCAAAGATGGTACATGATGCACAAATCGGGCTGACGGGAACCACAGCCACTCAGTCTTGGAGGGATTGAGCTTGAGCCTGTTCCTCCCCACCCACATCCGCACAGCCTCCAGGCATCGGGACATCACGTCGAGGGCATCGTTTGGGTGGTTTGGGGTAGAGATGAAAAGTTGGGTATCAGCGTATTGATGATACCGTACCCCAAAACCACGGATGATCTCACCCAGCGGTTTCATATATATGTTGAACAGGAGGGGTGAGAGAACCGACCCCTGGGGCACCCCACAAGTGACGTGCCTGGGGGTCGATCCCTGCCCTCCAGTCAACACGAACTGTGATCGATCCGTGAGGTAGGAGGAGAACCACCACAAAACGGTGCCCCCCACCATTGTCTATCCAATGGAAGGATGCTCTGGAGGCCAGGTGCCACTCTAGAGGTCCTCCCCCCACCCCAACCTCTCCAGTCCTCTCCCTAAATAGCAAAGTTGGGGGGGGGGGAGAAGACATGTTAAAATTGGTTGCCATAAATTGAATCCCTGCAGTGTTTGCTTTCTGGAGTGTAGCCGTATTTCAGTTTGGATCAGAGGATGCACAGAGGCCTGTTTTGCCAGGACAGTGTGTGGTTGTTTATTGGCCTATGAAAAGGAATCGGAGGTGCTGTTCCCTGCTGTGGATCATTAACCTCCTGAAATGTTTTGACAAGGGGAGCAGGGAAGAGTCTGGCAGAGCAGCCCTTTGAGGCAGCCAGGATAGGATAGGAAAACTCTGCTCCCTCTGCCCAAAATCAGGAATCAGTCTCTCCCATTCACCTGCTTTTCCCATGATTGAAAAGAAAAGAAAACAGGGTCAAATAAAATGGGTCCTTTCGCTTTTCCCAAGGAGGCCTGGGGGCCCTTTGAATGCCCTGAGGCTCAGTTTTCAGCCCTGCTCCAGGGGGGGAACATTTTCACCCCATTCTGAGCGGAGGAGGAGGAGGAGGCTGGGGCAGGAGCCTTGCCTTCACCCCAGTCTGGGGCTCAGCCCTGGGGATCCCCAGCCCACCGATTTGGGCTGCTCATCTTGACCCAGGAGGACTGACGGCTTCCTTCTCCGCTTCTTTTCAGCTACGTCCTTCACCTGCCTTCTAGAGCAGGAGAACGATCTGGGGGATCTGGAGGCCGGGGGTGGGGTGGGGGGCGGCTGTTCTCCGGCAGGTGGGACACAAGGAGATGCTGGTCTCCAGGTCAGAGCCGGCCTGGACCTGCCCAGGAGGAGGAGGAATGGCCAGGAACAGACCCCCATTGTTGCTGTCATCAACCTGAAACAGCGTCCAGGGAGGCAGGGGAACTCTGACCGTTAGCCGCCCCATTTATCGGGGCTGTTGTGTCCCGCCCGGCCCTCCCCCTCCCCGCCATTTCTCAGATTAGCCCGGGCCGCGCTCTAAAAGGGTCCTCAGCCGGGCTTTTGTGCCCGGAGTGCCCAGTGTGAAATCTGCAGTGACGTTAAATGTTTTCTAATGAATAATTATTGAAAGGAAATGGAGGCATATCGGTGTAAAGGATTGTAGGGTATTAAAACGTTTTATGCGACGGGTACAAAAATGTTGTCCTTCACAAGCACTTTGGGAAAAAGGCTTTAGCTTCTTTTCCTTGTGAAGGGGGTTTTGATTCTCAGGGGATTATCTCTAAGCTCTTTCTGGCCCGTCTCCTGGCGGCCGTGAAAATGGCCCACGAAGCGCTCTCAGGATGGCACCCCCGAAGCCCCTCGGAGGGTTAGAAGTTTTAGGGGCTAGAAGAAATGTTTGAACACCGGAGGACTTTCCCCCCCACCCCCATTTTGGTTGATGGCTCTTTTTTATTAAGGCTGTGCCAAAATTACAGGCGAGGGATTGCCGAAATTGCCGTGGGTGTTTCTTGCCCACCGCTCAGCCTCAAAATCTGCATTTTCTGTGGCTTCAGAAAGAAACAAGGCTAAAGTTTGGAAAAAGCTGTGTGGGATGCAGACCCATTTAAGATTTTCTTGTTTCTAGCATTCATCCTTGATGTTCTTTTTAAGCAGCAAAGCAAATTATCAAATGCACATTACCCTTTGGAGTGAAAGCTTCTATTAATAATGAAATTAAAAAAACTAATGACAAACCCCATAGATGAAGGCAGCCGTGTTCAGCCAGGTAGATTCTTGATTTGTATAGGAATAGCGGATGCCAGTTTGTAGACTTCAAGTTCCCCCCACTTCTTTCTTGGAATTTTGATGTGGTGAAATGATTCTGGAATCCACACTTTTGCAAAAAACCCCGGTGGTATTAGATGGCTTCAGAGGCAAAAGGCAAAGGAATGGGGGGAAGGAAGGTTTTGCACTTGCTTTGAGAGCAGAATTAAACAGAGGGAAGAAACCAGGGAGAAAACATGGGAGACAGGCAGGCAGGCAATGTAGGTCACTTCCAGGCGGCGGGTGAGTTTCTCTGGGGGGGCTGGGTGACAAAGCCAGTCCTGGGCAGAAGCCTTGGTCTCTCTGATGGGACGTTTACAGTGGAGGAAATTGACTGCAACGCCCAAAGCTGAATGGCTAGGAGAGTCAAAGGCGGGAGGAGAGGAGAAGAGCAGCCCCCTCCCCAAATTGCTACAGTAAAAGCTGCACATTGTAGGCTTACTTGTCCTACTCATATATTGATGAATATATTCCTGTCCTAAGTCTGTGTTCATGTGAATAGCATTCAAAATATTCATAAGCCGTAATGTGTTGGTTTGAGGCAGACCTGGTTCAAACTGTCATTTATTCAAACCGTGGACTAATTGTGGACCTTCCTTCACGGCTGTTTCTCCTTCCTCCCCGTGAGGTTCTCTTTGTGTGTGAACTTTTTAGCCCGTCTCCAATAGTTGGGATATGGTAGCAGGAAGTGGCCAGACCTGAAGAGATGCTCAGGGGGCAGCAAAGGATCGGCGTCGGCTTTCTTGGTTGTCCGAACGTTTGTAGCCAGTAGGCGGGGTGTGGTGTGGTGGCTAAAGAGGCTCAGCTGTTGTAGAACCTTTCCCAGCCTGATTCCCTCCAGAAGCAGCTGAGATGAACAATCCAATCGATTCTGAAGACGGCAGCTTTTTCTGTCCTTTGATGGGCTGAGAAGGAGCATCAGTGTGGATGCTTGGCTACTTGAGAAGGAGCCGAGGGCGACCTCTTGTGGAGAAAAGGGGCTGGCAAGGCGCATGTGGCCTTCCCAGCATCCTTGCAACCGGTCTCCCTCGGCCGGCGCCTCTCCTGGCTGGGGCTTGGAGGAAATGAGACCCACACCAGGCATGCCCCTGTGTTCACCTCTCCATGAGCGGCCTCGGTCTTTCTGAAGGTTTTCTCTGGGGAGGGGGGTCCCAAACAACTGTAGCATGTAAGGCATCTCACCTGTTTCCCCATCTTTCCACGTTAGGGAAACACACCTGTGACCTGCTGCTTCTTTCATAGTGGACGGGTGAGTGAGGGGAAACACCTTTCGTTCTGCAGCCGTGGATAAGCTCTTCCTGATGAAGCCTGGGTCCATCAGTCCTGACAGGGCCAGGGTTGGGCATGTTCCCCTACATTTATGGGGTTAGGGCACCGTTTCCCAACCCTGGCAATGTTATTTTAGATAGGTGGACTTCCACTCCCAGCCGCTTGCTGGGACACACTGGGAGTCGACTCCTGCCCACCTGAAGCGGTTGAGAAATATACCAAGTTTGACTGCGGGGCCAGCGAGAAAATACTGTTGGGTGCCCCAGCTGAGCTGGAGCAACTGGCTTTGAATTAGCTGCCCTTCAGATTTTCACCTGCAGAAATGTTACCCAAGAGGCAGGAGAGCATCGTTGAAGCAGAGCTTTCAGACTTCGGTTGATGTCCTTAGTGGGGCCTGCAAAACATCCAAACCAGGCAACTTCCTGTATGAGGACTTGTAGACATTGGCCTGTTACAGGAGGAGGAAAGAGCTGAGAGACCCAGTGGCTGCTACCAGGCACCTCCTGATTTGGAGTGGCAGGATGAATTTAGATGAAGACTCTAAGGCTGTTAGGGACCAAAATTGGTGGCCCTGCAAGGAGAAACCCTTCCTTCCTTCCTTCCTTCCTTCCTTCCTTCCTTCCTTCCTTCCTTCCTTCCTTCCTTCCTTCCTTCCTTCCTCCCTCCCTCCCTCCCTCCCTCCCTCCCTCCCTCCCCTTCTCTTTTCTTCTTCTCTCTGCCAGATACCTCCTTGCTGAGATGTTACATCAGAGGACGATTCAGCCACTATCTCTTTCTCTCTCTCTCTCTCTCTCTTTGACTGGCTGGGGGAGGAGAGGACAGGGGTCATTTGAACAATGCTGCCTTGCGTGGCCAAGAGATCCTTCCCCCCCCCCCCCCGGCTCCTTTCTCCCTGCCAAAGAGGTAGAAGCGAGAGGCAAGTTGCAGTTGGGAGTGAGGTGAAGTGAGAACGGAGCGTTCCGAGGGGCGTCAAGTGGAAAGAGAGGCACCTCGGGAGGGGGAGGGGGGGAGAACGAGGTTGGGGGACTCTAATCCCCAGGCAGCTCCTGGGCTTTCAAGACTGCTTATTCATCTCCCTTTCTCTCTCTGGGGTCAGGAAAGGTAAGGCAGCATAATTGTTGTTGTTGTTGTTGTTGTTGTTGTTATTGTTATGCTGGGTCATCTGCAATTTCACAGTCTGGTAGGAGCCTGAACATTTCAGCACCTGAGAATATAGGTAGTTTCTAGCAGGGTGTTGAGGTTTCATTTGTAAAATCAGGTCCAATAAATTCTGACTTTCCAAATATTGAGGGAGTCTATTAAGCATTGCTCCAATCCCAATGGATGTCTTTTTTCAGAAGGGGGCAAATTTGATCCCCGGGGATCCTCTTTTTTTCCCAACAGTTCTTCCACAATCCTAGCATCGCTCGATAGAGCCGCCACATCAATGAACCCGGATTTCTTCTTTTCCTGGCTGTGACACAGGGCATGTTATGGCGGGTGGGATGCTAAGCCAGACCTCCTCAGATTCATTTTAATTGGCACCTTTTCCGTTGTAAGCACTTTTTTCTGCCGTGCAAAAAAAGAAAGCAGCCGTTCATTCCTAAGACTGAAAACACTTAGAAAGCAAAAATCTGCCATAGTGGTAGAACCAGATCTCTTGGCGGCTGAGGGACTTATGCCTTGGAATTGCAGAGGGCTTCACCCCACAGTCTCGGATATTCACTCTGTGCCTGGATATCGATGTTTCATTGATATAAAAGCCACAGTTTATTTCATTCCCGCATCTTGCCATGTTGGGCCAAGCAAGGGGGTCCCCCTTTTGTTGTCTCCTACCCCAAAAGTTGGATGGTGGCCGAGTTTTCCCTAGACTGGAATGTCGAGTTGACTCTAAGCCCCTCCCAGAGGAAAGTGGGATGGATGGGTTGTTGGCTTTTTTTGCAAAATTCCACTGGGAAATGGGGAGCCCGGTTCTCTTAAGCATTTCCTGTCTCCATCTATGCGCTTAAGTTGTCCTTGTCCATCAGGGGGAAACAGGTGGCTCTCTTGACCGAGCCTGAGAAGACAGCCAAGCCTCCTGAAAACGTTGGCAGGTTGCAGGCTGGGAGAATGAGGGGAAATATTCTCACGATTCGGAACGGTCCTCCAGGCAGGGCCAATCTGCCACAATAGGTTTAAGTCCCAGCCGGCAAAACTCACAAAGGGCTCCTTTGTGAAATCAGCAGAAGTGAAGCACAAGACTCGAAACCGGCGGGGGGGGGGGGGAGGAGAAGGTGCCGGCCATCCCCGATGGGGAGAAAAGTTGTGCCAGGAGCACAACTGTTAAGAGGATTTTTCCAGCCTTTTGGAGTCTCCTTTATCGCCTCCTCCTCCTCTTCCTCCTCCTCCTCCTCCTCCTCTTCCTCCACCACCACCTTCTCCTCCTCCTCCTCCTCCTCCTCCACTCCCTTCCAGCACTTGTTACCTGGTTGGGTTATGAAATGCCTGCAAGAAAACAGCCACTGCTCAGGGAGCACCAATAATAGCAAAGCCTTTTCCACAGAGAAAACGTTGACCTTGCAGATCAATCTCTGGGTTGCAGATTCGGTAATTTGGTATCAGGAGAGAGAGGGGGGGGGGGGATCTGATCTTTATCTGCTCTGGGCTCCAGCAGAGCGAAGAGCTGCTTCTGTCTCAGGCAGGGCAAGGAGCCAGGCCAGGCTTCAGCCCAGGTCCAGCTACAGGATGCCGGGGGATGGGGTGGGGGGCTGCCTCTGCCTCTGCTGGGAGGGCCCAAATATTAGTTCTTGGGCTAGAAGCTAGAAGGGACGGCAGTGTAATTCTAAGGCTGCAGCTGGCACTTTGTATCCAGCGTGGGTGAAAATATTGCAACAGAATTCCTTGGCTTCAGGAAAAGGAAAGGAAAGGAAAAACCAATGTATCCACAGAGAGAATGCCATGGGTTTTTCTCCCCTTGTTTTTGTGGAGTTACTCGATGTGCCAACTTGGCTACATAGATTAGAATAAACCACTCTCCAATTCTGCAGCCTGGGAAACTGGGAAAGGCAGTCCTGTGCGTAGAACTTGCCAAGGTTTCTGCTTTCTGGTTATCTCCCCATCCCTTGGGTGCCCATCCCCAAGAGCAGAAGGAGCGCCTGCTGACTTATCCCTCACCCCCTAACCGGGCCGTTTCCTTGTGGGCCTGCAGAAGGAGGCGGTGTGGAAGAAGCCCCACCAGCTGAACATGGAAGGGGCCCTGATCGCCCGCGACAGGGTCGGAGTTCAAGATTTTGTCCTGCTCGACTCTCACACCAGCGAATCGGCTTTCTTGGACAACCTGTGCAAGCGATACCGGGAGAACCTCATCTACGTAATGAAGCGTGAAACGGCCGGTCCATTTGGAAGAGGGGAGGGGAAGAGGATGCTGAAATAATATTAGACCAGAAGTATTGGACTGAATCCGAGGGGCTGCTGCCTCTTCAGGGTTCAAGGGAGGATTTGAGAGCCAGAAGACAAGCCCGCGAGGGGTGTGAGGAAACGGGAGGCTGTGCCCCTCTCCTTGATGGACGGCTGGTGTGCCCAACCAGCAACAGCTTCATCCCTCCCTCTGGCCCTGGGGTAGGAATTGGGGTGGCTGAAGCGGCAGCTCTGGTCCCAGAGCAGTGGCCTCCTTCTTCCTGATGGCCCTGAAAGGACACCTCGCTGTGTGGCTCTCAGGCTCCTGGGAGGGGGGAGTACCAATCTCGGTGGGCGTTGGATGGTGACAATGCCACCCCCCCCTTTTGCTCTGAGGATCTCGCAGGCCGTGGTGAGTCTGCTCATTGGCAGCCTGAATTCTTCTTGCTTTTCCCTTCCAGACCTACATCGGGACTCTTCTGGTCTCTGTGAATCCCTACAAAGAGTTGGACATCTACACGGTCAAGCAGATGGAGCAATACAAAGGGGTCAACTTCTTTGAGCTGCCACCGCACATGTGAGCAAAGATGCCAGGCCTTTCCCTGCCCTGTGGCATTCCTTGGGTCCAGATGGGATCCTCCGTTCGTATCCATCCATCCATCCAAACTTAAGGGGAACTAAAACACAGAAAGATAGCCCCCCCCCCCCCAATAATAATCATACACAGGAAGTAGTCTGAGTGCTGGCTGGGGATTATGGGAGTTGAAGCCCCAGCTGGAAAATACCCCGTTGTGTTATCCTTGCCCACGGGGGAAGCTCTCCCTCTGTCCCCCTTGCGTCTCCTCCAGCTATGCCATTGCAGACAACGCCTACCGGCTCATGTGCACCGAGTACACCAACCACTTCATCTTGATCTCCGGGGAAAGTGGAGCCGGGAAGACTGAAGCCTCCAAGAAGATCCTCCAGTTCTTCGCCATGACCTGCCCTACCACCGAGCAGCTGCAGATTGTCCGTGATCGCTTGCTCCTCTCCAATCCCGTCCTGGAGGTGCCAGCCAGGGGATGCGGGCTCTTGGTCCCCATGGTGGAGGGACTTCCCCTGACGGGGAGAGGAGGAGAAGGCTCAGCCACCCTTCAATTCCCAACTCTCGTTCCCCCACAGGCCTTTGGAAATGCCAAAACGTTACGGAACGACAACTCAAGTAGGTTTGGGAAGTACATGGATATCCAGTTTGATTTTAAGGTACAGCTTTTAAAATATTTGGGGTTTAAAAAATACCTTGCATTTTTAACTCTTTAATCCGGAGTAATGATATGTAATGAAATGTTATCTTCTCAATGCCCCTGCGAAGTAGGCCAGATTGGGACTAAGAAAAGATCACCCGGCAGTGTCCTTTCAGACTGGGGGGTGGACGGGGTGGACGGGAGGATGTGGCACAGGAGCTCTGCTTCTTTGTTTCTGCTCCTTCCAGGGTGCTCCTGTCGGTGGACACATCCTGAGCTACCTGATTGAGAAATCCCGCGTGGTGCACCAGAACCCCGGGGAACGCAACTTCCACGTCTTCTACCAGCTGCTGGAGGGGGGAGAGGAGGAGCTGCTGGAGGGCCTGGGCCTGGGACGCAGCCCTCAGAAGTACTCCTACCTGGTGCAGGTCAGGTGGTGCAGCTTTTTGTCCCCAGGCTGTCATTTCCAGGTGTCTCCTGCATCACCCTGGCTTTGCAAAAAGCTGCAAGCTGTTTCTCTCTTCCGCTGTAGGGAGGTTGCGCCAAAGTGTCTTCCATTAACGACAGAAGTGATTGGAGAACAGTCCAGAAAGCCTTTGTGGTCATTGACTTTGCCCCGAGAGATATTGAGGTAGGGACCTTAGGTGGGGCAGTGAGGGAAGGGGAGTGTTGTATCTGTTTAAAACAGACCTTTTCCCCCTTGCTGACGAGGGTGAGTTACGCTGGATCTGACTGCGTTTCTTTGTCTTCCTTCTCAGAATCTCTTGGGCATCATTGCCAGTGTCCTGCACCTGGGCAACATCCAGTTTGAAGAAGACAGCAATGGCCACGCCATCATCACCAACGGCACTCAACTCCACTGGATCTCCAAGGTGCCAGCTGGCTCTGAATTAATTTGGGGGAGGCCAGCCCAGGGTGCAAGGCACATGGCGTCCCACCCTGGCCACTGGCACGGAGCACAACCTTTGCGGGCAAACTCTTTGCCATGCTGAAATTCAACGACAATTCCCTGCACTGCTTCCATATACTGTGGTGTGAATGCACCATCATAGGAGTAGTTTCGAGCATGGGGTGCACATCGCATTTGAAAGCTTCCCTCTCTCCCTGAGGTTTTGAGTTGCAGCACTGATAAAGAGTTGAGCAGGCGCCTCTGGTGTATCGGCTGTTGTCTTTTTTCCCTCCTCTCTGTAGCTTTTGGGCGTCCACCTGTCCATCCTTCAGGAGTCTCTGACCCACAGGAAAATCGAGGCTCGGTTTGAAGAGGTACCACTCGTTCTCCCTGCTCCTTTGCAAGAAAATAACACGGCAGATCTGCCCCCATGTGTACCTCGCTGTGATTTTCTTCCTCCTGAAGGTTTTAAGCCCGCTAGACGTGGACCTGGCATTTTACGCCCGTGATGCCGTGGCGAAAGCAATATACGGACGGACGTTTGCTTGGCTGGTCAACAAAATCAACAGCTCTTTAGCAAACAGGGTTGGTCCTTCATTGCTGTTTGTAATGGTAGCTTGTATCAGTGGTGCCAGGGCTTTTCCATTCCCACTGGGGCTTGAGAGGCTGGCGGTTGACTGGGGTTGCTTGGGGGTTGTGCACAGACACTCGAAGGACCTTCCTGTTGGGACCCCCGTTGTTTGTCTTTGTTTGGTAGGACTTCAGCAGGAAAACCGTGATTGGGCTGCTGGATATTTATGGCTTCGAAGTCTTTGAGACCAACAGGTAAGTCTCCATTCGCCCTAAATCAAACCACATTTTGAAATGTTTGATGCATTAAAAAAATGAGATAAACTAAAGAGATACAAGAACATGGAATTTGGAGAAAGAGCAGGAGGAGGCAATGATCATACAATCTCCCTTCCTCTAGTTGGGGGTGGGGGCGGTAAAAGTGGTTCAGAAACACTTCTAGAACATGACTGTTTTAAAATGAGTCTGTGTGTGTGTGTGTGTGTGTTCAAGTTTTGAACAGTTTTGTATCAACTATTGCAATGAGAAACTCCACCAGCTGTTGATCGAGATGACCTTGAAGGCAGAACAGGAGGAATATGAGCTGGAAGGCATTGAGGTAGCTCTTGCTTCTTGCTAACCCTTCTTCCCTTTAAACCTTCTCCCCCCCCTCCCCCTCCCCTCCCCCAAGTCTAGGCCTGGTAGCCCCAGGGCCGAAAAGAGGCGCAGGAAGAGACAAAACATGAGCTGCAGTTGTCGAACCATCCCGGAGGCTACCTGGGGGTGGGGGTGGGGTGCCCCTGTTTCTCAAGTTGGAATTTAAATGCTCCGAGGATTGGAGAAGGCAAGGATCTTTCGCAGGGCAAAAATGTTTTTTTTACACCAAGCATAAACTTACTCATTTGATCCAACCACTGAGTCAGGTCAAGCAGGTCTTAACAAAATCCTGCCAAATTTGACCAAACCAGGATCCTTGATGTGAAGAAAATGTTGGTATTCTGAACCCAAATTGTGGACAATTGTGCTTTTCCCCAAACATTTAAGACTTCTTCCTAGAGATCATCTAAATTCTGATTCCAGGGGCTGGTGGAGATGGACGTACTGTTTTAAGTAGAATTTTACTTGGCCAAATATGGCCGTGCTGTGCCTTGATCTCCTCTGTTTTGCTCCCAATTGTAGTGGGAACCGGTTCCATATTTTAATAACAAGATCATATGTGACCTTGTGGAGGAAAAGCACAAAGGCATCATTTCCATACTGGTAAGAAATCAGTGATTTTTGGGTATGTTTACCCACTGCCTATAGGAGTGGTTCCAAACAAGGTTGCCCTCTAAAGGAATTTTGGGTACCAAAAAGTTTTTAAATAGCTGAGGGATTCTATCTAAGGGTTATTGACTTTCTCACAAAACTACAGTTCTGTTTTTGTAGCGTAGTGGCAGAGAAGGGAAAGTGGACCACAGGGTGGTTTTATAGGACTCGGGGCTGACCTGGGAATGGGGAGCACTTTGAAATAATTTTCTTTGCTGTTTGGAGATGCTTTCAGTGTCCATTTTTCTGGTTCAGGAGACCTCCAGATGTGCTGGCTGGCAGCTGTAAATATAAACCCATCACATCTGGTTTAGATTCAAGAACCACCAGACCCATTGGCTGTGCCCCACTCATAACCATTGACCCGGATTTTACAGCCGGATTCACTGAACAAGTTAGAATAGCCCAGTTCAAACCTCACCTTCAGCCTCATAGACTATTTATTGCTCATGTGGGGAGCCAGCCATGGCCTTCTGCCTTTCTTTTTTAAGGATGAAGAATGCTTGCGGCCCGGTGAAGCCACTGACCTGAGTTTCTTGGAAAAACTGGAGGAGAAAGTAGGAGACCATGCCCATTTTGTGACGTAAGCACCGTGCCCTTCTTGCTGGAAGGGATGGGGTCATCTCCCAAGGGCCACTTACCTTGGCATTCCTTGGAGAAGACCCGAGTTCAACCTAGTGGTGGGATTCAATTTTTTTTTACTACCGGTTCTGTGGCTTGGTGGGCATGATATGGATTGGTGGGTGTGGTTTGGTGGGCGTGGCAGGGGAAGGTTCCGGCAAAATCCCCATTCCTTCCCGATCAGCTGGGACTCAGGAGGCAGAGAATAGATGGGGGGGCAGCCAGAGGCGGTATTTGCCAGTTCTCCAAACTACTCAAAATTTCTGCTACCGGTTCTCCAGAGCTGGTCAGAACCAGAATGCCACCTCTGGTTCAGCCCCACCATCCTTGCCTCTGGGTTGGATCCTGGCCCAGCTGCCAGTGGAATCCTCTGCCAATTGGGAAATCCCCTCTTCTCTTTCTTCTCTTTCTCTCCGCAGTCGAAAGCTTGCAGACATGAAAACACGGAAGTCCATCGACTGGGTGGACTTCCGCTTGCTTCACTACGCGGGAGAAGTGACCTACTGCACACTGGGTAAGAGGGTGAGGCTGACGTGGGGACCAGTTTGCAAGGGACTTAACCTATGATGCTTCCCTCCCTCCTTGTTTGAAGCTCACGAGAATGATTCCTGCTTCAGGGGACAAAAAACAAACAGCCAAGGAGGCATCAGACTGATTGGAAGCAACTCCTTCCTAGATTTCTTTCTTTAAGCCACTTATCTTGGCAAGAGGCCTCCTCCAGCTCCCATTGAATTCAACAGTTTGGAAAATACGTTTGTTTGGAGAGGCCGGTGAAGTTTCTCTTTCTGTGTCTCTTCTCAAAAAACCCCAAAAACCTCTCGGCAAAAGAGTCTGACGTCGATGAGTTCTGTAATCCCAAGATCGTAATTGTTTAGACTGTGTTTCTCAACCTTGGCAACTTTAAGGCAAGTGGACTTCAACTCCCAGAATTCCCCAGCCAGCATGGGGGATTCTGGGAACTGAAGCTCAGATATCTTAACGTTGCTAAGGTTCAGAAACAGAGTCTTTGCTAAGATCACTTTCTCTTCTCCTGTCCTGATTTTATTAGCATTGCTTTAACTTTATTTCCTGCCGTCTTTAGGATTTTTGGAGAAAAATAATGATCTGCTTTACCGGAACCTCAAAGAGGTAAGAATATTTTGGATCCGTTGAGGAGGGCGTCTCTCTTGCCTTGTAGTTAAGGGATAGAAACAGAAGTAGAAGAGGTGCAGATGAAGGAAGGGTTGCCGGAATTCTTAAGAGTGGGTGGATTTCCAAATGGAAAGGATTGGATGTTACGGATTCTGTGACCTCGTGCTTTCACCTGTTTCAAGGTGCTGTGCAATTCCAAAAATGGCATCTTGAAAGAATGCTTCCACTCATCGGAGTTGCACAACCGGAGAAGGCCAGAGACGGTGAGTGCCCTCCTCGGACGGCGAGACGAGCTCTTGAAATGTTTTAGCTCAGAGCCAAGCAATAGATTGGCACTTCGTAGAACTGGGGGAGTGTCTTTCAGCAGAGGAGAAATTTCTTCAGTGGGAAGATTGCATCCCTTGCTCACGATTAACAATCTGGGACAAGGCGCCCATGGAAATGGGGCTTGCACACCATGCCCAGAGTGCACACAACGCACAACATAATTGGGGATCACATTCAACTGCTTGCAGCTGCATCCCTTCCATGCTTGTAACTGAGGCCTTCTGACATGCCCAGGTTGCAGCTCAGTTCAAAGCCAGCCTGTCCAGTTTGATAGACATCCTGATGTCCAAAGAGCCTTCCTACATCCGGTGCATTAAACCCAATGGGGAGAAAGAACCTGGTATGGAGACCTCTGGGCTGGAAGGGGGGGAGGGGGGCTGCACGACTTTCCCCCTGTGGTGGTTTCATTGATCTGTCCTCAGCCCAAAAGGTCTTTTGAGGGCAACCTGAAATCTGGGCTGCCCTGAAAACAGCAGCTAACATTTCTCATCCCCCCCTGGAGAAATCGGAATTCCTGGACTTCAAAACCTAAGGAAGTGCTGGAGAAGCCAGAGGCTTCCTGTCTCAGGCCACAGGGGTGTGGCAGGTGGATGTAAAGGTCCATCCCTCTTGGAGCACTTCTGCAGCCAGCCAAAAGTTTTGGTGCATTTGGCCAGTAGAGTTTGGACCCTGAGAAATGAGTAGGTTTTAACCATGAAGGGGTGGCAGAAGAGTGCGAGTGCCCTGAAAGAGCTGCCGTTTTTTTCTGCAGACAAATTCGATGACTCCTTGATAAGACACCAGGTGAAATACCTGGGTTTAATGGAGCACCTTCGGGTGAGGCGAGCTGGCTTCGCTTACCGTCGGAAGTACGAGCACTTCCTGCAAAGGTGAGGTTCCTCTCCACTCCCCCACCCCACTCATTGCCATGGCTGCAGTAGGAACTGAGAACACAAGAGGGAGGGGCATCTACTCCACCACCACCCCCGCCAGCTCCAACAAAACATTCTGCTGGGGATTGGACACCTGACTGGCACCCTTTGCACGTTAGGAAGACGGAGGTCACCTGTGGAGCTGTGTGGTTGTGCAGCCTTTGATCCCTTTGCCGTGGGGCTTGTGGAGAGGATCTGGAGTTGGCATCCTCTAAACAAGCTTTACCCATAATCATGATTTCTGGGGAGGGAGGCGCCTGGGTCGAGAAGCCGGGGGTCAGCTTAAATTCTGTGCTGGTCAGAAAAAGTTATGGGACTCTGGGATGCCTTCCACGGCTTGGAACCCATTTCTCCTGGCTGATTCCAGGTACAAGTCTCTCTGCCCGGATACCTGGCCCCAGTGGCGAGGCCCTGCAGCCAAGGGAGTGGAGAAGCTCATCCATCACATCGGCTACAAGCCCGAAGAGTACAAGATGGGAAGGTAGAGGAGATGCCTGCTGTGTTTGGGACAGGTTTGTGCAGTTGCTGCCCATTAAAATGCACCTTCTGTCTCCTTCAGGACCAAACTCTTCATTCGTTTCCCGAGGACGCTGTTTGCCACCGAAGATGCCTTTGAATATCGAAAACACCTCCTGAGTATGTGCCTGGGCCTCTTTGGGTCACGCCCAGGAGGGTCTTTTTCTACCTGAGCATTGTCTTGATGAAGTCATCCTCTGAAGGCCCCGGATGGCCCCCTCATAAATGCAGCGTCTTGGTGCAAATGTTCTTCTAAGGCTGCACGAAATCCCTCTGCTGGGCTCCTTAGTCCAGCCCTTCTCTTCCTTCCCTTCTCTTTGGCCAAAGAGAAGCCCCCAGGTTTAGCACTGCAAGCCAATACTCAGGTCTATTTAGGATTCATTTGGGAGGGGGGGGGTGTCTTCTGTGCATTAAGATGGTCCCATGCTCCGTCTCTCACGGAAGAAGCCAGGTAGCTTTGATGGGAAAGATATCGAAGAGCTACTTACTTCCAGCCCCGTCATTCTTCTGATGCATCACAACCCTTGACTCAGTTTCAAAGTGGATTCTAGGCTAGAAAGTCTCAGGTTTTGTCCCTGGGAACTGCAGTTGGAAGTGATGTTTCTAGTAAACAAAATGGGAGTTATACAGTCTGGTTTAGAAGGGCCTCCTTTCCCCACTACTAAGGGCTCCCCCCTCCCAAGAAACAGAAGGGACCTTCAACCTGCTTTTCCCCTCTCTTTCAGTCTCCAGAATCCAAGCCAAATTCAGAGGTTGCCTGGGGAAGCGAGAATTCCAGAAGAAGAGACAAGCCGGTAAGGGTCAGTTGGCCAGAACCGAAAACCACCTTCAGCAGAAGGCTTGGCAAGGGCTGGTTTCTCAGCTGGCTTCCTGGAGACCCTTTGTGAAACTTTGCTTTGCTTGCCCTCCGTCTGCTGAGGAGGAGGAGGAGGAGGAGGAGGAGGAGGAGGCGGCTCTCCTGGGTGAGCCGGGGACTCTTTCTCTCTTGCAGCCATCCTGCTGGAGGCGGCCTGGAGGGGGGTCCTGGCACGCAGACTGGCCAAGAAGAGAATGTGGGCAGTGGAGACAATCCATAAGTAAGTTTCCTGCCTCCTCCGCCTGGGATCATCCCTCCCTTTCTGGTGCCTCTCGGCCAGGGGTGAAATTCAGTTTTTTTAAACTACCGGCTCTGTGGGCGTGGCTTGGTGGGCGTGGCTTGGGAAGGATACTGCAACACCCCCATTCCCTCCCCACTCGGGGACCGGCCAGAGGTGGCATTTCCCAGTTCTCCGAACTACTCAAGATTTCCGCTGAACCTGTTGGATTTCACCCCTGCTCTCGGCTCTGAGAAGAAATCAGGGGGCTCCCCGATCATTTGGTTATTCCGTGTCTTGCACGGATGTCTGTAAACACACACACACGCACACGTCTGCACCTGAGAAGGCACCTGGGGAGGATAAGAAGGAGGGTCCTGCGTGTGGCTTTCCTCCCTTCTGAAGGTTCTTCAAAGGCTTCATTCACCGGAGGGAGCCCCTGAATGCCCACAACGTGGACTTTGTGAGGTTTGTGCAGTACACCTACCTCATGAAACTCAGGGATCACACTCCAAAGACCGTCGTGGACAAAAGCTGGCTTAAGCCTCCAGAGATCATGCAACAAGTGAGAACGGGCTTGTGGGAAGCCTCCATGTTCAGGGGCAGTCTGTTGCAGAGTGAGTCAAGAGAGGAAGCCTCTGGCTTTGCTGTCTGGCTGTGGGTCCTCTCTCTAGGCTGCTGCGGGTGGGGGGGGGGGGTGAGGGTCTACAGATGCTGGGTCTCTCCAGCTCTTCTGAGGTTAGCTGAGGAGTAGTCAGATTAACTTAGGACCACATTTGACTTGTACAAAACGGGATTGTGAGTTGGAGCGCCACCTGCTCCCTTAGGAACAGAACCTGGGAGCTCCACGGGGGTCTGTGGCTGATTATAGTGTCCACCTCCTGTCCACCTTCTCCCCTTCTACCACTCAGACCTCTGCTCTTCTGAAGACCATCTGCAAAAGGAATCTTGTCCGAAAATATTGTTGTGGAATCACCGCAGAGAAGAAGGCCCAGGTGGGACTCCGAGATCTTCCGATGCAGAAGTCTTCCTGGTGTCCTGAGGGGGATAAAGCCAGACTAATAAAGTTCTTATTTTACCCCCAAACAGATGGAGCAGAAAGCTGTTGCCAGTGCCATCTTCTCTGGGAAGAAGGTTGGCTACGTGGAAAGTCTGAACCAGCCCTTTCTCGACAGCCGACTGGGTGAGTAGCTGAGTGTTGGCAGTCCCTGTTGAGAACTTGGCTTGACTCAAATGAAGGGTTCTCCCTTGTTGACTGTCAGGATGTAATTTGGGGGTGGGTTTCAGGGAAAGCATAGAATGGTGGAGGTGGAAGGATGATCCCAAGGATCATCTGAGGGGATCAAGGTCCCCTCCAAAGCGCCTGAAACTGAAAGCAGGGCAAGAAGCAACGGATGGAAACTGATCAAGGAGAGAAGAAGGAGGAATTTCCTGACACTGAGAACAATTAATCAGCGGAAGGGCTTTTGTGGGTCTTCCAAGACTGACATTGTCTGGCATGGTCTAGGGAAGGCTTCCTCAAACTCTACGGCCCACCAAGGCAAAGTATCCGGCCTGTGGAGTGGAGGGATGAAAAGCAGCTGCCAGCTTGTAAAGAAGTGCTTTAAAAGTCTTTAAAAACAGCCCTTCACATATTTTTCACAACCATGTGATCCATTAAAAGTCATTAAAAGTCTTTAAAACACTTTAAAAAAGCCTTTCAGATGTTTTTCACTGCCATGTGATCCATTAAATGTCATTAAAAGTCTTTAAAAGGGATTAAAAGTCTTTAAAAGTCTTCAATAACAGCCTTTCAGATGTTTTTCACTGCCACGTGGCCCAGGGCCGGTGGGTGAGCAGGGAAAGTCTCCACATTTCCTAGCCTTTTCAAAATCAGCTGAAGTTGGCTAACACTCATTCAAATACAAGGCAGTATAAAGCCTGAAGGAGGATTCACCCACTGCTTTGATTCTTTCCATGTATAAAGTACACCCACCAAATTGGTTGCTGAACAATTTTGGTAGATATTCATGTGTGTACATTACACATGCACAGGTGTGGCAAAAAGGAAAGCAGTTTGTGAATTCTAAACTGGCCATGCCCACCCAGTCACGTGACCACCTAGCTACCCCAACAGCATGAGGGACCGTGAATCGGCCCCCTGTTCAAAAGATTTGAGTACCCCTGGTCTAGGGTTTCCTGCCTCAGCAGAGGGTTGGACTGGAAGACCACTAAGGCGCCTTAAAACCTATTCTGTTATCTGGTCCAGCAGGAAAAGTAAATCCTTATTTAAATGAAATAATGAAGTGAAAAATAAAGACATTTCTGGCCTGCCAGAGGTTTCTTCGAAGACCTCAGAAGAGCTTTCTGCCCCCTTCTCTCCTAGGGGAGAGCGACCTGTGCCCCAAAGTCCTGCAGATGATCCGCCACGAGAAGGTCCAGGTAAGGCAGAGAATGGCATCCCACAGGTAAGCGGGGGAAGAGCTCCCACCGTTTTCTCCCTGCCTCCCATGCTGCAGACCCAGCCCTGCTGCGGCTCTTCAGCTCCCTCTTGTCTCTTGCCTGGTTTCCAGTATGTCACCCCAGTGGTGAAATATGACCGGAACGGCTTCAAACCCCGAGAGCGACTGCTTGTCCTGACCCGGGTGGCAGCTTACGTGGTGGAGACGGCTAAGATCAAGCAAAAGATTGAGTACGCCGCCCTCAAAGGTAACCTTGGGCGTTGCTTCTCTTGGGCAGAGGGACTCGGTCCTCGTCCCTGAAGTCCTCGGTCCTCGTCCCTGAAGTCCTCGGTCCTCGTCCCTCTTTGTGACTTTGGAGCAAAACCTTTGGACACACACAGGGGGGGGGGATTCTGCCCCCAGGCAGGCTGCCAACGGTCTAGGAGAACCGGCGCAGAAGCTAGAATTTCCCACCAAGTTAACCAGAGCTCTGGTCTAAGTACAGGTTTTTACCCCATCAGTATCTGGAAGGCAGCAAGGCTGTTGAGGCCAGGTGCTTTTCAAGGACAAGAAAAAGGAACGGCCGACTGAAAAACGGCAGAGGCATAAGTAGATGAGGGGGGTGGGTGGGTGGGGAGGGGTTGGGGAGGGGCCTCTCAGGAACAGGAAGGCTCCAATAGGTTGGGAAAAGGTGGAACAAGGACATCCTTGCAATTTCACCAAAGGCCCCTCCGAAAAAGAATCGTCGGGGAAGGGTATTCGCTTGGTTAATGAAACATTCCTTTTCTTAAAAAGAAAGAGTAGGAACTTCTTTCGCATTTCCATAAAATTGACCCTCTGGGACAGAGGTTAGGTGGTCTCTTGTTCCTTCTTCTCTGCAAGGCATTTCCACCAGCAGCCTCAGCGATGGCATCGTGGTCCTTCATGTTCCTGAAGAGAACAAGCAGGAGAAGGTAACGGGGCTCAGCTGTTCTGGAGACCCTCCCGCTTCAGGACTTGGTCAGAAATAAGGGTCTTCCTCCAACCTTCCTTGCAGGGAGATGCCATCCTGCGGTGCGAGCACGTCTTTGAAACCGTCACCAAGCTCTGCATGTTAGCCAAGAAGCCGGACCTGGTGGCCGTGGTCCAGGGAAGGTAAATTGGGGGCTGCCTTTGCTTTGGCATGCTTGATTTTTTTAATACCATTGGATTAAAGCATCAAATAATTCAAGGCTTCCCTTTCACAACACCCAGCAGTTAAAATCTGAATCTCTGTTTCTCCTTCAATCTTCCAAAATGTTTGTTTTCTCAACCAAGATCGGCTTTGACTCCTAGGGCTTGGGGGAAAGACCCTGCAGACGAGCCCCCGTCTCTTCCTCTGCTGCCGAGTCTGGCCCTGGGCAGAGGCAGCCAAAGGCAGCAGGCTCTGGAGCCCCGGTAGAATTGCTCTGGTTTCCCCTGTTTTGTAACAGCCTCCAGTTCCAGATCAGCCCTGGGAAAGAAGGGACCATGGTTTTCACCACCGGGCAGGAGCCTCACGTCTACAAAGCCAAAAACGGGCAACTCACAGTGGTAAGGCCTCTGCAGCTCCTCAGGCCAGGGTGCTCTGGGGCATCCAGTCAAGCCTGAATATGACTTCCCTCCCTGGCCAATTGGGGTTCCCCCCCACCCCTCAAAAGATAGGAGGAGATTCTGTGGAGGTAATCAGTCAATTTGTTTAGCTAATGCAGTTTGATATTTTTTTTTAAATGCCTTCCTTTTTTATGTAAAGAAAAGCAGCCTCCATTTCTCCACAGGTGTTTCTTTGGCTGAAGCTACCTAGAAATAAAAAAACTGTTTTTATGTTTAAACCTCAAAGGTCTCGACCAAGATAAAGTCCTGATGGGGGAAAAGCAAAGCCGAGGGTCATCCGTCACTCTTGTCTGCTTGGAAAGGAAGTCCCTGAAATCACCTCCGTGGAGAATTGAGGCTTTCTTCGTAAACCTGCTCAGAGGCCGAGGCGGTCAGGTGGCCGGAGTTGAGGTCATTTGCATCTATTTTTTTAAAAAAAACCACCGTGAACAATGTCCCCCCATTAATCCCAGACCCTGTAACGGCCTCAGTGACCCTTTCCCAGAGCTGATGCATAGATTGAGCCCTGAGTGTTTTTGTGATCCTTTGCTTCAACATTCCAGTTGGCTATAATTTAACCATTAACTGCCCCAAACGCCCCCCCTGCCCCCCCCCAGCCCTGGTTTTGAAATGCAGAACTCCAGAAAAGAATCTCAGTATCAAAAAAATGAAGGACTCCAAACACCCCTTCTAAGGAGGTCTGGAAGAGGAGCAATACGGCCGGCCGGGAACCTCTGCCCTGGGTCTTGAGTGAGTCTCTTTTCAACCAAACCCTCTGCAATGTCTGCAGGGGCCCGGGGGGGGGGGTCAGGGGGTGTCACAAGCCCCATTTGTGAAATGCAAAGTGAGGTTCTTACTTCCGAGATAAGCAAGTAAGTCCTGGAAGGTCCTCTGTTCCTGGGAGTTACGATCCCACATTATTCTCTGTATTAGCAACCTGTGATGTATTTATGAAAAATTAAAAAGGTGAAAGGAAAAGTGCTGTTGCTCCCTTCTCTTGTGACGGGACATTTGCTCCCTGCTAAAACTCTGATATTGCTCCCTGACCTCTTTCAAGAGACGGTCTTAAGTCAGGACACCGAGAGAAGCTGGCAATAGGAAAGACCTCTAATTTATTTTCCATACTTAAAATCTGTGTCAAATGCCTTAACGCTTACACAAAGAGAAAGAAAACCACGTCAACACAGAGGAGGAAGGGATTCTGCACAGAGAGGCTCCTTGAAGAAGGCGAGGCTGGGCTCCCAGCGTCAAAGCAGGTGGGGAGGGGGCTTCCTTCCCGACCTGTCTGTCGTTCACAAGGCCCGCGGCTGCCTTGAGGCCAGAAAGCAAAGGCACTGCTTATTGGGGGGGGGGGGCGCAGGGGGCAAGGGAACTTTTCCCTCTGGCCAAAATTGTTTTGGGGAATTAGGACTGCACAAGGACGGTTTGAAGCCAATGGGAGGCCCTCATCCTGATCCCTCGCTTGGGGGGCAGGGAGGGGAGGGGAGGGGGCTGGTCAAAATTGGGTCTAATGCAGATGCCTCACCGGCAGGCTGAAGAGTCAAAGGTTTGCAGCCGCTCTTCTTTCTTGGGCTGGGTTGCTGGTTATCCCACCCCAGAAACATTTCCTCCCTGGTCCCCTTGAGCGATTTGGGCTCAGCCGCACGGCCGTCCCTTTTCCTGGAACTGATTGTCCTCCCTGCCAGCCTGGATCAAGAGCCCCTCCCTCGCCCCAAGAAGCAGCCAGAAAGAGGAAGCGCAGGGCACCCCACCCTTTCCTCTGGGCTGCCTTCGCGGGGTTTTTAGCTGAAACATCCACAAAGACGCTTCCCAATTCAGCCGCTCAAGAAGAGGCTCAGCAGCGCATACAGCTCTGGAAAATAAATATCTCCTGGGGGGGGGGGGGGATGTTAGCAGGCAGCCAAGGATCCACTGGGCGACTAACATGATACCACCATTGTGGTTTGCAGCATCTTTCGACAGTTGCTTTTGGGCTACTCTGGTTTAACTCCCTAAACGTTTGAAACGCACAAAATAAAACTTGCAATCTTTTTCTCTTAAATGGAAACGGGAATAAGGCAACTCTGGACTTTGGTCTGCAGCCTTGGACACTTTGCACAACTCAGCCGATGTGTCCAGTACAGACTTAATCTTTGGATTTCCTGCTACTTACACTCCAAGTGACAAATAAGATTTCTGCTGTGGAATAAAAGGATTGGGGAGACGCAACAGAAATCGACTGAAGAATGAAGGAACAAAGGCCTCCTCATCCCGCCTGGTGCAAGATTGATTCCTGCCAGCAAGGCGCCTTCTCACCTACACGGGGGCTTCGGAGTGGGTGGATGAGGGTAAGGGCACACGGTATGGAAGTCCCAGGCAGAAAAGGCCACTTGTTCCCCCTTTTGGGGCCCCTGTTCCAATCCAAGGTGCTTAGTGCCTCTTCTGGACGGACTCCAGGGGGCCAAGAGAAGAGGCCTAAGGGGTCTCACCGCTGGGGCACAACCTTCGCAGGGCATCAGGACTTTCCTTCGACCCGTCTGCAAAATGGCTTCTAATTTAGAGGGAACACCTGGGGTGAGCCTGCTGCTCCCAGAATATCGGCCCCTGAATGAAGGAGACCGAATCACACACAGACACGGCAAGGAGGCCATTGCTGGGAAGATGAAGCCTTTGGTCTTGGATAAGAAGGTGGGGCTGGTGAGAAAGAAGGCCACGGGGGCGCTTTGCGGCATCTACTAAAGGCAAGATGGGAACCAGCATCCTTGCGGGGAAAGTGAAGAAAACGGGAGGTTCCCCCCTGGCCGAACCCTCTTTGTCCTCCTGCAGCAGGAGACGTTGGCAGGCCCCCTTCCCATCCCCTCCTTGGGCGGCCAGGGGATTTAGCCACAGCTTTTCTCCCTGGGACTGGAGGCTCACCCAGAAACCTCCCCTGGAGGAGCCTGCTCGACCGAGAGGCTGAAGCCAAACGGAGGCTGCGTGGTCCTACCCAAAACTGGCTGAATTTGGAAGCGCTGCAAAGCCCGGGACCTGCACCCCGAACTCCTTCACGGGGGACAATCAATTGGGGCGCCACACGCTGCATCGTTGAATACCAAAAATACTCTAGGTAGAAAAGGAGAGTCCAGGCAGCAGGCCGGAGGCCGGCTGAGTCAGAGGGAGGGGGCTGGCCCACCGAGGCCCCTCACTGGTGCATGTGAGTGCGGTCGTCGGGGCGCTTGATGTGGATCCGGCGGACCCTCTCGATGCGCTCGCGCTCCTCGTCCTCCTCCAGGTGGTGGGAGCGCCCGGCCGCCCCCCCGGTGGCCTCCAGGAGCGCATTGTCAGGACCCCGGCCATCCTGGGCTTCGTAGAGGAGGATGTTCAAGGTTTCCTCGTAGATCCGGGCTTCTGGGAATTCAACCTGGAGATGCCGGAGGGGAGGGGTGGAGGGGTGGGGTTAGACAGATCCCATGCGCGATCCTTTCTGAGCGGGGCGGAGGGGGGGGGCAGAGAGAGCCAGCCACTCACTTTGGTCTGCTTCTTCTCGGTGGCGTAGACAATCGAGGTGCAGCACACTTCCGCGATCTTTCGTCCCTGGCCGTAAAACGACCAGCAGCAAATCTCGTCTCCCAGGACGTCTTTGATGAAAAGGACTCTCCCGTTGAAGCGCAGGGAGAGTTTGTCAAACAGCTCGATGTTCTTCAGCATGTTGTCATCCGAATTGCTGGGGCGGGGGGGGGGGCGGGGGGGGGCAACGGACCCAGAAGGGAGAGATGGGGCAATGCTCTTAATTAGCCAGTTCCCCCCACCCCACCCCCGGTTCTTTCCCTCCCCTCCTTTGCGCCTATCAGGGTACCTGCTCTGCTGGAAATACTTTACCTGGTGTAGGAATATTTGTTGTTGCTTCGGTTGTAGAGCAATTTAACCGCCGGCTGCCAAAACACAGAAAGCAAATAGGGGCCTTTAGTTCCGTGGGTCACCACCATCAGGTCCCCTACAGGGATGGTTGGAACTGCAGAGGTAAACATCTGGAGACCAGCTGTGTCCCTCCCAGAGTTGGCCACCATAAAGGTCTGGTGGAAGGTGAAGCCCCTGGGGGGGGGGGGTGACCATTCCTCTCCCAGCTCCAAGGGGAGAGGGAGCCACTAAGAATGACCGGAAGACCCCACCCCACCCGCAGCTACGGAATCCCCCTTTAACGCAAGGCCTTTTACCTTGTTGGACGTGGCTATGAGCTTCTGCTCCTCCTTGGAGGACGTGATGATGGGCACTTTGCAAAAAGGCTCGTAGACATCTTTGTTCTGGGAAAAGAAGGGGACGGATTGGAAGGGAAGCAAGAAGATGGGGCAGAAGCCGGCCCTTGCTTATGGCAGACAAGGCCTCCCTTCTCTGGCTTGCAAAGGCTTTCCTTTAGAACAGTGTTTTCCAACCTTAGCCACTTTAAGATGGGTGGACTTCAACTCCCAGGATTCCCCAGTCAGCAACACTTACAACGCTGGCTGGGGAATCCTGGGAGTTGAAGTCCACCCATCTTAAAGTGGCTAAGGATTGTGGAGACAGTGCCTCAGAAGCACCAATAGCCCTACAGAAGGGGGGTCCAGCCCCACAGCCTCCATCCACCCCCCAGGTGGGAGCTTCATCCACTCCCCGTCAGAGGGGTCCATGGGGGGCAGCAGAGGCTGGCTCCAGAGCACCCACAGCAGGTTTACCTGAAGGGCAGCCTGGCACTCGTCCACCAAGCCTTGGACCAGGTAGTACTTGGCCTCGGCCAGCAGCTCCTCAATCTCCCGCCGGCTCTCTGGGAGGGGCACGGCGCCATCGCGCAGGTAGTTTAAAATGGTTCCAAAATGCTTGCCACACCTGTCTATCAAAATCCAGCCTAGGAAGAGACAGAAAACTCAGCCGGGGTTGGAGGGAATGCAGAGGCCGAGCTAACCCTAACCCTAACCCTGGCTTCTTTAGCTCTGAGCAGTTTGGCTCCGTCACGCGGCCGGCAGCCTCAAAACCAGCCAGCTCAAAAGAGGCCAGCATCTTGCACAAGGGCGCCAGTTTCCATGAGCTCAACGTCTTTGTGGGCAGAGACACAAGAATGTGAAGGGAGGGGAGAGGATTAAAAAAAACACGCAAGGAGGCCGCTGGTCTTTGACTAATAAGGGCAGTGCTGGCTGAAGAATGCAAAGGCCGTCTTAAATTAAGGGACTTAAGCAGCTAAAATCGGATTAAGCTCTCAATTCTGCAAGCGGTGAATTTCATTCGAATGGAAGCAGAAGTCGTTGTTTTTGGAGTCAACTGTAGTAACCTTTTGATATTTGGATCCGTTCGTCTTCTTAGTTTAAAATCCTGAAATGCGGTTGAAAACAAACTGTTGAACGGAGATTCTCTTGTCCCAGTTTCCCTCATCAACTTTCAAGTGCTCGGAGCAAATCAAACGCTTCCTTTGAGATGGCGCAAAGGTATCACCCACAGGTGGGCCGCCTTGCACTCTAGTTTGCTTTTACGACAAAGTAAAGCTTCAAACACCCGTCTCCTCTTGGTTCTCACGGCTGCCAGTGAGTGGGAAGCCCCCCTCCCCCCCACCCAGATTTCCTCGTGCTGTGCCACTCAAAAATCGACTCTACTCTGCAAAGACAAAGAAGCTGCTTTTCCTCCAAACAGAGTCTCAAAAATCACATTGCTTGGGCTGTTGGATATGAGATGGGCGGCAATTAAATTTCACAATAAAATAAATGAATTCGGAACAGGATTTGGCAGCTCTTCCTTCCAGCCATTCATATCCAGGAGGAACCGCAGGAGACGTTTGATCACAAGAACCAGACCCCCCTGCTGGAAAGCCCCCCCCCCTGTGCTCCTCGTCCTGCAGCTCCCTCTCAGCACACGAAGCCAATGGGCTTCCAGCCTTCTCTCTCTTCCGGGGGACCCAGGGGCAGAGAAGCCTGACCTCCGAGGAGCATCCCGAGGCTCAGAGCGATTCTGAAACCTGGCAGGCCGTTCTGGGGGGTGCCCAGAAGCGCACTTGACCCCAAAGCCCCCCCTCCCTTGCAGAGTCGATCCTAAGCCCCGTTTCTTCACCTTCACTGTCCGTGAGGACCTCCATCCGGCCACTGAACATGGCCTTCAGCATGGTGTCCTGCTTGGTCAGCGTCTGCATGGTGGTGTAGTACAAGGCCCCGCCAATGTTCAGCTTCACATACTTGGAGCTGGGGCTGCCGCTCTTGAAGGACGTGGTGCGGGTTGTGGCTGCTGGCACGGCGGTGCTCACCACTGTCTCTCCGGACATCTCTTCCTGCAAGGAAGGGCAGGGGGCCTTCAGGGAGAGCCCAGCGCATCCCAGGGGCAGGAGGGGATGGGGCCAGGCGCTCTGGAGGGCCGGGGGTGTCCAGGGGGGCAGCGGCCTTTCTTGGGCCTTCCCAAGGAGCAGAGCGAGCCCTTTCAGGGGGGGGGGAGGAGGGGAAACCCCTCCATGGGGGCAAGGGCCCCTCGGCCCCCTCCCTCTGAGGCTGGGGTCTCCCAAGTTGCCAGCTTTAAAACCAGGAATTCTGGGAAGTCCACAAGTCTTAGGGTTGCCTACTTGGGAGACCCCAGACTCAGAGGGAGGGGGCAGAGGGCAGACGGCCTTCCCTTCCTGAGACCCAGCCAGGCCAACCGCCCGCCAAGGTCTGGGCTCCCCTCCGACCTGCCCCTCCCTCCCGTCTCCCTGCAATTAAGGAGGAGGGGTCTTTGCCCCCCCCCCTTTTCCTCTTCCTCTGCCTCTTTTCTTCCCCAGCTTGGACTTTGGGCCTCGGATCTCTGGACGGCCGTTAAGCGAGTCAAGGTTTCCCCCCGGTACAGAGGCGAAGCAACGCGCCAGAAGCGCCCCCCCCCCCCGTTTCCTCGCCTGCCATTCATTCCCCCCGCCCGCCTTCCGGGCTCTCTGGGCGGAGGGGCCGCCGGAGCCTCTCGGGGCCGGAGATCCGGAGGGAGCAATCCGGGCCGAGCAGGCAGGAGGCGGGGAGGGGGCGGCGGCGGCGGAGACCCCCGAGGAGGCTGGGCGGGAGGGAGGAAGCAGGAAGCGGCCCCGGCTGGGAGAGGCGGCCTCCGCGGAGGGAAACCCCGGAAAAAGCGATCGACTCCCGCCCTGCCCGCCCCTTTCCCGCGGAGACCGACTAGATGCCCTCCGGGAGCGCCGCGCTGCTCCCCCCTGCCCCCCTCGTCCTTCTTCTCCTCCCCCCCCGGCAGTCCCCCCGCCACGATCGGCCCACCTTCCCCGCCGGGCGGGGAGACCCCCGAGAGGGAGGAGAGGGGGCGGCGAGGATTCCCCTTCCCCCCCACCGGCGCCCCCTCCTCACCATGAACAGCCCGCGCGACGCTCCCTCCTCCCCTCGGCCAGACGGTCCTCCTGGGCGGGGCAAGGAGCGGATGACGCAGCGAGTGGGGGCGGAGCCCCGCCCCGCCCCTCCTCAGGTCGGAACTCTGCGTCGCGGGGCGCGTTTCTGGGCGGGCCTCGGCCTTCGAAGGGACTTCCGCTGCAACGGCCGGAAGTGGTCCTGTCGGCGTTGCTCTATGGTCTTCGGAGTTCCGCGGGTGCTCGGTGGGGGTAGGCCGAGGGATGGGGGGTCGCGCCGTCGAGGGTCTCGACCCCTAACAGCCCCGCAGCCCGGCCGGAGCCCCCTCGCCCTTCGCAGGCCTCGCCGCCAACACGCCCCCTGCCAGGTAGGACAGGCGGGGGGGGGCTCTCGCGGGGGAGGGCTCCGTCCCCGCTCTGGGCGCCCCCCGAAGGGGACCCGGCTCGCTCTGAGCGCCACAGGGCCCTCCTGGGGCCTGGTCTCCGGCGGCCCCCGCAGAAGGGCTTTCGGGGGCCCCCGGAGACCCCTCCCCAACTGGGCTGGTGGGGGGAGGTAGGGGCATGAGGGGGCTAACCCTAGCCCCTCCAGAGCCCCCCCCCGAGACCCCCTGGCTCTGCAGGTCAATCAGGACCCCCCCCCCCCTTCTATCCCATCTAACCAATTTCGTTATATCTATTTTGTACAATGACAATAAAGGCTACGTCTGATCTTTCTTTCCCTCTCTCTCTTTCCCTTCCTTCCTCCCTCTCTTCTTCTTCCTTCCTTTCCTTTCCCTCCTTCCTGCCATCCTCTCCAACTGATCCGCCCATCCAGAAGCAGCAGCAGCAGCAGAGGCAGCGTTGGAAGCAGCCAAGAAATGTGATGGGAAGCTGCCTGGTATGAGCTTGTTGTTCTCCCCAACAGCCAGGAGAAGCTGCAGTTTGGAGCGGGTGTGAACCATGTTTGTCTACGGGTGACCTCCAGGCTCTTCTGCACAACACGCCCGCCTGGGTGAGCCTCACGCCGGAGCCGCCTTTCTGCCAGGGACCGTCCAAGCAGCCTTTCCTGGACACGTATGCAAAGCTTTAGGTGCTCCCCTTCCTTGTCTTTGGTTCGCAGAGGCCAAAATGTTCAGCGCAGCTCAATCATCCAAGGCCGAGTTCCTGGACAAGGCCCGGCAGGCCCGGGAGGAGCGCCGGGAGCAGAAGGAACGGGAGCAGGCTGCGGTGCGGATCCAGGCCCTCGTCCGAAGGTTTCTGTGCCGCTGTCGGTTGCAGCGGAAAATCAGGTATGTATAGCTACGGATACTATGAAACTGTACCTGCAGCAGGTACCTGGGCATATGGAAAAGTTTTCTGTTGCCACCCGTGAAATCCTCCAGTCCTAGAACAAGAGGCCTGGGAGGTCATCTGAGTCAAGATACGGAGCCCCAGCAGCTCCCTGGGTTTCTGGATCCAAACTCAATGCCTTGCCTGCTGCACTGGAGGCCCCTGTTGCTGGGACTTCCTTCTTTCTTCTCCTCTTTGGCCCAGGAGCGAAGTGGATAACTTCTTTCACACCAGCGGTCCTGCCAAGAAGACGGCCCTTTCGCTCTTTAAAATCTCCCGAAAGCTGCTCTTTATTTTCAGGCTCCCTCAGGACAAAGAGGTACAGTGCCCCTGATGCTTTTGCAGACTTTTGGAATCCCAGCTATTCTCGGCATTGTTGGGGAGGGGGCATCTGTAAGGGGTGGGTCCCTTGGCCTCCCAGTTCTGGGATGGAAGAATCCCTCATGGTTTTCCTTGGACAACAAGCGAAGGAAGGAAGCAATGTCATAAGCTTTACATGAGTTAAATAGCCATTTAGATTTAGTTCTGGGGAGTCAGAAGTAAAGGTGGATTCTGGCAGCTTGGTAAAGGCTGATCTCATCTCGAGTCTGTTTCTTGCTCTCCTCCGCAGAGATTTGAAAAGCTGTGCCACTGCATCCTTAGCAGCATGGAGGCAGAAAATGATCCTAAGGTAAGCAGATGAGGGCGCAACTGTGCGTTTGGCTGTTCATTTTGCCAGAAAAGGGAAGTGAGGAACTTTTTCAGAGGCGAAACCACCACTAAAGTTTTTCCCGGGACTACTTGTGGCTGTTTTGAGACATTTCTTTGTCTTAGTGGCTTCACAAGAGGCAAAGAAAGTTCCTCTGAATTGCAGGATGGCAGCATTTTGCCCTTTGACCTCTCAATCCAGTGACAGGAGCGGGACTCCCCCCCCCCCAAGGTCGGGGCTAGGTTACTCTGGTGGCCCTTTTGTTTTGCAGGTGTGGTACGTATCCCTTGCCCTCTCTAAGGAGCTGACTCTCTTATGGATCCAGCAAGTGAAGGAGGTGCTGTGGGTTTGCTGTGAATTTCTGAAGCTGCTGAAGGTAACAGGCAGGTCCAGTTTCTGTGGCAGGGATTTTTTAGGGGAATTTTTCCCCACCCCTGTTCTTAGCTTTACAGTACGTTTCCTTTTCAACTTTCTGGGGGTTCATTTTTCTAGCCAGACATCTTGCAAGATTCAAAACTGGTAAATTTGCATCTCACGATGCTGGTGACTTTTACGGACACTTCTACCTGGAAAATCCTACAGGGGAAAGGTGCGTTTGCAGAATCCTGCCTCTAGATGCTGCTTTGTTTGCCAAAAAAAGGTGCCACTTGTTTCTTCTTTTCTATTAGCTTTGTCCTATTGCCTTGCCAAGGGTGATTTCCTCTTGACCTGATGGCAGAGTGTGGCTGTTTGGCACGTAGCATTTGAGCCACAAGTCTCTCCTTCTCTGAGAGTGAGGGTTAAGCTAAGGCCTTTTTATTTATCTTGGGACTTTTCAACTTGACGGCTTATTTTGCCTTTGTTGATTGATTTTTTAAAAATATATTTTTAAAAGCATTTAGCCTAACGATGCCTCTTAATCTGTCCATCAAAGTCTAAATCCTACAGGCTGGGAGGAAAGTCCAAGTAGACCACACTCTCAGTTGGTTTTTCCCTGCCCTCCCCCAGCCCTGGGGAGCCTGGCCACGGAGGGAAGAGCGGCTGCTGAGTCCTTCCTTCTCTCTGGGTCCTTTTGCAGGAGAAGCCCTGCGCCATGCTATGAACCACATCTGTGCAAACATCATGGGACATCTCAACCAGAAAGGCTTTTACTCTGTGCTCCAGGTTTGTTGCTGTCTGGTCGCCATCGCTGTAAGCTCCTCCCTGGAAAAAGAATGGAAAGAGCTTTATGGGGATTTCCCCCCCCCCCCCCATCTGCTCATCTCTGTTTTTTTTTCATTTAGAACCTTGGCAACTTTAAGCCAGGAGTTAAAAGTCCACAAGGCTTAAAGTTGCCAAACTGGAGAGCCCTCCTCTTGACCCTTAAATGCATTTTCAACTCTTTCCCCCCCCCCCCTCAGATTTTGCTGACAAACGGCTTGGCAAGGTCTCAACCTTCCTTCTCCAAAGGCACCTTAACAGCGGCTTTTTCTCTTGCGCTGCGGTAAGACAAACGGCTGAAGCTGTGACTCAGTCCAGGAAGCCTTTAAGGAGACCGTGGTAGTCCCCTGAACCTCTCAAAACCCTTGCCATATTTTTCTCTCCCGCAGCCCGGTGGTGGCGGCTCAGTTTTCCGACAATCTCTTGCGGTCCTTCTTGATCCACATCATGTCCGTGCCAGCCATCATCAGCCATCTTGCAACACTGACCCCGGAGGTAGGCAATTCCTGTCCAGGCCAGAAGAAAAGAGGAGGTGACCAATTTGGAGCCTCCTTTTTCTAGGATTCCAGAAGGCGCCTGGTTGCCCTGCATCCTCTCCATCAGGGTTTCTCAGCCTTGGCGACTCTCCGACATGTACGTGGACTTCAACTGCCAAACTCCCCAGCCAGCAGAGAGCTAGCGGGCAAAACCACCAAGGTTTGAGGAGCTCTGCTCTATAGCCTTGTTCAGGATGTCTCGTTTTTGCCATATGGATCGTCTGTGATATTATCCATCAGGGCTGGGGCTGTCCAGGAGGTGTGGAAAGGAGTTAGTTGCTTGCACACAGCTGTGGAGAAAAGCTGGCAGGAAATCTTGAGGACATGTTTGTTTCCCTTTCTTGGCCAGAGCCAAACAGACCTTGAAAGACCCGGGGAGCTGAGCTTAGCCCACCAACGTCTCTCCGTCTGCTTTCCTTTCAGCGCCTGGCAGTGATGGAATCCCAGGATCTCCTGCACAAGTTCCTGCTGTTCCTGAGCCGGGAAGAGCAATGCAGAGACGTCTGCGTGTGTCTGGAAGGGAGCCACACGCTCTGCCTGCTGGGTAAGATCCCCAGGTGGCCTCATGCCAGAGTTTGCACTTCGCCTGCAGAGTGAGGAAGCGGAGCTCTAGGAATTAGGGAGACCATCTTTGTGATCCTCTGCGCAAACTCTGTCCCTGCACTTGGCTTGGAACGGATGCAAGACTTCTCCCAGCCCAGTTGTTGCATGCAGGGGATGGGGGCCGGGTGGGGATTGGTTGCCCCGGGGCCGGTTCAAATCCTGCGGCTGTTTCCCAGGCAACCTCGTCTACTTGGGTTCGCTGAATGAGAAGGTGCTGCAGGAGGAGACGGGCCACTTTGTCAGCGTCCTCACCCACCTGCTCTGCTACTGCCAGAAGTACGTCTCGCAGAAGAAGTCCAACCTCACCCACTGGCACCCGGTCCTTGGCTGGTTCTCCCAGGCGGTGGATTACGGGTAAGCACCACTAGGGGGAGACACGTTCACCAGGACACGCGGCCTTCGGGCCCCTCCTCCTTTCCCTGACTTTGAGACCCGCTGGAGGCGCCGGGTTTGCCCCCTCTTGGTTCCCGGCCACAGCTGCTCTCCCCTCCTCCTCCTCCTCCTCCTCCTCCTCCTCGCCTCTCTTCCCTCAGCTTGAACGAGTCGATGCCGTTGCTCACCAAGCAGCTTCAGCACCTCTGGGGGCCCCACATGATCCGCATCCTCTTCAGCGACATGCTCAGCAAAAAGCTCCTGGAGAGCCCCCCGCCAGCCCCCTCCCCGCAGAACAGCCTGCCCGTGAAGAGTGAGTAGCCATGAGCAGCATCCCCCGGGGGTCCCTGTGGGGCTCCGTGGTCAGTGAGACCCAAACTCAGCCAGCCAGTATTTGTGGGCTTCAATTCCCAGAATTCCCCAGCTGAGGAATTCTGGGAGTTGAAGTCTCCCCGCCTCAAAAGGGACCTCAGGTGGGCTGCCCACCTGCTGCTTCCTCTGGGCTGAGGTTTTTCTCGGGGTTTCTTCCTCCTTGCTTGCATCTTGGTCTCCCGCCAGGCCTCTTCAGACGCGCCTTCCAGAAATCGACCTCCGTTCGCAACATCCTGAAGCCCATCGGCGGCAAAAGGGTGGACTCTGCGGAGGTGCAGAAGGTGTGCAGCATCTGCGTCCTGTACCAGATGGCGCTGACTACCCTGACGCAGATTCGGCTGCAGATCCTCACAGGTGGGTTTTGAGGTGCTGCTGGGGGGGGGGGATTTTAGGTGCTCCATCGGGTTGTCTAGAGAAGGGAACTGATGAAAGCTGCCCTCCCTCCCTCCCTCCCTCCCTGCTCAGGCTGGCTCTGGCTGCCTGCAAGGAAAACGTTTGTCCTGGTAGCTTATTGTGGGAGGGGGAGATTTTCCAAGAGAGGGGGCCGTCTTTCAAAAGAGGCCCCTGGGCGAAGGGGAGAGGGCCGGATCTCCTCCCTCTCCTTCTCTTCCCCTTCCAGGTCTCACTTACCTGGACGACCTCCTGCCCAAGCTCTGGGCCCTCATCTGTGAGCTGGGCCCCCAGGGGGGCCTGAAGGTCTTCCTGGAGTGCCTGAACAACCACACCGAGGAGTCCAAGCAGCTGCTGGCCATGCTGACCCTCTTCTGCGACTGCTCCCGCCATCTGATCACGTATGTTGGGGGGGGGGGAGCAAGAGGGGCACTGAGGGGCCTTCCCCCCCTCCCCCCTCCGTGAGGATGGCCGTGCAGCCTTTTCCCTTCCCCCTTTCACTCCCCCCCCCCCCCCCCCCAGGATACTGGACGACATTGAAGTCTACGAAGAGCAGATCTCCTTCAAGCTGGAAGAGCTGGTCACCATCTCCTCTTTCCTGAACTCCTTTGTCTTTAAGATGATCTGGGATGGGATTCTGGGTAAGTCCCCTCGTGGGGGGCAGCCCCCCCCGTGTCTATGGGGCTGGTGTGTTTGCGGGGGGGGCGGGGGGAGGAGCGTTCTCTCAGAGAGGCTGTCTTTCTCTCTCGGCCACAGAGAACGCGAAGGGGGAGACCCTGGAACTCTTCCACTCGGTCCACAGCTGGCTGATGGTCCTCTACGAGAGAGACTGCCGGCGGCGCTTTGCTCCGGAAGACCACTGGCTGCGCAAGTAAGCGCCCTTCCCTTGCTGGGCTCCCTCCTTCGCCCAGCGGTCAGTTGCTGAAGGTCAAGGCTGCCTCCAGCTGACTTTTCCATGCGTTCTGTGTGTGTCGTGTGTCGTTTAGGGACCTCAAGCCCAACTTGCTGTTCCAGGAGCTTGACAAAGATCGGAAACGAGCCCAGCTGGTCCTGCAGTACATCCCCCATGTCGTCCCCCACAAGAATGTGAGTGGGGCAGGGGGCCGAGGGGGTGACAGGCCAGGGCTGACCAGTGGGGACGTCCTGGCCTTGAAACAGACCCAGCCGGCTACCCTGCCGTCCAGACACGGTTCAGAAGAATCGAGGCCAAGGCCCCTGGGAGGGCTCTCCTTGTGGTCTCCACTTGGCAAACCCAGCAGGCTGAGCCATGTTCTTTCCCCCACCCCGAAATTTAGCGGGTTCTTCTCTTCCGGAGTATGGTCACCAAAGAGAAAGAGCAGCTGGGCCTGGTGGAGACCAGCTCTGCGTCGCCTCACGTCACCCACATCACCATCCGCCGGTCCCGCATGCTGGAGGTGAGAGGGGTGGGCCATTGACCCTCGGGCGCCCCTTCCCTTCGCCTCCTGATCCCGGGGACTGTCTTGGGCCCCCCAGGACGGCTATGAGCAGCTGCGCCAGCTCTCTCAGAACGCCATGAAGGGCGTCATCCGGGTGAAGTTTGTGAACGACCTGGGCATGGATGAAGCGGGCATCGACCAGGACGGCGTCTTCAAGGAGTTCCTGGAGGAGATCATCAAGAAGGTCTTTGACCCGGCCCTCAACCTCTTCAAGGTATCTCTGCCCCAGGGACGGGATTTGGGGTGACCCGGGGGTGTCTCCGTGTCTCCAGCTCCTCGGCTCTCCTGCTCTCTTTCGGCACAGACCACCAGCGGGGACGAGAGGCTGTACCCCTCCCCCACCGCCTACATCCACGAGAACTTCTTGCAGCTCTTTGAGTTTGTGGGGAAGATGCTGGGGAAGGCCGTCTACGAGGTAGGCTGAGTGTCACGGCCGGTCGGTCTGCAGCTCTCTTCCCACGGGCCGAGTGGGGGAAGATGGGGCCGGTGGAGAAGGGCACCCAGGCTGCCTTGGGGTGGGGAAGGGGGAGGATGCTGGCAGCTCCCTGCCTTCCATCTTCAGGGAGGGGCCCTGGGTGCTGTCTGAGCTGGCTGGTTTTCTGGCCCAGACGTTTCATGACCCAAAGGGGGCAACGGGATCCGTGTCAGGATGCGCGGATGATGTCGCCCAGTTGGGCGCTTGCTCCTTTCAACCCAGAGCTGCAGATCCTTTCTCCTTTCCAGGGCATTGTGGTGGACGTCCCCTTTGCCTCCTTCTTCCTGAGCCAGCTGCTCGGCCACCATCACAGCATCTTCTACAGCTCAGTGGACGAACTTCCCTCCTTGGATTCCGAGTTCTATAAGAACCTGACCTCCATCAAGGTTCACCCCCAGCTCTTGTGGCCTTCCTTTGGTCCCCCCGGGGGCGGCTCCTGCGGGGATGCGAGAGGAGGCCTAGCAAATCCCTTGTTCTTCCTCGTCACACAATAAGAGCACAATAAGCGACACAAAGGGGTTTTTGCAAACAGCAGAGTTGGCCTTTCTCTGGGGCAGCCTTTTTTTTAAGACTAAGCCATCCTGGGTGTCTGGCGAACCATTTTCCTGCAATTCCTCAGCAACGGAGCTGCTTTCTCTTCCTTCTGCAGCGCTACGAAGGAGACACCAGCGACCTGGGCCTCACCCTCTCCTACGATGAAGACGTGATGGGCCAGGTAGGGTCAGAGGCCCCTTGAGTAGCACCTGCTTTCCAGGGGTTGCCAGCTGCTTGCTTGTCCCGTCCCCGTTTCTGCAGTAAATGCTAATTTCTTTCCTTTTTTCTTTTCCTGCTCCACGATTTTTGCCTTTCTAGCTTGTGTGCCACGAACTCATTCCTGGGGGGAAAACCATCCCGGTGACCAACGAGAACAAGTAAGGCTGACTTTCCCCCACAGCCCGGTGGGACTTTGCTGCAAAAGGCTTCCTCCCCAAAGGCCTCAGGCCGCAGGGGGCTTCCTGGGGAGACGGGCTGTGAGGCTGGAGCTCAACTCTCAACCTCCCCCGTTTTCCAGGATCAGCTACATCCACCTGATGGCCCACTTCCGCATGCACACCCAGATCAAGAACCAGACAGCCGCCTTCATCGGCGGCTTCCGCTCCATCATCAAGCCCGAGTGGATCCGGGTCTTCTCCGCCCCGAGTTGCAGCGGTTGATATCTGGCGACAATGCGGAGATCGACCTGGAGGACTTGAAGTAAAGCAGGGGCCGGGCCGGCTCCAAAGCCTGGACTCGCCTTGCGCTGCCAGGGATCTCTGTGGGCAAAGCCTGGCACCGCCCTCCGGCTTGCCTGAAGGGAGGCTTGAGAGCAGGAGGGGCAAAGGCCTTGCAAGGCCCTTCCCAGGGGGGAGATTGGAGAATCGGGGGAGACCCAGAGATCTGGCGGTGCATTCAAGTGCCTGGGGAGAGAAGGCCGGGGAGGGGGGGGGGCGAGAGAAGAGTCCAAGAGAAGCTGCAATGCTTG